>NC_073254.2:92426666-93052500 GCF_029289425.2 Pan paniscus | reverse complement strand
TTAAGAAAATGATACATTTTTATTTTGGCAACAATCTAGAACTCAAGAAATACTAAGGGTGGTTTAAAAGAGAACTTACGGGGTTTTTTGAACCAAAACGATATGGACATTCTTTAGACAAGCATTTATAATCTACCTCCCAGGCTCAAGTGATTCTGCCACCTCAGCCTCCCAGGTAGCTGGAACTACAGGAGTGTGCCACCACACCTGGCTAATTTTTGTATTTTTTGTAGAGATGGGGTCTTGCCATGTTGCCCAGGCTGGTCTCAAATGCCTGAGCTCAAGCAACTGGCCCTCCTTGGCCTCCCAAAATGCTTGGATTACAGGCGTGAGCCACCATGTTTGGCTATGATTATTTTCATATAACTCCCCTTTGGGATACCTTAAAGGAATAAAATAAAAAGAAATGTAATTTATACATTGCATAAAGCACTCCTATATCCCATGACATTCTTATTAGGGCATAGCTCCAATGACTGTTTCATAAATTCTTTACAATGCAGGGAAAATTTTTGCTTCAGTGGAAAACTATGCGTTGTTCAGAGTACACCCTTCCAGGTTTTTGGATTCTGCTTTTATGGGGCTCTGCTCTTTTCATAGCCTTTGAGCTATTTTACAACTCTGTAAGTTGTTGATAACTGGTAGCAATGCAAAATAATTCTTGCCTATGGACATGTAAATAAATTCTGCCTAGTGGAGGTTGAACTGACTTCCCTCCCACACTGTGGAAGGAGCCAGTTTTGCCTCTATTTGCACAATGATTTCAATATTCCTGATCTTTAAATGTTTCTGTCCTTTGGATAGTGCTTTGAACTGGTTTTAACATCTTACTGGTTTCTTCATTAATAATGACTTAAACTTTTAAAATGAGTTAAATGAATGTTTAGCATGTGTTAATTTTCTTTCTATGTAAGAATCATGATTTTACTTTATTTATTTGGAAAATTATTCTTTAATAACAATATAAAGAAAAAGTAGGTTTTAAGAGGAAAGTTTTGAAATTAGGTGACTATAATCTCTGATCTCACAGATGGTTACTAGTCTTCTTTTTCATTTCTTTGTGCTGCAATTTTATTCACAGCTTCCATTCATTTTTTAACCCCAGATAAACTTTTGAAGAGTGGAAAATCAATGCAACAATTGATAATTTAAATTTGTGCTCCACAAAGTTAAAACAAATAAACAAACTATCAATGTTTTAATCACCATTTTAAAAATGATATATATTTATATATTTTATATACTTTTAATTTTGGCAACAATCTAGCACTCAAGAAATATTAATGATGGTTTACAAGACAACTTAGTTGGCCTAAAAAGATGTGGAAAGCCTTTAGACAATAATAAGTAGTATTTATTTTCCACATAACTCTCTTTCGCAAGTTAATATTTTTATTGAAACCATCCATAGGAACCATTACGTTGTATTAAAAAAAAAATTCACAACATCCAATAAATAAAAAACGTATTTTTATACTTACTGTGCCCCACCAGAGAGCATCTGCATATGTAGAAAACTCTTTATTGGCATCCTTTTCCACCAGATAGACAAGGAAAGACGAAAAAATAAGAACCAAAAATCCTATGTACCAAGCTGTGATTAATTCCTAGATATAAAAGGAATGAAAGATTTTTAGAGGTGGGAAATCTTTGAAAAAGGAAAAAAGAATTCTATGATGATTCTATTCACTTTACTACTTCTTGGATGTTTATGATGGCTCTTAAATAATCCCTTGTACATCATGTCCCAAAATTGTTTTAACCATTTTCTGCAATGACTAAGTTTTCTTGTGAAAGGTTTATTAACTATTACAGCAATCAATGAAAAAGTTTCAAAAATTGTGTTTTTAAATTCAGAGAGCAAATCTTACCTTGCTGTGAGCATAAACCACTGAACCCAGTAATTTCCAAGTGCCTCCCCTTCGGTCCATGCGCACCATGCGGAGGATCTGCAGGAAACGGAGACTTCTGAGTGCAGACGTGGCAAAAATATTACCCTGAGTTTTTGCAGAAACAACTGCTATTGAAGCGATAAGAACAATGGTATCTGAAAGAAACAGGTCGAAATAGCCACAGTTAGCACGACCAGGAATTTTTATTTACCAAAACAATATTTCCAAAAGGTTCACTTTGACCTATTTAAGGTACAGATAAACAGATCTTGATTCCCAGCTGCACCTAGTGCCACTCGGCCTCTGTGGCATTTCCGAAGACTGAAGAATGAAAAGGCAGAGAATGGGACCTACCTATTGCTGTAGTTCTGACCCTTTGGCCATTCTGGGCTTTACCTATGCAATTTTGAACAACGTATTATTTAACCTTCAACAGATTGGACAATGGTGTTCAAAAAACCCAAGGTTTCAGGGAGCCTTAAGACTTTGGGGCAACCTTTCACAATGTCTCTCATTTCATCCTTTTTCCTGTGGCAAAAGGAGCTCCTGCCTCAGCCCTCAACACCACAGCTTCTGGGTGATGTGACAGAGGCATGTGAATGTGTCCAGCCATGAAAGTGCTGTGAGATATAATCATTTCTCTTGTTTTCCTGCCAAATAAGTTTGCATTTCCTTTCCGCCAAAATTCCCTAATGTGGCACCTGCAACTGTGCATATTGTTTAACAAAGGCCTCAGCTAAGCTGAATACTCTATGCTTCCTGTATAGAGTATTCTTTAGACCTGGTTCACCAATTATGTGTAAGTTTGCTGCATAATTAAATAATATTACATTTGTTATAATAGGGTATGTAAGTATAAACACTGTGCATTGCAAGGGAATGAATACTTAATGTTTGACATATTGACATTAGGCTGAAAAAATCTGCCTTTTCTAAGCAAAAAAGAGAAAAAGAGCATCTGATGAAAGCATAGAAAAGATAAAAGAAAACTTAATCACTCCATAAGTAAACATCTGAGTGATGGGAAGTAGGCTTTGAAGTGGGATAAGTGAAGTGGGGATGAATGGCCTCCTGTGGCAATTTTAATAAAAGTTAGCTTGACTTTAACATCCTCAAATACAATTTCCTTCCTGCTCCAAGTGGGTTGTGCATGACTGGGCTTCCACACTCCAAAGAGGAGTTCCATTTCAAGGATGTCACATTTGTAATATTTCTGTCATCCTCTGGATTAACTGCTGTATGAGTGAGTATTCCTCATTCAGCTCATCCTTCTCCCTGCACTGAGAAAGGTCTGGTCTCCTGGTGTGGACTGAGAAGATCTTCTGAGCCTCTCTGCTGGTGCCCCTTTTTGGGTCAGTGCTTTGAGAGAGAGCGGGGGTCAGTTGTTGGCAGTGCAAGTTTCAGCCAAAGGGCTTCTTCCCCTCTCCTCTCCTTTCTTCCCTCTTTCCATCCTTTGACAGGGTCTCACTCTATCACCCAGGCTGGAGTGCAGTGGCATGAGCTCTGCTCACTGCAACCTCTGTGTCCCACCTCAGCCTCCCAAGGAGCTAGGACTACAGGCATGCACCAACACGCCTGGCTAATTTTTGTATTTTTTTTTAGAGATGGGGTATTGCTATGTTGCTCAGGCTGGTCTCGAACTCCTGAGCTCACATCATCTGCCAGCCTTGGCCTCCCAAAGAGTTGAGATTACAGGTGTGAGCCACCGGTGCCCGCCCTGAAGGACTTTTTCCACCAGCTCTAAATGCATGTGCTTTTGTGGGTAAGTACCCAGAGAGCCAAAGAGAGTTACCACTCTTGGCAGCTGTTGGAAACAAGAAGGAACTAAATGTGTTGACACTGACACCAAAGACATATTTTAAGTGAATAAAGGCCAGTTGCAAAACAGTATGTACAATGTGATTTTATTTCAATAGAAATATATATTAGTATATGACTAGGAAAAAAATTTGAGACTAGGCTGGGCGCAGTGGCTCACACCTGTAATCCCAGCACTTTGGGAGGCCAAGGTGGGTGGATCATGAGGTCAGGAGATCGAGACCATCCTGGCCAACATGGTGAAACCCTGTCTCTACTAAAAATACAAAAATTGGCTGGGTGTGGTGGCACGTGCCTGTAATCCCAGCTACTTGGAAGGCTGAGGCGTGAGAATCCGTTGAACCCAGGAGGCGGAGGTTGCAGTGAGCCAAGATCGTGCCACTGCACTCCAGCCTAGCGACAGAGCAAGACTGCGTCTCAAAAAAAAAAAAAAAAAAAAAAAAAAAAGTGAGACTATACACTGATTATTACTATTAATTATTTCTAAAGGGAGTGAGCTGAAGTGAATATATGCATAAAGGGGCTTTTCACTTTGTAAATTATTAATTTCTGTATGTTGGAAGTTTATAACAACGACTATGTCTTTGCAATTAAAAAAACTTTATAAAAAGAGTTATGTGCAAACACATCTCTTGGTTTTCATCATCTTGAGGGATTTACTCCTGAGACTAGTGGTTTACAAACAGACATTACTTATATGACCCTGTTGGACATACATTTTGCTTTTATTTCATTGTAATCCTGCTTTCTCCCAAGTGTAGAAAGAAAAGAAAAATATATACTACCTCATTTACTATGCTAAAATATTGGAAATACTAGAAATAAGTACATGGCTAGTAGGGGTGCAGAAAATACTACACTTAAAACTTACTATGTTCTTGGCATTTTCTTTAGTTCTAAGGTTTTTTTTTAAATAAACATTACCTTATTTAATCCTTATAATGACTTTATGTGTTAGGTATCCCACAGATCCCATTTTACAGATGAAAAAAGTGAGGCAGAAAAAGCATATATTGTATTCATTTTTTAAAAAAACTCAGCTATCGGTTTGTTAGACTACAGCACAAAAAGTATGCTATAAAGTTAGTTCATTAGAGAAAACCTAGAAAAGTTAAGAGAAAGATTGTTGATTTGAGACAATTTAAAAAATTATGCACACAGTGAATCACAATCTAAATGTTTGAAGTTCCAAAATATGCAAAGGTAACCACAGACTTGATTTAATACCCTCATTGTAATTCAGATCAGACGAGAAAGTTAGAGTTCAGTAAACTGAAATCATAGATGAGCAACCAAATGGCAAACAGTGAGTGCAGTCATAAAAATGTTTCTGGTTGGGTTACAGTCATCCACTGGAATTTTGCTGTCAGTACCACCTAGACTATTTCCCAGGCTAGTATTTTACAAGTTATGAGTAGTCTTTATTTTTATTTCTATTTATGTATTTACTATTTTTGTGATCTACTATTTCATAGAATGGTGGTTCCACAGTGTTTTATCATTGTTTTGTTCACGATTGTATCCTGAGTACCTAGAACAGTGCCTGACATATAGTAGGCACTCAATAAATACTTAAATAAGATAAATTAGATTAAAAAACACTTAAAAGTTGGCTGAGCTTTGTTCTCTTACCACATCAATGGCTTGTTGACTGGGATATCAACCTAAAATACTCAGGTTAATCAAAGGATCACTTCAATTTCTAGCACTGAATTCTACAGCAACATAATTGTTATAGTTATCTTCCATTAGAGTTTATTTTAAAATCTCCCTATTATTTAAAGTATACGTGTATATATTAAATTGGGGGAGTAGCTTAAGCTGTGCAGTTAGTTAATTGTCTAAAATATTTTTTGAAACATAGGAAGCTTGTTTTTAGTGAAGATAACACATTTTGGTGTAAGGTAGAAACTATGGACAGCCCTTGAAGCTCACTGGCTTCAGGTTCATTTGTTTATCCATTTATGTATTAAGTAGTTAATTGACTGTCAAGAATTATATTAGACACTTGTATTAAAAATGAATATTCAATCATTCATCTGATCATCCATCCATCACAATTATTGATCAAGTCCCTACTACGTACCAGGCACTGTGCTAAATGTTTTATATACGTCAATGATTCCGAATGGGGACAATTTTGCCTCCCTGGGACATTTAGCAATGTCTGGAGACATTTTGCATTGTCATAGCTGGGAAGGGGGTTGCTACGAGCATCTAGTGGTAGAGACTAGGGTTGCTGCTAACCATCCTACAATGCCCAGGACAGCCTCCAGAACAAAGAATGACTCAGCCCCAAATGTCAATAGTGCCAAGGCTGAGAAACCCTGATGTACATTATTTTATTTAATTCTTCAAGCCAACCTATGTAGTAGATGATATTATAACCTTCTCTTTCTTATAAATGAAGAAATTGAGGCTCATAGTGGTCAAGTCACTAACATGCATAAGTGGTTGAGCTGGCCCTTACTTGACTCCAAAGCTGAGTCCTTAAGAATTATGGTATACCACTCCATCCAAGGTAGGATAGGGATGGAGGAGGAACAGAAAGGGGGAGGCTATGAAAGCAGGTGGATAATAAATCAGGAATAAATTGTTATCGCATAAAGCATTCAGAGAAGAGAAAAGTGCAGGGAGGAGAAAGCAGAAATAAAATGATGCTGAAAAACAGATGGTACTTTTATGGCTGCTTCAAGAGAAAATGGGGCTAGAGAAAGAAATAGAACTGCTAATAAACAAGGAGGAGCTCTAAGTCGCATGAAAAAAAAAAGCATGTAATCCAGAACTCTTAAAATCTACCTCTCTCAAAGGAAACAAATTAGAACAAGTTGGGAAGTAGTGAAGAAAGAGCTATTGATTATAAGCAGCCCAGTAGAAATGTGAAATATAGGTTTACAAGGTATTAGGAAGTAGGTTCACTAATTTACTGCATCACTTAGAATGATTTACCCATGAATTCTTGAAATTTGAGGTGACTGCAAAGATTTGAACAAAATAAATACCATAATGATATTTAAGACACATAAGGACTGTGAAAGAGCTTATTTTTAGATGCCACTGGAACTTTGCTCAAGTATTATTTAGTCAGCAAAATCAATATGAATTGATCACCGTGGACCCTGTCTAAAAGGTGTTAGTCACTGAAATACCAAAAAGCCTTCATTATTTACATCCAAAGCTTCCCTATTGTGAACTCAAGGATTGGGTTAGAGCAAGGCCAATTGTACATCTGAACCTGATGGACTGTGTTTTGTTGCTACAATTACACTGCATAATGCATGTATTAGAAAGTATAACATGGCTCAACGTAAAAGCACAATGAAAAGAACTAAATCATCTGGATCAAACAAAGCATGGTTGAACACTTTCAAACCAGTAGTTATAAGGACAGATAAACCCTCTCGAGGTAAGTAAGCCACAAAGAGGGTATATCTTGACTTCTAGAAACTGTCTGGAGACTTCAGGCTTTTAAAATTTTTGTAAATTAAAAGTTATTCTATAGTCTCAGAAAGTTTTCCCTAATAACTAACATAAATTTACCTCTTTCCCTTTAACTCACTTCATCTTGTTCTCTCTGAGACAATCAGAAGTACGACAAATACAATGTTCTTAATGTTTATACCCCCTCTCCCACCACATTTTTTTGTTCCAGTTTTTTGAATTATTCTAGTGGCCTCACTATAAGCTAAGTTTTCAATAATTTTAATAAAATATACACTTTAAAGTTATAAAGTAAAATATCAAGACAATACAACTATGTATAAGGTAGGACACTAATTTAATTAACCAATTAGTTATGCTATAGTTTGGATATTTGACCCCCAAATGTCATGTTGAAATGTGATCCCCAGTGTTAGAGGTGAAGCCTAATGGGAGGTGTTTTGGTCATGGGGGAGGATCGCTCATGAATGGCTTGGTACCGTCCTTGAAGTAATGACTGAGTTCTGGCTCTGTAAGTTCCCTTAAGATTTGGTTGTTAAAAGAAAATGGCACTTATGTCTTGCTTCATCTCTCACCATGTGATCTCAGCACATGTTGGCCCCACTTCACCTTCTGCCATGAGTGGAGGAAGCCTGAGGTTCTCACCAGGAGCAGATGCAGGCACCATGCTTTTTGTACAGCCTGCAGAACTGTGAGCCACATAAACCTACTTTCTTTATGAATACCCAGCTTTGTGTATTCCTTTATTATAACACAAATAGACTAAGACACATATTAATGAATTTTTAGGTTACTTTTGGTTTTGCTATTAAAATGATGCTGAAATGAATAGTCCTGTACATTTATTTTTAGGATAAGGAATTTAAGGCTAAATTTCTTGAGACTGAATTCTTGGCATATTTTGATTTGTGATTGATATCAAGATGCCTTCAAAATGATGGTACCAATTCTCACTAACAATGTATGGAAACACTTATTTCTCTCTCCTTGATAATAAAAAGGAATGCTAATAATAATAAAAATAGTACTAGTAAAAGCTAATGTTTACTGTTCACTATATGATAGACATGGTTCTAAGCACATTCATTTATTACCTGGGATATTATAAGTCTTCAATCTTTGCAAAGACAGTGGGAAAAACAAAACCATCCCCCTCCTGTTTTAGATGCCTGGATTTCATGTCATTTTTAAGTCACAGAAGTTAAGTTATCTAGAATGACTTTGTCCAACCAAGATTATAAAAATATTGTCCTATATTTTATTTTGGCACACTTACATGCTTATTTAGTTAATGAATTTATGTTTACTATTCAGAATAGTCTTTGTGGCAAAGGTAGCTAGCTGTCTACCACAGATATGTGCTTCCCTTCTAAGGTACAGCATTATCTCTGAGAAGTGGTTGCCCATCTAGAGGTCTCATTTCCCGGGACCCCTTGATTCTGGGTGAGATGAGGTGACTAATTCTAGTTAATGAAGATGAATGGAAATGATGTATGCCACTTCCCAGTTGAGGGCAAGCACATATGGCTTATCACTTTCTCTTTTTCTATGTCAGTTGCAGTTTGGTACTAAGAATGCCCTTAGAAACCATGTGCTGAAGATGGCAGTGCCTTTGTCAGCCTGGGTTCCTGAATAACTGCATGGAACAGAGCCTTTACCATATACCCCAATCCCAAACAAAGAACACCTTCATTGGACTATTACACAAGTAAGAAATAAACTTCTATTTTATTTAGTTACTAGAATTTGGAGATTTATATAATAACTAAGCATTACTCTAACTTATACAATCATAAGTTTTAATGGGATTTTTGTTTGTCTCTGTGGTGAAGTAGAGAACTAATCTTACTTTTTATCCCATATGAAAGTCAATTTTCCCAATACCATCTAAATAAAAACTCTGTCATTCTCCAAATGTTTGCATATACTTATTGAGAAGCCTATTTTGGGATTCTATTATGTTTTATTGCCTATTCCTATATTCGTGTGACACAAATGTTATTCTTTTTCAAAGTAGTATCAATTATTTTAAATGTATTTATTTTTACCAAGTGAATTTCAGAATAAATGAATCAAGTTAAACAACAAAATTCTGATACAGACCACATATTAAATTCACAGATTAACATCTCCTTCTTTATTGTCTTCCTCATCTCATATCTACTGAGTGGTTTACTTTTATTGATTCTGCTTCCGTAGTATGTTTCATATCAATTTTCTCTTTCCATTTATCCTGTCTCCTCCTTAGTTCAGGCTATGCTACTTCTCTCTTGGTCATCCCTACAATGTATGGCCTGGTTTTCACTCTCCTGTTTTTCCTTTCTCTAAACCACTTTGTATTCTACTACCACATGAAAATGTTAAGATGATTATATTACCTCTGTGATTTAAAAAAGGCCTTCCAATACATAGAAGAAAGATCAAATTCTGCTACCTGGCATTCAAAGTGCTCTATAAAATGCTGCTGCTCTGCCTGGAAGGCCCTTCTCCCTTCTTTACCTGGCTAACTTCTGCTTGCTTCTGGAACTCAGCACAGATATCAACCAGTCAAGGCCACTTGTGCCCAGAGGTCTGAGGTATGCTCCTGTCATAACACTTATTACCCATGATTATACTAGTAGTCTGTTTACTTGCTGGTCTCTTCTATAGTAAGCTACAAGAAACCAATTGCATGCAGACGTGCTTTTTTTTTTTGTAACCTCAGTGACTAGCTCCGTACATATCATACTGTAGATGTTCAAAACTTATTTGATAGATACTTACTTGATAAGTTATTTGTTTGTAGTAATTAGGAAAGAAATAGAATACAATGTTATAATTTCAAAGGTCTTAAAAACAATATAGTTTAATCTCCCATATTTTGCAGTTGAGAAGTGAAGGCACGAACACATGAAAATTCCATACATTAAAAAAGAACTCTACACAGATTGAAATGCAAAAAACAAACCTGGAAAAAAATGGCAACATATATGATGATGAACAAAAGATTAATATCTTTAATATATAAACATAAAACACTAAGAAAACATGCTAGTAGAAAATTGGACAGAAGGCACATATACGAATTTATCCTAGGAAGAAGAAACAATGACTAATTAATATATAGAAAAGTTCTTTACAATTTCTAGTTTTGAAATTTAAAATAGTAGAAAGGTACCATTTTATTCTATCAAACTGACAAAGTTTAAAAAAATGAATTGTCAACGTTGGCAAGGCAGAGAAAAAAAGTTATTTGATGAAGATTTTCTGTAAGAATAAATTGGTATGGTATTTTTTGGGGGAGCAATTTGACATTATTTGACAAAACCATTAACAATGTGAATAACTATTATTTCAGGAATTTAAACTGTAGGGATGTATGATAAAATTGTAGATGTTAACAAAAGTTTGCAGCAGCATACTTATTAAACTATTGTTTTTTTCTCCTCCCAGCTCATACCTAACACTATTAGTAACAGTATAAAAAATGAGAACCAATCCAGATTTCTAATGAGGATGGATTAATAAAAAACAACATGCTATATCCCTTCCAGAGCATGGGCTGTGGTGCTCATGTGCCTCAGTTCCAATCCTGGCTCTGCTGCTTAATAGCTGGGTTACCTTGTTAAGTGACTGAATCTTTCTGTGCCTCAGTTTCTTTATCTGTAAAATGTAGATAATAAAGGTACGTATGTCATAGGGTTGCAAGAATTGAATAAGTTAACTGTGAAACATCTCAGTACAATACTAACATACAATACATTTGAGCTAATTTATTATTACTATTATTATTACCACAAATGCGATACAGCCACAAAACATCATGTCTTAGAAGAATATTGTGAGATAAAGTGTTTCTAAACATCATTATTTAAATAACTGATTACATAGCAGGATAGCGGGATTTCAGTTTTGCTCTCCCAAAATATTATGTATTATTATTATTATTTTTTGAGACGGAGTTTCCCTCTTTTTGCCCAGGCTAGAGTGCAATGGCGCAATCTCAGCTCGCTGCAACCTCCACCTCTAGGATTCAAGTGTCTCTCCTGCCTCAGCCTTCCCAGTAGCTGGGATTACAGGCACCCGCCACCATGCCCAGCTAATTTTTGTATTTCTGGTAGAGACGATGTTTCACCATGTTGGTCGAGCTGGTATCGAACTCCTGACCTCAAGTGATCCACCAGCCTTGGCCTCCTAAAGTGCTGGGATTACAGGTGTGAGTCATTGCACCTGGCCAGATTATGTATTCTTATAGTATATAGAAAAATAAATAGTATAAATACATACATTTGCATATTAATGGTGATTATCTTTAGGTGGTAAGATTCCGTACAAATTTTAGTTATATATATATCTATCTTTTGTCCAAATGATCTTTAATAGCCATGTATTGCTTTTGTAATGAGAAAAAAGAGAACCATAATTTATTTAAAAAAGAAGCTATGGCCTAGAAAGGTTAGTACATTGGCCAAGGTAATTTATTTAGTCAGTGATGGGAAAACAGAAGAGAAATGGGCAACATTTATTGAGTACCTCTGATGTATGAGGCTGTGCGGGATGCTCAGTACACAGACTTTATTTCATTGTTTCTCCGTAATAGCCCTTCAAGGAGGCACAGAGGTTATGAGTATAAACTTCATGTGCAACAGCCCAGGTATTTCTAGTTCTGTCCTTTCTTAGTTGTGTGACCTTGGGCCTATTAATCTTGCTGAGTCTTGGAGTCCTCACCTGCAAATAGGGAATAGATCCCTTTTTCTCACAGGGCTATTGGGATGATTAAATGAAATAATACATATAAAGCCTTTAGTCTGCCTTAGTGTGCCTGGTATCATGTTAACTCTCAATCTAAAAAAAAATGTTTTATAGATATACCTTTCCCTTCACTTTTCTAGATTAGTGATTTGATACTAAGAAAGTCCAAGAATCTTATCCAAAGTCATTTAGCTGGTAAATGGAGCCAAAAATCAAACTAATTTCTGTTTCCAGAGCACTTATATATTTTTTTCCCGTGTTTCTCTTTTGGTAGCTTTTATGTCATAGAAAGCCTAGTAAACAGGGATGTAGAAAGTCAAGCAAAGGCTTACATGTGATATTCCAAGAAGTAAAGTATTATCAAGAATAGGGAATATAACTACGTGCAAATAGTTGATATTCAGGTAAAATTTAGCGAAAATATTATAATTAACATGTTTTTTATATTTTAGGTTGTCCCAATGGGACAGCAGATTGAGACAGAGAGGTCAATCTGCCTTATCAATGTGAGCCCTTTTCTGCAGAAATTTATAATTTTTTTAGTGTCCCATGTATATCATGTGCCAGATGTTTTATTGCCAACACAGCAGCAGGATAAGAAGGAATAGAAGTGTTCTGGTTCCATTATATTTGCTTATGTATACAGAAGGAACTTTCAAAAGAAACAGAGATGTAAAGCATGGAAGCATAAAGAACATTGAACTATGCCTAGTTTAATTATCTGTTCGCCATTAACTAGCTTTGTCACCACTTATCTCTCAGGGCTGGTTTCCATACCTTTAAAATAGTTGGATTGAACTGGCAAGTCTCAAGGATCCTTTCTAACTTTGAATTTCTCAAATTCTAAGTGGTACATTTTTTGTTTCGGATACTGGTTGAACGAGGAAGCATCAGAAGGAGTGTTTTGGATATGACTTTGCTCACATTAAGTGTTAAGGCAATTTATTCATTCATTCATTAGTTCATTCGACAAATATTTTTTGTTGCATGTCTACTATAAGCCAAGCATGAGGTATAGAGCAGTGAATAAAAGAGAAGAGTTTTCTGCCCTCATGGAGCTTATGTTCTCCTGGGGTAGGCTGATGTTAAAGCAATAAACAAGTACAGAATATAATGTTAGGTAGTGACAAAAACCCTGGGGAAATGCAGAGCAGGATGAGGGTGGAGTCACAGAGGGGCAGGTGCTCTATCTTAATGTGAAGTTCCAAGAAGTAAAGTATTATTAAGAATAGGGAATATAACTACTTGCAAATAGTTGATATTCAGGTAAAATTTAGCAAACATCTTATAATTAACATGTTTTTAATATTTTAGTTTTTATTTTATTTTTGAGACAGTCTCTGTCACCCAGGCTGGAGTGCAATGGCATGATCTCAGCTCACTGCAACCTCCGCCTCTCGGGTTCAAGCGATTTTCCTGCCTCAGCTTCCCAAGTAGCTGGGATTACAGGTGTGCACCACCACTCCAGGCTAATTTTGTATTTTTGGTAGAGATGGGGTTTCACCATGTTGGCCAGGCTGGTCTCGAACTCCTGACCTCAAGTGATCCACCCACCTTGGCCTCCCAAAGTGCTGGGATTATAGGCGTGAGCCACTGAGCCCGGCCGTTTTTAGTATTTTAGGTTGTCTCAATGGGAAAGCATCTCAGAGGAGCCATGACCCAACGAAGTGAAGGGGTGACTGTGATCATATCTAAGGAAAAATGGTTCCAGGCAAAAAAATATAAGACCTTGAGGTGGAAGTGTGTTCAGTGTGTTTAAGGGAAGGCAAGGAGATCAAGTTAGCTTGAGCGGAGTGAGAGAAGGCTCCAGCCAGATCACGACAGCTTTGGGAATAGCTTTAGATGTCCTTCTAAGTATTATATGATAGCGGCAGGGAAAGGGTTTTTGGCAGAGTGCAGGATCAGATGTGTATTTTACAAGATCATTTTGGTTACCTTTGGGAAACCAACCAGGAGGAGGCTGGATGCCAGAAAGGAAGCCAGATGTCAGAGAGGAAGCTGGAAGGCCAGTTAAGAAGCCACTGCTGTGGTCTGGACAAAGGGTGAGAGCAGCATTACAAGAGTGAGGTTAAAGTCAGGAGGAGCTGTAAAGGAGCTGGATTTGGTGCACATTGTGAAGGTGGAGAGGCCAAGACTTGCTGAAGGACTGACCGTGGGATGAGACAAACGAGGGAGTCTAAGGCTGACTTCAGGGTTTTTGGTCTAAGCAATCAGGTGAATAAAGTGCTATTTATTAAGCTGGGGAAATACCACTGGGGATAGGTGAGAAAGGAGCCCTATTTGAAGGGCAGAACTACTTGTTCCGTTATGGCCATGTTAATTTTGAGATGCCTAGTAGGCATTTGGTAGATGGTGAATGGGGCTGGAGTCTGGGGGAAAGGTCAGGGATGCAGAGTCAGGCAGTAGATTTTTTTTTTTTTTTCATGCTACAGGACGAATCCCTTGCAATATCAGTAACCTACTGAAACAAATTGCTTCAAAGTGTGATCACAAACATTTAATTTCAGATGTGGGTTACAGACTGAAGGAGGTAAGGAAGCTGTGTTTCTGTATTTATAAAACAGGAAAGAAGCATTTGTCCCCTGAGAGTCATCATGAATGAGTAGGAGGCACATCCTATTTAAGGCATAGTCTAGTATCTTGAGTAAATTACCTAGGTGTAATTCCATCAGTTTTCAATAAATCGAAGAGATGAAAAGTCATGTGTATTTTCTGATGCTTTAGAACATGGTTTAGGGCAATGATACAGTGGCTTTATATTATGTTCTTTTATATAGAAAGTTTGAGACAGCTTTTAGGAACAGCAATTTTGCATGTTGATATCGTCAGATGTTTAAAATTTTCTTCAGTACCTATTTTCACACATACCAAATGACAAAGCTGCAGTCAGTTTTGATTCCTAAACAGAACCCCATACCAGTATTTGACTGCAGATTAAAAAAAAAAAGATTTGGATTCCACCAATGAATAATCAAATTTGAAACATCTGCTGGAAATCCCAACATCCTATGATGAAATTCCATGCTTGGATATCTTATTCAAGGTCATAGCTTGAATATTTAAACATCAACAGCCAAACAATGGCATTATGGGTTTAAATTTACAGAGCAAAACTACAATACCTAATTTATAATACTCCCTTTTTGCACTTACTCTAAGCAGTTAAATGATATGGACCCTCTGAAACTTAGCAGCCAGTTATGTTTAGTAGTGTTGGGATATGTAATTTTTCTTTAAGAAACTTGATACTTATTTTCAGATGACATACAGATTATGATTAATCATCACCTACTGCTAAAAGTTGTTGAAAGGATATCTTCAGGAAGTTCTTTGAATAGACTGTGTTACTCGGATGTTACAATGAAGATGCCACTTGAGATGAAACGTCACTTAGCAAAGGACATTTATGGATGGGAATTCATTCTAAGTATTATCTGGGAAAATTTAGAATTACCTGGTTCACCTGGCTCTCAATATTTTTCAATGCACAATTTCCTATTTTTGGAAATATGAAATGGATACAGTTTAGGCACTTGGCTAATCCTTAGGGATAAACACTGGGGTGTGAAAATAGACTTTTCCTCCTGTGAAGAATAAAAAGATAGCACTTTAAAGAGTGAATTTGAGTAAATATAAGCCAAGAATAAATACCTGACATTCATTATAATTTTGAAAATCTTGCTTGTTGCCATGTGTAGATCTATTATATCTATCTATCTATTATCTATCTATCTATCTATCTATCATCTATCTATCTATCATCTATCTGTATTTCAGTGGGATTATTAACCAAACAGGTCACATATAATTATGCATCTAACTCCCATCTTTACTTATAAAATCCTTACCAAAATTTTCCCTCACTGGCACTAGATTAGAGCAGTTTTTGGAACTTTCTAATTTCATATTTACTTTTATGTATTGCTGTTTATGAACGCTGCAAAGTGTATTGCTGCTCTTATCTGTGCTTAAAAGGAAAGAAAGAGTGTCCCAGAGAAGCTTGTACAAGATAATGGGATAAATTACTTCCAGAAACAGGATCAGAATTCATGGCAACCAACTCCTGAAGCTGCAGGTCAGGCGGTGAAACACATTGTCTTATAACAAATCCTAAAGCTATGAGGAAAAATCCTCCTTCGGACTCACTTTCTTTTCATTATCAATTCCTTTCCTACTGTCATGAGCTTTTTGAATAAGACACGCTCTGTTTAAAGGAGAACAAAAACAAGGTTTATTGAAAACATGTGATACTACAACTTAGGAATCTTTTATAAGGAGACTGGAGATGGCCTAATCGAGTTCAATACCATTCAGGAGCTGGATATTTTCCCATTAACTAAATATGGAAGAGTATAAAGAAAGCATAATTCAAAAATAGTTTCAGATGTGCACATTTTGACATTGTGACCAGTAAATACTCCAGAAAACCACAGAAACTTGATAAGAGATGGATTCTTAAGTCACACAATGGCAAATGTCCTAAGGATTAGCTACAGTACTTTGATCTCCAAATTCCAAGCACAGATTTGGAGTCTGTGGTAGGGGCTAAAATCAAATATTTAAAACATTTTGCAAAAGGCAGAAGTAAAATAATTGAGAAAAAGGCAATATGGGAGTAGACAAGCCTCCTGTAAAAGAACCTACAATTCAAAGCATGCATGCAAATTAAGCACTTTATTAAAAAATATAATCATGTTCCCATGACCAAATAAAATAATTGAAGCAATTAGATTAAAAAATGCAGGCAAAAAATATCCTTTTGAAAACCTCTGAAAACTGAGGCAAAGGGGCTATTTTTCACCTTGCATTGCTTGAATAATTGCCACATTTTTTTTCTCTATTTGCTCATGTTGACTGTGTTGTTTTTACTTTGTGTGTGTAGGGGTTGTGATGGGGGCCCGGGGGATGACGCTTCTCATGTGACTGTTTACTAGCTTGCAGTTTTCTCAATTTTTTATTCATTCAATACACATTCATTGTGGCCAGAAACTTCTAGGACCTGGGCATATAATATTAAAGGGCATGGCTGGTGTGGACCAGATGGATGCCTTCTGTCTGCACAAGGCTGAAAGCATGGTTTGCATAGAAGACGCTGAATCGAGTAACCACAATCATGAGTGATGAATGTTATGACAGAAGAAATACAAGGAGCACATTGCAGGGACAATTAACTTAGTTAAGAGGCCAGGGAAGCCTTCCGGGAGAAACATAGATAAAGCCATAATTAACAACCAGTCTACAAGAAAGCTTCAAAAGCCCTTCTAATTAAACCACATCCTTTAGGTACCATACATACCATTCCTGAAATTATTTATTATATCTAAGGACTCTAGACTCAAAAAGTACCTGTCTTGGTTCTTGCTCCTTCCATTTACCTCTTAAAATAAAATGCATTCTTATTTAAGATACACAGACTCTCAAATTCTAGGAATGCCTTATTGAAGATATTTTGAGGAAAAATAATAAACAAAAACATACAAAGATGGTCTGAGTTGATAATTTTTTTCTGATTGTAGGTATCGATTCTAGGATTGATTAGAGGCTTCACTGAACACATCACTTTTATGATTCTGTTTGCTACCACTAAGAGTTATGGAGTATTGATTAAACACCAGGCATTAAGCTAAGCACTTTACATGTATCATCTCATTGCATCTTCTTGGGCAATCCTTTGAAAAGGTACAACTAAAATTCTAAGTTTAAAATTAAGGAAATATATGAAGAGCAAATTAAGGCAAATAATAAAGCACCTTTTAGAACAGAGTTTTTTGTGAGTTAAAAATGCCATTCTATGTTACTTCAGCCTAGAACTGAGGAGGTGCACATGGAAATCCTATGGTAAATTATCTACGGCATTGTCCCTCTTTGCAATGACAAAAGTGCCTGGAGTATCAGTAGATTCGGAACAACTGTACATAATATGAGCCCATTAACCCATCCAAATATTGCTATACAAAAATAATAATAGTCAACATCTAAACTGTACTTCATCTGTGCCAGGCAATAATTCTTTTAATTTAGTTTTTGAATAGTTAACATATTTATATTTTAAACATCAAAATGACATAAAAAGGTAAATGCTGAAAAATCTTACTCCTACCCGTTTCCATTCATGCTGTCCTCATTCGCTATCCTCAGTTAAACATTTTTATTCTCTTCTTTTTGTAAAAATTATTTCAATGTTTCTTTATACAAACACAAGCAATATGAAAGTCAACTTTTATTTTTCTCCTTTCTTACACAAAAGTAGCACACTATATATGCAGTATTACATTTCATTTTTCTTTTATTTCATATATCTTGGGATTCTTCTGTAGCTGTGCAGAAAGGTCTTCCACTGTATTTTATTGTTTGGATTTACAATAGTTTATTCAGCTATAGTGAACATTTACTATAAATTGATGAAATTATTAGGAAGTAGACTTCCTGGGTCAAAGAGTAAATGCATAAGTAATTTTGCTAGATATTGACACTCTTCCATAAGGGTGATACCCCTTTGCACTCCTGTGGCATGTGAGTGCCTATTTCCTTGCAGTCTCATCAACAAAGTGTGTGGTCAAACTGCAGATTTTTGCCAATCTGACAGGTGAGAGAATGCTTTCATTTGCATTTCTTTTTTATGAGTGAGACTGGGTATGTTTAAGAGGTATATATGTATTTCTTATTCTGTGACCAGTCTGTTCATATCCATTTTATTTTCTGTTAGGTTGTTGGGTTTTTCTTGATTTCTAGAGCTCCTTATAATTTAAGGTGATTAGTTTCTATTTTTTAGTAGGAGTTGTAAATATTTTTCCACATTTGTCTTTTGACGTTGCTGTTTAGTTTATCATACAGTATTCTTCGATTTTATGTATTCTATCAATATTTTCTTCTATGACTTTTGTATTTTTAGTTATAATTAGAAAATCTTTCCAGATTCCAAGGTTCTAAGAGAGTTGACCAATTTCTTCTGCCCAGTATTTTATGGTCTTATTTAATTTAAATCTTTGAGTTATTTGGAGTTTATCTTGGAATCTGGTAAGATAGATATGGATACAGCTTTAATTTTTTCCAAATGAGTAATTAATTATTCCAGCATTTCTTACAACCAGAGTGAGAATGAAGTTGGGATTCATATATTTTGGCCACACAGGGTTGTTTCTAACTTTGAGAAAATAATGTTTTTGTTGGTTATGGTGGAAGATCCAAGGGGAGACATTTGGCAGAGTCTTGGAGGAAAAGTAGTCTTAGAGAATAGTTTTAAGAATAGGGCAATTTCTGAGAGGTGTTGAATTAAGGAGAACAAATGACTTCTTTTTAGATCACATTAGAACCATGAATATTGGACCCAACACTCTATAAAGCACCACTGGGTCTTGGTGGCAATTTTAAATATTTTATTCCATTGGAGTAGTACTTTAAGGCTCTAACTAATGTCATTATCTGTATCTTTTAGCAGGAAAGTATAATTAGTATTGGTCTCAGTAAAGTTTGCTTGAATAAGGACTTTCTAAAAATTAAAGTTAGATTTAAATAATGGTCCTTCAGGAATTTGTACAGTATTGGCTTTTTACATTAATTGGTCTCTTTATACTTCATCTATGTAAACATAATACTTAACATTCATTTATCACAGTATGAAGAACTGCTCCTTAATGGGCAATACTTTCATTTATTTCTTGACCCAAGTGGTAAAATATACATTTCGTTAACTTCTGCTTGTTAAAAAAATTTTCATAGAAAAACAGAAAAAGCAGAAACATGATTTCTATGAAAATAAGATGTCATTTAAGACAGCATGGTCTAATTTAATGCTATGAAACATTCTAGGCATTTCAACATTTTATTTTATGATTTATTTTTAAAGTTTTATTTCAGGTTCTGTGGTACGTGTGCGGGTTTGTTATATAGGTGAATTGTATATTATGGGGGTTTGATGTTCAGATTATTTCATCATGCAGGTAAAAAGCATAGTACCTGATAGGTAGTTTTTTTATGCTCTCCCTCCTCCCACTTTCCATCCTCAAGTAGGCTCCCGTGTCTGTTGTTCTCTTGTTTGTGACCATATAACTCAATGTTTAGCTCTCACTTGTGAGAACATGTGTATTTGGTTTTCTGTTCCTGTGTCAGTTCGCTTAGGTGAATGGCCTCCAGCCTCATCCATGTTGTTGCAAAAGACATGATCTTGTTCTTTTTTATGGCTGTGTAGTATTTATGGTGTATATGTACCACATTTTCTTTATCCAATCCACCATCAATGGGCATGTAGGTTGATTTCATGTCTTTGCTATTGTGAATAGTACTGTGATGAATATATGAGTGCATATGTCTTTAAGGTAGAATGAGTTACATTCCTTTGAGAATAAACCCAATAGTGAGATTACTGGGTCAAATGGTAATTCCGTTTTGAGTTCTTTGAGAAATTGCCAAACGGCTTTCCACAACGGCTGAACTAATTTACATTCCCACCAGCAGTATATAAGCATTCCTTTTTCTCCATAACCTTGCCAGCATCTGTTATTTTTTGACTTTTTAGTAATAGCCATTCTGACTTTTGTGAGATGGTATCTTATTGTGGTTTTGATCTGCATTTCTCTAAAGATTAGTAATGTTGAGCATTTTTTTATATGCTTCTTGGCCACGTGTATGTCTTCTTTTAAAAGTGTCCATTCAAGGACTTTGCCCATTTTTTAATGGGGTTGTTTGTTTTTTTGCTTGTAAATTTGTTTAAATTCCTTACAGATTCTGGATAATAGACCTTTGTCAGATGCATGGTTTGCAAATATTTTCTCCTATTCTGTAGGTTGTCTGTTCACTCTGTTGATAGTTTCTTTTGCTGTGCAGAAGCTGTTTAGTTTAATTAGATCCCTTTAGTTTAATTGACAAAATTAGTCAATTTTTGTTTTTGTTGCAATCGCTTTTGTCTTTGTCATAAAATCTTTGCCAGGTCCTATATGTCCAGAGTGGTATTTCCCAGGTCATCTTCCAGGGTTTTTATAGTTTTAGGTTTTTTTTTTTTTTTGAGACGGAGTCTCGCTGTCGCCCAGGCTGGAGTGCAGTGGCAGCATCTCGGCTCACTGCAGCCTCCGCCCCCCAGGGTTCACGCCATTCTCCTGCCTCAGCCTCCCGAGTAGCTGGGACTACAGGCGCCCGCCACCTCGCCCAGCTAATTTTTTGTAATTTTAGTAGAGACGGCGTTTCACCGTGTTAGCCAGGATGGTCTCGATCTCCTGACCTCGTGATCCGCCCGCCTCGGCCTCCCAAAGTGCTGGGATTACAGGCGTGAGCCACCGTGCCCGGCCAGTTTTAGGTTTTATGTTTAAGCCTTTAACCCATCTTGAGTTGATTTTTGTATATGGTATAAACAAGGGGTCCAATTTCAATCTTCTGCATATGGCTAGCCAGTTATCCCAGCACCATTTATGGAATAGGAATTTCTTTTCCCATTGCTTGTTTTTGTTAGGTTTGTTTAAGATCAAATGGTTTGTGTGTGGCATTATTTCTGGGCTATCTCTTCTGTTCCATTGATCTATGTGTTTTGTACTAGTACCATGCTGTTGTGGTTACTGTAGCCTTGTAATATAGATTGAAGTCACACAATGTGATACTTCTGGCTTTGTTGTTTTTGCTTAGAATTGCCTTGGCTATTCAGGCTTTTTTTTGGTTTCATACAAATTTTTAAATAATTTTTTTTTCTAATTCTGTGAAGAACTGGTAGTTTGATAGGAATAGCACTGAATCTGTAAATTGCTTTGGGCAATATGGCCATTTTAACAATATTTCTTCTTCCTATCCATGAGCATGGAATGCTTTTCCTTTTATTTATATCATCTCGGATTACTTTGAGCAGTGTTTTATAATGCTTGTTGTAGAGATCTTTCACCTACCTGGTTAGCTGTATTTCTATGTATTTTATTCATTTTATTTTTTTAATTTTTATTTATTTATTTTTATTATACTTTAAATTCTAGGGTACATGTGCACAATGTGCAGATTTGTTACACATGTATACATGTGCCATGTTGGTGTGCTGCACCCATTAACTTGTCATTTACATTAGGTATATCTCCTAATGCTATCCCTCCCCCCTTCCCCCCACCCCATGACAGGCCCCAGTGTGTGATGTTCCCCACCCTGCATCCAAGTGTTCTCATTGTTCAATTCCCACCTGTGAGTGAGAACATGTGGTGTTTGGTTTTCTGTCCTTGTGATAGTTTGCTGAGAATGATGGTTTCCAGCTTCATCCATGTCCCTGCAAAGGACATGAACTCATCCTTTTTTATGGCTGCATAGTATTCCATGGTATATACATGCCACATTTTCTTAATCCAGTCTATCATTGATGGACTTTTGGGTTGGTTCTAAGTCTTTGCTATTGTGAATAGTGCTGCAATAAACATACATGTGCATGTGTCTTTATAGCAGCATGATTTATAATCCTTTGAGTATATACCCAGTAATGGGATGGCTGGGTCAAATGGTATTTCTAGTTCTAGATCCTTGAGGAATCACCACACTGTCTTCCACAATGGTTGAACTAGTTTACAGTCCCACCAAGAGTGTAAAAATGTTCCTATTTCTCCACATCCTCTCCAGCACCTGTTGTTTCCTGACTTTTTAATGATCACCATTCTAACTGGTGTGCATGGGATGGCATTCTTTTTTTTTTATTGCACATCACTCCTTTATTATACTGATCTGGAGAAAGGATTTAGTACAGTTATGCTCAAATGAACACTAGACCTATGTGGCAGGGCCAAGCAACTGCAACATGATTCAGAAATCAGTGAAAAACACACTTGGAGAGGACCAAGAGGCATTTCACTGCCATGAAACAAGGCAGGGAGGGATTCTAAAACACACAGCATGAAGCACTCCTGCCCCTCAAAGGTCAAGGAGCTTATCCCATATTGGTATGAGGAATGGCTTATTTTCTGATGACCACATGTGGGACTATTTCAACTACCACGAGAAACCCTTAGAAGGGTTATTGTTTTGTATTATTTATATACACTATACTTTTTTTTAAAATAAAAGTAAATGTAACACATAAACTAAATTCAGGATTGATCCCAACCTTCTAGAGCCAGTTCCTCTGGGGTCAGGGAGGAAACAGTGGTCACCTCACCATGCAGGTTACATTCATCTTCCACTGGGATGACTAGAGCCCCCAGGCAGTGGCCTGACTACAGACAAGCACAGGACTAGCTCCTGGGGGCAGACAGGCTCTCTTGCTTCTCCTCATTGGTCATAGCTCAGCATGGCTCCTCCTCACAAGTCCTTAGTAAACAAAGCACTTGCAAAAACCCAAGTCACTACCTTTGAACTCTCTTGGATAAGGGGGGCTTTTCCACAGCTTAGACTGAGAACCTGTGCCCTAGAAGTGCTATTCTGACTAGAATGTATGAAGGGAGTGGGTGCAGAAGACAAAATGGCTAAAATGAAAATGGGAGCCACCGGTCCCCATCTGCAGCTGCAACTCAAGATGTCTATAGATGTGGTCAGTGTGACATGTGCAGGAGGGAGGGGCAGATGGATGCGATGGGCAGGGAGGGTGCCTGTTTGCTGGGCTTCACTTCTTGGCTTTCCCCTGGGCAGCCACAACTTCCATGGCTTTGTACATGGTCTCTTCATCCCCTAGGAACTGCGTGGGCTTGATGGGCTTCAAGTTCTTGTCCAATTCATAGACAATGGGAATGCCAGTTGGCAGGTTCAGCTCCATGATAGCCTCTTCAGAGAGACCCTTCAGATGCTTGACAGCGCCCCAGAGGCTGTTGCCATGGGCTGCAATCAGTACCCATTTCCCCTCCTTGATCTGGGGAAATACTTCTTCATTCCAGAAGGGCAGAGCTCTGGCAATAGTGTCCTTCAGACTCTCACAGGAGGGTAGGTGATTTTCTGTGAGGTCTGCATACCTGTGATCCTTACTGATGTTGCTGTAGAAAGGATGGTAGGGCTCCATCGGAGGTGGTGGGACATCATAGGAGCACCTGCAGATCTTCACCTGGGCCTCACTATGTTTTGCAGCAGTTTCTGCTTTATTGAGACTGGTTAGAGCCCCATAGTGCTGCTCATTGAGGCGCCAAGTCCTCACTATTGGCAGCTACATCTGATCAATGGCATCTAGCACTGTCCAGAAGGTCGGGATCGCTCTCTTCTGCACTGAGGTGAAGCAGATGTCAAACTCATAGCCAGCATCTCACAGTGCCTGCTTTGCCGCCTCATGGCCCGCCGGGCTCAGGATGGCGTCGTACCAGCCGCTGAAGTGGTTCTCCAGGTTCCACGCACTCTCGCTGTGCCGGATCTGCACCAGTTTGTAGGTGGCCATGGTGGCAGGCTTGGGGGATAGCATTCTTGATTTGGCTCTCAGCTTCTACTGATTTTTGTACATTGACTTTGTATCCTGAAGCTTTGCTGAAGTTGTTTATCAAACCAAGGAGCTTTGGAGCAGAGATTTTGGGGTTTTCTGGGCATAGAATCATACTGACTGGAATCAGGGACGGTTTGACTTCCCCTCTATTCAGATGGCTTTTATATCTTTCTCTTGCCTGATTGCTCTGGCTAGGACTTCCAGTACTATGTTGAAAAGGACTGGTGAGAGAGGACATCCTTGTTTTGTTCTGGTGTTTAATAAGAATGCTTCCAGCTTTTGCTCATTCACTGTGATGTTGGCTGTGGGTTTCTCATAGATGGCTCTGATTATTTTGAAGTATGTTCCTTCAATGCCTAGTTTGTTGAGGGTTTTTAACATGAAGGGATGTTGAACTTTATCAAAAGACTTTTCTGCATTTATTGAGATGATCATGTGGTTTTTGTTTTTAATTCTGTTTATGTGATGAATCACATTTATTCATTTGTGTATGTTGAACCAAACTTGTGTCCCAGGGACGAAGCCTCCTTGATAGTGGTGGATTAGCTTTTTCATGTGCTGCTGGATTCATTTCACTAGGATTTTATTGAGAATTTTTGCATCTATGTTCATCAAGGATTTGGCCTGAAGTTTTGTTTTTTGTTGTTGTTGTATCCCTGCCAGGTTTTGGTATCAGGATGATGCTGGTTTCATAGAATGAGTTAGGGAGGAGTCCCTCCTCCTCTGTTTTTTGGAATAGTTTCAGTAGGAATGGTACCAGCTCTTCTTTATACTTCTTGTAATATTCAGCCGTGAATCCCTCTGGTCCCGGGCTTTTTCTGGTTGGTAGGCTTTTTATTACTGATTCAATTTTGGAACTCATTATTGGTCTCTGTCCAGGATTCAATTTCTTCCTGGTTCAATCTTGGAAGGTTGTATGTTTCAAGGAATTTATCAATTTCTTCTAGGTTTTCTAGCTTGTGTGCATAGAGGTGTTTTTAGTAGTCTCTGAGGGTTTTTAAAATTTTTGTGGGGTAGGTGGTAACATCCCTTTGTCATTTCTGATTGTGTTTATTTTTATCTCTCTTTTTTTCCTTATTAGTCTAGCTAGCATTTTATCTATCTTATTTATTCTTTCGAAGAACCAAGTCCTGGATTCATTGATCTTCTGTATGTTTTTTTTGTGTCTCAATTTCCTTCAGTTTAGCACTGATTTTGATTTCTTGTGTTCTACTAGCTTTGGGGTCGATCTGCTCTTGTTTCTCTATTTCCTCTAGGTGTGATGTTCGGTTGTTAACTTAAGATCTTTCTTTTTGATGTAGGCATTCAGCTCTATAAACTTCCCTCTTAATATTGCTTTAGCTGTGTCCCAGAGATTCTGGTATGTAGTATCTTTGTTCTAATTAGTTTCAAATAATTTCTGGATTTCTGCCTTAATTTCATTGTTTACCCAAAAGTCATTCAGAAGCAGGTTAATTTCCATTAATTTCTATTTTTATTGCACTGTAGTCTGAGAGTGTGGTTGGTATGATTTTTTTTTATTTGCTAAGGATTGTTTTATGGCTGATTAGTCAATTTTAGATTATGGGCCATGTGCAGATGAGAAGAATATATACACTCTTGTTTTTGGGTGGAGATTTCTGTAGATGTCTATTAGGTCTATTTGGTCAAGTGTCAAATTCAGGTCCTGAATTTCTTTGTTAGTTTTCTGCCTCAATGACCTGTCTAATACTGCCAGTGGGATGTTAAAGTCTCCCACTATTATTGTGTGGTTATCTAAATCTCTTTGTGGGTCTCTAAAAACTTGCTCTATGAATTTGGGTGCTCCTGTTTTGGATGCATATCTATTTAGGATAGTTAAGTCTGGCCTTTTGAGGTGAACCCTTTACCATTATGTAATGCCTTTATCTTTTTTGATTTTTGTTGGTTTAAAGTCTGTTTTGTTTGAATGTAGAATAGCAACTCCTGCATTTTTCTGTTTTCCATTTGCTTGGTAGATTTTTCTCCATCCCTTTAGTTTGATCCTGTGTGTGTCACTGCATGTGAAATGGGTCTATTCAAGACAGCATACTGTTGGGTCTTGCTTCTTTGTCCAACTTGCCACTCTGTGCCTTTTAATTGGGCATTTAGCCCATTTACATTTAAGGTTAATATTGATATGTGTGGATTTGAAGGATCAAATCCTGTTTTGTGTTGTTAATTGGTTATTATGCAGATCTGTTTGTGTGGTTGCTTTTTGGCATCAATGGTGTATGTATTTAAGCACGTTTTTGTAGTTGCCAGTAATAATCTTTCCTTTCCATATTTAACACTCTCTTTAGGACCTCTTATAAGGCAGGTCTGATGGTAATGAATTCCCTTAGCATTTGCTCGCCTGAAAAGAACCTTATTTCTCCTTCATTTATGAAGCTTAGTTTGGCTGGATATGAAATTCTTGGTTGGAATTTCTTTTCTTTAATAATGCTGAATATAGGTCCTCAATCTCTGCTGGCTTATAGAGTTTCTGCTGAAAGGTGTGCTGTTAGCCTGATGGGGTTTCCTTGGGAGGTGGCCTGCCCCTTCTCTTTAGATGCTGTTAACATTTTTTGTTTTGTTTTGACCGTAGAGAATCTGACAAGTATGTGTCTTGGGGATGGTTATCTGTGTAGTATCTCACAAGGGTTCTCTGCATTTTCTCAATTTGAATGTTGGCCTCTCTGGTGAAGTTGGGGGAATTTTCATGGATGATATCCTGAAATATGTTCTCCAAGTTGCTTGCTTTCTCTCCCTCTCTTTCAGGGACATCAGTGAGTCATAGATTTGGTGTCTTTACATAATCCCATACTTTGGAGATTTTGTTCATTCTTCTTTAATCTTTTTTTCTTTATTTTTGTCTGACTGAGTTATTTCAGAGAAGCGATTTTCAAGCTCTGAGATTCTTTCCTCAGCTTGATCGATTCTGCTGTTATATTTGTGATTGTATTCTGGAATTCTTGAAGTGAGTTTTTCAGCTCTATCAGATCAGTTCCGTTCTTTCTTAAAGTGGCCATTTTGTCTTTCATCTCCTGTATCACTTTGTTGTATTCCTTAGAATCCCTGGATTAGGTTTTCACTGTCTCCTGAATCTCAGTGATCTCTGTTCCTATCCACATTCTGATTTCTGTTTTTGTCATTTCAGCCTGGTTAAGAACCATTGCTGGGGAACTACTGCAGTTGTTTGGAGGTAAGAAAGCACTCTGACTTTTGAGTTGCCAGAGCTCTTGCACTGGTTCTTTATCATCTGTGTGGGCTGATTTTCCTTCAGTCTTTGAAATTGCTGTCCTTTGGATAGGTTTTTTTTTTTTTTTTTTTTTGCCTCTATCTTCTTTGATGCCCTGGAAGGTTTGAATCTCATATAAGGTGGGTTCAGTTGACTGGCTTCATTTCTGGATGAATTTAGGGGGCAAGGCTCAGCTCAGAACTTTTGGGCTGTATGCTGCAACTTTGGGAGGCTGTTACTGGATCTCTGACTTTATTCTCTGGCCCCTTGAGGTTAGGAAACTGCTAAAGTGGAGGGGCTAAGGTGTTCCTGCACCTCTGGCCACAATACTCTGATGGCTGGTGCCAGCCAAACCACTTTGTTGGGGTGGTGGCAGCAGGATCTGTGCTCATTTGTAAGTGCCAAGAGCAGTGCCAAGAGCAAGTGGCAGTGTGGTGGGGTGAATGCTCATTAACTGGGGCAGAGTGCTGGTGGCCATGGGGCTGCCGGCCTCCATGTGCACGCTCATGCTGGTAGCAGTGTCAGTGCAGGGGCAGGCTAGTGGTGAGCGTGGGGCTGCCAGCCTCCATGCATATGTTCACACTGGCAGCAGTGGCAGCGTGGGGCAGGGGGTGGGGCTGCTGACCTCCATGCACATGTTCGCATTGGCATTTCTATATTTTAAAAGGAAATAGTTTGGCAGTTTCTGATAAAGGTGAACTAGCACTATATGACCCTAGAGAAATAAAAACTTACGTTCATACACAAACCTACACATGAATATACATAGCTGCCTTATTTGTCATAGCCAAAAACTAGACGCAGCCCAAATGACCTTGATTAGGTAAATGAATATACAAATTGTGTTACATCTAGATCATGGAATTCTATTAAGCAATAAACAGGAATGCACTATTGATGCACTTGGATGGATCTCAAGAGCATCATACTGTGTAAGAAAAAGCCAATTTCAAAAGATTACTACTTTACAATTTCATTTATATAACATTATAAAAATGACAAAATTATAGTGAAACAGAACAGATATAGTGGTTCCCAGAGGTTAGGATTGAAGAGAGGGAGTACCTGTAAAGGAATAATACAAAGTATATCATTCCAAGTTTATTTAGGGTGATGGAAAAGTTCTGTATTTTGATTGTGGTGGTGGTTAAATGCATATATACATGTGAGAAAATTTTATAGGAGTGTATATAAAAATTGAGCATATGTAAAAACTGGTGAAATTCAAATAAAGACTATAGTTAATAGTATGTATTCATATCCTGGTTTTGATAATTGCAGTATACGTAGGTAAAATATTTTGGGGAAAGTTAGGTAAAGAGTACATTTGAACATGGAAATTCTGTACTATTTTTGCAACTTCTAAGTAAGTCTAAAGTTATTCCAAAATAAAAAATTGAACATCTTTTATAATAGTTACATCTATTTGCTTTCCTTTCCTTTCTTTCCCTCCCTCCTTCCCTCCCTCCCTTCCTTCCTTCTTCCCTCCCCCCCTTCCTTCCTTCCTTCCTTCCTTTCCTCCTTCCTTCTTTCCTTCCTTCCTTTCTCTTTGTCTCTCTCTCTCTCTCTCTGTCTTACTCTGTTGCCCAGGCTGCAGTACAGTGGTGCAATCATAGTTCACTGCAGCCTTGAACTCCTGGGCAGAAGTTACCTTCTCCTATCAGCCTCCTGAGTAGCTGAGACTACCAGTGTGTTCCACCACACCCAGCTATTACAGGTTTTTTGTTTGTTTTTTTTTGTTTGTTTGTTTGTTTTTGTTTTTTTTTTTTTTTTTTTTGTAGAGATAGGGTCTCATTATGTTGCCCAGGTTGATGATTTTGAACTCCTAGGCTCAAGTGATCCTCCTACCTTGCTCTCCCTTTAAAGTGCTGGGATTACAGGCATGAGCCACTGTCCCTAGTATGTTTTCTTTTAGACTTTTGACAATGGCCCCTAGAAGGAGGGAGATTTGGGGACAGGAATCGAATCATATCACATGGCTTATTAATTTTCAAGTGGAACCCCTTTACTTATGTTTCAAAGTGAGGAAAATAAGAAGTTCTTTGCCAGTTCTGGCCAGTGGAATTAGAATATTTGCTTTCATGGCATCAGATACCATCTAGTACATGCTGAAAATACGGATCTTGAAAAGACAGTTGCTAATCTATGTAATATGGTTTTCCACTGATCTGTTAAGAAATTCATTTTTCCTGCTCCTTCATTATTTCTCCACATGTAGATTAAACGGATTATACTATAATTAAATTTGACTCTAACAAGAGGCAGTGCTTTAGAGCAATGAGCTACTGGGAGGCCAGCATGCTATTCCTAGCTTTACTGCTGATTTATGGGCTAAGGACAAAGCACCCCCACTTCACAGTGCCTCGACTTTTCCGTCTATAGAGTGAAGTAAACAATGTCTCAGAGGGACATGGTGCTGCTTTATAAGCTCTATATTCTAATTGAGCTCCAAATTCCTTTATAGAAAGGTGCTCTTTGAAGAACTAAAGATGTATTTATATTGTTGTTGTGTCTCTTAATAGAAATGAAGCTTTAAAATCTAATTTTAAAAGTCTCCTCCTGCACAGTACATTATCCACGTTCTTAAATACTGCAATCAACTATGCACTGAGTTGCTCTGTGATATTTATTAAAAATAAAAAAGGCACCACAAAGACAAACTTGTAGAACATTTTCAAAGCCATGTGCAGGGGTTTAACTGCAGGACTTCCACTGAAGTTAATGGGACTCATACTGGCAAATTGCAGGCACCACTTTGAAAATTTACCCCATAGTGACAGTTTAATGCTTCTTATTGATCATACAGTTTCAGATAACATCTCAAGGCAAAAAGGGACAATTTCTCAAAAGAAATAAACAACCTTTAATGAAATAATTCTGCACCGCAATCATCATAACTAAGAGTATGGAATAGAGTCCCTTGGCAAGGAGGATCTTAGGAACTGCTTACTGGTGATACCACTGGGGCTGTAAAAAAGTTTCCATCACATTCTAATTCCAGTTCCTCATAGAAAAATAACATTTTAAAAAACAATGTAAAATTTTACGTTTCTAAGGGCAGAAATATAGAAACAGAAAATTCAGAGGATTATTTCCTTATAAACTTATGTTTATATTTTTTATAAACATAAATGGGTAATAATTTGTATATTGCTGATATGAAGTTCCAACAGGCATAGATGACTAAAAAACCCAGGGCATTAAACAGCCATACTTTTTGTTGCCTGATTAATGTTGCTGTTCATAACCTGAATAGTATTCATATTAGGCCTGCCAGCAACCCGTAGGACCTTTGCCTGGTGGCCTGTCTTTAGAAGGAACCTTGATTCAGGGTAGCAGAGCCTACATGGCCTTCAGGGTGTGACCTCTGCCTGTCTCCCCTATCACCTTCTGCTATTCTCCCCACTGCTCATTGAGCTCCAGCCACAAGACCTTATGTCTCCACCTTGTACAACCCAAGCTCATCAAGTGTTAATAATCCTTGCAATTACTATTCCCTGGCCTGGAAAGATCTGTGTCTAAACCTCCTCATGGCTGGCTTCTTCTTAATATTCAGGTCAACTCAAGTGTCAACTACTTAGAAAGACTTTCTCAGACCACCCAAGCTAAGGTAGCCTCTACTCTTTCTGTTTTATTTTCTTCATTGTGCTTATCTGTAGCTGACATTATCTTGTTTTTCAAAAACATATTTGTGTATTGTTTTTCTTCATCCACACGAATATTATCTCTATAAGAAGGAAGACCTTGTCCATTTGGTGCCATACAGCCTCTCCAGCATCCATAAGCATGCTTGGACATGGTAGAAATTGTATAAATGTTCAGTGGATGACTCAAACATAATTTGAAAACCTGGGGGTAGTCCTTTGCTTCTTTGTTTTATACAATCACTCATGATATTCTATAGCCTTCTTTCTAGGACTACTTCAATTTCCATCACCTTTGCTCTGTAACACCATAATTATAGTATACCTCCTTTAAGTTTTGCCATTCTCTAAGGGCACAGGAGATTCTATTCTTACAGGCAGGGACCGTGTTTTAGTCGCTTTTGTATCCTTTATACTTAAGATTGTGTTTGACACATAATAAATACCCTGTCTGTGAATGAATTTTCTTATGTAACATGTGATAGTACAGAATGTTAATACAGTATATCATAGTGCTCTACTAAAGTTTACAGAAAGAGTGGGAAATAATCCTTATTCATTTTCCTCTTCGGAAATAAATTTTCTTCATGTGGTCCAACCATATCAGCTAATCAAGCTGTCTTGTAAGTTCAACTTTCAAGTTTGTGTACCAGGTCAACAATTATCTAAATTACCAATAGTTTATTAATGTTAAAAAACATTTGAAGGTAGTCCTGCGAGTAATGTTACTTGCTCTCCAGATGTCTCCAATTTGGAAATACACAGGGAGCCTCATGATAACAACAACTGAAGAGTATATGCAAGTTTGATGCAGGTAAGTAAGTCTATTTTAGGTCCTAATTTCCCATTCAGGTTAGAGAGCAGCAATAGGTAACATAATTTAGTTGATATAATTAAGGCTGATACTGCAATTAATGTTCTATAAAGCCTGGCTTTTCTTTAAAGATCTTGAATTACTAATGATAAGCATAATAGTATCATGTTCTTCTGTTTACAAGTTGATGACAATAGATAAGTTTCAATTAAATTTAATTTTAAAATGCTAATAAACAGTAAAGACAATTTTCCAGTTGGGTATGTATATTTTTCTAGAGTGAAATCATGAGAAATAAATCCAGGTTCTTTCACCTATCATCTTTTTAAGTTTGTCTTGCTTCCTCATCTATAAAGTCTTCAGTCTTGTCTTACTTCCTCATCTATAAAATGGGACATTATAAAGGCCAGGCGTGGTGGCTCACACTTGTAATACCAGCACTTTGGGACGCTGAGGCGGGTGGATCACTTGAGGCCAGGAGTTCAAGACCAGCCTGGCCAACACGGTGAAATCCTATCTCTACTAAAAATGCAAAAACTAGCTGGGTGTGGTGGCGTGTGCCTGTAGTCCCAGCTACTCGGGAGGCTGAGGCATGAGAATGGCTTGAACCCAGGAGGTGGAGGTTGTAGTGAGCTGAGACTATGCCACTGGACTCCAGCCTGGGTGATAGAGGGAAACTCTGCCTCAAAAAATAAAATAAAATAAAATAAAATAAAATAAAATAAAATAAAATAAAGTAAAGTAAAATAAAATAAAATAAATAAGGACATTATAGTACTTATGTAGGATTAAAAAGACCATATTTATAAAGCGCTTAAAGTAGTACCTAATATATAGTAGTTCTCAATAAATATCAGCTATTACTAACTAGAGGGATTAAGATTGTTTTAATGTTTTGTGATCGGCCAATCCAACAGGTTTTAATTGTCCTCAGATGGTCCAGTTAATCACATGGAAGGAATCTACGTGCACTGAGGGAGTTTGAACACTTAGAAGGAATAAGTTGCAGAAGAGTGTATGACTAACAGAAAATAAGTGAAATAATATAATTTCTACTAAAGGGGAAAAGGGAGTAGAAGGTATAGAAAATAATGCCATTGAAGAGTAAGTCTCTTAGAACAAAAGATAGAGAAGGCAGAGAAACAGAAAAATGATGTCTCAAAATCAATTTAGAACACAGTGGCAGTTTTGGGAGTCTGTGATCTAACTTTTGAACACATTAGCAACTTAAGTTGCCTTTTAATAAGATGAAATCATAGCTATATTAGAGTAGTCTCAGCCATGTGGTCGATTTTAATAAAGGCTTCCATTTTATTTTATCCACGTAGGATAAAATAAAATTTTATTTTATGCCTCTTTTGTCCTCTTGTGGAAATAATTACACTGAAAATAAACTGTTAAAATAACAATAAGAAATCAACTTACACTTAGCATCAAATACAGATCCAAGACTAACAACAGGCTGGTATTTTCTCACTGAGACTCCCTGCAAGACTGAAAAATATGGCCCTGTTATATCTGCCTTTGGAAAGCGTCACCAAGGAATCTAAAAAAAGCCACTGTGAGAAGTAATTTGTTGGCTTCCTGACACATCAGGCTCATTATTGTGATCCAAGTTTCAGCCTTAGGTCTATTTGCAATTTTTGGGTAGGTCAGTAATGAAAGCTAGAAAAAAGAACGACTATGAAATCAGTCTTAGAGGTTATTCACAAATTCTTTATGCCGATGTTATTGGGTGAGTGTTTTGTGTTTTCACATAGAGAAATCATAAAGCAGCCAGTCCGGGTAAATGAAGGGCAGCTTGGGTGGTCATCCCAAAACACACTTGACTATCCACATCAGCAATACAGCAATTAGTGCTCATAGCTATAGAATGTTATTATGACAGAAGAGTCTTAGGGGAGAGATAAAAATTGAACACATAGATATGAGGAAGAATTTTATGTTCTAGATAAGATTTTACTAACTTTCAAAGCAAATGCTTAAAACCAAGCAGACATACATCAATATACAGTAGTAATGAAACAAAATACCTAATTAAAAAAAGTTAAATAGATTTATTTCTTCCCTTATGTTATAATTGTTTAAAATATGTTTTCCAAACACAAATATGTAATGATTTTAGGATTTGTGAAATCAGTGGGCTTTTGAAATGCTCTTGGTTTTGGCTAGAGTGCAGGGGTAAGGAAGGTGGGCAGTTCAGAAGGGGACATGCTAAAATCTTCAGTAATTAGCCCATAAAACCTCTATCAATTGGGCCTTTGTCAATAGGGTGCAATAGTACATGGGGCTTGTTAGCTGACCACTCTAGCAGCTTCAGTGTATTTCCAACTGGAAAGAAAAACATTGGTGTGCTTACAGAAAGCATTTCCCAGGTTGAAGGCACAGCCAGTCTACCACAATCTTTTCTATGTTCTTTTCTCGAATGCTCAACACTTCTAAAAATATTTGGGTGTGTACTTGGAATGTTCAGAGTAATCAAATCTTACAAATACATGAAATTTTGGGAGGTTTTAGCTATATTTCCAAACACCCATTCAGAACAGTTATCAGGGACAGATAAGAGATGCTATTTCTTTTTTCATTTTGTCACAGTAAATTAGGTTGAACAAGGCGACTACAGTGTTCACTTTAGTATTTTACCAGTTACATCAAGCGTTTTTATGAACCTGTTGAACAGGCCTAGAAATAGTCTCAACAGTCATCTGGTACAGCTTGCTGCCTTCAGGAAGGTGATGTTTGATTCCTTTGCGTAGGTTAAATTTTACTGACCTCATACTGATAAGCCACATTTGAACATGCTTCATTATAACATCCATTCAGCTGGACCATGGGTCAAACATGTACATTTAATAAAAGACTAAAAAAAATCATAATTATCCTAACTGTAAGTACAAATCTAGACTTTGTTCTAATGGGGATTCATTATATATTTATCCATGAAATTTTCTTCCAAAGCAATTAATTTCCTAGAGGTAAAATATCTAAATAAAGAAAAGGTCTGAAGGGTTAACAAAACTGCAATTATGCCTAAACCATGTCATACTAGTATTTTTTTGAGACAGGGTCTTACTCTTTTTACTCAGGCTGGAGTGTAGTGGCAGGAACATGGCTCACTGCAGCCTCAAACTCCTGGGCTCAAATGATCCTTCAGTCTCAGCCTTCTGAGTAGCTGGGACTACAGGTGTATGCCACCATGCCCAGCTAATTTTTAAATTTTTGTAGAGACAGGTCTTTCCATCCCAGGCTGGTCTTAAACTCCTGGGCTCAAGTGATCTGCCTTCCTCAGCCTTCCAAAGGGCTGGGATTACAGGCAGGAGTGACTGCGCCAGGCATCATACTAAATTTTTAAGGTCACTATTGATACATCCAAAGGCAAGTAAGATTATAGATAACATAACATCATTTTTAGAACTACATATTATATCAAGACCTGCAAGGATCTGAGGCAGGAAGAGAAAGACTAAAGGACTAAGATGTGTTGATGTATCCATAGCTGAAAACAGCTATCAAAAGGCAGCAGACATCTGGGAAAAAGCTTTCTTTTTCGCATGGAGGCCAGAGATACATTGGCATTGCTTCTGAAATTGGAACAAAACCAATTTTTAATTGGTTTTAAAATCTGGAATGAAACATTTTTCCAGTCATCCATGAACTGACCTTATCCTGTAGAAGTTGAGTGAATCTTGGCTAACCATCTGCCTTGTGAATTGTTTTGTTTGGGCCCCTTATGGGACAGAAAGTACTTGTTGTGCAGTAGTTTCACATCAAGTTACAGTCCTTTATAATGCTGCCTGAGTAGAGAATTCAGAGGGAAAAAAGCATCTCCAGGGAGAAAAATCTAATGCCTTCACTAATATGCCTTGGGGCTTTATGAACCTGCAAGGCTTGGAGTTACCACCGACTTTGCTCCATACCTTAGCATGATGGCTTCCAAAAAGCAGTAAAGCCTATTATTGGAGAAGATAGACAGCTAGACAAACAGACTGCATTCATGAGGGCCAAACAAGGTATTTTAAGATAGATTTAACTGAGAATTCCACTAGATTCACTATTGTAACACCAGTGCCTCACACACAGCCACATTTCCATAAATTCTGGTTTAATAAGTGGAGACTTTTGAGATGTGCATACTATGAAAGAAGTATGGAATAAAGGATTCTTCTTAACAGTGCCCGTGGATGGTGATACACTTTCTTCCTTAAATCCACTCTGCCCCCACCATAGGGAACAGGAGTAAGGGAGGAAACTGAGAAGATTACTCAACAATTCCTGACTCCTAAAACAAAACAGAAAACCTGTGGTAGCTGTAGAAGATAGCCTAAACTATTTTGTAAATTAAAAACCTACTTTTTCAGGTTGAAAATAGTTGAAATAAATAAGCCTCATCAAGAATTTTCAGTATTTGGATTTGAATGGCTGCCTAGGAAGTGAGAAAGACAAAAAAGCAAGAGAGCCAAATTTAGCTACTAAATAACAATAATAATAGCTTTTATATATAGACTTCTCCATTTTATAATACTTTTAAATATCACTGGGAAATGCTAGATCTTAATTCCAGAATGCTCTATGGCATCTTCACTAGGAAGTACAATTTCAAGCTAGAACCCAGGTGAATGATGTCTCTCAGAAACAGTGGCAGCTAGGGAGGTGCAGAGATGTGCTATGTATTTGGGTATTTTGGATTGGAGGGTGGGGGATTCATATTTCAGAGTGTAGAGCACTTTGTCCAGTCTACGGTTACCAATGCATTAAGCAAACCATACTTATAATCATTCTTGAAGAATGTTAATTGATATGCATTACCAGTACCAATGTATGGCTATCTATTCCAGCTGATCCGGAGCATAAACTGGTGTCATATTGTAGAGCAAAAAGGGTTTTTTATACTCACTGAAATCAATGTTCCCCTAAATCAGGGCAACACTGGAGAAACATGTATTTCCATATAAGTTAATTGATATAAGTGGGTATTCTAGAGCCAGATTGCCTGGCTAAAATTCCAGCTCTACCACTTAGTAGCTGTATGACATTCAGCAACTAACTCCGTCTCTCTTTGCCTCAAATTCTTCAACTGTAAAATGGGGATAATAAAAATATCTACCTCATAATGCTGTGGAGACAACATCAAATGAGTCAACATTTTCAAAACACAAGAGTGCCCGGTCCATGATAAGTACTCCATGGATGTTAGCTTTTAATATTAATCAAATATTGCAAAACAGGAGATAGAAGACAAGAATGTTGGTGTCATAGTCCAGGTATCTGAGACTCTGATATTCACCTATAACACAGAAGGGCTTTCGAGCAAACCTCAGTCTTCCTTGCCATCCTCTATATCGACAACAGCAACCCGCAGACCAGATTCGAATGATGAACTCCAAACCAAAGACGACAATCATCACGAACTCCTAAAATATCAGATAAGACATATCAGAGAGAAGCATTATGGAGCAAACCACAGTAAGAAGCTCTATGCATATTTTTGGACATTTAGGCACTTTGTCTAAAGGATCTAGTTGTTAATATCTAAAGTTAAGAACATTTCCTTTCTCCAAATCAAACTAAATCTGGACAGCATTTGAACCTCATACTGTCTGCATTTCCTATCATGGAATGCTATTCCTTTTCAAGTCATTAATGCTTTGCAAATTTGGGAGTCAGTTTCAATACTAAATGTGCAGGCTGAATAATGGATCTGTCTCGTCTGGAATTTATAGTGTAGCTGACTTTAGCTACCCAGTAACATGTGAAATATCTGAAATAAAATAGCGATCCTGAAATATAATGGCAAGTTTTACAGAAAATAGAGCTTCATTTTGCTGCAAGGAGTGACATAATCTCTAAATCTTCGAGAGTTGTTCTTAGAGAAAAAGAAGCAAATATTTCGAAGTATACTGAATTCTTTCGTTACAGTGTCAAAATCTCCTTATAAAACAGTAAGTTTCAAAAGCATTACAGTGTGACACACGTATCCTTTGCCAGAAATGAGACCCTGAATCCTCCAGATCTGAAGCTTGTTAATTATTATGCTGCCCTTTGGCAAGAGCTGCCTAGAAAACAACACCTGCTCCAGGAAAATGACTGAGATTATTTAGGAAGAGTTGTGAGTTAACCCTGGGGAAAGGCCAGCTAGAGTGGCTCATTAAACAGTCGATGATAGAATGAAAAACCAAATGGAATTTGTAAAACGAAAGCATTTCTGGAGCAAGCTTAGCACAGTCACCTTGCTGTCTCTATAGGGACAGGCACTTTATTTATCAAAATTGTTTTTCCTTTAAAAAATAATTCCCTTTCTTGTTTTAAAACGAGGGTTGATTCAACATTTATAATGTAGAACAATATTTATAGATTGTTGTTATAATAGCTTAATTGTAAAAGTAATATATTGTCTTTATTAAAACTTCCAAACATCACAGAAATACAAAGCAGAGAAAGTAAACATTCTAACCTACTCCCCATTCTCCCATTCTTACTCGCAGGATAAAAACTGTTACCAAATTTATAAAAGTGGCATTTTTGTTGCAAATTTCAGGCAAATGTCTGTTTCTTTAATTAGAGCATGTGATGATATGCTGCACTTTTGAAATGCCTAGTAGAGCTATATCATTCTATCCTTCTCTTATTTTGCACTAAGTAATCCACAAATATTTCTCATGATGGGAAATAAATACCCAATATCATCACTGCTTACTCACAGTTATTCAAAATTACTTATAGGATAAACCTTCAAAGATGACTTTACGCACAGATAACCAAAATTAGGGTCAACATACATTCATTAATAATCCGAAGGTTTTGTTTGATTTTGGCTTTGTTTTGGTTTTGAATGTATATCTGGGTAGTTGAGTCTGTTCATTTATTAAGGTATCTAAAGTGCCAGATCATTTCTTGTTAATCCAGCACATCTTTCCAAATATGGAAAACATACTCAGGCCCAAAATACCCATGTAGTTGTGCCTGTGCCCAACCTAGGTTGAATGGCAGATCCACTTTTTAATCCCTGCCCCTAATTCCTGCTTATGCCAGGACATTTGGCACTCCAGTTGTGAGTACTCATATTATAAGGGATCCCAAGAAAATCCCAAATGTGGCCTGAGCCCCCGAACACTACCGTGTAGTAATTTTTCTTTTTCATGGAAACAGATGACACCAATATGTCAATTGTTCTTAACAAATGACAGATATATGCCCATTGTTCTTAGGTATGCCAAGGTCACTGCACTATTCCTCTGCTGCAGTAAGGCATGATAAAGTACATTTACAAGTTCTTTATTCAAGCCCTATTGTTCAGAAATATTGCTTGCTGCTTTTTTTTTTTAAGAAGGTGAGGGAAAAATGACAAGACAGTCTCAAAATTCATAAAGCAAAACCAATAGGGCTGAAAGGAAAAATAGACAAATGTTAAGTCGTATTTGGGAACTTCATCAACCCACCTTATCCTTGCTCAGAACTATGGGCATAGCACTACTAGAATGAAAATTAACAAGTATGTGAACTATCTGAACAACACATTCAACCTGCAGGATCTGACTGATATGAGACATTTCACCCAACATCAGCAGAATACACATTTTTAAAAAGCACCCATGCACATTTATTAAGATAGATTATATTCCGGGTCATAAACAAATTTCAACAAGTTTAAAAGAATAAAATCAGACAGAATGTGTTCTCAAGCCACAATGGAATAAAACTAGAAATCAATAACAGAAAGACAACAAGCAAATCTCTAAACATGTGGAAATTAAACAATATTCCCAGTAGTCCATTGGTCAAAGAGAAAGTCTCAAAAATTTTAAAAAAATTGAACTGAATGAAAATAAAAAAATGACATAACAAAATATGTAGGATGCAGTAAAAGCAGTGCTGAGAGGAAAATTTATAGCACTAAATGCTTACATTATAGATGAAGAAAGTTCTCATATTAATAATCTGAGTACCTACCTCAAGAAATTGGAAAAAGAAGGGTAAAATAAACCCAAAGGAAGCAGATAGAAGGAAATAACATAGAAAAGAGCAAAAATTAATGAAACTGAAAAGAGGAAAACAATATGGAAAATCCATGAAACAAAAAAGTGGTTCCTTGAGAAAATCAATAAAATTGATAAATCTCTTTCTTGAAAGCTGACGAAAATCCCCAATGTCAGGAATGTAATAGGGGATATCAGTATAGATTCTACGCCACTGAAAAAATGAAGGAGTACTACGGTAACTTTACGCACATACACTTGATAACTTAGAAGAAATGGACCAAATCCTTTAAAACTACAAGCTACCAAAACTCAACAAAGAAGAAATAGACAATCTAGGTAGCCCTATAACCTCTAAAGCAATTGAACTCATAGTTTAAAATCTCCCCAAACAGAAATGTCCAGGTCAAATGGTTTCACTGGCAAAATCAACCAGACATTTAAATAAGAATATATCATTTTCACACAATTTCTCCCAGAAAATAGAGGAGAAAACTTTCTCAATGATTTTATGAAGTCAGTATTATCCTGACACCAAAACCAGACAAAGACAATAAAACAAAGCAAAACAAAAACTACATACCCATATTTATCATAAACTTAGACACAAAAATCCTCAGCAAAATATTAGCAAACAGTCAATCAGTCAATATATAGGCAAGTAGGATTTATTCCAGGTATGCAAGGCTAGCTCAATGGTTGAAATCAATCAATATAATGCATTACATAATAAAGCTAAAAATATATAATCATATAAATTGATGAAGAAATAGCATTTGACAAAATCCAACACCCATTTATGATTTAAAAAAACTCTTGGCAAGTTAGGAAAAGAGGTTTAACAGTTTAATTCGATAAATAGCATTTACAACAAACTTAACATCATACTTAATAGTGAAAGACTGAATGCTTTTCCCCAACATTAAGAACAACCAAGATGTATACTTTCATCACTCTTATTCAACATAGTATTGTAAGTTATATTAATAGTTGCTGCAATAAGCCAAATAAAAGAAAAAAAAAGGCATGCAGTTTGGAAAGGTAAACATAAAATGGTCTCTATTTACAAATGGCATGATGGTCTACAGAAAAATCCCAAGGAATCTACGAAGACACTCTTGAAACGAGTGAGTTCACTAAGGCTGCATGATGTATGATCAATGTAAAAAATTAATCATATTTCTTTATACTAACAATGATCATGTGGAAATGAAAATTAGAAACACAAAATTATTATTTATAATAATTCCAAATAAAAATAACTTAAATATCCACTTAGAAAAACACATATGGTTTATGTGCATTGAGATTATGAAATGCAGATAAAAGAAATCAGAAAAGACCTAATTAAGTGAGGAGAAATACCGTGTTTATGAATTGGAAGACTGATCACAGCAAAGATGTCAATTCTTCCCAAATTGATCTACAGGTCTAAAAAAATTCCTGTCAAAATCTCAGCAAAGTTTTTTTTGGGGGGTAGATACAAACTTATTTTAAAATTTATATGGAAATGCACAGGACCTGGAATAGCTAAAACAATGCTGACAAAGAAGAATAAAACAAGATCAATCACTTTACCTGATATTAAAGCCTACTATTATAGCTCCAGTAATCAAGACTGTGGATTGGTGGAGGGATAGACATATGGAACATATAGACATATAGAACAGTGAACAGAATAGACAATTCAGAACTAGACCCACACAAATATGCTCAATTGATTTGTTTTAAAGATGCAAAAGCATTTCAACGGAGGAAGAAGAGCCCTCAACAAATGATGCTGGAAAAATTGGACATCTATAGGCAAAAAAGTGGACCTTAATCTATACTTCCTATCTTATGATAATCATTTAAAAATGGACCATGGGTTTAAAAATTAAACATAAAATAATAAAACTTTTAGGAAAAAATGGAGATATTTTTGGGATTTGGACTAAGCAACGAGTTCTTAATCTTGACATCAAAAGCAGAAGTTATAAAAGGAAAAAATGAGAAATTGGACTCCATCAAAAGTAAAAACTTACTCTGTGAGAGCCCAGTTACTAAGGATGAAAAGACAAGCCATAGACTGGGAGAAAATGTTTGTAAACCACATATCTGACAAAGGACTAATTAATATCTAAAATATATAAAGAAACCTTAAAACTCAACAGTAAAAATCCAAAAACTCAATTAGAAAATTGGCAAAGGTATAAACAGGATATTCATAAAAGAGGACATACATAAAAGAAGTTACACATATGGCAAAGAAGCACATGAAAAGTTATTTGACATCATTAGCCATCAGAAAAATGCAAATTAGATCGCAATGGTTATCACTACACAGCTAGCAGAATGGCTAAAATAAAAAATAGTGGCAAAAAATAGTGACAACACAAAATGCTGGGGAGGATGCAGAGAAGCTGGACCATTCAAACACTGCTGATGGGAATGTAAAACAGTATGGTCCTTCTGAGCATGGTCGTTTCTTATAAAACTGGACATATAGTTACCATATGACTCAGCAATTGTACTCTTGGGCAGTCGTGTCAGAGACATGAAAACTTATGTTTGTACAAAAACCTGTACATGAATGTTCACAGAAGAATTATTCATAATGACCAGACCCCAAAAACAGCCCAGATGTCCTTCACCATGAGGATGGATAAACAAGCTCTGGTGCCTCCATACCATGGAATGCTACTCAATAATAAAAATGAATGAACTATTGATACACAGAGTAACATAAATGAATTGCCAGGGAATTATGTTGAGTGCAAGAAAAGTCAGTCTTAAAAAGTTATACACTGTATTACTCCATTTATATAACATTTTTGAAATAAAAACATTTCAGAAATGGAGAACAGATTAGTGGCTGCTGGGGTCAGGCTGGAGAAGGGAAGGGGTGTGCAAGTGTGAAGGAGAAGGTGGATGTGGTTAGCAAGGGGTAACTTGAGAGATCCTTGTGACAATGGAACTGTCCGATATCTTTTTTTATTTTTTATTTTATTTTATTTTTTTTTGAGACAGAGTCTCGCTCTGTTGCCCAGAATGGAGTGCAGTGGTGCGATCTCGGCTCACTGCAAGCTCCACCTCCCGGGTTAATGCCATTCGCCTGCCTCAGCCTCCCGAGTAGCTGGGACTACAGGCGCCCACCACCACGCCCAGCTAATTTTTTGCATTTTTAGTAGAGACGTGGTTTCACCGTGTTAGCCAGGATGGTCTTGATCTGACCTCGTGATCTGCCTGCCTCGGCCTCCCAAAGTGCTGGGATTACAGGAGTGAGCCACCGTGCCCGGCCGGAACTGTCCAATATCTTGATTGTTGTTTTAGATATACTAATCTCTGCAAGTGATAAAACTGTACAGAGCCAACACACACACACACACACACACACACACACACACACACACACACACACACACACACACACAAATGTATTCAAGTAAAACTGGAGAAATCTGAATGAGATTTGTGAGCTGTATCAATATTATTATCCTGGTTGTGATATTATACTATAGTTTTACAAAATGTTACCTTTTGCGGAAATTGGGTAAAGTATACACAGGGTATGTCTACTATATCTTACAACTGCATGTGAATCTACAATTATCTCAATAACAATTTAAATTTAAAAAAGCCATTGCCAGCAATCTAGACAATGGGATAGACTCATAAGAGGAAATGTGTTCTTCAAATCCAGATGCTGGGTCTGATCTCACTGTGTTTTGTTTAGAGGTACTCTCTAAATCACCCTTTGGATGAGGTCTCATTGTTTTATTTTCATATGAGTTGAAAATACAAAAATCTGTTACATTCAGTCGAGATGATTTAAATTAGGGATGGTTCTTCTGACCCTTGCTGGGTAAGCCATGAGGCAAGTTCTGGTGCCTTTGCTGCTGTACCTCAGGATAAAGCAGTTCATTTTCTCTTGCTTGGTTTTAGTTGAAATAAAATGCTCGCTATTTACTGAAATGGCAGCTAAAGAGATTAGTGAATAATATTCAGAATATTTGACTTGTTTGGAGGAAAGCTGTAGTGGAAACTTGATGTTATTAACAATGGTCCTGTCCTTCCTTATTTAAGCCCCTAGAAGCTTGGCTTGGATAACTCTTTACAAAAGCAAAGACAATAAATGTGTATTATTTTTATCACTCACCTTGCAGGAGTTACAATGGTTCCTCATTTGTCCTCACAGAATTTTGGTAAAACATAGAAGAATTTTCTCATTCTTCTTAAATGATAAGGAAATTAAGAAGCCTAAGAGGCAGTGGTGGCCGGGCGCGGTGGCTCACACCTGTAATCCCAGCGCTTTGGGAAGCCGAGGCGGGTGGATCACGAGGTCAGGAGATCGAGACCATCCTGGCTAATAAGGTGAAACCCCGTCTCTACTAAAAACACAAAAAATTAGCCGGGTGTGGTGGCAGGCACCTGTAGTCCCAGCTACTCAGGAGGCTGAGGCAGGAGAATGGCGTGAACCCGGGAGGCGGAGCTTGCAGTGAGCCGAGATCATGCCACTGCACTCCAGCCTGGGCAACAGAGCGAGACTCTGTCTCAAAAAAAAAAAAAAAAAAAAAAAAAAAAAGAGGCAGTGGTAGAGCTAGTCTTGAATTTTATCTACAATATGTATTGAGAATACCAATCCATATTAACCCTCTTTTCCAGGCGTTAAAGAAGCCTCTTCATATGTCACACCTGAGAACTGTGATTCAATTTAATTGATACATATAACTCTGCTGTACCATTTGAGGTTTAAATTATGTTCTTGCAGTTATTTTGTTTTTTAGCTACTTAAAATTGTTTTAGGCAGATTGATTTTTTGGGTACAAATTCACAATGCTTAAAAGCTCATGTTCCAGTTGTTTTCTCATTAATTAACAGCACTGTTCATTAAAACACAGTGACCTTTGTCTAATCTACAAGCTGTCTTCTGTGACCATTAGTTTTTCCTGGTTTTATGCCATCAAATAGCATTTTCGTAAAGATGAAATGCCGACATTATAAACCCTGTGACATTTGCACCAACTCTTGAAGAGCTGTGGCTAATTAGACATACATAATTAGAACTATTGCTTTTATTCAGAATATCAACATAATCAATTCCCAGGTATTTTTGTTCCTTTTTGTGGGTGTGCATATACTTAAAGTAACATAGGGCTAGCAGGTCAACATGCCTCTTTACATAATCCCTGCAGGGAAAGAATTTGTGATGTAAACTGCATCGTAAAATGCAAAAAAAAGGCATCAGTCAGAAGAGTTGCAGTTATAATTCTATGTAATTTGGAAAATTCTACTAGTATAACACATATTAGGGGAATGAAATTAAGATCTAGAGATGGCTCCAAACTTAAACCAAAATGTGGAAATACACAAAAGTAAATATCTTCCGGAATTGTGTCTCTTTGGAGAGCAGAAAAATATCCTAAAAACATGCTTACTAACTATAACTTATAGAACATCACATACCATCATCAATCCAGCTAGCTTTCAAGCTTCTCCTTACTTTTTGGGAAGGTATATTAGTGTATTGGAAGAGAATTTGAGGGAATGAATGTTTTTACCAAAGGGACTAATTTGACCTGGAGTTGAGGACACATGGATATTTACAGAATCATTGCTGCACAGAGGTGGTTGTGAGAGCGTGACAGAACTTCACTAAGTTGGCTAGTAGATGCTTTGGGGGTGGGTATGGGGGGAAGGGGGTCATAGAGGTGGGAGTGGGGTGGAGATAGGGGAAATTAGATTAAGGTGTGAAGGGGTATGGATGCTTCCTGCCTTGGAAAAAAATGACTGAGTTAGTTTTGACAGACAGTGTCACTGCGGCTAGTCTCATTGATTGGAAGGCTTAGGTAGATATGATAGATGAATTTGTTTGAGTAGCTCCAGCAAAATCTAGTGTCTTAGTGGGTCTTCCCCCTTGGGATTAGTTGATTCCTGAAATTTCTTTATAAATGATTTATCCATTCAAGTTTTTCACACCTGTTAATATATAAATCTGCTCCTGAAAAGTAATTCATTTAACCATACCTAAATAACAATGTTCATTTATCCCAGAGTTTCTTCAGAAGATCATAGGGAGGCAATAGTTTGAAAATGCCCCATTCCAAATGACTGATTGACACTTTGTTACTAAGGAAGGATCACGGCTGTTTTTTTTATCAGGTATTGAGGCCATAAATTGGGACCATATGGGCTGGAGGCAGGAAGTGGGTGCCCCCTTCTTGGGGAAAAGAGTTGGGAACAGCAGGACATTCCTGGTTTACCCCTCGCTGCCTACCTGGAGTGGCCCTATGCATCCCAGTTACTAGTTGGGATGCCATGATGAGAGGACTTCCGTCCTCTCTTGTAGTGATTTTAGATCCTTAGGGATGGGTTGGCTCTTGTCAGCAGCTACAATGCCTGCCTAGTATGAGCAGCCACCCAGATGATCCCTTCTGCCTTTACGTTTTATGTTCTGTAAGTCACATCTGCATCAGGGCACAGGATGTCTTAGGCTTTCCCCTTCACCTGCCACAGGTGAAGTCTGCCCATGGGACCAAGCTGAAGTGGTGCCCTTTGTGGAGGAGCCTTACTGAGGTTTTTTTTGTTGTCCATCCTCCCCCATCCTAAACCTATTTATACCTTAATTGGTTTGAGGTTTCTATTTGGGTGTGTCTGCATGCCCAAATGATTCATGTATGAATCATAAACACCAAGCTGGAAACATTGAAAATGGCTTGCTGTACCTTGAACTGGACCCAGATATGTATTCTGTTATGATTTTGTAAAATAATCACAAATTAACCAGTTCAACTTAGAATCGAAGATCAATGTCCTGAATCAGATCAAAATGGAAACACCGAAAGTGTCTCCAAAATGAATGAAATCAAACCAAGTTTTCATTTGATTCAAATTGCTAATTTGTCTACTTCTTACTAATCTATACGCTTTTCTTCCTCTTAAGAACTACATGAGGCTGGGAGCAGTGGTTCATGCCCGTAATCTCAGCACTTTGGGAGACCTTGGTAAGCAGATCACTTGAGGTTAGGAGTTTGAGACCAGCCTGGTTAACATGGTGAAATCCGGTCTCTACTAAAAATACAAAAATTGGCCAGGCATGGTGACAGGTGCCTGTAATCCCAGCTACTCAGGAGGCTGAGGCAGGAGAATTGCTTGAACCTGGGAGGTGGAGGTTGCAGTGAGCCAAGATCAAAATTAAAATTTAAGATACACAAATTTAAATAAAATTCCTTAAAACAAACAAGTATTTCTATTTAGAGAGCTATCCTGACCTTGAGAAATTAGTACATGTCAGCCAAGTTGACTATAAAACAGATCTTATCTTCTCATATTGGTGATATTTGTCCTGTGGATTGAAGTGGATGCTTGTGTCAAGATAAGAGATAGTACGGCTTCCATGCTACTGAGAGTGAGAGGCAGGTCAGGGCTGGGCATGTTCTTAGAGAACTTTCAGAATTTTTATCTTTTCTTATGGAGGAGTTATGTCTCTGTTCTTATAGCTGCCCTTCTTTGGGCCAAAGGAATTGCTCTTATACTGGGAGGTCCCTTGATTTCCAGAAAATCTGCTTCTTCCTTCTTCCTTGAGGGTATTTACAGAGTTTAGTATAACTAACTTCTCTGCAATGTTGACTTCATTTCTAGATGTTCTGCTTTTCATGAATTCATTTTATAAATGTCTACTGAATACCATAAACATGCAGGATATAAAGATCAGCAATGTGTTCTGTCACCCTCGAGGAGTTTATAATCTATTGGGGGAAGATAAGACACACCACTAGAAAACTCACAAAATCTCGTGCCAGAAATTCTGCTGAGTGGTGGTTTCTAGAGAAATGCCTTACCCATTGTCATAGCCCCTCTGCTTAGAGCAGGCCCTAGCCAAATGTTTGTTGAAGTTTCCTTCAGTTCACGGCTTCAGGCTCAGCACCACCCAATTAGTATACTGTTTTATTATCTATTAAAATCAAAATTCTCAAAAAGAGCTAGCTGGAGGTGGAAAAATGAGAATAACTTCATTGGCCTATGATTTTCATTTCTGACCTGTCTATTCAGCTTTATGACACTAATTGCAATGAGAGGGTGAATGGCTTCTTACTGCAAGATGTCTTAGTGACAGTGTGGGCTTATTTTGATTAATGTAAGCTGGAGGACAGTAACTACCTAATTTCACTCCTATGGTTTCTACCACTGAATGATTTTATTTTCATTTGTTGTTACCCGATACCTCTTCTCTTTTTACATTTTACTAGCCTGAAAGGATTTTTCACTAATGGTTACACCGTTGTTCTTAAGACAAGCTGTGGGGGAAAGAAAGTGAGAGACAGTTTATCCCTTTTATTTAAGCATATTTTAGGCAGAATCTCCAAATGTCTTAGTTCTTGGAGGAAATGGAACTTCAGGGTGGAGCCAGAGTGGCTCCTGAAGGCTAAGCAGAAGTGGCCAGTGTGTTTTATTTACTCAGTAACCAGGAAAGCAAAGGCTGTGTTGATGAAGGGTTAGAACCCCGAAAAACTCAACTGTTGAGCTGTCAGTGGGGAAGACATTCTGCTTGTTGGTAGAATGTGAAAAACCCGGAAGAAATGGAAACCTTTGGGATTATGGCTTTCAGAGGAGAAAAGGGTATCGGCAGGGTAGTGTTGGAGTCCTGTAGAAATCAGATACAATCTTGCTTTGTTTCCCTGCCCCTAGTCTTCTTGTGGACCGCCATGTGCCACTGGGAGAAATCTCCTTGCCTCCTCAGGTCATTTGACCAAATTCCTTCTAGACTTCCTAGCAAAACAGAAAACATTTTGAATCAAAACCTAGTCTTGCCTTCCTCCTCTTCTACCTATGATGATTATTTTCCTTTATAAGCACCAAAGTGCATTTTATTACCTAAGATTATTTATTTTTCCCATTACCAAAGTATGTGTTATTGGTGTAAATGTACTTTGTGGCAATATGAGTAATATCCTTTGGTGAGCTTTGAGAGGTAGGAAAACACATCTTTCTGTGCACATTGCATGCACACTAGTATGCTCACTTGCTTTCAGAACTTGATATTGAAACTCAGTCAGTTAGGTTCATGCAAAAGAACAGGAAAGGCAGAAATCTCAGAATAAAAACTGACAGGAGGCCCTGTTAACAGAACATATCACCACCAATAGAAACTGCATATTAGCTCTCAGTGCAATTTCTAATAAACATAAAGAAGTTAACTATACTCAAAGTATATAAATCAATGGCATTGTAACAATATTCCATTAATCACACTTTCAAAATTAAGGAAAATTTAAAGTTTTCTGCTGCTTTGAACAACTAGATCACAAAGAAAAATCTAATATATGCAGTCTCTTTTATTTTAATAATTTCAATGTTATTAACCATGTGAATCTTCACAGTGTATTCTTCATGAAATCTGTCATGATTCTATACTATTTATTTATATCTCTAACTGTTTCCAGTCATCCATCAAAATCATTCAAGACCACTCATGCCATAAATCAAGTACACTCTTTTTTTTTTTTTTTTTTTTTTTGAGACGGAGTCTGGCTCTGTCGCTGGAGTGCAGTGACGCAATCTCGGCTCACTGCAAGCTCCGCCTCCCAGGTTCACGCCATTCTCCTGCCTCGGCCTCCCGAGTAGCTACGCCCAGTTAATTTTTTGTATTTTTAGTAGAGGCGGGGTTTCACCGTGTTAGGCAGGATGGTCTCGATCTCCTGACCTCGTGATCCACCTGCCTCGGCCTCCCAAAGTGCTGGGATTACAAGCGTGAGCCACCGCGCCCGGCCAAATCAAGTATACTCTTAAATTGAGTAAGATGAAGGGCCTGATCAGAGATAATCTTGAACTAATTTAATAATCTCTTCTGCTTGTTGTTCAATTGAACCATTAAACAATAGATTAAGAATCAATATGTTTCTATACTGGCTTAAAAAAAAAACTGAGTTGAGGATAAAAACAAGAGAACTACCTGGGCAATTTCCAAGTGTTTTAGAATGCATTTTTTTTAATGCTCCCTAAGCATAACACATAGCACATGGCAAATATTTAGCAGTTAGATTTAATGGTGAATTATCCTGACAGCTGAATCCAGGAATTCATGGGAGTATCCTTTGTTTCTGTCACAATCCGTTTCTCTGTTGTGTTATTTACCAAGCTACATTCTGATTCCCATTTGTTTTTCTAAAGTTTCTCTGCTGGAGAGAAAATGCCTTGCTTGCCAAGTGTAACTTTTATCTCTGATAGAGATGACTCCTACTGTACATAAGCCATCACTCTTATTTGCCCACAGTAGTGTTTGGAATATTATTGCTGTCATACACCTCTGCTCACATCATCAATATATCTTAATTAATACATCACTGCCTGCTTGCCACCCATTATGCACACACACTTACCAAACAACCTCTGATGGATGACGGCCTCCATCCACAGCAGGATGAATTGCCATTGCTTGAATTGATTTGGAAAATCACTTAGTATAGGAGGGAACTGATCTGCCACAGTAACTTGAAACCCTCCTCTACTCTCCTGCTCCTTTATTTGGTTGTAGACTTACTCCTACCTGGCAACACGACACTTGATTTGGAGACCATGGTAGTACTTTAATGATATATGAGAGGACTGATTCACAATTTTAACTAATAAAGCATCCTGTACACAACTAGTGACCAAAGCCATGGAAATATAGACCCATATATTGAATTTACAGGACATTAACAAGAAATAAGCTCTGGGCAAAAATAACTGTCTATTCAGAACTAAGAGTCTGCCCAGAAAAGAATGTATTGGAGAGAGAAAGTGCACTTCTTACTCTTTCCTAAGCAGCATGGCATGCCTGAATAGATGTAAAGTGATACAGCGGTGTCAAGTTGACCTTTTGTAAAATCTAGATAAAAGAAGTCCTGGAGCAACGTGCACAGGAAGTAAATTTACAGCCTGGCTCAGAGTGAACGGGGTGGCTGGACTGAAGGAAAAAGGAACAAGGAACCCACAGCAGTGGATTCTCCTCTTGAAACAAGGAGAGCTCTGAAAAATTTCCTAAGCTGTAAAGGAAACAACTCTTGCCTCTCTCGTTTGCATCCCCTTTTTCATCCGTGCTTACATTCCAGGCCAGCCATGAAGCCTCGAGGGAGGAAATGCTCTCACACCTCCCTACAGGTAGCCTGACTATGCAGCTGTGTTGTTCACACCGTCTTGCCGTGGTGAAGCTCCAAGAATCTCTCTGCAGGTGTGGGAGCTGGGGAGACTCTGCTGCTCCATATTTTGGCAAGCAGGGAATAGAATTGTATTAAAGCAAGCATTTTTCCCCCATAATAAAGAGTTTCTAAAGTCACTGAAATTACAGTATCCCCCAGTCCCATATCTTGGCAGGCAGGGAATAGAATTGTATTAAGGCAAGAATTTTTTTCCCCCATAATAAAGAGTATCTACAGTCACTGAAAGTACAGTATTCAAAGACTAGGTTTATATATCCAAGATTGGTATCTCATCAGAGACTATAAATTGTTTACACTGTTGAAAGTTCCCATTTTTACAACTTCTGTTTTATTACCCTGCTTGTTTGCATAGTAAATATGGATTCAGTGGAATCTTATCTTCTTCCAGAACACTAATACAATTCATCACTTCCATTCAGACTCCATTAATTCAGAATTTGTGATTATACCACTAGAGTTTGGTTGATGCTTATTTTTGTATTATTTATTAAAAGAGGATTTACTAGGCAAATTCAGAACAGAAATGAGAGGACAAGGGGGAAGATTTAGCATAGTTAAGAGGAAACACTTTTCAAGACCCTTAATAGCACTTATTTGCATTTAAACAATTAATGGAATAATTACAATCAAGCCATCTCATTAATTAAAGAAAACCCAGCAGGATCTTTATTTGGCAACAGTTTGTTAGCAGAGATTCTCTAAGTATCGACTCAAAGGAAAATTGATAGGAGATATGCCTCCTCCCAAATGCTAATTACCCCCTTTCAATCATCTTAAATGTTTCCCAAACATTGAAGTAATCATTCCAATAAGCTACAGCTAGCTGTACAAATTACTATGCAAATACGTGTCGGTCTGTCCCACAGGTAAGTTCCAGGTTCCTGCAATCTGTGGAGGCAGCCCTTAGCCTAGCAAAGCATGACAAGCTGGACCAGAAGGAAGGGTCTACTGCTGATCCAAGGGGCTTGAGATTCATTTCCACAGCCCTATCTTCACTAGTTCCTTGATCTGTATTTGCATATTCTGTTTTGATCCTTTTCATACTTCTACTGAAAGGTAGACCTATCCCAGTAGATAAGGCCTACTTGCCTCTTTCTCCTTGATACTGGCTTCTAAATAACTAATAAGCTACAAGTTTTGGGGAAGCAAAGGGCCAGCACATTGACTTCAATGGGTCAATGTCAAACACTGGGATCATTAATTTGGTCAGAGTGGGACGCTCAGAACAAAGTGCAGAAAAGGTGGTTTCCACTATGTCTCATTCATTCATTCAGCAGAGCCCAGGGGATAGAAGCATGGAGGGGTCTGCCATTTATGGAATGTGTGCAATTTAACTTAACCTCTCTGTGCCTCAGTTTTTTTTTTCTATAAAATTGGAATGAAAAATCCATTCTTAATAGGGTTGTTACCAGACTTTAAATGAATGAATATTTTTACAGTGCTTAGAACAGTGCCTGACACACAGAAATCACTTTAACTCTGTTAAATAAAATAAGCCCACTCATTAAATATTTGCTGAGCCAGGTGCTCTTCTAAATGCTGGAATACAGAACTGAACAGAGTAAACATATCCATGTCCATTTGATGTTTCTAGTGGAAGCAAGCAGATAATATAATGAACAAGTACATTGGGATACAGAAAGATAGAGCATTGGAAGATAAGTGCTATAGAGAGTGATAAAAGAGGATGAAGGTGCTGGGAAGAGATGGAAGGTTTCCAGCTTTAAATAGGAGCAGGGTAGGCCTTTTGGAGCAAACTCTAAGTTATTAAGGGAGTCAAGCAGATATCTGATGAAAGAAGTTTCGAGACAGAAGGATCAGTTGGTGCAAAAACTCTGAGTGTGAATGAGGAACAAGGAGACCGGGCAGGCTGAAGTAGACTGGGTAAAAGGAGAGGGATAGGAGGTGAGGATATCTGGGAATGGCTGACTAGACTGTGTCCCTACATAGTTTTTAGGTCACTGTAAGAACTCTGGCTTTTACTCTGCAAGAAATGGGGAGTACATTCCAGGACAAAGGCCTTGGGCAGAAGTTTGGATTTGTGCTCTGACCACAGCTGCTCTCATCCCTCACCAGGTTTTGGTAGAGAGAGAAGATCCCTCTGAAAGGAACTGGGCACCTGGAGATGATCCGAGGATCAGGGCATGGAAACTGGGACAAGACTCATAAGTGTGTCTATTCTAGGCAAGGGAATAGGAATGAGAATCTAAGCTAAGAACAAGGCATTCCCTGATGCATGCTAAAAGCAGAAGCTTGAAAATATAAATATATCATATCCTCATTAGACGATTTTCCATAATTATGAGAACTTTCAAGTGAATACTATTTTGCTCACTGCCAAGTGCCAACCCACAGCTACTCAGCCCTGGTCCTCAACATGGCCATGAACGGACAAGTTTCCAAGAATGTCTTTGAGGAGATGAGAAACAATGTGAGATTTGGTATTGTTTGCTGGCAATAAAGGAAAGAAAAACAGCAGATATGGGAAGAACCATCTTATATTTGATTTTTATATACTTTCCAAAATACATTTAAATGGAAATTCGGAACACTTGAATTTTTTTTTTTTTTTTTGAGATGGAGTTTTGCTCTTGTCGCCCAGGCTGGAGTGCAGTGGTGCAATCTCGGCTCACTGCAACTTTTGCCTCCCGGCTCAAGTGATTCTCCTGCCTCAGCCTCCTGAGTAGCTGGGATTACAAGTGTGTGCCACCATGCCCAGCTAATTTTTTTTGTATTTTTAGTAGAGATGGGGTTTCGCCATGTTAGGCAGGCTGTTTTTGAACTCCTGACTTCAGGTGATCCGCCCACCTCAGCCTCCCAAAGTTCTGGGATTACAGGCGTGAGCCACCTCTCCCGGCTGAAGTGTTTTTATTTATAAGTTTGTAGAATGCTTGCTTATCTTGTTCAGCTGCTCAATTTCTTCTGCTGGAAAATCTAGAGCATCAATTATGTTGCAACAGTTTTGGTAAAATTGCCATCCTTTTCTCCAATTTTGACAAATGTCTGGCTCGGATGTCTTTAGAATATGACAATAGAGAGAATTAGATCACTTTTCACTTTTTCTGGCATGTAAGCCAAAGCTGGGGAGTAGAGACTTTGAATTTATCTTATTTTCTGACTTTAGCACTGCGTGTAAAGGAGTGGCCATGAAGTGAGAATATTAATAAGGAAGTTAGGGACATAATACCTATCTTCCCGTGCCTCTCAATCAAATGTTGAGTGTTCAAAATATTAAGAAAAGCATGTGGCTTATAATTGATACTATTACTTAATTGAAATCTTTGAGTATTGAGGAGAGACACTGTGCTGGTGGGAAGGTGGGCAGTGGGATGACTATTGTCATGCAGAATGCACTGAAAATTTGTAGGCTAGGGCCTGATTCATACAACTTGAATGTCGTTATTTGCTTTGGTCACATTTTGTCTGTTGGAAAGTGAATCTCCTTGAATAATGTTTTTGTTCATCTGAAATGTCAGTCTTATAAAAAGCTGCTAGTCACTATAGTGGTTAGAAATTTCCATCTTATAATTAAAACAAAGTTGTTGGCAGTTGAAAGAAACATAAAACTGAATTCTGGCTCTGGCTAGAGTCAAATTATGTGAAGATTTTATTTTATTCCTCTATTTCTGAATATTACTGAATCAAGAGAAAGAGTAATCCCTCATTTCAGATGAATTTTTTTTTCTTGTTGATTTTCCCAAGCAATTAATTCTTCTCTTTTGCCTTCCTGTCCTCATCTGCTGCAAACCCCAAACTTTGAGATCTACCTGTCTATCAACTATCTATCTATCTATCTATCTATCTATCTATCTATCTATCTATCTATCATCTATCTATCTATCTATCATCTATCTATCTTATCTATCTATCTATCTATCTATCTATCTATCTATCTATCACCTATCTATCTATCTATCGCTTTCAGTTGATGGCATATCAAGGGAGGTTCACATATGTGGGTAATCTAAGGTTATTTTTTTTGTTTGTTTAATTACCTTGTCCTTTGAAATCATTCTGTCCTAATGATGCAGGTGCTTGTGTCAGTGATTGAACTCCTATATTGATATTTGCTGCTCAGGTATTTGGCCAGGATTATTTATGCCAGAGGCTTAAGGGTAAGGACTGACTGCTTACAGTTCATAATAGCTTAGGTGTGCGGTTGTCAAGAGCAAGACATTCCCTTTGATGCGTTAGGAGGCAATTATGATTGGCCCAGTAATTATTGGAAAGAGAATTGACATTTGGGGGTGATGCTAGTATCCTGCAAACAATGATATTTATGTAGATAAAAAACCTAAACCTTCCAAGGTGCTCCATTTCTTGGAGAATTCCATCCCTTTGTCCTTCGAAAAAATTGGCAGTAGCAGGTTATTGCAATTACCCTAAAGATTTCTGGTTTTTTATCCTAGATTAGGTTTAAGAATGGTTCCCAGTGAGCTCTTTAAAATAATTAATATCAATAAGTCCTCAATGCAATGTTAATCCATAGCTCTTTCAAAGGAAGAAGACGCCATCCCCAATTTTGCTTCCATCATCCCAGACCACCAGGACTTTGGATGAAGACTGCTGTAAGCTAATACTCTAACAAGTTAAATGCTAGCATTGAAAATGATGCAGGTGTTAGGCCATGTCCTGGGAAGGCATCTGATGAAATGCCTCAAGTCTAAATTTTAACAGAAGCACTGCTTTAAATGAAGGTTCCTAGGGGCTTAATACAAAAATGAAGTGTGTTAATATTGGGTCTGTTTCCAGAGTGTTTTGCTCATCATAATGGTGGCTACTATTTCCTTATCCATTTTTTTTCACTCTCCACCTCATGAGTTCCCTTCATTTTCTCTACATAGCCATGATCTCCAAATCCAGGCTCCCGCATCTCCTGGACTATAGATAAATATTTCCAGTACCTTCTGATGGTCCCCAAATGAATCAAATGTAATATATTTAAAACCAGCCTATCTCTCCTCTGAAATTGTTGAACACCATGTGTTCTTAGTCTTGGCTGATGTCATCACTATCTGACCATGCCCCAAAGTCAGAAAGTGCAGAAATCCTCACCTCCAGCCTCTCACCTCAAACACCACCCCTTGATGGCTTGGCCTCAGGAATGTTCTATGAATTCAGTTTTTCTTCTCCATTTTTTCTGCCTCTATTTTAGTCCTGATGCTCATGTAGCTTCTGGGCAATGCAGCAGCCTCCATTCCTTCCTGCCCTCCACTATTCCTTCTCCATTCCAGTTATTCCTCAAGACATAGTCAAAATTATCTTTCGCAAAACCAAATTTGATCAGGTCATTGTGCTACTTAAGGACCTCCTTTCCATTTCCAATCACTTACAACATAAAATTCAAATGACTGTACTCAGAAGAGTAGGTTCTTCTCTGTTTCAATCTTCCTTTGAGCTTCTGTTCATCTACCTGACCCCCATAAAATCTAGCCAGACTGACCAAGACTTTTGCGATGCTAGAACCACCTCAAATGTCTCCATCTATGGAAGCTTCCTTCAATTGCCAGTGGAAATGAGTCCCTTCCTCTCTTGTAACCAATTAGGCTTTCATTCTACTTACTTTAGGTCCTCTCATTTAAGCATGAATGAAGTCAGGAATGAGCCAGGGCACTTAACTTAGAACTAGTGGGCACTCAAGAAATGCTTGGTTAATGCATTTTTTTTTTCAGAGACAGAAACTCATTCTGTCACCCAGGCTGGTGTGCAGTGGCATGATCATAACTCACTGCAGCCTTGAACTTCTGGGCTCAAGCAATCCTCCCACTTTAGCCTTCTGAGTAGCTAGGACTATAGGCATGTGCTAGATGAGGACTTACTGTGTTGCTCAGGCTGGTCTCGGGCTCTTGGCTTTAAGTGTTCCCCTTTCCTCAGCATTCCAAGTTGCTGGGATTATAGGCATAAGCCACTGTGTCCAGTTTATATTTAAACTGGACACAGTGCTTTAAAAGCAAAATATGTGTTAAAAGTGAAAAACAAAAGTATCATGTGAGGTCTGAGGAGGGATTGGTAACTATGTTTTAGTTTGACTAGGCTCAGTTGATCTAAAATGTTATAGGAAGCTGTTTGAAGACACTAGTCTTTTTTTTGCATCTAGAGATCACTAGTGAATCATTCGGTTATTACTAAATTAGTTTTTAATTAAAATATGTTAGTGTTGAATAACTGGCTAGGTCTTTGCAGTAATTCTTGTTACATGATCTTATGCATTTTTAATGTTGGCTACAGACTCATGTTATACTATCATTCTTTAATGTGAACGATTATACTGCTTTGATATTAGATAAGCATATTTGCTTTAATAACATAAATGATTGATTAGCCCAGACTCAGAAGGGTAAGTGAATCTCAGAAAAAAATGAGGAAGAGTGAAAAAAAAAAAGAGGCACAAAATGAGCGAATAATCACTTTATTTTAGACTTTGAAACTTGTGTTCCACATTACTTAATTACAGTTGCCTTTATAGATCTTCCAAATGAGTGAAAAATTGTTTTTGGAATTTAATACTGCTAAAATTGCAAGATTAATTGAAACCAGAGTATTTTAATGTCTCCATGGAGGCATTGAACCTATATACTAATTTATTAAAAAGCTTGCTATTAGTACAGGAGAGAAAAACCTGAATCTACTCATTCATTACATGAAGTTGACAGTTTTATCTTGCATCTCTTTTGCTCCAGGCACTGAATACCTATTTTGTTCTAGGCACTGGGGCTAAAGTGATGAACAAAACAATAAGGGTCCACTCTTAGGGAGCTTATGTTCTTATGTATAATAAAACCAATAATGAAAGACAATAACAAATAAGCCAGCAAACATCAAATAGTTATAAATTCTATAAAGACAATAAAACAGGAATACATGTGGAGAATCACTGCTGGCTTCCTTAGATTGAATGGTCAGGTTATTCACATAGGTATTGAGCACCTCTTGTATGATAAGTACTGTGATACATACTAGGAAATACATAGACTACTAACAAATAGTTCCTATTCTTATATAGTTTTCAATCTAACAGAAATAAAAGTATGTATGGAAACCAACAACTGTAGCAGAGTGTGATGAACACCGTTATAGACCATCCACTGCTACAGACCATTCCCTCTGAGCTGTGTTGAACCCCAGAACACAAGGGTAGGGAATGTAACAACTCCTGGAGAGTCAGGGTAAACTTTCAAGAAGAGAGCGAGCTGAGAATTAATAAATTGAAAGGAATTACCAAGATGGTGAAGGGAAGTGGTAGAACTGGGTTTTTCAAATAGAAGGAACATTATTTTTAAAGGCACAGAGACAGTGTGCATGAAAAATATGAATGGTTTAGTATTGCTGGCATGTAGCACATGACTGTGTGCGTGTGTGTGCATGTGTGGGCACCTTTAAGGGAAATTGGTGCAGCAATTAGCCTAGAGATGTAGGAAAGATCAGGATGTGAGAAGCCTGTGTGTAGCAAGGTGTGATACTGTGAAATACACAGTATATTTGGTCTTCCTCCTTGTTTCCTGGCATACAACTCTTAAAATCCTTAGAATCTTCAAAGTGATAAGTGTCTTTTTGTATGAATTGACTGGTAGCTGGAAACCCCTAGGCAGCTTCAGGATGGAGGCTGGTCACCAGAAAGACCAAGACAGGGTTGGAGGGTTGGGACTTTTAATCCCACCACCCAACCTCCAAGGACGGGAAAGGGGCTGAATGTTAAGTTGATCATCAGTGGACAATGTCAATCATGTCTATGTAATGAAGCACCCTCCATAAAAATAAAAAAGGACAAGGTTTGAAGAACTTCTGTATAGCTGAACATCTGGAGGTTCCTGAAGGATGGTGTGCCCAGGAAGGGCATAGAATCTTGGCACCCCTTCCTACATAACCTTGCCCTATGCATCTCTTATTATAATATCCTTTATAATAAGCTGGTAAATGAAATAAGTGTTTCCCTGAGTTCTGTGAGCCATTCCAGCAAATTAATTGAGCCCAAGGAGAAGGTCACGAGAACGCTAATCTATAGTTGATTGGTTGGAAGCATAGGTAAGAAAACAAATCTAAAGCTTGCAATTGGCATCTGAAAGTTGGGGCAGTCTCATGGGACTGAGCCACAAGATCTGTGGGATCTGACGCTATCTCCAGGTAGGTGGTATCAGAACTGAATTGAATTAGAGGACACCCAGCTGGTGTCCACTGTAAAACTGATCGCTTGCTTTGCGTGTAGGGAAAAACCCCCACACATCTGGTGTAAGAAGTGTTCTGTATTGTGAGTGGACAGATAAAAGACTTTGTTTTTTCCTCTCTGATAAGGTAAAGAATTAAATCTTTTAATTCTAAAAAATATTTGGAATTTTACTCTGGGTTAAAAATAGGAAAAGACAGAATGATCCCAATGTTATAGGTGCTATGCACTGAGAAAATGTCAAAATACATAAATAAGTGAAAAAGAAAGTTTATAATTATTAAATTAGATTGTCTTATATTTTTAACAAAATATTGTTTGTGCTATAGTAATAGCTGTAAAATTTGTTTCTAACTTTAACACCATATAACATTGTTTTTCAATCTAAACTTCCTGATAGTTCCCTTTATTAAAATTTAGGCTAATTTTAAAAGTTTGAACTTTTGATAAATAGGTTTGTAAAGCTTAAAGATTTCTTTAATATAGCTGGATAAAGGAGAGTAGAAAAGTTTGATTGGATGAAGAATACTCCAAACCATGTCCTGATGCAGGTTTTATCCTTTTATCCTTTTGATTTATGGGACCTAAGGATGATACCCACCAAACTTAGTTTGTGTTGTTGATGTCTTTCACTGGAAAGGACTGCATTATCAATCAGAATATAGTGTGCTTTTGAATAGGCAGAATGGGTAAACTCTATCTACTTAAATATGGGCTTTCCTGCCACAATGCCATATATACATTGCTGGAAAACATAGTTTGGGGCAAGATTTCACACTAAAAAGAACAGGGCTTATGATAAAAATAGAATTCAACCAAACCACTCTAAACCTAGGAAACTTTGTAAACAGAGACCTAACGAAAACAATTCTAATAAGATAGAAGTACAATTAAAAAGGCATGTCAAATTCTAATAAGGAAATGTTGGAGTAATCTTGGCCTTCACTTACATGTAGGTGAAGAGAGCTTGATGGACTGGGATGCTGGTAAATATTCAGGCTGCTGCATTATGGAGATAAGGTCACCCTGTCATATGTCACAGGTAGACAGAGGTGTTGGCTTTGCATACAATGTGGTGATGCTAATGATGGATTACTTCTGTTCATCATCTATGTTTGTGTCTTCTGCACAAGACTGGGAAGATCTGTCTAAGTAACTTCCAAGGAAGAGCGAGTATCCAAAATAAAGAAGGTAGACATGGCAGTACTGCATTCCTTCAAGCTTGGTGCATTCAGATAGGCCAATGTGTTGTATGCTGAGCTGCTATTATATGAGAAAAATAATCTCTAACTTCTGTGTTACATTGACATCATTACTGTATGTACAATTTCATAAATTGTGGATGAGGTAACTTGCATTAGGGAAACTTAAGGTAGCAGATTGACTGTATTTGCGTAATGCTCCACATTCTCCACCTGATTTAACTAGGAAAATAATTTTAAAGAATCATCACAGACAGGGATGGGGACTATATGAGTATCTCAGTGTACAGCTGTTATATAATGTATGCCATGCCTCTGGCTCACAGCATACCTGGTAGGTCCTTAGTGAATATTTGATGAGTGAATAAATGAATTAATGAATCAATGAACAGCTCAAGATTAAAAAAAAAACTGCAGAAGTGACTTAAGGAAATGTTTGTCCTCACAGTGTTGGGGTTTCGAAGGACACAGCTCGACCTCTATCCTAGAGGTCTCCATAGCTCTTTCTTGGACTCTACAAACTGACAAGCTTCCCAACCTCATCACACAGCCCACTTGCCTCACCCAGTTGTATGCACATCCCTGCCTGGCTACAGTGACCCTGGGCATCCAATTCTCCACCGCTGCAGGCTATAGGTCAAGACCAGAAAGTGACTCAGAAAGGAGCCTGTGGAAGAGAAACAGATGGGCTAACTGACAGGCAGAGAAACCTCCAGACTTATAGAGGTGTAATTAACTCACAAATTCTCCAGTCATTATTATCATTAAGTCAAAGAGGCAGGAATGCCCCCCGGCCCTTCTCTATTTCTGCATAACACTCCTCCAACATAATATGTTGGGATTTCTCTTTCTTTTGAGGTTGCATTTGATGTTATTCATACTTGATTTCACCTGATTTAAAAAATAACGTTCAGGAGCGTAAGGGGTGGGGAGTGAGAACCAGAGTGAGTCCTCCCTACTGCCCTGCACTCCTAGGGGTGGTCCTCTTTTACTTTCTACCCTTCTGGTCTCCCCTGAGAGCTGTTTTGGTCTGGAGTTTCCATTTCTTTGTCAAGACTCTTCTGCAGTGTTCTTTCATGAGGAGGGCTTTCCAGGTTTTCCCATGATGCTGAGACCTTGCGGCACTGAATCTCCCTCAATTAGTCTTCAGTGAGCCAAGGCTGGAGGGCCTGTAACACTTGCACAGTCTCTTTTCTGTTCTCCATTTTCCAGTAATGCTGTGTGTATTCATTGTGATTTATAGCCCTGGAGGGAGCCAGGTCTGCAGCGTTTTCATTGAATCCAGCCTGTAATGTTGTTTGTCAAGCTGCCATTTACAGCTTGGAAAATTTTTCTCTAATCTACTTTGCAGAGGCATGATGTGTCTTCTCACTTTAGTTGTAACCCCTGGTGTGTATGCCTGCATGGGGAACAGTGGGACCTACCCTATTGCTTCCAGCTTTTGGCTTTGTGCAGTACCAAAGCAATATTCAATAAATGGGCATGATCAGTAGTAACCTATATTGAAAATAGTTTTTGATCATCTCATTTGTAATCTCCAAGATAAAAAATGACTTAGAGATAGACCTATTTTCTTGTGTGGATATGTCTTAAAGTGGGAACTTAAAAAATGATGAATTAACCTATTTCTTTCTCATCTTCTAATTTAGTAATTTCACCATGATTTCAAGGTTATTTTCTTCTGGAATCAGTCAGAGGTTGTAGAAAATACCGTACTGTGGACAATGAATTCTTCCAGGGCGGGGCGATGCCTTATTCATTTTTGGGACTCCAGACCCCAGCACAGGGGCTAAAATGTAGGAAGCATTTAACATATATTTGAGTTAAAATTGCATGAGTTAAGGGACTGGAGCTGGAGAAATTAGAAGAGGAAGTAAGCAGAACCCAGGGAAATATATGAAAATCTATAGAAATCCACAGGATCAGAGACCAAGTGGGAAATCCAGAGTTGGGATATGTAGGCCAGAGCAAGATGGCAGGTCTCAATCAGAGAGGCAGTAAGCAAATGGGAACCACAGACAAAGCAAACCATGTCTGGCAGGAGGCAGGTAACCTGCAGCTATGTAGTAACTGAAGGGGCAGAATACTTCTAATCTGCTGAGGAAAGCCCTCCCAGAAATTTCTGTGAGGCACAAACCAATTATACAGGACTTACAGTTTTGGTTTAACCTGTAAGTTCTCTATATTGTTCTAGTCCATGCCCTTTCCCTATTCATGCTGCCTCTGTTTGGTTTAGGGCTCTATTGTGTTTTACTTGAATAACTTCACCTGCTTCCTAAATGTCCCCCATCCTATTACTCTCTGCTCTAGTCCATTCTAAAGTCAGGTCCTGCATATTGTCTGAATTTTGGTGCCATATCCATGATTCCATGAACATGTCAATATTAGTGTTATATAATTAAATGGGCCATCTCCTTTCATTTACTGATGATTTGCCACCAACTATTACTGTATTAAGTGGTGTCACTGAATCAGCTTTGGATTCTCTTCTCAGGAAATTTACAGTTCAACTGGTGCCTCATTTTCTCCACTTCTCCCAACCCTGGCTTACCCTCCTTCAGTTGCTCATGTTCTTGCCCTTCCTTGTCTCACCAGGTATGCTCCTGTCTAAAGCTTATGTCCTTGAAGCTCTATCTGCCTGGCATGTTATTTTCCCTAATCTTTGCATGCCTCATCGCCTCATTCCATTCAAGTCTCTGCCACCCATTTCAGTGGACTTCTCTAAACATACTATCTAAACATTCCTTCATTACCTATTCCTTTTTCTTGCTTTCCTTTTATTTGTAATATCTAATATATTGATTTTCCTGTTTGTTTATTCTAGGTCTTCCACAAAAACATTAGCTCCATGAGAACAGACATTTTGGCTGTTTTGTTCATTGCTATCTCCTCAGCTCTTAAAAAAGAATGCCTCATACATATTGGGTACTGCATACATCTTGTTGAATAAATGAATAATGGAGAAGATACAATGTCAAGTAGACAGGACTGAGGAAAGTTAGAGGAAAGAAAGTTTATTTCAGGAAGGAGGAGGTATTTGGTCCAGGTTTCAAATGATGGAAATGATCACAGCATGGAAAGATAGTAAGGGAAGGGTGTTTTTCCTTCTACTGACAAACATTTTGACTTATTTCCCAGTAACCCTGTAAAATTTATCATACTACCTTGTTTCTCTTTCTCTCTTGGTCAGATATACTTTTGTGAAGCTCAAAAGGGCATAAGAGCTAAACATCAGTGTGGACCTGGTTGAATATGGCTCATTTATAGCTCTAAGGATGTCTGCTGGGTAGCCTGTCAAGTCTTGAAACAAAGTTGTACAGAGTGCGGTAGGTAGCATAGCCTGGACCACTTGGTTAGACATCAATGTTTGCATAAAAATATGGAAAATTCTTTCTTTCCTTAATTGTAGATAGAGGCATGGTCTTTTTCAGGCACAATCATTATCTTTAGCTTCAAAAATTCTTTCCTCTAATATCTGAAATACTTTTATGGGGCAACTTACTATGTTATTATCCCTCTGTTAAGATTCAGTGTAGGTGTTTAACTATTCCTGCTTTTTTCTTTTCAGTCATCGGCAGATTGATGAGGGTCGTTAGTCTCTGTGAATCATTTTAGAGTTTATTTGCATTTTTCCTTGATGAAAGAAAAGCAAAGGAAAATAACTGCAGTTTTCAATGTTCATTGGGATATTCTGAGAGCTTTCTGCAGTAAATTATAGGGATGTGATAAATCTAAAGAAGCATTGCTCATTCCTCACATCTGATTGCTTCATATCTCATACTGCGTTACTGCCTTTACAAACATAAGATTTAATATCCTCGAATGGATTCTTATCCTTACACTCTGTTATCCTCTCTTACAATATTTAATACCAGAAGTTTTAAATGTAAAGACTACTGTCATCTCATTCTGTATCAAACCCTTACAATTTCATGTGCAAACCTTTCTACTTTGCAAGGACCAGTAAACGTGCTTGTGGCTGATCTTTCCCTCCCCCGTTAATACTGGTATATAGGAAGTGGCAACGATGTCTCTAATTCTTCAATACCATGTTATATATATATATATATATATAGTGAATATTTATATAGCAATTAAAAATGCATGTGCCCGCATTAAAAAGAAAACAAACATGTAACAAATTATGTAGCTGTTATTACCTTTCCAAGGGGATGCTTCACTTTACAAAAGAATTCCCTATAGATTTTCTTTAAATAGTCAGCTCCACTAGTACATTTAAGATATAATTAGACCTGCCTAAATTGAGTTTGTACACAATTCAGGAGCAGAGTCGCTGTGCAGGGAAACAATAAACCCATGTTTACTTTGCTACCTGAAGCATAAGGAGAAAATATGCATATGTAGAAGCTGTCAAACATCTGGATGTTTGGGAAAGCCTGGATAGAGTACTCATCCAGATGCTGAGCATGATCCATTTGTAGTTTGGAGTCTTTCTAACACAGCAGGAGGGTACAGGAGCAAATATACTGAGACAGGCTCTGTCTTGCTAAAATTGATAGTGGCATTCCTTTTACTGCTTATGGGTGGGCACTTTTAGAAATGATAACCTGCAATAAGAATTTTGCAAATAATATGCATCACTTTCATCAAATGGAGTTCTCTTTTCTCAACATGATGGACAATTTTCATCTAAAAACTTAAAATAAATACTTTAAAATTAATCTGGATGGCAAGAAGTTCTTTAACAGAGAGGAAATGCACTCCAGACAGTATCGTTCTCAAAAAGGTGGGAAATACAATGCTAAAACCTACAACCTTTGGCTAATGAAATCAAAACAAACCAAACAAAACTTACCACAATAGTCTAACCTGGAAATAGGAGAACTCATTTCAACAGCATGATACTCACCTGAGCAAAGTGAACTGGGGCTAGAAGATGAACTTTTACACTTGACTATTTATCCCATGAACCAGGCTCTTGAATATTTGCAAAACAGAATTTAGAATTCTCAGTACAAAGAACTTCTAGTGGCCTGAATTGATATACCCATTTGTGATAACTTGGTAAGTGGAACTCTTTATGAAAGCACAGCATCCTAAGTAAAAGTGTTGTAAGCCTTATTTGGCATATATGGAACAAAAAGAAGCCTTAGACATGAGCACTTCATTGGGTACTGGCAAATGCATTTTGGTAGACTTGTCAGCCTTGAAAGAAGCAAGAGAATGAGAGGCAGCGGGACGCTCTGAAGACAGCCCAGTCTTTTCCTCAGCCAGGCCTAAGCTGGAATCTTGGCTATTTTACACTTGATATGTTATCTTGCACAACTTATTTAGCTATTTGTGAAAATGGGAGGGGATACTTACATTGCCAGTTTTATTTTTCTAGTAAGAAATCAATGAGCCTAATAAATGAAGGGTACTTAAAAAATGCTGGCTCCCTTTCATTTTTGATGGAATCACCAAATATAGGAAATTAACACCAGCTTTTAACTGTCCTTGGAATGTGGACACACAGTTTCATACGCGTTCTTGAGTTCACAAATTTTATCACCAGGGTGATGGCAGAGCAAGCAAGTCCATCAGATCTGGAGTTATTCCTGCCCAATGTTTCACTCAGTAGATGCAGACATCGAGAGAAGAGATATAAAGCCACAAGCACTGTCATCAGACGTATTTACTAAAATGCTGCAACAATTGAAATCAGTTTCATTAGTCACCAGAAATAAGTGGCTATTGTGAACACATGCTGCATGCCGAATGTATACCACTGAGTCACTTTTAGAGAACATGTTTATGTAGCAAGCTTCCATAATTAACAGTGATTGCGGTGAGAAAACTCTTACACAGATACTTGTTTTCTATTATAAAATATAATATTTCCTCAAGTGTAGCATTTTCAGATGTTCCACAGTTCACCTGTACTTGTGTCCCTATGAGGTCTCCATTAAACATGGAAGATCCCATGATGATCATATTTGCTATCTTTCCAAGAGTTTTCTTTCTGTTGGGCCCAGTCCTAAGCACTTGAATTTATCTAATTTTCACATCAGCCTTAGGAAGTAGGCTATATCATTAACCACTTTTTTTTGAGTTTTAAATTTCATTTAATTTTTTTTAATTTTTAGTTTTATTTTAAGTTCCGGGGTACATGTGCAGGATGTGCAGGTTTGTTACATAGGTAAACGTGTGCCATGGTGGTTTGCTGCATCTATCAACCCATCACTTAGGTATTAAGCCCAGCGTGTATTAGCTATTTTTCCTAATGCTCATTTAATCTTTTAAAAGATTTTTCTCAATTTTTTTATTGTGGTAAAATATATGTAATATAAAATTTACAGCTTAACCATTTTAAAGTATGGTTCAGTGTGGTATTAAATACATTCGTAATGTTACAGAACCATCCCCACCACCCATCTCCCTAACTCTTTTCTTCTTGTAATGCTGAAACTCTTCATCTATTAAACAATAACTCACTATTCCCTGATCCCTACAGCCCCTGGCAACAACCATTCCACTTTGTCTCTATACTTTTTTGACTATTCTAGGTATCTCACTCATATAAGTGGAATCATACATTATTTTTCTTTTTGTGGCTGGCTTATTTCACTTGGCATAATGTCCCCAACATTAACCCATGTTGAAGCATATGTCAAAATTTCCTTCTTTTTAAGGGTGAATACTTTTTTTGTATGTATATGCCATATTTTGCTTATCCGTTCACTTGTCAGTATACACTTGGGTCGTTTCCACATTCTGGCTATTGTGAACGATGCTGCTATGAACATGGGTGTACACATCTCTTTGAGACCTTGCCGTCAGTGTTTTTGGCATACATCCAGAAGTGGAATTGCTGCATCATGTAATTCTATTTTTTATTTTTTTTTGAGGAAAAAAAGCTGTATTGTTTTCCATAGTGGCTATAGCATTTCACAGTCCCACCAACTGTGAACAAGGATTCCATTTTCCCACATCCTCACCAACATTTGTTATTTTCTGTTTCTGTGATAGCAGCCATCCTAACGGGTGTGAGGTGGTACTCAGTGTAGTTTTGATTTGCACTTCCCTAATGATTAATAATGTTGAGCATCTTTTCATGTGCTTATTGGCCATTTGTACCTCTTTTTTTTTTGAGAAATGTTTATTCAAGTCCTTTGCTCATTTTTTGAATCAGGTTGTTTTTGTTGTTGAGTTTCAGAAATTCTCTACATAGTCCAGATATTAACCCCTTCTCAGGTATGTTATTTGCAGATATTTTCTCTCATTCTGTGTGTTGCCTTTTTTCTCTGTTGATACTGTCTTCTGATACACAAACATTTTAAATTTTTATGAAGTTCAGTTTCTCTGTTTTTTTCTTCTGTTGCCTACACCTTTGGTGTTATGTCCAAGAAATCACTGACAAATCCAATGTCATGAAGTTTTTGCCTTATGTTTTCTTCTAACAATGTTATAGTTTTAGGTCTTTAAGGCATTTCAAGTTAATTTTTGTGTATTGTCTTAGGTAACGGTCCAGCTTCATTCTTTCACATGTGGATATCTAATATTTCCATCACCAGTTGTTGAAAAGACTGCTCTTTCCCCACTGAATGGTCAAAAATCATTTGACCATATGTGTGTGGGTTTATTTCTGGACTTTCTATTCTATTCCATGGGTCTAAATGTTGGTCTTTATGCCTATATATAACATAAAATTTACAGCTTAATCATTTTAAAGTATAGTTCAGTGTATTAAATACATTTATAATGTTACAGGAAACTACATCATGATTGACTATTGTAGCTTAAATACATTCATAATGTTATAGGAAACTACCTCATGATTGATTACTGTAGCTTTGTAGTAGTAAGTTTTAAAATAAAAAATTATAAGTCCTCCAGCTTTGTTCTTTACTTTCAAAATAGTTTGGGCAATTTGGGGGTCCTTTAAAATTCTATATGAATTCTAGGATGGGTTTTTCTATTTCTGCAAGAAACATCATTGGGATTTTGATAGGAATTGCATTGAATCTGTAGATCACTTTGGACATGTTAACAATATTAAGTTCTCAAAACTATGGACAGGGAATGAGTTTCCATTTATTTATGTCTTATTAATTTATTTCAGCAATGTTATTGTAGTTTTCATTGTACAAGTTCTTCATCTCCTTGGTTAAGTTAATTCCTAAGTATTTTTTGATATTATTATAAATGGAATTGTTTTCATAGTTTCCTTTCTAAATTCTTCATTGTTGGTAAAATGCAACGCATTTTTGTATATTGACTTTGCATCCTGCTACTTTGCTGAATTCATTTATTATTTCTTACAGTCTTTTTTTTTTTTTAAATCTTCAGGGGTTCCTACATATAAGATCACATCATCTGTATACAGGGATAATTTTACTTACTTTTTCAGTTGGGATGCCTTTTGTTTCTTTTATTTAATAGTTGCCTAATTGCTGTAGCTAGCAATTAGTACAGCCGTCTAGTACTTTGTTGAATAGGGATGGCAAACGCAGACATCCTTGCCTTCTTCCTGATCTTAGAGGAAAAGTTTTAGTCTTTCACCTTTGTGTATGATGTTGGCTGTAGGTTTTTCATATGTGGCTTTTATCATGTTGAGGTAGTTTTCTTCCATTCCTAGTTTGTGGAGTATATATATACATATTTTAATCATAGAAGGGTACTGAATTTTTTCAAATGTTTTTTCTGGCTTCAATTGAGATAATTATGTGGCATCTTCCCTTCATTCTGTTAATGTGGCCTATAACACTGATCAATTTTTGTGTGTTGAATTATTCTTTCATTGAAGGACTAAATCCCCTTTGACCAAGGTGTATAATCCTCTTAATATTCTGGTAAATATACGAGCATTTTGTTGATGAGTTTTACACTAACGTTCATAAGAAATAATGGTCTATGGTTTTCTTTTTCTTGTGTCTTTGGCATCAAAGTAATGCCTCATAGAATTAGTTAGGAAGTGTTGCTTCTTTTTTATTTTTTTGGAATAGTTTCAGAAGGATTGATATTAGTTCTTTAAATGTTTGTTAGAATTCACTAGTGAAGCCATCAGATCCTGGGCTTCTTTGTTGTTGTTGAAAGATTTTTTATTACTGATTCAGTCTCCTTACTAGTTATAGCACTATTCGGTTTCTATTTCTTTGTGATTTAGTCTTGGTAGGTTTTGTGTTTTCACGAATTTGTCCATTTCATCCAGATTTCCAATGTGTTGGCATACAATTGTTCATAGTACTCTCTTATGGTCCTTTTTATTTCTGTAGAATCAGTAGCAATATTCCCATTTCCATTTCTGATTCTATTAATTCGATTATTCTTTTTTCTTAGTTCATCTATCTAAAGGTTTGTCTGTTTTTGTCAACCTTTTCTAACAGCCAACTTTTGGTTTCATTGATTTTCTTTATTGTTTTTCTAGTCTTTATTTCATTTATCCATGTTTATTGTTTCCTTTGTTCTGGCTAGCTTGGGTCTAGTGTATTCTTTTTTAGATCCTTAAGTTGTAAAATGAAGTTGCTGATTTGAGATATTTCTTTTTTTTAATGTAAGCATTTATAGCTATAATTTTTAATCTTAGCACAACTTTCACTGTGTCCCATAGGTTTTGGCAGGTTGAGTTTTGTTTTCATTAATTTCTAAGACTTATTTTTTGACCCATTGGTTGTTTAAAAGTATGCTGTTTAGGCTGGGCACAGTGGCTCACACCTGTAATCCCAGCACTTTGGGAGGCTGAGGCGGGTAGATCACTTGAGGTCAGGAGTTCAAGACCAGCCTGGCCAATATGGTGAAACCCCGCCTCTACTAAAAATGCAAAAATTAGCTGGGAGTGGTGGTGCGTGCCTGTAGTCCCAGCTACTCAGGAGGCTGAGAGGCAGGAGAATCTCTTGAACCTAGGAGGTCGAGGTTGCAATGAGCCAAGATCCCACCACTGTACTCCAGCCTGGGTGACAAAGTGAGACTCTGTCTCAAGAAAAAAAAATAAAACAAAGGCATGCTGTTTAATTTTTGAATATTCCAGTTTTACTTCTGTTATTGATATTTAACTTCATCCCATTGTGGTTGGAAAAAATACTTTGTGTGGTATCCATCTTTGTGTGGTATCCATCTTTGTGTGGTATCCATCTTTTAAAATCGTTGAGACTTGCGGGCTAACATAATGGCATATGAATAACATAAGAATGTTTATGTTATTGTTATTGGGTACAGTGTTCTGTATTATGTCTGTTAGTCCTAGTTGGTTTATTGTGTTAAGTCTTCTGTTTTCTTACTTATCTTCTGTTTGGTTGTTCTATCCATTATTGAGAGTAGGGTATTGAAGTCTTCAACTATTGTTGTAGAACTATCCATTTCTCCCTTTAATTTTGTCAGTTTTTGCTTCATGTATTTTATTACCTGTTAATAGGTGCATAAATGTTTATAATTATTACATCTTCTTGGTGTATTAAACCTTTTATTAATATATAATGTCCTTCTTTATCTCTTATAACTTTTTTGATTTAAAGTCTATTTTGTATGTTATTAGTATAGCCACCTCTGCTCTCTTTTGTTTACTATTTGCATAAAATATCTTTTCCACCCTTTTACTGTCAATGTATTTGTGTCTTTGACTCTAAAGTAAGTCTCTTGTACTAAGCATATACATAGTTGAATGATGTATTTTTATCAATTCTGCCAATCTCTGTCTTTTACTAGAAACTTTTATCCACTTACATTTAAAGTAATTAATGATAAGATGCTTTCATCATTTTGCTCTTTGTTTTATATATACTTCATAGCTTTTTTTGTCTCTCATTTCCTGAATTGCTACCTTCTTTTGTGTTTAGTTCATTTTTTTTTTTGTAGTGAAATGTTTGAATTCCTTTCTCACTTCTCCTTGTGTATATTCTATAGCTATTTTCTTTGTGGTTGCCATGGGAATTAAATGAACATCCTAAAGTTATAACACTCTAATTTGAATTTATACCAGTTTAACTTTAATGGCATACAAAAACTCTGCTCCTTTACATCTCTAGCCCTACACCTTCCAGTTATTAATGTCACATAATTACATCTTTATACACTGTATTCCAAAAAAGGAAAAAAGAAAAATGAAGGATGGGGGGAGGATCCTTTTAATCCCCTAGAAGTCACTTCTGCTGGTGGGGGAGGGGCTTACAGCAATGGGTGAAGGTGCAACAGCAATGGCTGCCACATTTTTTGTCTGCGCCTCTGTGATCAGAAGCAGCAATTAGTGATCCGAGGTCAGATTTCTGATATTTGGAGGACAGGGTTCTTTTTGCCCATCCTGGCTCTTATAAGCTGTGTTCAGGTCCCTCCTGGAACATGTGCACAGCTGCCTGCAATGGGCCTGGGCGTAGGGGATGGGTAGCTATCACTGTGCTAAGAGCTGAAATGGACCAAAATTAACTGCAACTTACCATCTAAGCCTTCCTCTGTAAGTTGCAAACATTCAATAGATTCCAGAGTTCCATCCATTGAATTACATCAAATTCTGCCAGTGCAATTGTTGTTTAGGTGGGAGACAGAATCCTGGTGATTCCTACTCTGTCTTTCTTCTAGAATCCTCCTATTCACTTTTAACAGATAAGACAACTAAGGCACAGTGGAGTGATTTTCCAAGTCGCACAGCTAAAATTGGACAGGAGTGAAATTTGAATTCATGGAGCCCGACTATAGTCTGTATCACATTCTTAAGTCTATGCTCCACTGCTTCTGTGGAGAGAAATAAGGAACCTGGTTGTATAGGCTGAAATCTCAGTTCCCACAACTGAAAAGAATAAATGAGCAAATTAACACAGGTATTCATTTGGCTTGTAACCAAGGCAAGTTTGTGAAGTTACAAGTTTACAAGAGCGTTGGCAGTGCCATTCTGGATGGAAATGAGGGGAGACTTCCTTTTTGGATGTGGGATGGACAGCTAAAGTCCTTATGGGGGCCCCCAGGAGGCAAGCAAGAGATGTCTAAAGGGATGGCCTGCACCTAACATGCTGGTGCCCTCAAGGGAACAATTAGGTGGAAAAGAATGAGTGTCAAAGAGGGCTCTGTCTACAAGCCAGGTTTGCCTGTAGTGTGCTCCCTGTCACAAGTGTGGGTGCCTTTCACTTGCACAGAAATAGAATTGTAGGAAATATCTCAACATATTTTAAAATGTTAAAAAACCCAAAAGGGATGGAAGTTATGAAAAAATACACAATCTTGATATAGGATATATACATAGTTCTAAATGTACACCTCTGGTGTTGTCTTTATACATCAACAGTGTACATGAAAAGTGTACAAATGTGGATTTATTGTACATTTTTGCAAACATTTTATTTTATTTTATTCATATTTGAGATGGAGTCTTGCTCTGTTGCCCAGGCTGGAGTGCAATGGTGCAATCCCAGTTCACTGCAACCTCCGCCTCCTGGGTTCAAGCTATTCTCTTGCCTCAGCCTCACAAATAGCTGGGATTACAGGTGTATGCCACCACACCCAGATAATTTTTGTGTTTTTTAGTAGAGACGAGCTTTCACTGTGTTGGCCAGGCTGGTATCAAACTCCTGACCTCAAGTGATCTGCCTGTCTCGGCCTCCCAAAGTGCTGGGATTACATGCATGAGTCACTGTGCCTGGTCTTGCAAGCATTTTAAAAGCCATTGCTTTTTACTATTTGAATGATAATCCTTCTTCTTCCTTTGGATGGTAATTCCTTCGATATGTCTCATCTTGGGAACTTTACTGCTAATCAGAATCGTGTTCTATGAGTTCTGTGACTTTGAAATCATAGTAACCGTCTCAACAATACATGTTAAAAGGTAATAAATGAGACATTACTTAAATCATTAAGATTTGTCATCTTAATGATTGACTTTTCCAAATCTTCTACAAGTGATTGAACTTTTATAATATACTATGTTAACTCATTGTGAAAAATAATTAAAATATTAATGCTTTCCTAATTTATTCATTGCTAAAGAAAAAGTAAAAGACTGTATTTGAATTTTTTTGTCCAGATAAAAAGATTTTGGAGAAAACATTGGTGAAGAATATCATCAGTGAATCTTAGCTCTGCAATGCAGTCTGTATATTTCTAGGTAGGTTTTGAGAATATACTTTGACAATGTATCACTATAGTACAAAGACAGTAGGATTAACAAACCCTCTCCCTATGGAAAGCCTTGTTGCAACAGGTTTCTGCGAATATCTATCTGTAGCACTAACCACATTGCTCAAAACGAAGGCCTCATCTGCATAGAGGAACTCATTTCCACCTTGCTAAACCAGAAAGCATTCAAGACTGACATCTACATTTTTATTTTCTACTAAATGCACTCTAGTTACTAAACTCTGATCCATTGTTCACTATTCAACAGGTTTTAAAAGTCAAGATACTAATCAGTTTTAGACTTTGTGATTACATGGGTTTCTTTGGACTATTTAGAAATTCATTAGCAATGACAGAATTTATATTTCAGAGGTTTGGAGGATATAAATCTAACATTTTGGATTTTTGACCTGGCTCTGGAAGAAATCTTTTCATGAGATTCCTAATGATTGATTTATTCCTAATATTGGTCATGCAGTAGATCCAGTTTTTTGTTTCCAAGTTTAAATATCAGATTTATATTTTAAGTCTAAAATTCCTGGTTGTAGTTCTATATGTGGACCTAAAAGCCAGCTATACCTTAGCCCTTGGGCTCAGATCATTTGTGTTATCAAAAGGGCGGACAAGGTTAAAAGCCTACTTTCTACCCAAAGGGAAAGCTTGAAAATGGAACAGATCTCTGATGTGCTCTTTGGTCTATCTGTTCTCTACCTTGGGCTTTGAAACGGTAACCTTAACATGAGCAATATGCTGCTGGAGCACAATTTGTATGCAAATGAATTGAGAGAGATTTATTACAGATTCAAAATGAGGTCTCCCTGATATTGCATGGAAAGACTTGATGATGTCTTAGCAACCTTGAGTACAAACTAGCCATCTGAAAGCAAAGGTAGGAAAAGCATCTGCCCCCTCTCTCAGGTTATATGAGTTGAAATCTTTCAGTTTCCACCTTCGTGGTAGTAACAATTTTTTCATATTCAATATTTATTGCTGTAACATAACCAACCTCTGCTTATTAGGGCACATAAACCATCTTACCGTTTTCCTCCCCCTGCTTCTGTATACCCCTAGGCTTTACAGAAACAGTGAGCTGTTCCAGTTTGTAGTTCATTCAAATAGCTCTAAGACTGTCAAATCTGATAATTTTGGACAAAGTGAGTGGGTCAAAATAGTTGAAAATGAACCAAACTTTCAATCAGATGTGATTAGAGTGTACAGTGCTATAGTTTAGTTGTAATAGAAAGTATGAGAGCTTAAAAGGCTCAGAATAATTCTGATAAAAATATCTTGGGGTCTTTTTCCATTTTAAAGTGAATTGAGCAATTCTGTGTGGTTGAGGATTGACAGCATAATGGAAACAGAGCAAACTGCAGAATTTATCACCAGGTAACTGCATTAGCAGCAAAACTCATAATGCAGTCTGTTGGTTGAAAAGAGCATGAAGGAGCCTTCTATTTTCTTGTGAGGTGCCATATGTTCATAGTTCTTGGCCAATTATATTTAGCTACTGCCAAATTACAGTTATTGGAAAATGCTCTCTACTCTATAGTCTTTCACAATATAATGAGAGGCCTCATAGATACTGATTCTTCTTATATAATTTGTTTATTAGCATAGATAAACATACTTAAAACTGCTTTCTAATATTGCCTTCTATTTATGATATATCTACAACACAAGATATTGCTGTGTAATAGCAATCCTGAACATTTCTATATATTTCTAAGGATTGACTACATGTTAAATTGGTGGGCAAATGTTTCAGTAATCTTTGAAATTTTTATATTTCTCAGTAACTCTTTTTTAGATAGGATTTTTTTGTAGGATAAGATGCATAGTATAAATATTATAGGCAGTTCTTATACAACATTCATGTACGTTCTTGTTCATGTTTCACTTACCAGGATCAAGAGGCAACTTGAGGCCAATTTTGTGTGCTCAGGGATGGTAGAAAACACTGACAAAATCAAGCAACCAAAGACAAGGAGAAAACTGTAAAACAACAAAAAGAGAAATCTGATAAGAACCTTGCCTTATTATCACAGACTTAATTTCTTGCTTCAAATAAATAAAGCACCAGGCCCATTAAATTAGCACACATTAACTCATAAAAACTCTGGAAGGGACTAGCCATTTTGGATATTAAAATACAATATGATATACTGTGCAAATGGGGCTCCTCTGCAATTTTATTGATGAAAAAAGGTTGTGTTTGTGGGTTTGTGTGTGTGTGGCATGCTGCATTTAAATGTTAGCATCTAAGAGTTTGTGAATTTCCCATACAACTTCCTTCCCAAACAACGATCCTGAGAGAGGCCCAGAAAGTATGTTCTTGCTCTCCTATCTAGGGAACCCACGCTGCAGTCACTCTTCGTTCAAAGGAGCCGAGTCTGTCTCCTGTTTGGCAAGTTTGCTAAACTATCAAGTGTCCTAATTGGTTGTTACTCAGCCACTGGCTCATTTTCATGGTCTGATATTGCTCATGGATTCTCATTTGCTATTCCTTTATATTATTAATAATAAGATCATATATTAATAATAAGAATAGAAAAGGAAGTGAATGATTTCCTCTGCTACCCATACACTTTCCATTTCCTTCTAGTCAAACTGCTGGATAAATGACTTCTCAGCTCTGTCTATTCATATATAAGGATAAGAAACAGAATTCAGGATCAGGCATTGTCTACCAATTAATCTACAGGTATTTTTATTCCTACAAATGTGTAACTTCTAGGATCAAGGCGGGAGCTGAGTTTCCAAGGAAAATGTCTACTAAAAGGGAAGGCTCTGTTTCAAAGTTGAAGTTACTTATTTTGAAAGGCAGTGTTAAAAAAAAAACCTGAGCTATTTGCTCTAGGTCATATTTTTTACTTGTGTTCCTCTCTGGGAAATTCATATAGTAAGCTGTCTTAAAATACCAAGTTTCTATGCTCCTCTGGATGATGGTGAAGTTAGTCCCTGACTCCTCCTTGCTTCCCCTGAAAAGTCTTACAAGTCTTACCACCACACTTGATTGGAAGTTCCCAAAGGCCAGGGTTTGGGCAGTATAGCCAGAGTTTGCCTAATTATGCCTACAGGACAAATCTGGCTCCTAATGCCTGTTTGTGTAAATAAAGTTTTATCAGCACACAGTCACAGTCATTCATTTATGTATTGTCTATGGCTGCTTTCATGCTATGATTGCAGAACTGAGTAGTTATAACAGGGTCAGTAAGGCCCACAGAAACGTTTGTTGACCCCTGACTATTCAGGGGTCAATAGATGACCCCACTACATTTATTCCTTGTTTCTTTATATTTATCCCAACATGTTTTCTATGCTGATAATAATGACTAACATTCATAGAGGGGTTCCTACAAGCTGGATACCGTGCTAAGTCCCTTTTAAATGCATTCTCCTCATTCTTACATTATCAATTATCTCTATGTTATCCCCAGAAATTTATGGAATAAAATTATTATAATCCCCATTTTACAGATATGAAAACTGAGAATTAACATTTGTAGCTCTTCCAAGGTTGTGTAGCAGAAAGAGAACCTAAGCACTGTGTAGTCTAAGCCTCTATGCAGTGTGCTGAATAAGCATCAGAGATGAGAATGGTGGTGGTATTCTCGGCTCAGGGAGACACTTCTCTATCTCCTCAAACTGAGGGGAAAGGGGTTGCCATTCTAAACAGAAGGCTCCAAGAGGAAAGAGCCTGCTAGTGGAAAAAACCTAGTACACGATGTTAATGATTCATCATGCTTTTTTATTTTTCATTTTTATTTTTTTAGAAATAGGGTCTTCCTCTGTTGACCAGGCTAGAGTGCAGTGGTACATTCATAGCTCATTGTAACTTTAACCTTGAACTCCTAGGGTTCAAGCCATCCTCCCACCTCAGCCTCCTGAGTAGCTGGGACTATAGGCGCAGGCCAGCAGGACTGGCTAATTTTTTTAAAAATTTTTGTAGAGACAGGGTCTCACCATGTCGCTCAGGCTGGTCTCGAACTCCTGGCCTCAAGGGATCCTCCCACCTCAGCCTCCCAAAGTGTGTCTGGCATCATCCTACTTTTGATTCATGCATCTAATGATTCAGGATACTGTGGATTATATTTTAAGTTGGTCCTAATGAACTAAAATTTGCAAACTAGTGGTCAAAATCCAGTGCACCTACCTGAACCCCAAACTATAAATGAGAAAGTGAAATACAGGGATTACTAAGGTAGTTGAGAGGATGATGTGGCATCAGATGACAGTGATAGATGTTCTCCTCTGGTGAGGAGCCCTTATCTGGATATTCCCTCCCTTTCCCCACCAAGTCCAGGTTTCCCAGAAAACACTTGGAAAAGTGAGCAGGGGATTATTTAATCATTAAGATGCTTTCCTCCTTCAAGAGCATCCCAATGACAGTTTTATAATCTATGTCTGTGCTCAAAACACATCTTATTGCTAGTTCCTTCTTCATCAATATTTGAATGCTGTTTTAATTTAGCCTTGTACAGCTGGTAGCCTTTGGTACAGTGCCTTCTACAATGGATACTCAATACATGTTTTCAATTGTATTGAAATAATTCGTATGCCAAAAATGGATTTTCAGGAATGGTCTACAAATTCTTACCACTAGGAATTAAAATCTAGTGAGGTGGGCAAAGTGAACACATTGGATCAGAATGAAAGGCAGAGGCAGATAAGTGCTAAGAAAAATGCTACAGAGGCTGAAAGTGGGGAGGGATTCTATTTAGTTGGGAAAGGTGGGAGCACATCAAGAAGTGTTCCAAAAAAAAGATGGTGTTTGAGATGGTCTTTGAAGGAAGAGTAAGGTTTCAACAAGAGAAATTTCTGGAGAAACACATCCTAGAAGGAGGGTACAAAATGTGGAAGGCAGCAAGTCAGAAAATGAATGAGGCAAACTATTTGCCTTTTGTTTCATGGAACTAGAATTATCAAAGTTTGCAGAACAGGATGAAACAGGTGGCTGAATTGGGAGTCTGGAGCTAAGTGGAGGAGAGGCTTGTAGGGCAGAGTCTGCATTTAGTTCAGTAGAAAATGGGGAGCCATTGAAGATTTCTGAACAGGATAAAAGGGTCATCAGAGTTGCCTTCTGGGAAAATTAAGTTGGCAGCAGTGTGTATAGAATGGATCTGAGTAGTGAGAGGCAGGAACAAGGGTAACAGTGAATCTAGGTTAGGCTGTAAATGAACATAATAGAAATGAGAATGGAACAAACAGGGAGACTGAAGGGATGCTGTAAATTGGGGAGTGGAGTCTGGGAAGCGGGTTTGGTGGCTGGAAAGTCTGAGATGACTGTACAAGTTAGGAGAAGAAAAGTCAAAGTCAGAAGGAGAAACTGGTTTTGGGGAGAAGAGGATAAATCCAGTTTTAGACATCCACGTGGAAATGTGGATTTAAATCTCGGCTATAAATTCTAGCTGGAGATATGGAAGTATTTTTTTCCCCCTAGAAGAAGTAAATGTATGGAACATGTTATCCTGACGGTGCAGACCAAGCATATAAAGTTTTGGTAAATAAGCATAGAGGATATTCTAGAACCATTTCTTTCATTTGGCAAATGACATCATGGAGAACAATGAACACATTCTGCTCTGAATTAGCTCTTGGTATCATTGCCAGAGGCAGACTTTCTGGCTGGAGAAAACACTGAACTGACACAGAGTGACCCCTGTAAGGTGACAGTGTTCAGATGTTGGGCTGATTGGCAGTGACATAGTGGGGTTTGTGTGTGGTTTTGCTGACTCTATTGCTTCTGAGGATCCTGTGCACATGTATGCATGCTGATTACTGACCATGACCCCAACGCACCTCTCTAGTGGTTGAATACAAGTAGAAGCAGTGGCAAGAGTCACTGGGCTCAGGCTATCCTAATGTAGAGTCCATGGTCCTCCAGGGGATCTGTGTGTAAAATTTAGGGGGTAGTGAACATAGAGGGGGGATATTTATGTGTTTATCTTTCGCTAACCATGGCAATAGATCATGATGGTATTAGCCGTACTTGTGAATTTGTTGCTCACAAAAATCACAGATTTTAAAATCTCATTTTACAGTTGTAGATGAAACCATAATTGTTTCATCTTGAATATTGATTTTGCTCATCATTTCAAGATTATGTAGCTATTAGCCCTACTGCTAGGGGTTGTTTTTAATAAAGAAGCATATGCATTGCCATATTGCAAATTTGTGTAATGTTTTAATAATAGATTTCATCATAATTTTTCCTTTTGTAGTCACATATATTTGAGGAATGGTTCATAGTTTCCACAAGATTGCTGAAGGGCCCATGGCACACATAAAAATTAAGACATCTGTAATTGAGAATTGGTAAGACGGCGCTGGAAGAGGGCCCAGTTTTGCACCTGTCAGCTTTATGATGAGTTTAAAATATATGAATGTTTTTCCATGTATACGTTAATCCTGAGGTATCATAAGATGGATATTCCTTCAAAATTAGTCTGGAACAGCTATTGGCCTTTATTTTGCCTGAAACAGTCATTTATATTTTGTTTCTGAGGAAATTCATTTTGATCTAGATCTTTTATCCAAAACTTATTTGGAAGGCACTGATTATTGTAAGAGAAAAAGAAGGAAATTTATAAAAAATTTAAATATTACCAACTCAAAGGATTCTATGTTTACTCAAGAAAACTATCATCAGTCTTTCTTGTGGGTTAAGAATCAATTTATTAGATTTAATTTGACAAAAAGCTTGACTTGGGAATCTCATGGGTGCTTGTATAACAGATAATGTCTAGCTTCCAGAACTAGTGCATCAAGCACAGATTCATTTAGCAAGAATGAAAATGATGTGAAAATAAAACATTCAGAAAAGCTCTACTGAACGAACCATGGCAAGTTACCCTATTGGCATTCACACAAACACACAATCCCCAGGTACTCACAAACAATTGTGAATGATGCAATGAAGAAAGGAGAAATGGAGCTGAGGTTTAAAGTAGACATCTCCCTGAACTTAGCATGATACAACAGTCAAATCAACAGAGTAGGCTTTGCTGATTGAAGCAACCACACATTTCCACCTAGCAGGTGCTCTCTGCTAGCATTTTGGCAGACTGTAAGTGTTCCATGGCATAATGGCCCATGTAAGTTAGTTATACTCATTAAGAAAGTTTTGAGGGAGGGGAGATCTTAAATTTTTTTTTTTTTGAGATGGAGTCTCACTCTGTCGCCCAGGCTGGAGTGCAGTGGCGTGATCTCGACCTACTGCAAGCTCCTTCTCCCGGGTTCACGCCATTCTCCTGCCTCAGCCTCCCGAGTAGCTGGGACTACAGGCACCCACCACCAAGCCCGGCTAATGCTTTTTGTATTTTTAGTAGAGATGGGGTTTCACTGTGTTAGCCAGGATGGTCTCGATCTCCTGACCTCATAATCCGCCCGCATCGGCCTCCCAAAGTGCTGGAATTACAGGCATGAGCCACCGTGCCTGGCCCTTAAATGTTTTAAATGGAATGGAACCATAGGATTGAAATAAAAGATGCTAACAGGAAGAAGATATAGAATATTTTAAGAAAACAATTCTTCAGAAATAACTTCCAAAGGAAATTCAACCCTGCTTCTGACTTTTCATAAATTTTAAAGTATTGCTTTGATGAAGTATGATCTTCAGTGCATTTGACAGAGGACCTTGAGAGCATTTCATGAATTATGATGACTGGAGTATGCCTGCTGACATTAGAGACTATAGCTGACCCCACTGGCTGGCACAGCACTTTGCCTGGAGGACAGGCCACCTAATGAAATCAAAACTTCATCAGCAGAGGGAAGCACTGGAGTCATTTCTTTCTTCCAGCATCCTAAATTTACCTTTCTTTCTAAACTTGGTACTTTGCAAAATATCCTTTATGCATAATGTTTCCATAAGAGAAGTGCATTTGGCACCTGGGATCTACTCAGAGCATGCCTCAGCTTCCATTGCAAAGCAATAAAAATTAAATATGACATTTTTAGTGTCTTTAATGGTGATTTGGAATAATTGATTAGAACACTGCACGATTCTGCTTTTCAAGTGCAATGAACCTTAAATATTAACAAAGACCCTAATCAATAAATACTATCACTGAAATCTCTGTGAATTTTTTTTTTTTTTTTTTTGAGACAGAGTCTTGCTCTGTCACCCAGGCTGGAGTGCAGTGACGCAATCTCGGCTCACTGCAAGCTCCGCCTTCCGGATTCACGCCATTCTCCTTTCTCAGCCTCCTGAGTAGCTGGGACTACAGGTGCCCATCACCATGCTTGGCTAATTTTTTTTTTTTTTTTTTGTATTTTTAGTAGAGATGGGGTTTCACCACTTTAGCCAGGATGGTCTCGATCTCCTGACCTCGTGATCCGCCCGCCTCTACCTCCCAAAGTGCTGGGATTACAGGCATGAGCTACCGTGCCCGGCCTGTGAAGTTTTAAAAATATCGTCATCAGCGAACAGTTTTTAAAGAATGAAATGTTGCATTTTACATGTGAGATGTTAAGAGGAAATTGGAGGGTATGGGAAACTGTGGTTTCTGCTTGCTTAGAGTATTTCTTTAAAGGACTATGGCTAATGTAAAAAAGCTAGGAGATGGCAACAGAACCCATAAACAGTTCAAGAGGTTTCCCTCAGAGCAGTCAGTGGACTCTGCGTAGACAGACATGGAGCATGCCTTCTCACCTCAGGATCTGGAAATTCGTGTGGCCAGAAGGATTTCTGATTCAGTCTCCCTTTGAGGACAGGGATTATTTTTGAAACATCACTGATAGACAGTTGTGCAGTCTCTCTCTAAACCCCTCCAGCATCCAGGACCCTCCCATCATTTTATGGCGGCATAGCCCTGTTACAGACAGCTCTACCGTTGGAAATTGATTTTCTCCTGAGTTCGCTCCCCTTGTCTGGGACCTTTACTCCTTGGTCAGGATCTGGACCACAGAAGACATGTGCTCCTTCCTCCCTAAGAGAGTTCTTGAGATGTTTGAGGTTGGTTTTATCATGACTTCCCTGTTGGTCTTCAGATTCAATATACCAAGCCCAGTTTGCTGTCTACTTTGTATATGAAATTATGTCCTGACGTGTCATTCTCCTTGTCACTGTTCTTTACGTTTGCCCAGTTTGTTGTTACATCCCTCAAAGTGGGACTGAGACTCATTCTCATTCTTCAGTGTAAGCAAAAGAATTGGCATTTAATCACCAACAGTAAATATCTGCATTGTCCATTCTTGCTGGGGAATACAGATTCAAACTGGATACTGCCCAGCTACAGCAAAAGTTTGGTTTCAAAAAAGACTGTCTCAAGTATATGCAATCACTTAATTTGTTGTACTTTTCCTACCACACCACAGGGCCTGGAGCAAAGCTGACCACTGGCAATCTGTGTACTTGGACCCTACTTCTTCGGTCCCTAAAGGAATTACTTTAACTAGGAGTAAAAAGCATTTAACCAGCTTACTGTATTTTAAGAATTTCTCCCTATTTCACATTGTATTTGCTCAATGAGGCATCCTGTGAGAAATTTCTCTCAGGATTTTATTGCAAGAAAAATCTATTAACACGTTGCTTCTGGCAAAAGGGATGAAGTTTTAGGTTTCGGAGACTGTGATCTTTTAACATATTTGTTTCCTTGCCTTGGCTGCCAAGAGGCTCAAAGGTGAATTTGGGACCCACATTACAAATAGTAATAGTGTCCCAGATCCTTCTGGTATACATTTTTATGGATTAACTTCATTCCCAATTTCTTTGCACTGTTCTATCATTATCTTACTTTCACTGTATTATATCAATCACAAATATTTACAGACATTGTACCAGGAACTGGGAACTCAGGCATAGTCTGTGTCCTCATCAGGGCTTTCAGTTAAATGGGAAGACAAACTTTTGCTTATTTTTATCCACTTGTACCGCATATATTATGTAAGCAGCCACAGATGTTTTCTGCACGTTACAAGGTATTCAGGATATATTTGACCAAGTAACAAAAGCCGTAAAGATGTGTTTTTGTCTATTACTACTCTTTCTTTGAAATGGGAGTATTCAATCTAAAGTTGCATTTTTTTTTAAAAGAACTAAATGACACCATTGATTCAAATTGAACTTAAATGAAAATGAATAGATTTTGCTCACTTGGATTTCTGGAAAGTCTTTATATTTGTTACATTTACATATTACTATGGTAATCTTGATTCATTTATTCCTAGCATGAACTACCCACTCCCTAAACAAGAACCTCCTAATGTTTTACCCTTATCTTCCGGATTTCTTTACAAACACCATATCTTGACTTTGGAGCACCCCTATCAGGTACCTCTTCTCCCACGACTATCATCTTACCTGAATTTCTCTTTGTTTCCCTCAAAGATATTATAAAGCACTTATCAGTGCTTTGCTGAAATCAAGACATTTTATCTACTCTATTCCCCTGATGTAGCAATCTGGTTAACCTATCAAAATAAGAAATAAGCATTATTAAGCATTATTTAATGTAATTTTTTTTACTCTTGATGAACTTATGTTATTTTCTAGGAATGATAGTTGTTCTTTCCCTTTTTTTTTTTTTTTTTTTTTTTTTTGAGACAGAGTTTCGCTCTTGTTGCCTAGGCTGGAGTGCAATGGCGCAATCTCAGCTCACTGCAAAGTCCACCTCCTGGGTTCAAGCGATTCTCCTGCCTCAGCCTCCCAAGTAACTGGGACTCCAGGCGTGCACCACCATGCCTGGCTAATTTTGCATTTTTAGTAGAGATGGGGCTTCACCATGTCGGTCAGGCTGGTCTTGAACTCCTGACCTGAAGTGATCCACTCGCCTTGGCTTCCCAAAGTGCTGGGATTACAGGCATGAGCCACTGTGCCTGGCCCTCAAATTTATTATAAATCATTTGCTTAATATTCTATCTAGAATATTTCTAGGAATTGTTATTGAGCTTATCAATATACAAAGCCCAGGGCCTCCTATTTTACTCCTTTTTGGCACTCAGGATATTTTTTCTCTCTCTGGTCATTTGGCATTCATCACATTTTTTCAAGATTTATTAAAATTTATCATACTCCTGTACATAAATAAAAGCTAAAATATTATGAGAAACTATTAATGAAAGTTCTTCAGTTTCATCTTCAAATACTTTGATACCTTATGATACGAAGCTAGATGCAAAAATATGAACTTATTAATAGCCAACAATTTTCCCATCTCATATTTTCACTGTTTCTTAATCATATTTTTAAAAATCCCTTTTAGTTTAAAAAAAGAAAATCATGCTTTTTATCCCCAAGTTTTATTTTAGATAGAGGGGGTACATGTACAGATTTGTTACATGGGTATTACACTCTGGTAGTCATCACAGTACCCAGTAGGTAGTTTTTTGACCTATGCCCCTCTCCTTCCCCTCCCCTCTAGTAGTCTGCAGTGTCTATTGTTCCCATGTTTACGACCGTGGGTACTCAACATTTAGCATCCACTTATAAGTAAGAACATCTGGTATTTGTTTTTTTGTTCCTGTACTAATTTGCTTAGGACTTTGGCCTCCAGTTTCATCCATGTTGGGACAAAGGACATGATTTCATTCTTTTGTTTGTTTGTTTTTAGTGGTTGGGTGATCCCAGGGCATTTTATTACTTTATCCCTGAACTTCCTTTGCCTCATCTATAAGATGCGGATAATAATAGCACCCATTTCATAATTATGAAGATTAAATACATTAAGGAAAACACTAGTATGTGCCTAGCACCTGCTAAACACTCAACAAAGGTCATCTGTACACATTGATGTCTCAAACAGGGACGGAATGTTTAACACAGAAAACAGGAGGTTTTAGCCACTCACTTGTTCTCCTGGCTCCCCAAACATGAGCTGCCTCTCCCCAGTTCATCCAAGCCCATCAAGATAGTTGTCCTTGTCCTTGTCCTTAGTCTCCACAGGTGTTCAATGTGAGCCAACTGTCAGATGGCTTTCATCAGCACAACTGAATAACCCATTTATGCCTAGTGTTCCATTATTGGAACGCTAAGTTTATGGGAGTTATTTATATCCTACTGCTCAAGGTCATCACCAAGATCTGATTTTTCACCAAAAAAAACTTGTAATCTCCAGCATAAATGGGATAATCAAAGCAATTGTGGCAGTTTTGAGGGGACAAAACTCTAGAGTTTAATCTTCCAGCTTGGCTAACTTGGAAGCGTTCCTATGAATATAAAAGATCTTGTTGGGGGCGGTGGAGAAGCAGAGACCGGCTCCGCGGCTGTACTTCCAGCTCATGGCCCGGTCACAGTCCTGCTGCAGGTTCTGCTGCAGGCTGTCGGCCGCCTTCTTGCTGAGGGCTATGTTGGACCTTGCAATCGTGCTGGGGGGCGTGGAGGGGGTGGCGGCTGAACGAAGGGGACAGGTTTTTGAAGCCACCAGTAAGTTTGAGAAACTTCAGTTTCTGTTCCTCGTTGTCAAAACCAGCAGTATCCCACTGGCCAAACTAGGTTCCCGTCCACTTCCTGGTTTCAGAAGCTTCCGTTTTGCCTGACTCTGGATCGATCTCTCCTTGCAAGGCCTTTCGCCTCACCTGGTCTATGTGCGCCTCGTCCATGTTGCCTTTCTTTTCCAACACCACCTCTAAGTCCGTGTCTGTTTCCTCCTTCCAAGGGTCTCTTGCTGTCCCACTCTCTTTCCTCTTGTTCTTTTTCTTCCTTTTCAGAGCCGGCTCCTCAATGATTGGCTGCTCTACCTTCTTGGACTTCATCTTTTTCTTCTCGGGGGCCTTAGGGCCATCTCCTTTGGGGATGGATGTATTCCGGAGCCTCAACTTTGGCTTCTTTTTACTTCCTTTCCTAGGGCTGCTCTCCATGGACCTGAAGGGCTTGGAGTGGCCTGGGAGGGCATCTCCCTCCTGGTGGATTTTTGTTTTCTTCTTCTTCACCTTCCCACTGTGCTCCCTGGGGCTTTTCTGCTTCCGTTATCTGCCCCAAGGCTGCCTGTTCCTCACCCTTCTTCCCCACTGAGCAAGTGTCCGCAGCATCCCCAGCCTCGCAGAACCAAGGGTTCTGGACTGAGAGGGCTGTGGGGTCCTGGGCCCCCTTTGTTTCCTTCTTGTGTTATTTGAGCTTCTTGCCAACTCTGGTTTCCTCTTCACCCTGTCTGGGGTCTGGGGAGGTTTTCACCCCAGAGGCATGGGACATGGCTGGAGGTGACTTCTTCTTTTTCTTCTCCCCACAGAGGAACTCCAAATGGCCAAGCACCTGCTTCCTGGGATTGGGTGACTTCTCTGACTGTCTGGCACGCAGTGTGGTGTCAGGTTCTACATGCTCCTCGCAAAGGGTGCTGACACCCTTCTTTTACTTGTTTTCTTCACTAGAGGCATCTCAGGTGCCTTCCCATGGACCACACTCTTAGAGGGGGATGTGGCTCTTATAGGAGAAACACTGGCAAAGTAATCATCATTGTTTAAAATTGAGTATTGAGTCTCTGGTTCTTTGACCACTTTCTTCTTCTTTTTCTTCTCTGGGAGCCCAGGGCCCAGGTCTGCTTTGTGTGTCTTGGTGATCATTCTGATGGACCAAACTTCCCCACCTCCACATGAGAGCCTGCTCCACTGTGACCCCAATTTCATTCTTTTTTATGGCTGTGTAGTATTCCGTGGTGTATATGTTCCACATTTTCTTTCTTTCTTTTGAGATGGAGTCTCACACTGTCACCCAGGCTGGAGTGCAATGGTGCGATCTCAGCTCACTGCAACTTCTGCCTGCTGGGTTCAAGCGATTCTCCTGCCTCAGCCTCCCGAGTAGCTAGGATTACAGGTGCCCACCACAAGGCCCGGCTAATTTTTTGTATTTTTAGTAGAGACGGGCTTTCACCATGTTGGCCAGGCTGGTCTCGAACTCCTGACCTCATGATTCACCTGCCTTGGCCTCCCAAAGTGCTGGGATTACAGGCATGAGCCACCATACCTAGCCTCCACATTTTCTTTATCCGATCCACCATTGATGGGCAGCTAGTTGACTCCATATTTTTGCTGTTGTGAACAGTGCAGCAATGAACACAGGAGTACATATGTCTTTTTGGTGTAATGATCTATTTTCCTTTGGGTATATAGCCAGTAATGGTATTGCTGGGTCAAATGGTAGTTTTCTGCTTTAAGTTCTTTAAGAAATCTCTAAACTGCTTTCCAAAGTAGTTGAACTAATTTACCTTCCCACTAACAGTATATAAATTGTCCGTTTTCTCCACAGCCTCACCAGCATCTGTTGTTTTTGACTTTTTAATACTAGCCATTCTGACTAGTGTGAGATGACATATCATTGTGGTTTTCATTTGCATTCTGTGGTGGAAAATCAGGCTTTTTGATGGAAAATTAGGAAGAGGTTAGGATTTTCATAGCTCTGATCTCTTGGTGTTACTGTAACAATACTGACCACCAACAAGTAGGATTATTTCTTCTCTATTCCTGTAATTTAAAAAAGTCCTTTTTGGGGACAGGGGAATGTTGTGGTTTATCTGATTTTCAGTTCATCTGAAATTACTCTTGATGACTGTGGTTTTTTAAACTGTTAAAAATATGCTGTTAGTTACATGCTTTCCATTTTCTCAATATTTAAAAACACAGAGTAAAAAATCTGAGTTCTTTGGAGAATTTCTGGGTGAACAAGATTGATTTCTTCCTACGTTCTTTCTTGCTTCTCTTTTTTTTTGGTGCATGTGTCACAACATATTGCGCTGTCGCCCACACTGGTGTACAGCGGCCAGATCATAGCTCACTGCAGCCTTGAACATCTGGGCTCACGCAATCCTCCTGCTTCAGCCTCCCAAGTATCTAGGACTACCGGCACATGCCACTATGCCCGGTTAACTTAGACAAAAATTTTTGTAGTGACAGTCTCACTGTGTTGCCCAGGCTGGTCTAACTACTGATCCCATGTGATCTTCCTGCATTGCCCTCACAAAGTGCTGGGATTACAGGTGTGAGCCACTGTGCCTGACTTCTTGCTTTTCTTATAGGCCCTCTCCAGGGCTTCGAATTTCTTGTTTTTACTGTTATTAAAAAAAATTGTTGGGATTGGTTCCAAAATGGCCGAATAGCAACAGCTCTGGTCTGCAGCTCCCAGTGTGATTGACACAGAAGATGGGTGATTTCTGCATTTCCAACTGAGGTACCTGGTTCATCTCATTGGGACCAGTTGGACAGTGGGTGCAGCCCATGGAGGGTGAGCTGAAGCAGGGCGGGGTATTGCCTCACCCAGGAAGCACAAGGGGTGGGGGGATTTCCGTTTCCTAGCCAAGGGAAGCCGTGACAGACTGTACCTGGAAAATCGGGACACTGCCACCCCAATACTGGGCTTTTCCAATGGTCTTAGCAAACAGCAAACCAGGAGAGTATATCCCATGTCTGGCTCGATGGGTCTCACGCCTATGGAGCCTTGCTCACTGCTAGCACAGCAGTCCAAGATCAAACTGTGAGGCGGCAGCCTGGCTGCGGGAGGGGCGTCCACCATTGCTGAGGCTTGAGTAGGTAAACAAAGCAGCCTGGAAGCTCAAACTGGGTGGAGCCCACTGCAGCTCAACAAGGCCTGCCTGCCTTTGTAGACTCCACCTCTGGGGGCAGGGCATAGCTGAACAAAAGGCAGCAGAAACCACTGCAGATTTAAACGTCCCTGTCTGACAGCTCTGAAGAGAGCAGTGGTTCTCCCAGCATGGTGTTCGAGATCTGAGAATGGACACACTGCCTCCTCAAGTGGGTCCCTGACCCCCATGTAGCCTAACTGGGAGATAGGTCCCAGTAGGGACTGACTGACACCTCATACAGCCAGATGCCCCTCTGGGACGAAGCTTCCAGAGGAAGGGTCAGGCAGCAATATTTGCTAGTCTGCAATATTTGCTGTTCTGCAGCCTCCACTGGTGACACCCAGGAAAACAGGGTCTGGAGTGGACCGCCAGCAAACTCCAATAGATCTGCAGCTGAGGGACCTGACTGTTAGAAGGAAAATTAACAAACATAAAGGAATAGCATGAACATCCACAAAAAGGACATCCACACCAAAACCCCATCTGTAGATCACCATCATCAAAGACCAAAGGTAGATAAAACCACAAAGATGGGGAGAAACAAGAACAGAAAAGCTGAAAATTCTAAAAAGCAGAGTGCCTCTTCTCCTCCAAAGGATCGCAGCGCCTCACCAGCAATGGAACAAAACTGGACAGAGGATGACTTTGACAAGTTGGCAGAAGTAGGCTTCAGAAGGTTGGTAATAACAAAATTCTCCGAGCTAAAGGAGGATGTTCGAGCCCATCACAAGGAAGCTAAAAACCTTGAAAAAAGATTAGATGAATGGTTAACTAGAATAAACAGTGTAGAGAAGACCTTAAATGACCTGATGGAGCTGAAAACCATGGCATGAGAACTACGTGATACATGCACAAGCTTCAACAGCCTTATCGATCAAGTGGAAGAAAGGTTATCAGTGATTGAAGATCAAATTAATGAAATGAAGTGAGACGAGAAGTTTAGAGAAAAAAGAGTAAAAAGAAATGAACAAAGCCTCCAAGAAATGTGAGACTATGTGAAAAGACAAAATCTACATTTGATTGGTGTACCTGAAAGTGACAGGGCAAATGGAACCAAGTTGGAAAACACTCTTCAGGATATTATCCAGGAGAACTTCCCCAACCTAGCAAGGCAGGCCAACATTCAAACTCAGGAAATACAGAGAACACCACAAAGATATTCCTTGAGAAGAACAACCCCAAGACACACAATTGTCAGATTCACCAAGGTTGAAATGAAGGAAAAAATATTAAGGGCAGCCAGAGAGAAAGGTCGGGTTACCCACAAAGGGAAGCCCATCAGACTAACAGCGGATCTCTCGGCAGAAACTCAACAAGCCAGAAGAGAGTGGGGGCAAATATTCAATCTTCTTAAAGAAAAGAATTTTCAACCCAGAATTTCATATCCAGCCAAACCAAGCTTCATAAGTGAAGGAGAAATAAAATCCTTTACAGACAAACAAATGCTGAGAGATTTTGTTACCACCAGGCCTGCCTGACAAGAGCTCCTAAAGGAAGCACTAAACATGGAAAGCAACAACCGGTACCAGACACTGCAAAAACATGTCAAATTGTAAAGACCATTGATGCTAGGAAGAAACTGCATCAACTAATGGGCAAAATAACCAGCTAACATCATAATGACAGGATCAAATTCACACATAACAATATTAACCTTAAATGTAAATGGGATAAATGCCCCATTTAAAAGACACAGACTGGCAAATTGGATAAAGAGTCAAGACCCATCAGTGTGCTGTATTCAGGAGACCCATCTCACATGCAGAGACACACATAGGCTCAAGATAAAGAGATGGAGGAAGATCTACAAAGCAAATGGAAAGCAAAAAAAAAAAAAAAAAAAAAAAAAAAAAGCAGGGGTTGCAATCCTACTCTCTGATAAAACAGACTTTAAACCAACAAAGATCAAAAGAGACAAAGAACACAAGGCCATTACATAATGGTAAAGGGATCAATTCAACAAGAAGAGCTAACTGTCCTAAATATATATGTACCCAATACAGGAGCACCCAGATTCATAAAGCAAGTCCTTAGAGACTTACAAAGAGACTTAGACTCCCACACAATAATAATGGGAGACTTTAACATCCCACTGTCAATATTAGACAGATCAATGAGACAGAAGGTTAACAAGAATATACAAGACTTGAACTCAGCTCTGCACCAAGCAGACCTAATAGACATCTACAGAACTTTCCACCCCAAATCAACAGAATATACATTCTTCTCAGCACCACATCACACTTATTCCAAAATTGACCACAGAGTTGGAAGTAAAGCACTCCTCTGCAAATGTAAAAGGACAGAAATCACAACAAACTGTCTCTCAGACCACAGTGCAATCAAATTAGAACTCAGGAATAAGAAACTCACTCAAAATCGCATGACTGTGTGGAAACTGAACAACCTGCTCCTGAACGACTACTGGGTAAATAATGAAATGAAGGCAGAAATAAAGATGTTCTTTGAAAGCAATGAGAACAAAGACACAACCAGAATCTCTGGGACACATTTAAAGCAGTGTGTAGAGGGAAATTTATAGCACTAAATGCCCACAAGAGAAAGCAGGAAAGATCTAAAATCAACACCTTAACATCACAATTAAAAGAAGTAGAGAAGCAAGAGCAAACACATTCAAAAGCTAGCAGAAGGCAAGGAATAACTAAGATCAGAGCAGAACTGAAGGAGTTAGAGACCCAAAAAACCCTTCAAAAAAATCAGTGAATCCAGGAGCTGGCTTTTTGAAAAGATCAACAAAATGAATAGACCACTAGCAAGACTAATAAAGAAGAGAAGAGAGAAGAATCAAATAGATGCAATAAAAAATGATAAAGGGGATATCACCACCGATCCCACAGAAATACAAACTACCATCAGAGAATACTATAAACACCTCTCTGCAAATAAACTAAAAAATCTAGAAGAAATAGATAAATTCCTATACATATACACCCTCCCAAGACTAAACCAGGAAGAAGTTGAATCCCTGAATAGACCAATAACAGGCTCTGAAATTGAGGCAATAATTAATAGCCTACCAACCAAAAAAAGTCCAGGACCAGAAGGATTCACAGCTGAATTCTACCAGCGGTACAAAGAGGAGCTGGTACCATTTCTTCTGAAACTATTCCAATCAATAGAAAAAGAGGGAATCCTCCCTAACTCATTTTATGAGGCCAGCATCATCCTGATACCAAAGCCTGGCAGAGACACAACAAAAAAAGAGAATTTTAGACCAATATCCCGATGAATATCGATGAGAAAATCCTCAATAAAATACTGGCAAACCAAATCAGCAGCACATCAAAAAGCTTATCATTCTCAGTAAACTATCGCAAGAACAAAAAACCAAACACCGCATATTCTCACTCATAGGTGGGAATTGAACAATGAGATCACATGGACACAGGAAGGGGAATATCATACTCTGGGGACTGTGGTGGGGAGGGGGGAGGGGGGAGGGATAGCATTGGGAGATATACCTAATGCTAGATGATGAGTTAGTGGGTGCAGCGCACCAGCATGGCAAATGTATACATATGTAACTAACCTGCACAATGTGCACATGTACCCTAAAACTTAAAGTATAATTAAAAAAAAAAAAAGAAAGAGAAAAAAAGGTAAAAAAAAACAAAAAACAAAAAACAAAAAGCTTATCCACCAAGACCAAGTTGGCTTCATCCCTAGGATGCAAGGCTGGTTCAACATATGCAAATCAATAAATGTAATCCATCACATAAACAGAATCAAAGACAAAAACCACTTGATTATCTCAACAGATGCAGAAAAGGCCTTTGACAAAATTCAACAGCCCTCTCAATAAACTAGGCATTGATGGAACGTATCTCAAAATAATAAGAGCTATTTATGACAAACCCACAACCAATATCATACTGAATGGGCAAAAACTGGAAGCATTCCCTTTGAAAACTGGCATAAGACAGGGATGCCCTCTCTCACCACTCCTATTGAACATAGTGTTGGAAGTTCTGGCCAGGGCAATCAGGCAAGAGAAAGCAATAAAGGGTATTCAATTAGGAAAAGAGGAAGTCAAATTGTCGCTGTTTGCAGATGACATGATTGTATATTTAGAAAACCCCACCCTCTCAGCCCAAAATCTCCTTAAGCTAATAAGCAAGTTCAGCAAAGTCTCAGGATACAAATCCATGTGCAAAAATCACAAGCATTCCTATACACCAATAACAGACAAACAGAGCCAAATCATGAGTGAACTCCCATTCAAAATTGCTACAAAGAGAATGAAATACCTAGGAATCCAACTTACAAGGATGTGAACGACCTTTTCAAGGAGAAGTACAAACCACTGCTCAATGAAATAAAAGAGGACACAAACAAATGGAAGAACATTCCATGCTCATGGATAGGAAGAATCAATATTGTGAAAATGGCCATACCGCCCAAGGTAATTTATAGATTCAATGCCATCCCCATTAAGCTACCAGTGACTTTCTTTAGAGAATTGGAAAAAACTACTTTAAAGTTCATATGGAACCAAAAAAAGAGCCCACATTGCCAAGTCAATCCTAAGCAAAAAGAATAAAGCTGGAGGCATGATGCTACCTGACTTGAAACTATACTACAAGGCTACAGTAACCAAAACAGCATGGTACTGGTAACAAAACAGAGATATAGACTAATGGAACAGAACAGAGGCCTCAGAAATAACATCACACATCTACAACCATCTGAGCTTTGGCAAACCTGACAAAAAGAAGAAATGGGGAAAGAATTCCCTATTTAATAAATGGTGCTGGGAAAACTGGCTAGCCATATGTAGAAAGCTGAAACTGGATCCCTTCCTTACACCTTATACAAAAATTAATTCAAGATGGATCAAAGACTTAAATGTTAGACCTAAAACCATAAAAACCCTAGAAGAAAACCTAGGCAATACCATTCAGGACGTAGGCACAGGCGAGGACTTCATGTCTAAAACATCAAAAGCAATGGCAACAGAAGCCAAAATTGACAAATGGAATCTAATTAAACTAAGAGCTTCTGCATGGCAAAAGAAACTACCATCAGAGTGAACAGGCAACCTACAGAATGGGAGAAAATTTTTGCAATCTACCCATCTAACAAAGGGCTAATATCCAGAGTCTACAAAGAACTTAAACAAATTTACAAGAAAAAAATCAAACAACCCCATCAAGAAGTGGGCAAAGGATATGAACAGACACTTCTCAAAAGAAGATATTTATGCAGCCAACAGACACATGAAAAAATGCTCATCATCACTGGTCATCAAAGAAATGCAAATCAAAACCACAATGAGATACCATCTCACACCAGTTAGAATGGAGATCATTAAAAAGTCAGGAAACAACAGATGCTGGAGAGGATGTGGAGAAATAGGAATACTTTTACACTGTTGGTGGGAGTAAATTAGTTCAACCATTGTGGAAGACAGTGTGGCGATTCCACAAGGATCTAGAACTAGAAATACCATTTCACCCAGCATTCCCATTACTGGGTATATACCCAAAGGATTATAATCATGCTACTATAAAGATACATACACACGTATGTTTACTGCGGCACTATTCACAATAGCGAAGACTTGGAACCAACCCAAATATTCATCAATGATAGACTGGATTAAGAAAATGTGGCACATATACACCATGGAATACTATGCTGCCATAAAAAAGGATGAGTTCATATCCTTTGTAGGGACATGGATGAAGCTGGAAACCATCATTCTGAGCAAACTATCACAAGGACAGAAAACCAAACACTGCATGTTCTCACTCATAGGCGGGAACTGAACAATGAGAACACTTGGACACAGGAAGGGGAACATCACACACTGGGGCCTGTTGTGGGGTCAGGGGATGGGGGAGGGATAGCATTAGGAGAAATATGTAATGTAAATGACGAGTTAATGGGTGCAGCAAACCAACACAGCACATGTATACATATGTAACAAACCTGCACGTTGTGCACATGTACCCTAGAACTCAAAGTATAATAAAAAAATTGTGTTCCTAACTTCTGTGTTTCTTTATCTATGTACTTATTCTGTCCACTTACTTCAGTCTGTGTTTTTTAAAAGGATCACAACTGCCTTGAGAAGAGGCTTTGGAATGGGAAAGTCCAGATTCTTCTTAATTGTTGTCTCATCACTGAGTCCCTATCAGAAGTCTGAGTTTCTTGAAGATACTCATTCAGTGTGGAAAGAACCAAATAGATATTGGCCTGTCAAAATAAATAAAAAGGCTCTGCTTCTTGATAGCAGTTGAAAAGGATGTTTTCCATCATAGTAGATGGGACATGCAGTTCATGGCTGAATGGAATGACTGGGAATGATCTTGCTGAATGGAATAAGATCTACAATTTAGAAATCTATCACAGTCAGGTTCTTGCTTTTGCAAGCTGTTTCTGTGTCTTTTCCAGGAAAAATAACTGCGATAAAAAACCAGTGTAGATTGTTCAGGAATAATGAATTCAAAACTGGAAACAAAAACAGCCTTTTCGACTGTTATATATTCAATGTGTGCAACAGGAGAGCATTTATTTGATATTTGATATTCTTGTTAACTCTGTTATATTTTCCTCTGAGCAAACAGCACCACTTGGAATTACAACTCTGTTTATTTTGGTATCCTTTACTAAAATGTATCCTCCATGAGAGCAGAAAACTTGTGTATCTTATTAACTACTTTATTTCTAGTATCAAGAATAGGACTTGGTACAGGTACTAATCAATTCATTGACGCATTCAACATGTAGTATTCAGGGGCTACTGTGTGCCAGGCAGTGTTCTAGGTGATGAAGGTATAATAGTGAATAAATAGACAAAAATCACTGCCCTTACAGAACTTACATTATAGCGGGAAAGATGGGCCATAAACAACGTATTATTACATAAAATGCATACTGTGTTTGAAAGTGATAACTGCTAAGGAGAAAAAAACAGCAGAGAAAGAGGATAGGATGCAGAAGCGAGGAGAGTTGAACGTATGGACAGAGTGGTCAGGGAAGGTCTTTCTCACTGAAAAGGTGACATTTATTGAATTTGTAAGTAAAACCCCCAAACCCCTAAAGTCATCAAGCCAAAGCAATGGTGCATTTGGAATTCAGCCTGCATAGGTCTTCCGGCCCCTGCTTTCTATGGAACTGCTTTTATCATGCCAATTCCTTGTTTTAAAACTTATGGTTCCTTTCCCTTGCTATCACATCCAGACTCATTCATCTGGCTTTTAAGATCCTCACAAGAACATTAATTCTTCCATTTCTCCAGATAGACCTTCTAGGCAGGTCCGGCTGGTTTCTGTTTCCTGCACAATATCATGCTGTAACATAATAACATGATATAATAATGAAACTTGATGCTTTTGTGTGCTACTTCCCCTGCCTGCAGCCACAGTCTGCAAGTCAGATGTCAGCTGATCCCCAAGCTCATACTCTTTGTGTCCCAGGTACATGGCCTCCTTTCCACATCCTCACTACTTCTCCTCTAGTATTGTTTTGAGAATAAAATGAGATAGCCTCAAAATGAGAATCTGTGTTTTAACATAATAAATAAATAAATACCAAAGAGAGTTAAAAATGCCAGTTGACACATAATTGCTACATAATTTTACAAGTTTTCGCTAACATGGATAACAATGATGACAATGAATTATATTGGTTTATTATATAAAATCCCTGCTTAAAATGCAAAACGCTTATAAATGTAAAACATGAAACAATACCCAGCAAAATTTAAGGTGCTCAAGTAATCTGGCTTGGTCTAAGCAAACCCATTTGAAGAATGAATGTAAGAGTTGGGTTTGAATGTGTACAGAGAAGTGCTCAGGGTTCACTAGTCATGGAAACTTCTTGACACACAGACCTCTGCATTCAGCCTCTTGTTACTCCAGTTCCTGGGAAACTATTTGAAGCTGCCTAAATAAATGGGTAATATTGTGAAGCTGCTTGGCTGCAGTCAGTACATGGGAATGAGCCTCACTTAAATTGACCAGGCAGGGTTTCCAAGTCATCATTAAAATGACCACTAATGACTCTGCTGACCTGGCTACCATGCTAATGAATTCACAGTGTGCCCATCCACAACCGAGAAAAGGGCTGCCTTACAGGAAGTGCTAATTATAGCCATGAATGGAATAAAAGTTATTTGTAAGGGTGAGGAAGAGACATTGTAAAATCTATGTGAGTGTTCCTTTTAAAGTTATCTTCTCAAGAAATTAATGTCAATGCTGACACTATGGAAAATAATCCGGTGTAATAGTTTTGATAATACGAATCTATGTGGTTTAAATTTTCCATGCTTTGTTTGGAAGGCTCTGTTTATGCAAGAAAGTGAGCTATGACAAAGGTTGAAAACACATTAAAAGGTGTTTGACAACATTTGTCTGGCCGGAATCATTTTTCTGTAAAAAGGTTGTAAATTTATTAGGCAAATAATGACTTAACCATTGCAATTTTCTATGACTATATGATAATAACCATTACATTATCTGAAAATGAAAAATAGAAACTCTGGAGTACATTTATTTAAGTATGATTATTGGGAACTAAAGTAAGAAAGGATAAAAATAAGCTTAAACTTATTTTTCCCTGGAAACAAAAAGCTATTTTTTTGTTAACCTTGGGTCACGCAGCATAAAAAGCTATTTCAAAGTACTATATTTGCTAATAAAAATCAATTATGAATTTGGTTACTTTCAACTGATTAGACCTACATAATTCACTTGTTTTAAAAAACTTGGAAAGGCTTTCTGAGCGCATTCACATTTCATGGAAAATCTCAGTGCAGCTCTTTGTTACACGTATATACAAGAGGACCCATCACTTATTGTGTGAGGAGAATGTTTTAAAGCAGTCATAAGAGCTTGCAACCAAACTGAGCCAGGTTATGCTACAGGGCCATGGAGTGGGGAATTGCTACTGATTTTCTCCACTCGATTTGGCTTACAGAAATAAAGCAGTGAAGTGACTAAAACAGCAGAAAACAAAATCTTCTTGAGTAAAGTACTCTTGGCAGTAGACTTTATGATGTGGTACAACATCAGGAAAAAATAAACCCAGCAGACAGATGGTCTCCAGAGAGTAATAACCATAAACTCTGAAACTACTACACATGAAAGTACCTGCCCAAGGAATAGAGAAGATAGATGTTTCTCTAGGGATTGACCTACAATGGCACTTGTTGCTCTTGGTGACCAGAGCTAAAAGAAAGCTGAAAGCCAGCATCAGTGTGTGAAGTCACTGAAGTATTTTATAGATCAGAAAAGTTGGCAAGCGATGGACACTAGACAACACAAACTTCCTCTCTCCAAAAATATATTCACAGTCAGCTTTAAAGCTGTAGTCACTCCTCTGGGGTCTGGTAAGTAAAGAAAAAAGGTATGTTTTTTTTCTTGCTGCTGCTATATATATAAGCATCAAGCTTTTTTTTGTGACCAAAAAAAAAATTGAAGTTGATGATTTTATGTAGATAGAAACACATTAGGAGGATAAAAAGAAAGACAAAAATGTGGCTTTACCTAACTATTTTATCCTTCACTGAAAGTTCTAGAGATGTTTACTTAAATTTTGTTATTACTGTTTTAGGTGCATAGTTGAAACTAAAACATATTAAATGGTGCTGGGAGATGTAAAAGTAGAAAGTGTTAGGGTCGGGAGTGGTGGTTCACGCCTGTAATCCTAGCACTTTGGGAGGCCGAGGCGAGTAGATTGCCTGAACTCAGGAGTTTGAGACCAGCCTGGGCAATACAGTGAAACCCTGTCTCTATTAAAATACAAAAAATTAGCCGGGTGTGCTGTGCACCTGTAGTCCCAGCTACTTGGGAGGCTGAGGCAGGAGAATTGCTTGAACCCGGGAGGCGGAGGTTGCAGTGAGCTGAGATCGTGCCACTGCACTCCAGCCTGGACGACAGAGCAAGACTCCATCTAAAAAAAAAAAAAAAGTAGAAAGTGTTATTAACATAGATAGTTTGGCCTAAATTTTCAGTTTTCATGGGCACCTGTCCTATTTTTTAAAAGAGAAACATAACTCAGTTTTCTAATTAGTAAGCTGACAGGGATGCACTAAATAAACATGTCCCATATTCAGTTGTTTTAGGATACTCTGATGTCAATGCTTCTATTTAGAGAGTAGTGGGAGGAGGGCTATGCTGTCAAAGAGTCAGAAATGGTTTCTGATTCCTAGGCCCTTGAAAATGCACGAGGCTGGCAGGGACCCAGAAGTATCACCTGCACAATCCAGAAAAAAATGCGTTATTTTCCACTTCTTGCCATAAGAGAGTCTAGGCCTTTTTTTTTTTTTTTTTGCCACTAGTTATTGCCATCTGTAGGAGAGGAAGGGAAGAGAGAAAGATTTATAGCAGGGGTGGACAAACTTTTTCTGTAAAGGACCAGATAGTAAATATTTTAGATTTTGTGAGCCATATGGTCTCCTAGGAGCTACTCAGCACTGCAGTTGTAGTGCAAAAGCAGCTACAAACTGTAAATGAATAGGTGTAATTATGTTCTAATAAAACTTTATTTACAAAAACAAGTGGAAAGCTGGATTTGGTCCATAGGTTACTAACCCTCGGTTTAGAGTATTACAAAGGGCTAAAATGTGATTTCCACTCTCATCTGGCAAGACAATGTTAATTCTCCCCCAGCAAAGTTTTCAGTGTATGTCTCCTCCTACTCAGGTACTCATGATAAAGGGCCCATCATAAATGTACTTTTATGTCAGAACTTATTGTGAATTTAAAGGTTATCATTCAAAAATAAATTTAAAACGTGGGAAAAGTTTATGTATACTGTTGAATGTTTTTGTCTCTTTAAATACAAAAATAACCAAAGGAAAAATAAAGGCAGATAGAGATGTCACATATTTCGTAATTTCTTTGGCAGAACTAAGTTCCCCATACTATTTTTCAAGTGACAGGAAAAGTGTTTCTGTTCTTTACTATTTCCTTTTTGTCATTTGTATTAGATAAAATGAACATCAGTCGATCAGAAGAGTGTTTGATCTTTGTCTTTCCTGTTTAATGTTGCTTGGTGGAAAACCGTAATTCAAAGAAAAGCAATAGAAAACTAACCAGGTACTATTACCCATAATGGGTATCAGACAACTTTTACATCACTGTAAAATTCTAAGTGCTTGAAAAGTTTTCCAGAGCATCTCTTTTTTGCCACAAAGCTTTGGGAAACAAAGCAATTTAATGTTCTCAAAGTTCAAAATTATTTTCCATAATAATTCAGCCTTTCAAAGGATTTCTACAAAATCCTTTCCCTCGAGTAAAAAAAAAAAATTGCAAAATGCTTGACAAAAAAATCCATGGCATCTCTAAAAAAGTATTGTTGACCCATATTTTTCTTTTGAGTGACTTAGGTTTTTTTAGAGAAGTTTTAGTTCACAGTAAATTGAGAGGAAGGTGCAAAGATTTCCCATGACTCCCAAATCTTGAAATTTTCTTTTTACTAATGATAAAACATTTATAGGCCTATCAATATGATATGACTATGATAACCTGTAACCTATGACCAATAAATTATTAATTGAGGGCCATTTATTGCAGAAAGTGGGACTCATTTTTCAACCCATTTGGGACATCAGTGAATGTGGCTATGGTTTTCCTCTGTTACCAAAAGGGTTTCCTTTTCAGTTTGATTTAGTGAACCAGGGAGATTTGGTAGAACTATCATTGAATTACACATTAGAAGGCCTAGAGTTTAGTTTAGTTTCACTACTTCCTAGGTTGTAACTGTTGGACAAATCTCTGATGTACTGTTAGCTTCAATTTTATTCATTGGTAAAATGAATTCTAATACATGCTGTGTGTAGATGGGATTTGATTATGTAGGTGATGAAATAAAAACATTATACAAACACATTGTATTCTTATGAGAGGATTATAGTGCCCCTGAGATTAGGCCTTTATTTTACTCTTTTTAATTTAGTGGAAGAACAATTTATTGAACACCTACTAGGCACTTGTGTTAACCACCAGGCACTTATACAAAGAAGCAGCTCTTAAAAATGAATGAGATCATGTCCTTTGCAGGGACATGAATGAAGCTGGAAGCCATCATCCTCAGCAAACTAACACCGGAACAGAAAACCAAACACCGTATGTTCTCACTCATAAGTGGGAGTTGAACATTGAGAACACATGAACACAGAGAGGGGAACAGCACACACCAGGGCCTGTTGGGGGGTAGGGGGTGAGGGGAGAAAACTTAGGGGATGGGTCAATAGATGCAGCAAACCACCATGGCATACATATACCTATGTAACAAAACTGCATGTTCTGCACATGTATTCCGTTTATTTTTTCAGAAGAAATAAAGAAAAAAAAAGAAGCAGCTCAATGATTGTTGACTTGTATTGGTTAATTGCTATATTTAATGGCAAGTAGATATTCATCTATTCACTAGTAAATAGATAATGCAAGTCTTTACAAGACTGTCTATTTCCATATTAGATTTCTGAAAGGGAGATTCTGAAAACTGGCTTTCTGGCATGGCAGACTGCCTTCAGATTGACTGCAGTTTGCAGAGGTAGGGGCTGAGGCACTTGTTGGTTAGGGTTAGAGAATTTCTTTACCAGTAGCTAGAAGGCAATACAGCCTTTGACCCCATCAAGAAGCCATAACAAGATATTGTCCCTGTTTCTACTTAAAAACGTCTGCCACAGAACTCACTAGATCATATTTAGCACCTCTTTTTTTAAATTATACTTTAAGTTCTAGGGTATATGTGCACAATGTGCAGGTTTGTTACATATGTATACATGTGCCATGTTGGTGTGCTGCACCCGTTAACTCGTCATTTACATTAGGTATATCTCCTAATGCTATCCCTCCCCTCTCCTCCCACCCCACAACAGGCCCCGGTGTGTGATGTCCCCCTTCCTGAGTCCAAGTGTTCTCATTGTTCAATTCCCACCTGTGAGTGAGAACATGTGATGTTTGGTTTTTTGTCCTTGCGATAGTTGGCTGAGAATGATGGTTTCCAGCTTCATCTATGTCCCTACAAAGGACATGAACTCATCATTTTTTATGGCTGCAAAGTATTCCATGGTGTATATGTGCCACATTTCAGTCTATCATTGTTGGGCATTTGAGTTGGTTCCAGGTCTTTGCTATTGTGAATAGTGCCGCAGTAAACATACGTGTGCATGTGTCTTTATAGCAGCATGATTTATAATCCTTTGGGTATATACCCAGTAATGGGATGGCTGGGTCAAATGGTATTTCTAGTTCTAGATCCCTGAGGAATTGCCACACTGTCTTCCACAATGGTTGAACTAGTTTACAGTCCCACCAACAGTGTAAAAGTGTTCCTGTTTTTCCACATCCTCTCCAGCACCTGTTGTTTCCTGACTTTTTAATGATTGCCATTCTAACTGGTGTGAGATGCTATCTCATTGTGGTTTTGATTTGCATTTCTCTGATGGCCAGTGATGATGAGCACTTTTTCATGTGTCTTTTGGCTGCATAAATGTCTTCTTTTGAGAAGTGTCTGTTCATATCCTTCACCCACATGTTGATGGGGTTGTTTTTTTCTTGTAAATTTGTTTGAGTTCTTTGTAGATTCTGGATATTAGCCCTTTGTCAGATGAGTAGATTGCAAACATTTTCTCCCATTCTGTAGGTTGCCTGTTCACTCTGATGGTAGTTTCTTTTGCTGTGCAGAAGCTCTTTAGTTTAATTAGATCCCATTTGTCAATTTTGGCTTTTGTTGCCATTGCTTTTGGTGTTTTAGACATGAAGTCCTTGCCCATGCCTATGTCCTGAATGGTATTGCCTAGGTTTTCTTCTAGGGTTTTTATGGTTTTAGGTCTAACATTTAAGTCTTTAATCTGTCTTGAATTAATTTTTATATAAGGTGTAAGGAAGAGATCCAGTTTCAGCTTTCTACATATGGCTAGCCAGTTTTCCCAGCACCATTTATTAAATAGGGAATCCTTTTCCCATTTCTTGTTTTTGTCAGGTTTGTCAAAGATCAGATAGTTGTAGATGTGTGGTATTATTTCTGAGGGCTCTGTTCTGTTCCATTAGTCTATATCTCTGTTTTGGTACCAGTACCATGCTGTTTTGGTTACTGTAGCCTTGTAGTATAGTTTGAAGTTAGGTAGCGTGATGCCTCCAGCTTTGTTCTTTTGGCTTACCTCTTATAAAGCCAAATTCTTCTCAACTGGTGATTAGCTTTGGTACTACTGAAACTGCATATAGAAAACTATTGCAATTTACTATTTACAGATTATTGTATCAGCATTGAATACATGTGCATATGTAATACACACATGGTAGTAATCAAACTATTGGCCAATCACATCAAGGTTTAGATACTTAATCCACTGAAGCTGGTAGTTATTTTGATCTGTAATCATAGTGAGGGGCAAGGAAGAATAAACTATAGGAATCAAAATAGTAATAAGCATGTTTGAATTATGGGGGACTAGTTTCTTTTTTGTCTTTTATTATATTTTTAGAGATGGGGTCTTGCTCTGTCATCCAAGCTAGAGTGCAGTGGTGTGATTACAGCTCACTGCAGTCTTGAACTCCTGGGCTCAAGTGATCCCCTCACCTCAGCCTCTGGAGTAATTGGAACTTCTAGTGCACACCACCATGCCCTGCTAATTTATTTTATTTTTTTAGAGATAGGGTCTTGCTATGTTGCCCAAGCAGGTCTCAAACTCCTGGCCTCAAGGAATCCTCCCACCTCAGCCTCCTGAGTGATTTGGATTAATGGGATGAGCCACCTGCACCCAATGGGAATATTTTCTTGATAGCATTTGTCCTAGAGCCAATCTTCTATGCAGGCCTTAGGACTCCTGCCAAGAGGTTCAGAAGTTGACATCAGATAACCAGACATTGTTATCCAGACAGTCCTCTTAAGTACCTGAATTCCTGGGAGTGTTTAGATACTCCCAGACAACATCAACAGTAACAGAAATAGGGATAGATAATAGGGAAAGAGCCACAATAGTTGACTAATTCTGTATACATGATACTGAATTCAACACAGGGATATTCTTTGACTTTAAGGTCTGATGTTTGAGAATTTGTTGACCAAAGAAATGGATTAACATATAGGGACTGCTATAAGTAAACAATCTGTCCAGTCGTATCTAGGAGAAAAATGACGGAATAGAATAATATAAAAGTAGAGGAGGCAAGATGAAGGGAATTCTGATACAAGCTGGGAATGTTACAAGAGTGAAAATACCATCCCAACACAATTGGCAAACTCTACCTAAGGGAGGAGGCACCACTAACTAATGACTGAGACAAACCATTAGGTTCAACCATATGAAATTGCCATTATTGTAGGTCAGAAACAACTGAATTTCAGCAAGTTTACATGGTCTAACCTTACATGTTATACCTGTGTTGTGCTTACATTTTGCTATGTATATATGTGTATACATTTATAAATACCCAACACAAAGTTCATGCATATCTTCTTCCAAGATTCAAAAAATCTTAAGATGAAGGAAAGCTGACAATAATATTTATTATAACACATCTCCTTTGTCTAGAGGGTTATCAGTTCAATTACTTTCAAATTTGGTTGTAAACATATCTTGTGTTTGGGCATAAATGCTTCTTAATTATTAAGTAATACCTGAATTTGCCACTTTTAAAATAAATATACTTTAAAAAATGAATACACTGAAATTGAGGAGCAACCAAACAGTTCTTACAGAAGCCAAACTGTATTTAGGAAACCCAAGTTGGCTATTTTCAGCTTATTCCTCAACTCCTTAGTTTCAGGTATAAAGTCATCACATACCAATTAGATGACTAGTCCAAAGGGAAGCTTAGTAAGAGATCACATTGTTTATTCTCATCCCTGAAGTCAGCCACACTTGAGAGATGAATAAACAACAGGTGCTGCCCAAGATTACAATGTAGGTTGACTTTGATGCTTCAATTATTTTTGGCCGAGATATTATATTTGTACATCTCTATGTTTGTAAATATTGCATATATGTATATATGGATAATTGTGGAAGTAAGAGCTATACACATCATTAGTTAATCTGATGAATAAACTTTAGTTAGTTTTAGGAGAATATCTCTGGATTATAAGAATAAGCCACTTCATAAAACATTTGTAACACTTTGTAAAAACAAGTACATAAACAATATAGAAATGTATAACTTAGAAAGTCAAAGTCCCTAATAATCATTGTCTACACCTTTGCCTTCCTCTTTCAAATAATCAATATCATCAATTTGGGAGATATAATCTGAATTTCCCCCACCTCATCACATGTTCTGTTTTTTTCTTTCACTTATTTCTTTAAAAATCTATCCTCCTTTGAGATTCTTTTCTTCACCTGTCTAGATCATAATGATATTTCTCTTCTCTACACTTTCAGCACTTTGAGTTTGCATGTTAATAATAAAATGTCTCACATGGTTCTCTAATTCAGTATTCCCCAGACTGTTTTCCATAGAACACCACTATCCCAAGAGATTTTTATAGATCTGTCTCAAGAAAAAGTTGCTCTGTCAAAAACACTTAGGGAGTTCTGGGTTCAATGACAATAACTGTATTTCTTTGTTGCAGAACTTCTGAGACACTGTGAGTGTGTGTGTGTTTGTATGTTTGTGTGTGTGTATGTAAGTTTCTATTCACATTTTATATAAATGAAAACATATCTTTGTCACATATATCAGATGTTCAATTTTGAGACTTGGTTGTTTTGGGGTCGCTAAGGAGAAGTGGCCCTGCAAATGAGGAAGAGACAGTGAGGGTCAAGAAGGAAGGTCAGAGTAAGGGGGGAAGAATCCAAAGAACATGGTATCCTAAAATCCAAAAGAGTTTTCAGAAGGAGAAAATGGGTCAGGTTCAGTGGCTTATGCCTGTAACCTCCACATGTTGGGAGGCCAAGGTATGGGGATCTCTTGAGGCCAGAAGTTTGAGACCTGCCTGGACAACATAGTGAGAACCTACTGAGACATCTTTAACTTCTTAGGTGTGAATGGTGAAGTTCCAGGGGAAGATTTTAGCATGCCACATTTCTAAAATTTGCATCCAGGAACATCATCCTATTCACCTTCTGACTGATATCTTAAGTGACCTTAATGGTTTTTAGAACCTTGTGTGGAAAACTCTACATTCTTGAGAGCAGGGACTTTGTTCTTCATTCCTTTTTGAGACTCTTGTAGTGCATAGCATATATCTGAAAACATCAAAGCACCCAACAAATATCCGTTGATTGCATCATATGGTTGAAGGAAATAAAAAGAAAAAAATGAAAAATATATTGAAAGATAACTAATATATGCCCAAACTTTTCACCATACATTTTCCTCATTGATTTATTTATCTTGAATTAAATAAAGGGATGTTTTTTGTCTTTAAGATGTACATCTTAAAATTACATAATACCATTATATTTCACTATACTGATCAAAAGTTATTGCATAGGAAGGGTGTGCAGACTGATTATGAAATCACAGTGAGAATATGAAAAATTTACTGACTAAAATTTTTATAGTGCAAGAAATGTGTTTCTATCCTAAAGAGGGTTATAAAATGGGAGAAATAAAACCCTAAGAGTCGTATCATTAAATTTATGGAAGTTCATTTCCTGTGTGTGAGGAGAGTCTAATGGAAAACTTTATAACCATGGACCTTCTCCTTTGTCACAGCTGAAGGGATCCAATGCTAAAATTCTGCTCCATGTAACAAAAAGTACAGTAGAAGAAAATATTGTATCTTGAGTATATCCCTGTCCTTCTATATCTTCCTCTGACTTCTATAAGATATATTTTAAAAACTCAGTCCACATTCCTTAATTCCTCCAAATCCCTCCAGAAACAACAGGTCTTCAAGGTGTAATTGGGTAACTTTTATTGAAATCAGCTGTTGGTAGTCCCTGCCAACCACATGTGCCAGTTACTGAGTCACAGAGGAAGTGCTGGCTTCCTGAACACAGTCTGTATGGAGTAAATTCTCGAAGCATTTGGCCCTATCTCACAATGCCTCTCACTTTGCCCCACTCATGATCCAGTCATGGACTTTAAATTGAACCCATGTTTCTATTTCCATAATGAAAGTTAAGTTTTAGCATAAATATTTGAGGGTCACCACAAATTTAAGAGGATACCTTTCAAAATATTGCTTTTCTTTTCTCTCTCTCTCTCTTTTTCTTTCTTTCTTTCTTTGATGGAGTTTCACTCTTGTCACCGAGGCTGAAGTGCAGTGTGGTGATCTTGCCTCACTGCAACCTCTGCCTCCCGGGTTCAAGAGATTCTCCTTCCTCAGCCTCCCGAGTAGCTGGGATTACAGGCGCCTGCCACCATGCCCAACTATTTTTTTTTTTTTTGTATTTTTAATAGAGACAGGGTTTCACCATGTTGGCCAGGCTAGTTTCGAACTCCTAACTTCAGGCGATCCGCCCGCCTCGGCCTCCCAAAGTTCTGGGATTACAGGCATGAGCCACCACACCTAGCCTGCTTTTCTTTTTATAATACAAAAACAAAATAACATTTTTGATTCGAACCTTATTGGGAATATTTGACTGCTAGTCATAAACTGCCTAAACTAATGAATAACAAAGTAATATATTTATGAGATAGCAACAAGAAATTCTTCTTGGGCTCAGGATGATATCTCAAAGTAATAAAAATATATGCTATCTTCTGTATTGGGCTTCAGGACCTGATGGTGGTTGATGGTGGGAAGTGCTCTAACTCGACTGGAGGCAGCACCTCCCCTTCTGCTCCAGCACACGGCCTTGGGCAGGCACTTTAACCTCCCTGGGACTGGCATCTCTCTTCTGTAAAACCAAGAGGTTGATCTGCATAAACACAAATAGCACTTCCACATATGTCCAAATCCAGGACAATATTATTCCACGTAAAAATGTGCAGCAGATCCTCTTACACATAGACAAAGTGGGCCATTCTGTTTTACAAATAGCACTTTTCAAGCAATATGACTTTTTTGTGCTTAACCCAGTAATGAGCATTTCCTAAAAATTTAAATGCTGATAAGATAAACCTTAATAGCAACTTGATTGTGGAAGTTTGGATTTAAAAACAAAATAGATAATAACTCTGGAGATGACAGGACCACTTTTCTCCTCTAAATTGTTTGATGCTGTGGGTCAGTGGATAGGAAAACAATAAGAACATCTGCTCAGATGACACACTTCACATTCCCGATGAGGCCATAATAGTTCACGATGAAATGTTGAGAAAATGGCTTCTAGGAAAGAAAAAAACAGAAGGAGATACAGCCATCTCTCATTATTTGCAGTGGCAGTTATGTTCTGTAAAGTCACTACAAACACTGAATTAGTAAATACCAAGCCATTGCTCATAGGGATATACAGAACTAAGTCCCCAGGAGCCTCCGGTCTCATCAGTTTTATCAACTTATCAATACATGTTATTGTTTTACCTGTGCTTCCATTTAATGATACGTTATTTAATATTGTTGATTCATTAATGTTGAACTCACAGCCAAGAGCACTGTAACTCATGCCTGAAAGAAGCTTATCTAACCAACTGTGCTTTCTCCAAGAGGCTCATCACAGCCTTCTTGTGCTTTGGAACAGTAGACAGCACTTCAGCACTACTCTTGGGGCCAATTTTAAGTGGTGAAATTATCAACAAAAAGCACAAAAGGCTGAGCATGCCTGTAACCCCAGCACTCGAGGCCGAGGTGGGAGGATCACTTGAGACCAGGAGTTTGAGACCAGCCTAGGAAACGTAGTGAGACCCAATTTCTACAAAATAAACAAATAGATAAATAAAACATAAACCAAAAAAGAATTTTTTTAAAAAAAAGCACGAAAATGTGAAAAACAGCAGAAAATAGGTCTTGCAAGGGACACGTGTTTACAGTGTGAGTGCTGAAACAAGAAGACAGAGTGTCAGTTTGTTCAAACTCAGTTGAGAACCCGAATGTTAGGAGACTAAAATTTTTTTGTTGCTCTGTAAATGGCCACAAAGGTGCCATAGCTGTTGATTTCACCTCATAAATACATTTTTAGTGGGTTAGCAAATTTGCAAACATGGAATACACTAATAATATTGAGGATCAACTCTGTATAAATTACATATAAATTTCAAAATAGGTAAAATTCTAAGTATCATAACTTTTTTATTTAAAAAGCAAAGAATGGTATTGCTGTTATTAAATTATATAAGAGATGATCTTAAACTAATATTTTCTTGTAATCACCAAGGATAGGAAATCAATAAGGTATTTATAGTTCATATACAAATAATGTCTTTCTGTACCCTAAGGCATATTTTCACTATGAATAAAGGTGGTTTGTTTTAGAATCAACAAATAAACAGAATTACAACATGAAAACCTATGGAGGCTGCAAATATTCTTAGAAACTTGAGAGTAATGAGGCTTGTTCCTACTATTGATTAATACAAAACATTTCACCAGATCTCTATAATAATCCACATGTAATTGCAAGGGTCATCCAGAGGAGTAAAGTGAGCAGCTTAAATGATGCCATCATTTTTAATGTTTGATAACTTACATTTAAAATTCTATCAGGGCACAATTACGTTTACTGAGTACACTGATTGAATAAATACAAAGCTGCCAAGAAACTCACTGGCTTGAGAACTAATGTAAAAGTGGTCAAGACAGCATTGCTATGATTCATTTAAGTAAATATTCATTTTTAAAAAATTTTCTCAAGCAAAAGAAAATTGTCAGACCTCAAATAAGGCACTGAAACTCATCATGACTGACTTCACAAAAAAATATATGAAGCTCACCATCTTAAAAATAAAATCTGTGGACTGAGTGAGTTGGCTCTTGCCTGTAACTGCAGCATTTTGGGAGGCCAAGGCAGGTAGGCCAGGAGTTCAAGACCAGGCTGGTCAACATGGTGAAACCCTTCTCTACTAAAAAATACTAACAATTAGCCAGATGTGGTGGTGTGCGCCTGTGGTCCCAGCTACTCAGGAGGCTGAGGCACGAGAATTGCTTGAATCTGGGAGGCGGAGGTTGCAGTGAGCCAAGATCACACCACTGCACTCCAGTGTGGGCAACAGAGTGAGATTCTATCTCAATAAATAAATAAATAAATAAATAAATAAAATAAAAGCTGTGATTAATAGCTATAGCAATCTAAATGAAGGTTTCCAACTCAGTTTTTAACCTGAGTGTTTTCTATTATACTATCATTTAAGCAATGTATATTTATTTGCTAAGCAATACTCCTTTCCAGATTTTAGGCATTTTCATGTATTAGAAATGCAGATATCAATTGATTTTCTATGGCATTTAGTAAGATAAAATAGTCATAAATTAAAATAAATAATACATTTAATTCCAGTAAGACTAAGGTTTGTTCAGGGAAAAACAGGTGCTAAAATATATTAGTCAAATCATATTTTGACTCAAGCTTAAAATAGACAATTTGCAAGTATGAATTCCATATATGCAGCCCATGTATTGCACTGGCCAAGCAAAGAGGGTTTTTTTCCATCTCCATTGGATAATGTTCTACTTTTTAGCAAGCAAAGCTAAGGAGCCATTTAAAATATTTTACTTTAGACCTGAAGTTTAAACTCTTATCACTGCCTTCAAAGGAAACTCACTCCAAAATGTCTGAAAATACTTGTCACATAAACTCAACCAACTACAGAATGTTTTTTCTTTTGTAAATATGTAAATTAACTTAGTGCTTTATTTATTTATTTTTTGAGAAATGAGGCTGTTTCAGCTTATAAACATTAGAACTAGGATTAAACCATTTTTTTCCTCTGAGAAGTATGAGATATAAATCTCATTAATTTAGAGGAAATAAAGAATCAAGAGTGTCTTTAAATGCATCTAAATCCTCAGGTAACAAAATTCCTAAATGAAAGATAGGTGTTGATTGTAGTTGGGCATTGCATAATAGCAAGCATAAGGTCCTTTGCAGAGGGACAGTGTGTGGCCTTGAGAAGCAAGTAAATTGTCTCCATCCAGTCCTGGCTCCAGTGGCCTCACAACTTGATGCTGCCATTGGTTCCCTATTAGTCTCTCTGGCTCCACATTTTCTCTGCTGCCACACAGTCTATAAATTACTCCTGAATTCCTCCTTATTTCAGTTCGGTTTCCATCTCTAACAACCTTCAGTGATTCTCTATGGCCCTCTGGACTAAACAAAGTTTCAGCTGCCTTTCAAGGTCACCATGCATGACCCAGACATGGCTTCTCTCTCTGTTTGTTCTGAGCTTAGTAATTTATTTTACTTATTAATTTTAAAAAATTTCAGTAGCTTTAGGTGTACAGGTGGTTTTCAGTTATATGGATGAATTGTATAGTAGTGAAGTCTGGGATTTTAGTGCACCCATCACTTGAGTAATGTATGTTGTGCTCAGTGGATAGTTTTTCATCCCTCACTCCTCTCTCTCCTGCATCTGAGTCTCTGATGTCTATTTTATCACTCTGTATGCCTTTGCATACCTATAGCTTAGCTCCTATATATATATATATATATATATATTTTTTTTTTTTTTTTTTTTTTAGAGAAACGAGGTCTCACTCTGTCACCCAGGCTAGAGTGCAGTGGCATGATCTTGGCTCACTGCAATCTCTGTCTCCCAGGCTCAAGCGATCCTCCTGCCTCAGCCTCCCAAGTAGCTGGGACTACAGGTGCACACCACCATGCCCAGTTAATTTTTTGTACTTTTTGTTGATACGGGGTTTCACCATGTTGCCCAGGCTGATCTCGAACTCCTGGACTCAAGGGATCTGCCCGCCTTGGCCTCCCAAAGTTCTGGGATTACAAGTGTGAGCCACCCCACCTGGCCTTGGCTCCCACTTACAAGTGAGAACATGTGGTTTTAGGTTTTCCATTCCTGAATTACTTCTCTTACAGATATAATCTCTCTGTTTTCCTCTGTCAACCTCTTTTCTCCACATGCACAATTACCTGAATGGATTTCATCATTTTCAAGCTCATTTGTTCATCCTTTCTGAAGTTCACACCTGAAATGCTTTATCCTCTCGTCTCACCCCATCCAAATCCCCACCAACCCTGCCTTCCCCAGTCCACTCCACTTTTTTTTTTTTTGAGACGGAGTCTCGCTCTGTCACCCAGGCTGGAGTGCAGTGGCGCGATCTCAGCTCACTGCAAGCTCCGCCTCCCGGGTTCACGCCATTCTCCTGCCTCAGCCTCCAGAGTAGCTGGGACTACAGGCGCCCGCCACCACGCCCGGCTAATTTTTTTTTTCTTTTTTTTTAGTAGAGACGGGGTTTCACCGTGTTAGCCAGGATGGTCTCGATCTCCTGACCTCGTGATCCGCCCGCCTTCGGCCTCCCAAAGTGCTGGGATTACAGGCGTGAGCCACTGCACCCGGCCTCCAGTCCACTCCACTTTAACCTGAAATCATTTCCAAAAAATGCTTGTGGTCTTGCCTAGTTTGGCATGTGATTATAAATGTGTATTTTGTGTCATTATCTAATTTTTCTTTTATATCACTCTTATCCACAGTATATAATGAGGGTCCACATCATATTTTATATTTACTTTTCAGTTTCTTAAATTTCATCAGCTTCAGAAGTGAATAAATTATTAACCATTTAGAATAGTAACTTTGGAGACAGGCTCTCACTATGTTGCCCAGGCTGGTCTCAAACTCCTGGGCTCAAGCTATCCTTCTACCTCAGGCTCACTAGTGGAAACTACAGGCACAAGCCCACCATGCCTGGCTCTAACTGCATTTTTTTTTTAAAGAGATGAGCTGTTCCTCAGGCTGGAGTGTATTGATGTGATCACAGCTCACTGCAGCCTCGAATTCCTGGGCTTAAATGATCCTCGCACCTCTGAAATATGGTGGCCTGCACCTGTAGTTCCAGCTACTCAGAAGACAAGAGGGTCCTGAGTGGTGGGAACTACAGGCACAGGCCACCATGCCTGGATAGAAGAGTCTTTTTTTGTTTCATTAGATAACAGTTCTGTATAAAAGTAACTTATCTGGGTTGGGCACAGTGGCTCACACCTGTAATCCCAGCACTTTGGGAGACTGAGGCAGGCAGATCACAAGGTCAGGACTTCGAGACCAGCCTGGCCAACATAGTGAAACACCGTCTCTACTAAAAATACAAACTAGCCAGGTATGGTGGCGGGTGCCTGTAATCCCAGCTACTCGGGAGGCCGAGGCAGGAGAATCACTTGAACTCAGGAGGCAGAGGTTGCAGTGAGCCGAGATCGCCCCATTGCACTCCAGCCTGGGTGACAGCGTGAGACTCCATCTCAAAAAATAAAAACAAAACAAAACAACAACAATAACAAAAAATGTATTTGGGGACACTGAAATAGAAATAGAATATTGAGGGAAACACTTAAATATTTATTAAAAAGTTAAGAAAATAAGGGACTGGAGATGTTTATTTCACAAATAAATATTTTTATAAATTGACATCATGGGCAGTGTAAAGTTTGTCTTAATTAGTTGCTTATTGATAGATCTTGATCATTTGTGCTAGTGATACTGTGATGGAATGGCCATGGGATCATTTGGTCACTTTCTCCCCCTTACTTAGTTTTATGTTAGTAATTCCCATTATTTGAGGGGCTCTGATGTCATAATAATGTCAATAAGGGTGTGTTGTCAGGCTTCTTTCAGTATGATCCTACTCTGTTGGAGATAAAAACTCAGCACACGCAAAATCGCGTGTATCAAAGCATTCCTTTCCCTTCTGGCCTACAGCTTGGCATGTTTTCAAAAATCCTTAGCAGCATAAAATCTGTCTAAATTTATTTGTTTTCAAGTCTTAGATGAAAAGAGCTATTGTTGAAAGCTTAGTTAAGAAATTAAACACACTCAAGACACTTTTCACACTTTTGTGCTTTGGGATATAATTCCTGTAAGTAGGTTTGAATTGTGTCGTGAATCTCCCGGATTCTCAAGTTTATAAAATTTCATTCATCAACAGTTTCAGTTTGAGTTTTCCCCAAAGCAACTTAAAAAGTGATAAAAACTATCATTTTATACTGTAAACTCTAAAATGAGACAGTGTGATTTATTTATGGGGAAGAATTCTTGTTTTCCTCAACATTTCTGAATCTCAGGGCTGCCCAGCATATTACATAACCAAAAGAATATTGTTCGCTACTCTTTCAACTCAGATATGCTGTAGTAAATTATGCCTCCTAAAATATTTTCATGGTATCCACAACTGGTAGCATTATTTCTAGAATTAAGGAGGTGTGTTGAATGTCTTTGTAGATAATCAATACATACATGTTTTCTAAAAATATGGAACTCTGAAACCTTTATTAGGAGCTATGTTCCTTAGAGAGTTCCTTGGAGTTCTTTAATTCTAGCAACCATTCTCTCTTCCTTTCCTTGCCCAAATATGAAAGTTGGTATTAGTTGGATGCATATAAATGAAATAGCAAATACAAAACAGCAAAAATGAGAGCCCCAAAGGCCCTGGGCAAGATTCCCAGGCACAGCATTTAGAATTCTAGCTCTGATTTGCAGGGTCGTTATTGTCCAGGCCTAGCCTGAAAGCTGAATGCATTTTATTCTGCTTATTGATGCATATTCTGCCTCATAACAAGACCCCAGATTACTAAACTTATTTTCTCCTGCAAAAATATCTGATTTAAAGTTCATATTTTCGAGAGGGAAAGCAAAGAGTACTGGTTGGCTGCTAATATTCTAAGTATTGAGATATAATTCAGAAGTATTCAGGAGAAAAGAGAAAGATAAACACCTCTTCTCTTCACGTTTACTGCCATAAACAGGTAGCATATATATAGGCTTCCATAAAGTTTTGCATTCATTGGTGCTGTTAGTGAAATAGATCCTGGCTGTGGTATAGGAACATTAACATCTCTCCCTAATGTGTTACTATGGATGGTTACCACATTTTTTCCTGTTTTCAGATAATGTATTGCACTTTGAAAATGTAAGAAATTATGTTTCCATTGTACTTATTAGGGCAATTCTTCCATTTATGCCACTGGGATTGTTACCTGATTCTTGACCTTAGTGTAAGGCCTGATAACATTAATTGAACACATATTTATTATGTACCTCATATATTAGGCCTCATATGGTTTTCATATTTTGTTTTACCTTAATATACCTGCACAAAATAATCTAAATCCCCTAACCATATCAATATAGCAGAAATGTTTGACTTTAATAGCTTACAGATAGACACTTAAAGTGAGAGCCTAGAAAGTGAGCACATGTTTGATGAAGAGAGTGGCTGTGATTGTGCCCATGGATATGATGGAGGGGTGTGTAGAATGGGTGTCTGGGGCTAGACAGGCAGGATATTAAACCTCACATGAAAAACAATTGTGAAACAGTGTTTATAAATTGAACACAACAGTAAGTTGTGCTTCCACTAACTATATGTTATAAAGAGGTTATGTGAAACAATCCCTATCAAATCAACCACTCATCTTCCCAACTGGTAACCTTGGGATGGGGATGGGGAGGCTATCACATTGACTACCTCTCTACTGCCCATTTGTTTTATATCATGTTCAAACTGTTCTCTTGTAATGGGCAGTTTGAGCTTCATAAGGGAACCCTTTCCATATAACATGAGTCAGAATCTTGAAAGCTTGGATGCCTTTCATTCATAAAAAGAAAAAAAAAAAAGATGGAGCACCTATTATGTGCCAGGCACTCACTATATTAGGCTCCAGGGACACATCAGTTCATAAGGCACAGCACTTCCTCTAAGGAATCTAGAAAATAATGTAGTCATTCTGAAGGAGGGCTCAGAATTTTTCTTTTTTATAATTTGTAAGACTTAACATTTAAGAGTGATTTATAGAAAACATTGAAAAGACCTGGAAAAAAAAGATGAGAACAAGAATGAAATCTTTTCCTGGGGAACTCCTTAAGCTACCCACATTTTTCTCAGGTTTTCTATGAAAAAGGACCATGATGTGATTAAATTCAGTCCATGAATAATATGGACACTAGGAGAGTGACATAAGAATGAACTTTCCTTAAGCTCCCGATGCTATGGAACGGAGGCATTTAAAAATATCCTCATTAGCATTTCGATGAAAACAATCAGTGTAGACATGGAAGGAAACAGGGAGATCACCCTGACCAGTGGCTCTCCATTCTGGCTGCATATTAGAATCATCAGGGGCGTATTTTAAAAATGATCATGTTCAGGCTTGCTCCAAAGATGAAAGTAAAGTGGAATCCCTGGGAACGAGGCCTTGGTATTGGCATTTTAAAAAGCTTCCTACGGCTGGGTGCAGGGACTCATGCCTGTAATACCAGCACTTTGGGAGGTCAAGGCAGGCAGATCATTTGAGCTCAAGAGTTCAAGACCAGCCTGGCCAACATGGTGAAACCCCGTCCCTACTAAAAACACAAAAATTAGCCAAGTGTGGTGGTGCGCGCCTGTAATCCCAGCTACTAGGGAGGCTGAGGCTGGATAATTGCTTAAACCTGGGAGGTGGAGGTTGCAATGAGCTGAGATTGTGCCACTGCACTCCAGCCTGGGCAACGGAGCAAGACCCCATCTCAAAAAAAAAAAAAAAAGGCTTCCTACATATGTACAGCCAGGGGTGAGATCTACTGCTCTAGGGCCACCCTTACTCATTATGAAGCTTAGAAAACCCAGACCCACAAGGCGAAGTGAAGCACTCAAGGCTGTGCTCTAAAGCAGAGGCAGAGCCCAGCCTGGCTGCTAGTGTCTGGGCACTGTAATGCAACGGGCCTGAACACCTAGTGCTCTAAACATCTGTTTTCATCCATGCTTACTTTTCAGGAACCTTTAAATAGTCTATTAACAGTAACTCTATTATACATTCAGATTGCCTAACATAACTTAAACCAGTGGTCCTTCTGAGATGTCAGAAGCCCATCTTGGTGGGAGAGGGGGAAAGCCAGAGTTTCAGGAGTTCAGCTTACCTTGCCCCTTTTCTCCTCCAACAAGAGTATCTCAGTTTTAATCTGTTGAATACATAGGTTTTGCATGTAAGATTTCATGTCAAGAAAAAAGCAAAGGCTGGGTGCAGCAGCTCATGTCTGTAATCTCAACATTTTGGGAGGTGGAGGTCGGAGGATAGCTGCAGGCCAGGAGTTTGAGACCAGCCTGAGCAACATAGCAAGACCCTGTTTCTACCAAAAATAAAAAATAAAAAAATTAAAAAAATAAAAAAAAGAAAGAAAAAAAGGGTTAAAAAGAAGCTTCAAAAAAAAAAAAAAAAGAAAAAAGAAAAAAGAAAAAAGTAAAAACCAAATAACAACAAAACCAATTTAAATCTTCCCCCCAGCCCTCAAGGGATATAATGGCTTGAGTTTTTGTTTAGCTATTGTTTTAATTACATCTCCTATCCTGGAAAGAGTATTTAAACACGAGGGAAGGTTAGACATTGAAGTCAATTTTTTTGAGGCTGCTAAATAATTTTGGCTCTGGTTTGGATCTTTTCTTCTTCTGATAACTGACTTGTGTGGCTTTGAGCAACCTCTCTGAGTCTGTTTCTTTCATATGTAAAATAAAGATGTTGTCACTGGGTTGTTGCAGGTATTGCATGAAATGATAAACTTAGTAAAGGATTTAGCACAAAAAGCAAATGTAAAGCACTAAATGTATCCAACACGAAGCATGTGCTCAGAATTTATTAGTTTCATTCCCTTTTCTTCCCTTTTAGTTGACAGCAATGGAAAAGTTTCTGTTAAACAGTGATATCAGATTATAGGCTAAATGATTTAGTACCTGGGATATTTTAAGGTTGGCCTTATTTTGAGAATTACTGGGTTTGTTTTGTTTTGTTTTGTTTTGAGATGGAGTCTCACTCTGTGTCACCCAGCCTGGAGTGCAGTTGTGCTATCTCAGCTCACTGCAACTTCCTCCTCCCGGGCTCGAGCATTCCTCCCACCTCTGCCTCCCTAGTAGCTGGGACTACAGGCAAGAAACATTGTTTTTGCATAGTACCTTTAAAAAACATAACCTTAGAAGACCCAGTTTTATGTTACTTTGGTGCATCACAATGTTTTCAAAGTACAAAATGCAAAATAATTCAGTTTCAAGATCTTTAATATTTGAGACACTATTCAAGGACCAAGTCCTAATTCCTTCTATATTAATCTGCAACACTTCCCAAGTAACCCAACAAATACAGAGTGGATTAAATCACCTAGAATATACATCTTCTTTTTTAATTAGAGGCACAAAGTTCCTACTTATAGTTATAATAGATTAGGGTGAGCATGCATTTTGGCAACACTCAAAGCAATTTAAAATGATTTAAAAGGCAAAAGAACAAAATTACCAGAGATGAAATATATCAAAGTAATCTAGTTGTTCAATTTTTTATTTAATCAAAGGCCTCAATTTGACTTTTTGCATTAACTTTAAGCAGGTGAAAACTGAACAATTCAGAAGGCCTTGGATGATTTATTCATGTTTTGCCATGTTTGTGTATCCAATTTAAATTTAAATTTCATGGTTATTCAGACTACACAATGATAAGAATGGACAAGCAGGTTCACTTTAGGAACTGTTGTGAGTGATTATGCTAACTGCTAAAATAAAGGGATGAAAAATTGTGGAACAATTGCTTGTGAAAATAACCTAAACTAACGTTTAGATCTGCTCTGGTACTCAACTTGCTGCCAAATTTCCATGATGCTACTGACTTAACTGCCTTTGAAGAACTCTGCCAAGAGACTTCTCCTATCTGGAGGAAGAAAACACAGGGAGACCTTTTCCATAAGCTAAGAACAAATCTCAAGTTAACAGGATCCAGATAAAAAGGTAGTAACAGCTGACAAGACTGGTGAACCGTGTGAGCTGTGAGCTTGTACATACACACGAGGGCCATGGCCCCCAGATTCCATCACGTTCAACAGTGAGGCTTGCCCTTCTTTTTCAAGCATCATGTGCTCATTTTAAACAGATGTCAGACACAATTTTACCACACAGATGGAACCAACCATTTAAACTAACTTATTCTGCCAAGTCTGTTTGGGGAAGGGCTGCATATCTAGAAATGCACATTTTGTAGTCATATCATGCTTTCAACTTAAATTCCTGCCACCCCTGACTACAGAGCGACAGTTTTTCAATAACCAGTGAGATAGATTAGCAAGACATAGCCTATTATTCCAAGTTTACTAGAAGTGAGAGTTTTTATCAACACACACACACACAGAAGAGTCTTGAAAGATCTTCCGAGAATGCAATTATACAGTAAGTTAATTTCTTATCCACAAAAGTATAGCTGTATTAACAACCCTTCCTTAAGTGGATACACTGGAATGCTGCCTTAGTTATCTCAAACTGCTTTCCTGCAGTATTTTTTGCACTTACTTTTAGTCATTCTTCTCCATCTACCTTCACCCCTACCAAGCCTCTGGCTCCTCCTCCTGCCTTCCTCCCACAGCACTTACACTTTCCTCTTGAACAGCAGTAAAGGTATACAGGTCTGCATCTGACATGCTTGATTTTTCAGGTGTGGCTCTCTAACACAGACCTATAGTTGGAACCAGAAGCTTGATATGGATTTAGTGAAACTTGTTCTGTGTCACAGATAAGAAAGCTGTATAAAGAACATGAAGATGAACTCAAAGACATAGACATATTCTTACGTGGTTGTGCTGAGTCTGCCAAAGAAAAACTTTGAAATATTGCCAAGGAATCTGAACTTAAGTATCAAGAGCCTTTTGTTGACTCAGTTTTGCCTCTGTTCTTTGTTGGTGGTTCGTTAATTCAAATTTCATAAGTCACCCCAGGGAAAATCTGGGGTGCAGAAAGATGAGATAAAGACTAATGATTGTGCGTGAAATATTGGCTGTGCTGTCTCCTCCAGTCACTGCATTTTCTCACCATACTGCCTCTCTTCATTTTCTTCATATTTTTTCTTTTAAGTTTTTGTACATCTCAATCTTTAAAAGTCAAAATTCTGTAACATATATATCTTGAGGAAGTCTCATTCTACTCCTGACTCTGTCTATCCTGCTCCCATCTCCAAAGGCAACTAAAAATGTGAGACCTCTTCATGTTTCCTGAAGTTGGTGCAAACAGTCCAAGATTTCTTAGTTCCAGAAGGGATGGGCATGAAGGGATTTTAAAGGGGGCAGCAGGGATTGGTGGGGGCTGCCCTAAGAGAGGAGCTCTTATTCTGTGGGGAGGGAGAGGGACAGAGGTTACAGGTTAGTATGATTCATGGGATTTGAAAAGGAATTTAAGTATAATTGTTGTTTCAGTCATTCAACATTTTACAATTTGTTGATGTCATTTCCTACATTATGAGAAAGCAACTAAAACACACACTGGGTTCAACATAAATGGCTTTATCACATTCAGTGAGGACTGGAAAGATCTTGTGATTCACCATTTGCCAATTTAAATTGTTATTCACAAGAAAGAAATCTTGGTTTGTAGCTAGTTGGCTGCAAGTCAGGCTAAAGTCCACCTGAAAAAATGTTAATTAATCACATTTTAAAAACATCTTCACTGGATAAAATGTGTGTCCAGAGAAGTTTCTTGTTATGTGGGCTTCATCATGGGGTTGTAAGTTCCACGAGGGCAGGGACCAAGTCTGTTTCACTATGTGGTGTGTATCTAGAGCCACACAGTGTGCTCAAAACGCACTAGGTACTTAACAAATAATCACTGAAGGGATGAACGACAGAATCAGATGGAAATAGCCTACTGGAGAGGGTGAGTAAGCATTTATTGCATTCAAGGGCACATTACTGGATCCTCAGGAAAAACAGGAAATGCAGGAAAGAGTTCAGTCTCTATTTCTGGAATTTGTAATCTAGATGTAGCATATGAGTTTATTACTTTTGAGTTAAAACAACAAAATTGAGGTAATTATAGCAAAAAGTCCCAGTGAAGAAATTATTTTGGCAGGATGATAAAGAAGGGATGAATGGTAGGGAAGATTCCTGAGAAAGGTCTTCAAGAGCTTTGCTAGTTAGAAAATTACTGAGGAAAGAAGCAGTTACTATCCAAGAAAGGGCACTTCAAAGAAGGTAGAATTTGATCAGTTGGCTTTGAGTGTCACAAGGTCTAAACTCTTCAGCTTCAGCTAGAAAATAATTTACAACATGAAATTAGGTTTAGAATTTAGCATTGGTGTAAAAGGCTAAAATATTTTATAGAGTTTCTGATTTTATTAAGGTAATTTTACACCACTATAAAAATATTTTCTAAAATTTTGGGGTGCTTCTTAACACAGTGGCAAGACAGATTCTAGACTACTGTGGTCTAGAAGGAGAAGTTATGAGCTATGTTTATTAAGAAGTGTACAACACAAGGGTCTAAAGTGAATCTAGCATCATGTCTAATCAAATTTATTTCCAAGGATGCAAAACTTGAAGCATATCAAAAAGGAAAAGAAAATCCTAGACCAAGTAGAATGGAAAAGTTGTTAGCACAAATGAAAGGGAGAAACTACCAAGTGTTTGTGTTTGCTTTCTGTGTGTGTGTCTGTGTACATGCACAAGTGTGTTTTCTTGGAGAGTTTTCTTTGAAGTCAAACTTTGAAGTTGGCTCTGTTGTGTGACACATCAACTATCCTTATCCGAAAATACTAATCTTACTGAATCCTTCTTTGCTTCCATTTCACCATCCATCCTTCTTACCTTCAACTTTGCAAACTTACAATGGCCATTTTTTTCCCCAAATGCACAATTGCTCTTAAGTAATGACTTCAGTGTGTCAGGGACAAACGTTTCTGTCTAGTTAGAGTTGTATAAGCCAAACTAATTTCAGAGAGATTTCATTTTATTTAGTGAAATGTTGATGACTTTTCCACTCAGTTCCCTCAATCTCTTTTAATTTAATGGATTTGGATAGAAGATGAAGTTCTAGAAGTACATTACACTCTTCAGGAATGAGATCAGCTTTGCCATGTACTAAGAGTTAAACTTTGCCCTTGTTCTAAGTACGTAATACATAATTCTCATCCCTAAGAAAGTATCTGTTCTATAGGATGTTTCGTGGAAAACAGCTGTGGATTAAAATAAAATAAAAACAGCATCATCAAATAAAAACTGAGCACAGGTATATACTTTTATAATTACTGAAAGGTTATGTATCTTATGAGAGGACATATATTTTTGTATTATTAATAGAAGGCTAAGGGGTTAGGCCAGGAACAGTGGCTCACACCTGTAATCCCAGCACTTTGGGAGGCCAAGGGGGTGGATCACCTGAGGTCAAGAGTTCAAGACCAACCTGGCCAACAGGGCGAAACCTCTTCTCTACTTAAAAAAAAAAAAAAAAAATTTTCTGGGTGTGGTGGTGGGTGCCTGTAATCTCAGCTACTCAGGAGGCTGAGGCAGGGAGAATTGGTTGAACCTGGGAGGCAGAGGTTGCAGTGAGCTGAGATTGCACCACTGCACTCCAGCCTGGTCGACAGAGCAAGACTCCATCTCAAACAAACAAACAAAAACCAAAAAACAAACAAACAAAAAATCAACCACAACAAAAGAAGGCTAAGAGGTTAAATTAATTTAACAGAATAATTTTTTGAGGAAAGAGAGGATCTGAGAAGAACAAGAAAGTTGAAAATCCTGATCATTGGGACAATATCCACACTTGTTCCATGTTCAAATACTTCCTTTGCATGTGAAAATACTCAAGTTGATTTAACATTGGTTTTTTGGGATTTGGGAAAAGGCAGGAGGAACTAGAAATCAGGCTTAAAGTTTTCAGAAAACAGGGATTCTCAGCTCTAAGCAGCAGTAACAAAAAAGGCCAGAGAAGATTGTTCTGAGGGCTTAGGATCAGATATCTAATCTAATTATTAATAGAAATTTGATTTCACATGACCTTTTGTAGAGCTCAGAAAGTTACATTTGGATGATTAATCCTTATGACATCATGATAGGCAAAAAGCGTCAATATTTGGGTTTCCCCCTTCCATGAAATGGCCCTCCTCCAAGTTATGAAAACATATTCTTAGAATTCAAGACAGATCATGCTAGATTGGAATTGTTCTACCGCTCCAGCCCTTGGAATTCACTTCCCCTCCAATGCCCTCCGACACACACACAACTGTGGAAGGACTGCTCATGCCTGTGTGCTCATCACTGCAGCAGGTGTAAGCATCTTGGTCATCACTGTCACCAGGTGAATACAAGGTACAGCAGCAGGCTCATGCCACTGGAGGAAGTGAGACAGCTGAGGGGCTCTGCTGTAACCAATGGTTCCTGTGATTCATGCATGGAAACCATACGGTTAGAATTCTACCAACAAGTTGGCGATTATCAGTGAGGATTTTCTCCCTGGTTTTCAGACGATTTGCATTTTCTATTTGTGAAGCATTAGCTTCATCAACTCCATTCAGTGACTTCAGACTGTGCCTTGATTCCAAACAAGTGAATCACTGTAGAGGATGATGAAACCCTGGGTGACAGATAATCTTTTAATCAGTTTGTTTACCAAGATTGGCTGCTAGTGGCATGTCATGAAGAAATGATACTGAATACGCTACCAGTTATGTTAAAACTGCTATCAAGACAGATTTTTTTTAAAAAGCAGCAAGGGATCAAACTTCTAGCAGGCAAAATTCTTAGTTTTTCTTAGCTATTCTTGATTTTTAGTGATGTGGCTTTCCAGGATCCTTGTTGAAAAATAATTCAAGAGAAATTTCTGTGATATACTAATTCTGCTCCTGAAGGAACAAAAGCAATTTTTTTCATCTCTTCTGGAAATTTGAAAAGGGTAGAGAGTTTTGAATAAAAAGATTGTACAAGAGAGTTTTAAATAAAAAACTATTTGAGAGGGTATAGCATTTTGATAAAAAGGGAAGAACTTTTGTTCTTCTTACATGGTTAAATATAGCATTAAATTGATAACCATTTAAAAAAAATTTAGTTTATTGGGGGAGGGAAAGGGCAAGGGAAATGTTATTCTTGCTTTCCAGTGTAATTTTTGTGGGAGCAGCAGCTAGTTTTATTCCCATAATGATTTATGAAAAAGAATGGAAAGAGTGATTTATTAACTATTGCAGAAATGTTCATTCATGTGTTCATTCAGTGCAAAATTTTGGCACTTTCAAGAAAAAATGTTAAAATTGAATGTGATCAAATATTGGCTTGAAGTACATGTAAAAATGTGTGTAATATGAAAATGTTTAAAGCTATACTCACGTAGTTAAAAATTTTCTCTACAGTTTATAATATTGGCACTACAATATGCATATGGAGTATAAGCTCAGAAAAATGTTGCATTTATTGATGTTGATGTTTCATAATCTACTTTAAAGAAATGGGAGAGACACAAAAGTATTACAAGGATATTTACAGCTGTCCTTGTCTACCACTTTACACGGGAGGCTCTGTTTCAACATGGTGGATCTAAGGATCTTGCTCCACTTAACATGGTGGGAAATGCTATTTGCCACATGTAATTCTATTTTGCACCCTTTGGCCTAGACCATGAGAGCCAAAAGCCACAATATCTCCAAAAGAGGAAATAATTTTTCCACTATTTATATTTTCTGTGAGACAGCACAGGCAGATGATTTATATAATGCTGTAGAAAATTAATATTAGTTGCAAGCCAGACTCAACTTTCCAGCCTTCAGCATCCATTTGAGAAAGCCAAAGATGTTGTGTCTGAGTTTTAATTTTAATGAGTTAAAAATAAGTGTTCTTTTCTGCTGTTTCCTGAATGAATATAAAAAAATATGAACATTGCCAATCAAGGAACACTACTTTGATTTTGATCCAATAACAATACTAACCGAAAAAGAGTGAAAAAATAAAAAAGTGTTTTTCAGAGAGAATGGGGCTCCAACAAGACAGTATATGTGCATTTGTTTGCTGTTTAAAACTTCCTTTGATCCACAAATATGCTTCCCTCCTATCCTAAGAAATTTCAAGGAGATAATATTGTCAACATCAATTAAAGTCATCATATGTAAAATCTTCATCTTCTCTTCATAAAATTCAAGCTCTTTCAGGCTTTCCTTTATTAATCTATTTAAAGAAAATGATAATGAACTCTTGGCATATGTTAATCTATTAGTACAACAAATAACCTAAATACTGAAATATATAAATAATAAGGAAATTTTTTTTGAAAATATAAAACATACATTACTTGGGTATAGGTTTAAGTATAGAAAAATACTATAAAATCAATGTCCACTTTCTTTTTTCTTATAATACATACCTTGAGAGGAAAAATTTATACTGACTGTGAATCCATTAAAAAGAAAAAGATTTTTTTTTCTTTTCCTTTCTCTCATGGAACAGAGAGAAAGGAAGCCAAAACTGAATAAAACAGTTTATATGTTAATCACAGAAGATACTCAATGCTCACTCTGCTTGGGGAGTCAGCCAGAAGATTCGGAACAAGTTGTTCTCATGATTCTTAACTGTGAAGTATGGTAACGACAGGTCAGTTGGATTTGTAAGCTAGCTGGTTTTAAAAAGATCTTGGCCATTTGTGAAGCCAATATATTTTCCTTTTCTTAGTCTCATAAGAATGACCTTAAGGAACCTTAACACATCTCCTTCAAATTTGTGCTATTGTTAATCAAATTTCACTCCAGCAATTATTTTAAAATTAAGTTTTTGACACAATGAAATTTGACCCTGAGTTGGTAGGAAAAGTTGATAAATTGCTTTTTAAACTGATGTGGTGCTACGTTAATTGATTTTCTTGTTGTTCTGGAAAACTTCAGCATGTTAGTAGCTCTCCACAACATTTTATAAGTGGATCCCTAAGAGTTTCATGAAACTGTTTTTTAAAATGCTTTTTAAAAATATTTTTACTGTATCTAAACTGTACAGAAGCCAACGTTCTAGTTAAAGTATTCTTTAATTGTTTCTAGTAAAACAAAAATGAACTATAAACTCTCTATCTTCATGTCACTTATCTGTATAACTTTCCAAATAGATATGTCCTCTTTGGCTGCAATCATAAGTCTCATCATTTAATATTTGACAGAATAAACATGGCCATTCTTGATAGACATGTTGACTGATGGACTGAGAGATATAGATACATGCCATGAGATCTCTTTATAAGGTAAGTCAACTTTTTTTCTGCCTTTTGAAATGCACAAAGATAAACAGATAATACTTCTGGATGTGGTGCAGTCAATTGTATCTATCAGAATTGAATTTCAAACTAAGAGTAAGAAACCCTTCAACACTTCCATTGGTATTTCATTAGAGATATTCTGCTGAGCTTTAGATATTTCAAACCAGCGGCTAAGAACGGACTTAACACCTCTAAAGTAGTTAAAATGGAAAAAGACCTATTAAGTAAGCAGGAAGTCTTGCTTGTATCTCCGTTATGTTTATCAGTCCAAACTCTGCCCCTCTTCTATAAAGTATAGCTTGAATAAATATTTTTTGATGATGATAATAACTTTAGATACTCCAAATTTTGCATGAAAAGAGTAAATTAAAAACTGCCTGACCTCAAATTTGTAGTGTGAAACAATGCCTATTTCATATTCAAAGCTCAGGAGAAATAGCATGTTAAGTGAAGTATATATATTAGTTTCAATGTTAGAAAAATTGTTTACCTTTTCCCCCTGTACATCATCTTATTAAATATTATCCATGAAAGCCTACATAGAAGGCCCTGTGAGCTCAATGATACAGCTGCGGTTAATACTGAGGTTCAAAGGCTATATGGATGTTAGTCATCTAGGGATATGGTTAAAATAATCACTGGTGGAAAACTAAAAGTGCAAAGGCTAGGAATATGAAGAGTTGTGAGACTGCAAGACTGGAAGACCATCAGACTCAAAAGTCTGGGGACTGGTCATGATTACACAACTCATTGTGAAACTCTCTGTACATTCCCTTGCCGGTCTTTATTATCATAGGAGGAAAAAGAGAAAGGAATCTTCCTCTCCCATATGTTGTAAATGAGATAAATATTTGAGATACTTTAAGATTTCTGAATGCAAGTTGTTCAATAGTCAAGTTATAATTAACAGAAATATCAAGCACTTTACCATTAAACAAATCCATATTTATTTCCTTGTCTCCTAGCTTTTTCAATTAGATTGAATGTTAAGGCAGAGAAGAAATAAATGTGTCTTTGGCTTCTTAGAGGAAATAGTTAAATTCAAAGTTGTACCAAAATTTTTGTAGGCTTTTGATTTTTCTCTATTTTTTTCTACAAATTAATGCAAAGGTTTTCCTAACCATTACATAAAAACATAACACTTCTATAGCAGTCTATGATGTATTAAATAAGCAATACGTCTTGCTTGTAACTCAGTTATGTTTTTCAGTCCAAATCCTGCTCTTCTAGGAATTACAGCGTGTAATAAATATTATTTGATGATGATGATGTCTTTAAAAGGTATATCATAAAATGAATGGGGAAAGGTGCTAATCTCATCTATGTCAATTACATTATTTTTATTCCTTTTAATGGAATCATCAAGTAATTTGTTTAAAATGTAACACTTCATCCGAGAGGCATAATTGCTTTAACATTGTTGTGATAGTTTTTTGATGAACTATAGGAACACATATAGATGGTTTTTCATGTTAATATGAATGTGATGTATGTAGCAATTGGTTCTATAAAAGGCTGTTTGGAACTGTTTTCTCTTGAACAGCAGTGGTCTTATGGATATCTGCATGACCTCTGCTGAAGTAAAATACTGTGGTTCGTGAGAAGACGTGACCTTTGGATACAGCTGGTCTAGTCCTGGCTCTGCTGTGTCAGTGAAAGTGGAACAGTTACATGGCTCTCCCGAATCTCTGTTTTCACTTGGTTAAATGAGGGTTACATGTACTTACTTCCAGTGTTGTTATGAGAATTAAATGAGATTAAATGTTAAAATTTGTGAGTGGTCAATATATGTACTTCTTTTCTCCTCCTCAGTCTCTTAAGAATATTCTACACCAGTATTGCAGAATAAAGAAACATGGATATGTTAATTTGTTTGATATAATCATTCCACAATGTATACATATATCAGGTGGGGAGCAGTGGCTCATGCCTGTAATCCCAGCACTTTGGGAGACCGAGGCGGGCAGATCACTTGAGGCCAGAAGTTCGAGACCAGCCTGTCAACATGGCGAAAACCTGTCTCTACTAAAAAATTTAAAAATTAGCCAGGCATGGTGGCCTGCACTTGTAGTTCCAGCTACTCAGAAGGCTGAGGCAGGAGAACCACTTGAACCCAGGAGACAGAGGTTGCAGTGAGCCAAGATTGCACCACTGCACTCCAGCATGGGTGACAGAGCAAGACTCTGTCTCAAAAAAAAAAAAACATGGACACAGGAAGGGGAACATCACACACCAGGGCCTGTCGTGGGGTGGAGGGAGTGGGGAGGGATAGCATTTGGAGATATACCTAATGTTAAATGATGAGTTACTGGGTGCAGCACACCAACATGGCACATGTATACATATGTAACTAACGTGCACGTTGTGCACATGCACCCTAAAACTTAAAATATAATTAAAAAAAAGAAAAGAAAAAGAAAAAAGAAGCATATGCTTTTCCCTTAAATTTGTAGGAAATTATTTTTTTTATAAACTCATTTCTCTTCAAATAATAAAATGACTAAAAAAAGCATCTTGAATGATCATATTGTTATAATAATGAGTTTTTTCCTTGTATGTTCAAAGGACATAATCTGATATGAAAAGCCTTCACTAATATAATTATTTCACATGAGATATCGATAGTAGCAGAATATGAATTTTTTTTTGGAAGGATGAGGGCAAGAGAAAAATAACTTAAGGGAATAAGAATCAAATTCTGTCCTCAGGAATTTGAAAGCCTCAGCATCTATTTTGGAACTTGTGGCTTTCACCACGCAGCAATGAGGAGAATGGGTGACTTGTGAAACATCCACTCATGTTCCAGTGGAGAAAAACATGATCAGTGCATCCTTTTTGAATGGGCTTTATTTATGGATACAGTTCTCAGAGATCCTGGAATGTCTTTGCTCTGTCCTTCAGCTGCTGGTTTGAGGTAGGCTGCCACAGGTTGGTGGCAGGTTTTTCAGAGGTTTTCTCTGAAGCAGTTTTCTTAAGCCCATGAGGAAAGGCCGGTGACACAGAGGGCTGTGGGCTGTGTAAACATCTTCCTGCTAATGTCTCAAGTGTTTAACAGTGGAAGATTTCAGTTTTGGTTATAGCACTATTTCCCAGGATTAAAGGCTCAAGTTTGAATTCAGTTAATGACAAAATGATTCACTAGGAGGTAACTTGTGTGAGAGACAGACCTTTGTCTTGTTCTCTGCTGAATGCCTTAGAATAGGTCCTGAAATAATATCGGGCATGTAGTAGGTGCTCAATAAGTATTTGTAGAAAAAAATGAATGAATACTTTTTAAAGAATTGACCTTGATTTGTTTGACACTCTGGTGCATGAAATTATTAGAAACAAAAAATGTGTGATGCCTTTTATTATGTGTTGACCCCAAGATAATCTTACCAAATCTCACAAAATGTGGCAAAAGAGGGTATAAGAAAAAAATCTTAGTGGAAAGTTAAGTATTTAATGCAATAAAGGAGACAATACATAAACTAATAATAGTAATGAATGCTCATTGTATATTTACTGGAACCATGCAATGATCTAAGTGGTTTATCTATATCATCTCATTAAATAACAGCCATATGTTGATGTGTGAATCAGGCATTGTAGATTAGTGGTTGAAGACAGACTTTGGGGCTAAACATTCTGGGTCTAAATTCAGGCTCTGATACTTTCTCTGATAAATTCAGGCAAGTTGTTTACCTTCTTGGTTTCTAAATGTCTTTATCTGTAAAAAGGGGGAAATAATACTTTCTGCCTTATACAGCTGTTGTGAAGGTTAAATCCTAGAAGAGTACTAGGTATGTAATATCTATCTGTCATTCTCTCTCTTGCTCATGCACAGTGCCTTGTGCAAAGTAGGAGCTAAATCTTAGCAGTCATTTTGTGTTACTAATATCATTCCCATTTTACAGATGAGAAAACTGATGCCCAGAGAAGTAACTTCCTCAAGATCACGCAGTTAGTAGCTATTGAAACTAAGGTTGCAATCTAGGTAGTCTAACTGAGTACCTTTTGCTCTTAACCTCTATGCCACTGTGTCTCCTCAAATGAATGCGCTGAAAAGGTATTTAACTCACTCTTAGTAATAAACTACTCCTAGAATTTATTCAATAATTTTCAAATGATAATTTGACACTTCTTGACTGGAATATCATTTTGAAGATTTCTGATGAATAAGTACAGGTGTTTCTGTAGGTTATTAATAAAAATATGCTATTATTAACCCAGTTGCCTGATTAATTTTAAGAGCCAATGCACTAGAAAATGATTGCTATTTTCTGTAATTTAGGCTTCAAAAATTGTTAGTAACTAAAAATAAGCCTCATCACAGAGAGACCAGCTTTGCATTCATTTGACACTAGCAAATTCTTTATGTTCAATTCCCTATCTGAAGTGGTAGATCCTCAACAATAGCTTGTAGTTTAGGATATATTTATGCAGATTCTGTATGGCACAAGGAAGGGCACGATCATCTTTCAGCGACAGTATAAGAGGCCGATGCTTTTGAAAAATGGTTGAACCACACATTTAATTTAAAAAAGGGTGAGAAAATAACATGTACTACTAACAGTGCAGGCTACATTTAAGTAGTAAATAAAAAGAAATTGTGTTTGTTTTAATGTTGAATTGCCTTTAGTTGCATCAATGGTATGATCATGAAAAGGATTAAAAAAATCGATTATTTAATTTCCAAATCTCCCCTCAGAGCAGTTCAGCTTTGTAAGTTTAAACAGTTTGTGAAATCTAGCCAAGTACGCCAAATACGGCATAAAGTGAAAGACAAACTTCAAAAAGGTGATTTTTCATTAAAAACTACAGCCATTTTTCTTCCTGAAATCAGCCAAATAGGCTTATCCAGGTAGATGCAGGCCAAGGACAAAGTGAGAAACTTTTTGGCAAATTAAACTGCACTTGTTAGGTTTAGACACTGCCCCTACCGCAGTCATTCCATATCACCGTAGAGTCCCCATAGCACCACGGTGAACACTGGAGGAAAAAGTATTCTAAAGAAACCTGTATTTCTGCTCAGAAGGCTCAGATATTTTTGAAGCTTCACTTCTGTATTCAAATTTTCCCAAAAGAATCTGAAAAGTTAAAAGGCAATTAGTATACTGAAAGCAGAATTTCTCTGCCACTGAGGTTATGCTTTCTTTAATTCTTTTATCTGTCAGTCTCTTTAATTTTTTATCTGTAGCATATATTTTTGAGCCTCCTTATGTCTACTTGGCAGGTACGGAGCTAAGGTGTCAAGAATGATTCCACCTCTCAATTTTTACATAGAGTAATCATACAATTCTCGATGCATGTTTGGCTATGGGGGCAATTACTGATAATATTAACATTAATTTATGCAGAATAAGAGAAATAGGTTTAATTTGGATACTCCAGGTCAGTGAATAACATTTAAAATGTGTGATTCTGTAAATGGAAAATAAACTCTTATTTAGAAATAAATCATAAAATACTGTTTGGTTATATATAAGGCAAAGCAACTTTTTGCTAGATATTGTTCTATTTATTTCCCTGAAATCTCTCCAGTAGAGAGCCTTAGAACCTCTGTTACCTGCCTCCCTGAACTTCAGTCACATTCTTAAAATGGCAGCTCTGGCCACAGGTTCTCTGTAGGAGTTACTGCTTTAGCAGAAAATGCCCTTCCCCACTTATGGGTTGGGTAAACTCTCTCACAGCCTCTCACAGGCATGGTGTTTCAGACATATGCCCTTACAAAACAACATTGTGTTTGCTCAGAACACTTATCTAAAGTTGTATTTACACATTCATTAATGAGGTAATCTGATGAATAACTTTTCCCCGCATTAGACTATAAGAGGGTCAGAACAATGTTGGTTTGTTTCCCAACTTTATCCCAAGGAGCCACAGAGTGCCTGGCATGGAGAAGGAAACCAGCAATCAGTAGTTGAGAGAGAAAAGAAAGAAAGAAAGAAAGAGATGGGGAGGGAGGTGCGGGTGGCAAAGGGAGGAGGGAGGGGAGGAAGTCAGGAAGGAAGGAATTAAGGGAGGAAGGAAGGGAGGGAGGGAAGGAGGAAGGAAGGAAGGGAGGGAAGGAGGAAGGAACGAAGGGAGGGAAGGAGGAAGGAAGGGAGGGAGGGAAGGAGGGAGGGAGGGAAGGAGGAAGGAGGGAGGGAGGGAAGCAGGAAGGAAGGAAGGGAGGGAAGGAGGAAGGAAGGAAAGGAGGGAAAGAAGGGAGGGAGGGAAGGAGGAAGGAGGGAGGGAGGGAAGCAGGAAGGAAGGAAGGGAGGGAAGGAGGAAGGAAGGAGGGAGGGAAGAAGGAAAGGAAAGAGGGAAGGAGGAAGGAAGGAAGGGAGGGAGGGAAGGAGGAAGGAAGGAAGGAAGGGAGGGAGGGAGGGAGGGAAGGAGGAAGGAAGGGAGGGAGAGAAAAAGGAAGGAAAGAAGGGAGGGAGGGAAGGAGGGAAGGAGGAAGGAAGGAAGGGAGGAAGGGAGGGAAGGAGGAAGGAAGGAGGAAAGAAGGAAGGAAGGAAGGGAGGACAGAAGGAAGGAAGGGAGGAAAGAAGGAAGGAAGGGAGGAAAGAAGGAAGGAAGAAAAGGAAGGAAGGAAGGAAGGAAGGAAAGAAGGAAGGAAGGAAGGAAGGAAGATGAGCAGGGCTGGGGAGGCTCTCCAGACAGATAAGATTCAGGCCAGGTTAGGCAACACCCATCCTATGCATGCAGATAGAAGGAAGCAAGGTTAAAAAATAAAACAGAAAAATAAATTTAAAAAGAAGGCAAAAGAAATAAAATTGAGGATATTAGACAGGGAAAGGGAATTAATACTCACTGAGATCTGTCTTAGTCTAGGTACTTTATAAACATTTCGGTCTGATGACCATCTTATGGAACAGGGATTTCTGAATCTTTGTTTAATAAGACCCCACTCGACACTAATGTCCCTCATATTATGCCGTATTTTTTTCACTCATCTAATATTTTTTCTTTATGACTTAAGTTTAATTTAAATTTTTTTTCCACAGGGAGTTACAGCATACAGATAATTAACGCAGGTTATCATATGCCAGCTATTTCTCTAAATACTTTGCATATATTACCTTATTTAATCGTTAAAACAACTTTACTGTTATTCCCCCTTTACCAACAGGGAACATTAAGGCTAAGAGTTACAGAGCTAGTATGTGCAGAAGCCATGATTCAAACACAGGTAGACTCAAATTCAGAATCCTTGTGCTTAATTGCTACCTGATACTGCTTCTTTGTAGAACAAGCAGATTATTAAGCAATCGAAGTGATTTGTCTGAGCGGTCTTTATTATTCTGACTAAAACGGTTTACTAGGACATACACATTAAAGCCATCTCTGTCCCCATCTGGTAGTGTTGACTGACAGCTGGTAGCATCCCAGAATCCTAGTCACACTGGGCCTGTCTTCCTATTGTCCCAGTGATCGCATCACCAGTGACTGGACATGACTGTTGCAGCCCTTGCTGGGGCATGAGTAGGGCTGGGGAGACTCTAAAGTCAGATATGATTCAGGCCAGGTTAGGCAACACCTGTCCTGGGCATGAAAACAAGTATCAGAGCCAGGCAAGAAAGTTTCCTGCTGAAATGTTAATAATTTGGCTGAAATAATAACCGTCTCAATAATAATGCAAAATGATAATAATGCATAATGATTCAGTTTCCTTTGGTAGACATTGTCAAATTATTAAATCTTCTTTTTGGGAATAGGCAGGCCCTTTCTGGTTCTGCTTCAAATCTCTACCTCTCAATGGGAAATAAAGGGCTGAATTTTGGGTATGATTCAGAACATCAAAGAATGTTCAAGCTTAAAGAGTGCTTGGAGGTTGTGAATACAACAACCTCATTTTATAAGAGGGAAAACTAGGGCCCAGAGAGGCATTTTAAGAAGAATGAATATTTCTTTCAAACCTTAAAATGACTCAGAGAGAAAGACACCATGGAGAATAAACGTTTTTTATGTGCTGCCTTCACATTTAGTTACAAAACAGAGAAAACCAGTGGGTAAATGATGGTTGCTATTAATCTTTCTACCCATTTTTACATTTTACTCATCTTCATAGACGTGAAAAGAAAGAAATGCCTATCTCTGCTAAGGGAACATGTTCTCATGGGGCAGCCAGGGGCCAAATACCAGCTCAGTTGGGAGATTTGTAGGTAGGTTTATGTGGTCTATACCAGAGATACTCTCTGATTTACAGGCTTGCATCAAGTTTAAGTAGATAATAAGGCCTGATAAGTATTTGTTGAGTGAGTGAAAGACTGCATAAATTAATCAGTGCGGAAGCATACATGAGGCATCTCTCCTCTGAGGTGTATGGAATAGGCTGGAAGAAAACAATATACCATACGTGTTCAGGGAGGCAGGAGCTTAGTGGAGAGGTGTCTCTCCAAGGAGGACCTGTTTGTAAGTTGAAGAAAAAGTTTGGAGGCTTACGATTTAAACTAGGACAACTTCTGGAAGTAAAGGATGCTTGACAGAGTTGGAAATCCAATTTCAAACCCAGAGTAAGGGTGTCCTTTGCATTTCCCTACAGCAGAAAAGTGTCTCTGGAGAAAGAACGCATGGGCTGGAATTGCAGACTTATTCCGAGTGGAAGGAGAGCCCCCAGCTGTGGTGGGTTGGCAGGCTCCGCTCTGCCTACCCCTTCTGTCCTGCTTGCTTTGTGATGATCTGGGAGCCCTGCCAGCTAGTGTCCCTGAGGGACTGAGTTCAAGCAATCAAGTGTGCCAGGGCCCAGACACTCCTCCTCAACCCAGCTTCCACCCGCTCGCCAAAAGCACTGAGCATTCTGTAATGCTCAACGAACATCAAATTGACAATATTGGCAACATTTCCAGACAAGGCATGTCAAGGCCTTGTTTCTTAAAATACAGTCTCATATATGACAAGTGTGGTACAGGGTTAATGAGTTTTTGCAAGTTTTAGATATTGTATGTCTTACAATAGAGCACGAAATCTGTTCTGGGTCTGAAACAGTATTACTAATGTTAGAAGTATTTAACGTTTCTTTTAAAATACTTAAATCACTTGAAGTTTCAATTATGTATAACTTTAGGCCAACAACAACAACATCCACATTTCTCTAGCATACTGTAGCCTTCTTTTGTTTATATGTCAGTTTTCCCCATTTGACTGTAAGCTTCTTGATGGTAGGAACCATGCTTTATTTTTTTAAAAAAGCTTTCTTGAGGTATAATATACATATCATAAAATTCAATGGTTTTAAATGTACAATTTGCTGGGCGTGGTGGCTCATGCCTGTAATCCCAGCACTTCGGGAGGCCAAGGCAGGGAGATTGCTTGAGGTCAGGAGTTTGAGACCAGCCTAACCAACATGGTGAAACCCCATCTCTACTAAAAAAAAATACAAGAATTAGCCGGGTGTGGTGGTGCATGCCTGTAGTCTCAGCTACTCGGGAGGCTGAGGCAGGAAAATTGCTTGAACCCAGGAGTTGGAGGTTGCAGTGGGCCGAGATCATGCTACTGCACTCCAGTCTGGGTGACAGAGCAAGACTCCATCTCAAGAAAAATAAATAAATAAACGTACAATTTTATGATATTAGTACATTTACAGAATTGTGCAACTAGTACCACATCTTATGAAATCATTTCTATCACTCCAAATAGAAGTCCCCTGATCATTTGCCTCCACTCCCATTCCTACCTCCCAGGCTTAGGCAACCATGAATCTGTTTTTTTGTCCTACTTATTCTTGAAGCCCCAGTGCCTCAGGAAATGCTTTAGTTTATTAAATTAATGTCTTAATTAATGAATTAATTAGTTACTAGGGACACAGTGCTCTCTGCTCAAGAAATCCAACTTTTCATTTGTATGCCAAGTATTTTAATCTGGCATCATCTCATTTCATCAGAACAACCTTGTAAGGTGGTCAGGGCAGGGTGATACTTCTTGAAAATGATAAAAACAGACTTAGAAAGAGTGAGTGATATGCTCACATTTCCCAATTGTAAGTTATAAAGCCTTTTGACTACATAGCCAGTATTAACTCCATCATGGTCAAATTAGGGTGATAGACTATTGAGAAAACTTGGGGTCTACATAAATATATTTGGACCTTTATGTAGAACTTAAATAAAAACTCCCATTATCTTTAACCCTGTATTGATTTTATGTATTAAAATAAAAAAATTTTTACTTTAAAATGAGGTTTACACATGCATAATAACAGAGAACTTAAAAGAGTAACACACATTTTTCTCTTGTTAATTGGCAAATTTGAGAGCACGCAGCTTTCTGAGGACTTCTTTGTGTGGCTGATTGTTCAATTTTGTTCTTCATTTTGGGAGAGGATGCACAATCCACCTGCTTTTACATAGCCAAATTGATATAGGAAAGAATTATTAAAAGGCTTATAGAAGAAAAGAAAATTACTTTTTATTGAAACGTACTTTAACTTGATCAAAATTATATTTATTTTGGTAATGTGTGCTATATTTTACAGACATATGCTTCTGCGGTAGAGGCAAGCATAACTTTCCTTTAAATGTGGTTCTGGTGGGTGCATGCCTGTGAAGCTTTGTTATCCTGTCCCTCAGGGCAGATTCTTGCTGGTTCAAGCAAAGGAAGACATAGTTCTTTGCCTGAAGTAAAATGGACTTCAGTTGGCAGCTGAATTTGTCCAGGACTTACAGAATATCACACAGGAGCAAGTCCTGCTTTCCCTGGAGATCCAAAAAAATTGAGGAGAGAGTGACTATTAAAGAATTTTAAAGCATCTCTGGGTTCGTAACGCACTAATTCCTTTTTATAGAGCATTATTTGTAAATTACTACAATAAAATTTTACTTTACTCTTTTAAATCCTCAGCTCATATGTGTAATTTATCAATATGAATAGTTGTTTTTATAAGTTAGCTATTTTGTTTGTACTCTCAGCTCTCTGGAGACGCATATAGCTCCAGTTACAGTTACAGCCGCAGTTCTATCTCAATTATGCAAAATACACAAATGAAAATGTGAGAAAATTACAGAGACAAGCAAATCCATGAACAAGAACACATCTGTATGATGATAATGTTAAGACAGAGTCAGAGAATTTGAAAACTGGAAGTCATCAAGCCCAAAGATGAGAAAACCAAGGCTCAGAGAAATTGAATTACATGTGGAAGAGGGAGACAAGAAACAGATTTTGACAAAAGTCAAGAATTTGTTACAGCATTTATATTTTAATGAGTTAAGTAGATTAATTAATTTAAAAAATCAGATAACTGAATTATAGAATACAAAATATAATATTTTCTGTGGTTATAATTTCAGTTGTAAGAGATTGGAAAAATGATACATTTATATATTTAAAACTTTGCATGTGATGCATTTTAATACAACATCTAATTCTATGCTACCTTTCCTCATTTTAGGAAAACCCCTCACTTAGATATTTGAATTAAATTTAATGTTAAAGTTGAAGTGTTTAATTTTTCTTTCATTCATTTTCTAATTAATTTTATAATAAATATTTACTGAGTGTTTGCTATGAATCAGGCATCGTATTGTGCTCTGAGACTAAAGCCAGAATAAGTCAGATGAGCTCCTTGTCCTTGCCCCCATAGAGCTTTCATTCTGGTGGGAAAGTAGATCAGGCACAAGAGAATAAAAAAGTGAGTAAAAATTTCTGATAGTGACATGAAGAAAACAAAAATGAATAATGGGATAGAGAATAGGTGGGTAGGTTATTTCAGATGAGATGATTAGGGAAATTATTTCTCTGATTTTTTGGGTGACATCAAGACTCTGGTTGACTCTGTTTTGGCTGTGCCAAGTTTGAGAAGACTCTCAGACAAGTAAGTGGAAATGTCAGAGAGGCTTCTAGTTGGGAGTCTGGAGATCAGAGAAGCAAATAAAAAAGGGCATTACCAGAAGAGATGGGATTTGAAGACATAGCATTGACTGAGACCATTTAAGGGAAATTATTAAGAAGGCTGAGAAGGGTTCTCCTAGGAGGGAAGAGAAAACCTGGAGAGTGTTGAGTCTTAGAATGCAAGAGAAGAAAGTTTCAAGGAGGCTGATCTGGAATGCTGGATCCAAAGCATGGAATACTGCTTTGAGGTAGAGTGAGAGGAGGGCAGATGAGATGCCATTGAATTTGGTACAGTGAGGATTTTGAATTTGGCAAAAACCGTTTCATTGAAAAGATGAGAGTGGAACCTCAGTAGGAATGAATTACAGTGAATGGGAGATGAAGGAAGTGGAGACCATCCCTTTGAGAGGTTTTGCTATAAAGAGGAACAGAGAAATAGGCATAAGCTGGATGGGGATAACAGAGCCAAGGTGTTTGTTTTGTTTTTAAAGGGATATATTAGATCATGTCAAAAGCTAGTGAGAATGATGCAAGATAAAAGAAACAACTAATCATGCAAAGAAGAGAAGATTTGATGCAGCTGCTTCTGAGTGCTGGCAGTACGCTTAGTAGGGGAATGAGGACCCATTTGAGACATATGGTCATAAATTTAAAGGGATACCAGTTAGCATGATTATGTGATTTTCCCAATGTTTAGTTTCTCAGGCACAAGACAAAGATAGGACAACGCTGGCTGGTTGAGGTGGCTCACGCCTGTAATCCCAGCACTTTGGGAGGCCGAGGTGGGTGGATCACCTGAGGTCAGGAGTTTGAGATCAGCCTGGCCAACGTGGTGAAACCCCATCTCTACTAAAAATACAAAAATTAGCTGGGCGTGGTGGTGGGCACCTGTAATCTCAGCTACTCGGGAGGCTGAGGCAGGAGAATCGCTTGAACCTGGGAGGTGGAGGTTGCAGCGAGCCAAGATCACGCCATTGCACTCCAGCCTGGGTGACAAGAGCGAAACTCCATCTCAAAAAAAAAAAAAAAAAAGATAGGACAAGGCCAATATATGGATTCAGTTAAAGTTGGAAGTTTTGTTGAGAAAGGGGATTCATTGCAAGGGAGTGTCATAGTGAAGGTACATGGAATTTGTACCAGTTAAAAGAAGAAAGTGAGTACCTGAGTGAGGTGATGGGTATTGTCAGTGTCACTGTATTCGAGGTTTCAATGGGCCAAAGATTTAGTGGGATTGGGGACACTAAAGTGAGTGTTGCAAGAATAAGAAGTGAGATGCTTAAAACCAAGCTTTCGGAGTTGACTGACATTGTTGATCAGTGGAGTGAAAAAACATAGCTGAGCTATGAGAGCCCAGACAAAAGAGAAAGAGCCTCCTGTTACCAAGATGGAGTACTAGGATTCCTTCAGCATAGGATTAGTCCCTATAATTTGGGAAACACTTAAAGATGAATTTTGAAATTAGGGGATTCCTGCAAAGATATGGCAATTATCTAAAGCACTTCTGATATAACAGCCAAAAGGCCAAAGTTCAGATCACCTTTGAAATCTCATTGTCACTAAATAATTTTGTCTAGGGATCTACATAATTTACTAATTGTGTGACCGTGGGCATTTTATTTAGTTTTATTGAGCTACACTTATAAATGTAGGATATCACCACCACCACCACTGTTATCACACTATCACCACTGTCACCACCATCATCACCATTATCATCATCACCACCACCACCGTCATCAACATCATTATCTTCCTTCTTATCATTATCATTGTTGTCATCATCAATCATCATCACCATCATCATTGATATATATGGGTTGCCATAATTGATTTAGGGCCTTTCTATTGGCTCTGCATGGAACACTCTGTCCCTAGATGTATGTTCAGCAGATTATCTGCCTTCATTTCAAATGTTACCTCCTCAGAGAAACCCCATAACTCAAACTAAAGTAAGATCTTCATGCCTCTGACATGCCTTTATTCCTTAAACACCCAGTTTTTATCTCTTCTTCTTATTGTTATTTACAGATAGCATCTCCCTTTGTTGCCCAGCCTGGAGTGTAGTAGTATGATCATAGCTCATTGCAGCCTTTAACTCCTGGGCTCAGAGATGGTGTACATTTATTTGTTTACTTGTTTAATTACATTTATTTGCTTGTTTATTGTTTGTATAGCCTCTTTCAAGAAAAAAATTCTATGAGATCAGGGACCTTGCCTAAAACTAGAATAATTATCGGCTTATAGTAATAATAAATCAGTATTTGTGAATGCAAAGGTAAACTGTAAAATCCTCTACCAAATAGCTACTATTATTATTAGGAGGAGACACATGACCTCAATGTAATCAAATTAAAGAAAGTAACAATTTATAAGTCAAAGAAATGCAATTGATTTATACATTGTATTTTTGCAGCATGATTTTTACTTATTTTTTAAGGATCTCAAGATTTAGGTTTATGGAGTGGAAGATAGGTAATGGTCAACTCACTAGAGCTAATTTGAAACAATCAAGTAGAATTAATTACCTGTGACAGATGACAGATCATTAATAAGTACTCACAGCAGAGACTGAGCAAACACGATATGGTTAGAAGCAAGGTGCAAATCTCCAGAAGAAAAAGGGTGCTGCCTCCTAACCTCCCTCATCCCCTCCACCGCCAACAGACTGGGAAGTTCATCCTGTAAGAATTATGGATGGCATCCCGACAGAAGCAAAGGCATAATCCTTCAACAGATGATAGAAACTAATCAGATGCAGAGAGATAAAACATTCCGGCCAGGAAAGGCTAATCTCATGGGTCTCCTTTTGGCTCTTATCTATAGTTATCATAATATCTCTTAAGGTAAATCCTAATGTAATTAAAACTTTTAAATCCTTAACATGGTAAGTTCTGTCCAGAATTTTTTTAATCTCAGCATCTGAAGGTGATTTTAATTTATCATACTCCAAAATATATTGGCTTATTAAAAATTCAGATTTTTCTCCTGTCCTGGTATTTTCTTGAGGGTTATTACTCTAGAATGACATTGAATTTGTTTTTTATGTTCAAACCTGTTTTAAAGCAACATAATTAATGTTTTATAAAAATCATAGTCAATTGGCAGATATATTCTTAGTTGAGAAAGACAATGTTAAATGAATTTTCAAGAAACATTTTTCAGGCATTTTCAGAAACAGTTTTAGTATAAAATACAGCACAGAAAAGCTGACAATGCTAACAAATAAGTCATAAAGTAGATGAGTTTCTTGAAGTGATAATAGTTCAAAAAGCAACATTACAAAAACCCTCTTTAATTTTATACCACATATAATTTATGCAGGATATAGATACATTTTAAGCTACCGTATATGAGATGATGTAGGACAAGGCGTCCAAAAATGCTAATTCCTAGGCTATGTAGGTCTTAAAATAGCAGATAATCAGGAGGATCTACATGAAAATAAGTTATAAAATAACAAGTATGGGAAATTGATTAAAAAAAGAATAACAGCTTTCTCTTACTCTCTTTAAAGTTTGTTTTTAAAATGAAAACTATGTAAGCATCTATTATAATTTTAAATTAAGTGTTTATTTTTGTCAAAGTGATACATGCATATCATTGAGAGAGGCACATAGTTTCCTGCTCCCAAGTCAACTGCTTTCAGGTCTAACTGATTTAAAAAAGAAAATCTAAATAAGATGCCTATTTGCTGCTTCTCAGTTATTCAGGTTTAGGCCTCATCTATTGTCTTCCTATTAGGAAGATGAGGATGTAGCTCCCTTTCTCCTTATTTCCCTGCCACGCTCATCACACACATGCATACACACACGCACACACACACAAACACACATATTTTCCATGTCCCAGCTCTCACTCACCCGACAGATTTATAATTCATATTCAATGTTTCTATTATTAAGACCTTGTAAACTCCATCCTCAGATAAGCCAGCTACTGAGAAGAGTAGATGCTAATTGGAAGCTCTGTTAGCTAGATGGGCTTTAGGGCAATCTGGCTGGGTCTTTTCATGAGGAACTCCCCACATCCCCTCTGCCCTTATTTCTATGCAGTCAGGTGTTTATTCTTGGGCTGCAGATTCCTGAGAGAAGGCTCTTCCAGTGCCTGGTGGGTTTTTGGGAGTCAAGTGAGGGAGAGCTTACCTGTAATGTATTAACTTTCATTTTACCCGCCTGTTTTCAGTCCAGTATTCCTCCCTCAACTCTAGCCTTTGGGGACTACAATCTGGAAGCTCTCTCTGGCAGGCCTTCCAGATAATCGTCCTCCAATTTTTGCCAAAGTGTGAGGCAAAGTGTGAGGCAATTACCTCGCATGCAGAGTTGGGAAGGGGCCCTGGGTGTCTAAATGCCTCTTAAGGAAATTTACAAGAAGGCTTTTGTTTTAGCCTCACTTCGCTTCCACTTCCAGAGGTGCCTGGAGCCACTAGTTCCTCGCCTTTTGGTCTGCAATATAAATCAGGTTTCTTGGCTTTCCCACCTGCTGACTTAGGATTTAACTTTCTAGGTTCTGCTAAGTCAGTTACCACTTGTCCATATGCTTTCCAGGGTTGTTTGTGTTCTCTTTTATTTCTTGTGTCCTAGTGATTTAGGATCTTTAAAAGACCTCTTTATATTCATTTTGATGTGGTTTCAGAAGGGGCTCAGAGGCTAATGTATGTGTTCAACCCACCATCATTAACCAGATATCCTGAAATTTGATTCTTAAAAAAGTGATTCAAATTAATAGTCAAGAAAAATATAAGTTTTCATATGAGGTATTCTAGTAGTAATTTATTATCATACTATATTGGCCAACATGCTACAGATTCAGAGAGGCAAATGATGTAATAAAAAAGTAAACTTTAGTTTCAATAAAATACGAATTCTATTATTTTTTAGAAGAAGTTCTTTGTCTATATAAATCATCTCTTTAAACACAAACTTTAGTATCCAGTTAAAGTGGGCAATAAAAGACATCAGGCATGACAGAGTCTGTATGCTTTTATACAAGGACCAGACAAATATCTAATTATATGAAAGTATAGCTCAATTCTGCTGTAATAAAAGTAAACCATAGTCAATGATGGCCCAGTAAACTATAGAAAGCAGAGGTCAGCCAACAAACGTAAAAGTTCAATGTCCCTGTTACTTTAAGTATGACTAACAGTGATTAAAATAGGAATTACATGATCATTGATTCCCAAGTGTCTTTTCTAATGTATTAAGACACAGGACAGCTTGAGATAGCAGATTTAATTTAAACAAGTAAACCAATGGTTTACTCGTTCATTTATTGCCTTCAATCACTTCCACAGCTGGTGCGAACATTTGTTAAGTTTTAAATGAACAGAAGCCAAAGTGTGTTGCAGTAATTAACTTATGAAAGCAATTAATGTAAGCAACATATGCATGCACATTATCACGCAGTAGTGCATATGGTTAATTAAAGTTTAACATAAATTAGATCTATTTAACCTTATTTCAAGGACCATTTGCACGGTTTTTTTTTTTTTTTTTTTTGGTAAAATGTCCATATGTCTTAACTCAGGTGATTAACTTCATCATGTTAATGACCTCAAAAAATTAGCTAAATCCTCTTGGTTTATTACTTAGTTAACAGCAAACATGGCACAAATGATCTGTTTGTTTTCAACATGATTTAGAAAGCCAAGACTGGCTAAAATGCACAAAAGCCAAATGAAGGATCAGTCTTTCTGGAATTAAGAGGTATGTTTTACATTTAAAGAAAAACTTCCTTTGAAGTTTTAAGATAATAAGACATAGTTGCTCCTTTCAGATGAACTTGCTTTTAAAAAATATTTAATACGTTAGTGGATATCTTTTTCTCTAGGTTTATTTATGAAATCCTTCACCAATGAATTAACAATGTGGCAAATATGTGTTAAGCTCCTACTCCACATAAGGAACACTGTTCAGCTCTATGATGAGACAAAGGCACACTTTTTTTAAAATTAAATATGACCTCTGCAAAGATGACTTAAGAAAGCTTAAAAAATGGTCATTCATAAAGTGGGACAAACACTAAACAATAACATCAAATGTAAGAAAAGGAGGAGAGCACAAATAGTTACCAGTTACTAGGAATGAGCATCAAATCTTACACTAAGCTTCCTGACAGTTATGGAATAAAGAAAAGTTAAATTACGTAAGTTTCATCTAAACAAAAAATGAATAAAATGCAGTCCTTGTTCTTGATATTTCCTGTCATAAGACTGTGTTTAATATTAACAAATATCTACCTAATGGGCTTTTTGATATTCTTTATTAATTTCATCAACAATTATATCTAACAAATTGTATACGTTTTAAATTATCCTGGGTAAAATGAGCATTTTTCTTGTTCTGGATTTTGCATGTTCTTATCTTGGACCATTTTCCTCTATCCAATAGTTTAATAAAACTTCTGGTTCAAACTAGAGTACTTTATGTACTCCATTGTACTTTATGTACTTTATGTACTCCATTGTACTTTATGTACTTTATGTATTCCATTGGCATAACTGCAAGCTTATAAATTGACAACTTTGCAGTTTAAAGCCACATGAAACACATGAAGTTGGTTCTGCAATTCCAAAGACAAGGTTCTTAATTAATATATTTAGGATTTTAATGGATAAGAGACTATGCCAGATATTTCCATGTGCCCAGACAACTGAGAGTGCACTTTTTGGCAGTCACTTTATGTGCCTGTGGGAGGTTTAGGGAGTGGGCAGTTCATTGTCCATTTGGTCTTATTCCACCGAACTTTTATTTTTTTCTGTTGGTTAACTGACAAGCTTTCAACTCCTCTCTTCATCCACATCAACACGGCATTCAATCAGTAGTCACTTTCAGCTCAATCCTACAAATATAAAAGGGATCTTAGTTTCAGTACCACATTTTACAAATCAAACTTCTTAATGCATTGAGAAATTAAAGGACTGGTTTATGGTTTTACAGCTAGTTATGAGGAACCTCTGTTATGGGTCAGCATTTATGAGGTTAGGATTTTAAAATACGGTTTATAGGACTGATTAATTATATAATCATAGTGATCTCTCTATACTTCTATACGCATGACTTAAGGAATTGGAGCTAGCCTTAGGATGCTTTGTGAGTCTTTAAATACAGGGACCAAGTCTTACTTATCTTTATATCTCTAACACCCAGCAGAGTGCCTGGAACAGAATGTTTAATAAATCCCGGGTGGTTGAGTGAAGAATTAATGAATAAAAAATAAAGAGCTTATGGGCACCTGCAGAGTAGAGAACTGTGCTAGGTATATTAGCATTTATTCTAATGTCCAATTTCCATAGGAATTAGACCAAGAATTACTTTTCCTCATAGATATACATAGAGACATATTAGAGTCTACTCCATACCTATATCTATATCTCTGTCTACTTCTATCTATCTATGTAGCTAGCTAGCTAGAGATTTGTTTTTCTAAAATAAGGCTTATTTAAAGAAAGAAAAGAAAATTTCCCATGCTACCACAGATCCAAAATCTGTGGGGCCTTCTGCTTACAATCTCCCATACTAAAATTAATTTAAGTGAATTTTCTTTAAAAATTTATAGAGAGGAGGTAGTTAAAAGGCTAATAGAAAATTATTTAACTCTAAGATTATTCCTATGAAGAAAGGATTTTAGTACAAATGTAACCCAGGTAGCAATTATGAAACACATTGTAAGGAATCTACAAGATTCCTTAGAGTTTTGGCAAAGAGTCCTTCCAACTGCACATAGTTCCTACATCACCGGGCATATTTTAGAAACTTTGTTTTTCTAAATTCAAAGAGTACTCAATAAAATATCTGTCTAGTATAACTGGCTAAAAGCAAAGTCATATTACTGATTTAGCCAGTTAAATTAAGAGTAACAGAAACCAAGAAGTTCAGATCTGTTTTGTACCTAAGGACCTGCCCCATGTTAAAGAGATGAACATGAAGGCACGGGTTTCTTCTCAGGTAACCTCACCTGTCTGCTTTTAATAGAGACAACACTTTTGTTGCTTAAAGAGTTCTCAAGCAGTACACATTTCTTAGCATGTAATTTTTCTATTTTCCCTCCTTTTCATGTATTTATTCTCCAGACTAAGTTTTTCAAGGATCACATGTTTTTCTTCCTGTAATGTGCAGAAGGTGTTAGGTATAGGAATGGGAACCAATGTTTCTTGAATACCTGTTATGACTAGGAACAGTGTCTAGAGATCTGTGAGTCCAGAATTATCTATCTTTTGCGAAAACAAGTGAAAAAAAATTTGTATTGGTCACCTATAAATGACTGCAAATTTATACCAATATGCTTAATTAAAACAATATAGACTGGTAAATTCAATAGAATCTTAGAAAATTCAATTAATGGAAGCAATAAAGTATGTAATGTTAAAGAAAAATACAGAGTATGGTTGAGCTGATATTCATATTACTTATATCATGATCTTCAAATAGTTTATTTTCCAACAGTAGGAAGTTAGATTTTCTTATCTACTTGCCCCATTTTCTCATTTCTCTAGATTGATGTGATTCTGTTGTGAGACACTGAATTTATTTAAAATTCTTATTGTGTTCGTCTCATTGTCACCTAGATTAGGCTAAAAGCTGTTGTTTGTAGAAATCTCTAGGATCTCTAAGTCATAGGAGAACACATGACAAAAACAATTCATCACAAAATAAGAGATGACTTGCTTCTCTGATTTGTAGTATAAACAAATCAAACAGTTTTCCAAAGTGAGATATGAACAAGTCATATTTTCTGAAAAAAATTTGAAGCTTGTCATAGTTGAAATATTTGAGAATCTCAGTGGGACTTAGTCCAAGGATATTTGCCGCAAATTAAAACTACAGAATTCGGGTTGTAAAACTTTTAGCATTTCCACATGGCTAATAAAGAATCACTAAGTACTACTGAAACACCTATAAATCCTCCCCCTTATCCCCCAGTGGGCCCAAAGTTAGCCAGTTTTATAAAATTTAATTCCTTGTGTCAATGTTTTGTGAGGCATTTTTATTTTTTAGATGCAGCCTCTAAGTGTTGACTCTGTCCAAACATCTATCAAGTATAAAGGATGATTTGTTGAACTTAAAAGAAGAGAAGTCACCATGGTAATGAGAAACTTGTTGGAGCACATCATTGTTCTTACAGGATTTTCAGCAAACTACACCTCTTATCTTTCCCTTAGAAATATTATATAAAGAGGATTTCAAACCTTCACAATTACAAGTTTTTCTCTTCAAATAATTAAAAAAATTCTAAGGAATATTAGTGTTGTTGGTAGCCCTTAGATATTGCTCATTGTCTTTTAATATAATTTGAGGCCTAGGGAGTCATTAGGTACCACTGTTTACATCACCAACTATATGATCAGAAATAATGATCATAGTTAAAAAGTACACCAACTTCTAGAAATTATAATAAAGTGCCAGATAGAGAGAAGGGAAATGGGAAGAAATGAAGCTTTAGCAGACGATTTTCAACAGCTGTTTTCCATAAATAATGTAAGCCTGCTAGTTTTTAATGCAGTATAACTTTTCATGAGCTGATTCCTTGCAGCAGTAATACTAATTAATCTTTTAAAGTCAGTTTTGTGTCCCAAACCAATAAAATTCAGTGGGGGCAGAGCAGTTTATCACCATCTCTGGTAGTTCCTGGGATGAAGGAGGGTGGACCCCTGAAGGCAAAGGGGTACGCAAGCAGACACTCAGCCTCAGCTATCAATCCCCCACCTCCTGACAGTTGAGGAGAACAATTCTGGATCCACCTGATGCTGAGATGCAGCCTCTTCTGGCTCTCTGCTATTTTTCTCTCATTCTTATGTCGTTTTCACAAAGGTAGATAGAGTAATCTTTATACAACATTAAATGGACTGCATATCTAAGTTCCTAAGTGTAAAACTCTTCTGTAGCTTCTCATTACATTTCATATAAAATGCAAAGCCTTTGTCTTGGCTTACAAAATTCTCTACAATTAATGACTGTCACCTTCAGCAGCAGCTGCCCTTTGCCCACAAGGTTCCCATTGCGTCTCCCTCAGATTCCTAGAACTACTAAGCAAGCTCCTCCCTCACACAAGTTGTTCTTTCTACCCAGAACAATCCTTCACTCCTGCCTGGATGGTGCCTGCCAACCTTTAGATTTCAACAAGCCCACTTTGTTTTTTAACCCTGCTGTTGAACATATTTATTTTCTCCCAAAGCCTTTATGAGTTCTGGTTATGTATTTAATGGGTTATTGTTTTCTGTTTTGTATCCCCAGTGTATTATATACTCCTTAAGCCCAGGAACTGAGGCCATATTTCTTAGAACATGTCTAGAAGAGCAAGTGGCACATACTGGATACTCAATTAAGAAATATTTGAATGCATAAATGAATATTTGTGGATCTATTCTGATGATGTTGGCTTCTTAGGGACATTATTACAAGATGCAAAAGCAACTAGTTGAGATATAAAGCATTTAATTAAGTGATTCAGATGCCTGGCAGCTGTTTTGACTGATTTTTATAAACATCTTTACTGAGTTGACAGATTTGGATTGAAGAGATCCATCTGTAAACTCATCTAGATTTCCAAGTCTCCATATATATTATCTTGCCTCTGTTTCCTTCTCACTGATTTACAGGATGCTACATGAGAACATTCTTATCCAGAATGTTGGGTATATTTATTTAGACACCTTTCTGAGAAAAAAATCACTCAATTATTCCCTTTATTAAGAGGTGCTAATGTTTTACTGAGAGAGAATTTTCAACAGTAAGTCCATCTATTTCTGCTACATATTATCAAATAAACATAAACATTTTTATGATTTATAAATCTTAGGACGTTTTTCAGAAAATGGTTAATAGATTAAGAAAACCATGCCCTAAAATGATAAATTTTTGAGAAGAACTAATTGAACAGTAAAAGGATCCTCTCTTCCTTGTTTATATGAATAATTTTTTAGGGAACAAAAGGAAAAAAAAGGAATAAGATGAGGAACAGCCAGAGGTCCCTCACTATCTCACCCTCATCACTCCTCACCTATGTGACCCAATGTCCTGGGTTTAGTACCAAAAATTCCATATCCCAAGATATCCTTCAGTTGTAGGCAAACCAAGACAGCAGTTGCTCACCCCATAAGGGAGGTCGAAGTGTTGAAGGTGTGTGTGTGGTATGCGAGTGGAAGGAGGGTGAGAGAGGAGAAGAATACTGCATAGCTCTGGGAAGGGAAGGCAAGGGTCTTCCACCTGCGTGAGAGCTCTGAGCATGAATAGTAGATTTAAAAATAGCACATTGAGCTAATCACAGTGCCAGAGATGTGGTGTTGATGACAATAGGCTGTGGGGTCTGGAAGGACAGGGTGCCCACAACTAGGATGCGGATGGCGACCCACTTAAGAAGGCGCTTTTATCTTAGTCTTCAGTGTGAGGTGACGACCTCTAAGTGGGATTTTGGTGACCCTAGTTTTCACTTTCAAATAAAATTACTGACTTGATAGTTCCAATATTAATTTCTGTTCAGAAAAATTGCTATTTCTGCTTCCTAGTTTCCTGTGATTAGTTCAGTGTGTTATTTTGAAATCTGTTCTTCAATCTCAAAAAACTAAAAAAATCTGTCATGAGTTCACATCTCAGCTGCATTGGAAATTGTTATAAAAATGATGGGTAGATCTCAAGTGAGCATGTTATGGTGTGTAATGATTAGAAGATGAACTGTAAGAAAACTTGTTTTGACATTAATATTCTTTAGAAAAAGAAATCAAAATGAACAATACTATAAAAATCTCCTAAGTTGAATGTTATTCATGTAACCCATAAAGTATTAGCAAAATGTTCTCATTTAGTAAACTATGATTGAATTATTTCAATACTTTTTTTCCGAGCTCATCTTGACCTGAAAAGGAAACCATTGTGTTAAAAAATTATCCCCTAAGACAAAAACTGTTTATGGTTCTCTTTTATTTAAATATTGTATAACTCAAATGACCCACTAGCAAAAAAACAAATAAAAGTGGGCAAAAGAATAATCCTAAGTGAACTAATGCAGGAACAAAAAACCAAATACTGTGTGTTCTCACTTATAAGTGGGAGCTAAACATTGAGCACACATGAACATAAACTTGGGAACAGTAGACACTGCAGACTACTAGGGCAGGGAGAAAGGCAAATTTGGGTTGAAAAACTACCTATCGGGTACTATACTCATTACCTGTGTGCAATATACCCATGTAACAAACCTGCATATGTACCCTCTGTATCTAAAATTTAAGTTGAAATTTTAAAAACTGCAACAAATGGGCAAAAGATTAAAAAAATTTCTCAAAAGAAGACACACAAATGACTGGCAGGTATATAAAGAAAGGTTTAGCATCACTAATCATCAGGGAAATAAAAATTAAAACTGTAATGAGACATCACCTCACACCTGTTAAGATAGCTATTACCAAAAAGACAAAAGATAATTAGTACTGGTGAGGATGTGGAGAAAAGGGAGCCCATGTACACTATTGGTGGGAATGTTATTACAGCCATTATGGAAAACAGAATATTCTGTGGCTCCTCAAAAAAATAAACCTAGAACTATCACATGATCTAGCAATTCTACTTCTATTTCTAAAGGAAATGAAATCAGTATGTGGAAGAGATATCTGCACTCTCAAGTTTACTGAAGCATTATTCACAATCACCAAGATACACAATCAACCTAAGTGTCCATCAACAGGTAAATGGATAAAGAAATGTGTCCTGGCTGGGCGCAGTGGCTCACATCTGTAATCCCAGCACTTTGGGAGGCAGAGGCAGGTGGATTGCTTGAGGTCAGGAGTTTGAAACCAGCCTGGCCAACATGGTGGAACCCCGTCTCTACTAAAAATACAAAAATTAGCCAGGAGTGGTGGTGGGTGCCTGTAATCCCAGCTACTTAGGGGGTTGAGGCAGGAGAATCACTTCAACCCAGGAGGCTGAGGTTGCAGTGAGCCAAGATTGAGACACTGCACTCCAGCCTGGGTGACAGAGTGAGATTCCATCTCAAAAAAAAAAAAAAAGAAAAGAAAAGAAAGAAAGGAAGGTGTCCTATATACCCAATGAAATATTATTCAGCCTTAAAAAAGAAGGAAATCTAGTCATTTGCCAAAACATGGATGAAACTGGAGGACACTATGTTAAGTGAAATAAACCAGGCATAGAAAGCAAATACCGCATGATCTCACTTTTACATGGAATTTGAAAAAGTTGAGAACATAGAAGCAGAGAGTAGAATTGTGGTTACTAGGGACTGGTGAGAAGGATATGGGGAGATGTTGGTCAGAGCATACAACATTTCAGTTAGACAGGAGGAATAAACTCAGGAGATCTATTGTGGGTAATGGTAACTATGATTAAAAACAATGTACTGCCTACTTGAAAATTACTGAGAGCAGATTTTAAATGTTCTTGCTACAAAAAAACAATATGAGGTAAAGAATATGTTAATTATCTTGATTTAGTCATTTCACAGTGTATACATATATTAAAAATCATGTTGTAAACTGTAAGTATATACAATATTATTTCTCAATTGAAAAATAAAATTAAATAACAAAGACTACATAAAAAGTAGAGCATTATATAACAGATAGCTAAAGCACAGACAGTAAAATAATATTCTTATCTATTAAATAATCCATGAGGATTAACTGAGTGTTTGCTATATGTTTAGATTCCTTAGGATGTTTATACATAAAATATGTCCACAAATACGAAGTTGGTCTTACAGAACTGGGGATAGTACCTCTGATATCGTTTGAGTGAATTGCTGGTTACATACCGCCAAAAGCTGTAAGTAAATGGATTTTCTTGGCTCTGTTCTCTCCCACCCACAACCTTTTTTGGAGGGACATTCATTAACTGTATCAAGAATTTCAAGTTGAGGGAGCCACATGTCTTAAATTTTTCTTTACATCCTTAACTGACAAAGTTAATATATTCAGATCATAAAGCCAAGTTGGGTTTAGGTTCAGTGATTCAGTGAGTTATGAATTACTGACACCCAGCTTTGTTTTGGTCCACTGGGAAATTTTCTGTCAAAAATGTCCACTTCAAGATTCTAGGACAAAGATTAGTCAACAAATTTAGAGTACTTATTATGAGTACTTATTAATAAATACTTATTGAGTGTCTACAAAGAACTTAAAATGGTTTAGCTGAGGCAATTATTGCAATAACCTGGTGAAGTAGATTCTCTTATTTTCCCTTCCCAATTTTACTGAGGAGGAAACTGAAGCTCAAAGAGAATCTCTCATGCAAGCAAGGTCATACAACTAGTAAGTAGCAGCTCCAGGATTCAAACCCTGATACTCCTGTCTACTCCCCGAAACTCCCCAGTACACCACTATCTTGCTCTTTGCCACTCACTACATCCTTGGGCTTTCCAGAAATGCCCCTGGTCAACTATTTCTTGCTCATCTTCTACTCACGCCAAACATGCTGTTGAGCCCAATCAACCTTCACATTATTTTCTAAACTTGCCATGTGTATTCTTATTTCTGTGTCTTTCTTCATATATTTTGAACATCTGGTTCTCCTAACTATATTTCCTGCACAGTGGCCTCTAATGAAGCATTTCCTATTTATTTCTAATTGAATCTTACTGCTGTTTCCTTTCAACTCAAGCAGCATGGCTATACTGATTTTATAACACGTATATTATTCCCCATGTTATGAGATCAATCTTAATATGGAACTTGGGGCTGCTTACTCTAACTCTTATTTTAGTCTGTCTCCTCCTCTATCCCTTCAGCCCAACTAGACAATAAGCCCCTTTCTGGCAGGGCTTTGTTTCACTATTCTTTGAGTTTACTAGGGTTAATATCATAGTGTTTTTTCATGTTTCAGGTGGTCCAATAAATGTCTGTTGAACTGAGTTTAATTAAATAGATAAGGAAGAACATTTAAGGTAATTTTTGTTCCCAATTGAACGCAACTCAAATGTACAGCCTAAGATTACATCTATTGAAGCCAGATAAGTGCTGTGGTAGCAAGCAGAACCCCTTGACTCCCTAGTTAAAGAAGATGGTTGATCCATCCACATTTTAGTGTGTGGCAAAACCACTGTACTTAGAAAATCAGACAAAATACACATATAAAAAGTATTGGCTGAGATTTAGTAAGAAAAATATTTCTAAAAGACAGACTATTAATATTATTCTGAGCAAAAATGTAGAACATAGAAAAAGAGATTGTCAGGCTTTTTCTTCACTCAAATAAATGTCAGAAAAATGTTAAAGGTTTGAGTTTCCTGATTCTGAAATAACACCTGAGTGGCAGAAGTCTTCAGAAAGAGGCTTTAATGGCCACCTATTAATAATAGAGCAAGCTATGGGGAGTATAAATGATCTGCGTAGGGTCACGGATTATCTTAGATGCGTATTCCAACACTCTGGCTCAGAATACTCTACTATTTTTAAAGGGATCAAACCATTCTTTTGGTTTACCAATAAAGAAGAGAGGTACATCTTATAACACAGATGGACAGACTGACTGGAAGTGAGGAGACAGGCAGAATCCCCCTCCCCACTTTTTTTGATATAGTGTCCTGCTCTGTTGTCCAGGCTGGAGTGCAGTGGTGATCTTGGCTCACTGCAACCTCTGCCTCCCGGGTTCAAGCGATTCCCCTGCCTCAGCCTCCTGAGTAGCTAGAATCAGAGGCACCTGCTTGGCTACTTTTTGTATTTTTAGTAGAGACGGGGTTTCAACATGCTGGCCAGGCTGGTCTCAAACTCCCGACCTCAGGTGATCCGCCCACCTTGGCCTCCTAAAGTGCTGGAATTTCAGGCTTGAGCCACTGTGCCTGGCCCCACTCTCTTATATAATGGAGGTAGAGGCAGTGCCGCTGCAAGACACTTTTGGTGAGCAGCCAGGCCCCAGCTCTGGATTGTAGTGGACAACTGCTGGGCTTAGGCTCTTGGCTCCAAGCAACAGACAAAACAGACAAACTCTAAGTGGAGTAAATTACTAGTGAGCTCTCGAAGAACACATCCATCTTGGGCATGGAACGTCAGAGACAAATGACATGATTGGTCTATAACCAAAGGCAGGCTTCCTTCAATATTGGTTGATACTTCTGAAATGCAAGCCCACCCAGAACAGTTTGCCAAAATCTAGGCGTCTACTTTCCTGAAGTTATATTTTTTACATTCTAATTATTACGATTAATTTTTTTTTTTTTCCAGAAAGGGAGCTCAGCAGATTAATTAAGAGCATAGACTGTGAGCCAGATGTGTAGGTTTGAATCCTGGCTACACCATCTATCAGCTGCTTGATTTTGGGAACTGAACTTCAGTCCTCTGTTTCCCCATCTGAAAAATACAACATATAACTATATCTAACCCATAGATTTGTTTTGAGAATAAGATGAGTGTATTACCAAAAAACATTTAGAAAAGTACCTGACATATTTGTTGTTAGCACTCAACCACTCAATAATGCCATTATTATTGTTTTTGTTTATGTGACTACTACTGCGTAAACTATACACAGCATAGGTGGCAATAGCTATGTTTTGAGGTTTCTGTCTCTCCCATGACTTCTTTAAGAGCTGCCTTTGTCCTTACAGCCTGCTGAATGAGTAGTCTAGGTGACCCTCTGATTTATTTTTTGCCTGCCCCATCTTTCCTTGGCTTCAGATGACTGGAACAGAGGCAAACACCTTGATGCAAGGCCACCTTGTCCATTGGTTGGCCATGAACGATCAAGTCATTTTGGGAAAAAGCCATCTAGAATCAGGGCCAAAGTCAGCCCTAGATCACAACAAAGTCACAAAGTCATGTGCTAACTGAAATTATGAGAACTGAAACCATCAGGAAGATGGCAGGGAAGGGGAGGGAGAGAAAGGAGAACAAAAAGAGAGAAAAGAAGAGGAGAGAAGACAAGGCAAGAGGGGAGAAGAGAAGGCAACACTTCAGCTCCTGAAATTTTCTCTTTCTAGCTCTAGTCTTTGTAAATCTGGACTTCATGCAACTTTCCTTTTCAATACTTGCTGCTTGTTTACTTCAGCTTGTTTGCATGATTTTAGTTCTTTCACCCTAACATATTATAGTATCATAGAAGTATATACAGCATAGGGGCCCCCAATTAGTAGATAGGACCCGAAAACTTTATTTGGTGGCTCTCTAGGCCAGGTATTGCCATTTATCTCCCTCTCATTGTATTGATTGGTTTGGCTTGATTTTCTGGAGGGGAAAGGAAGGTAGGGCCAGCCAGCCCTCAATTTCCTTTGAAGTTCTAATTAGGAACTTTTCTGTCACCTCTGTCCTTTTCTCTATCACTCTGACTTTTCCCCAAATTTTCAAGGTCCTGGAGGAATAAAATGTGCCTTTCCTCATATAAAGACCTCTCTCTCATGATCTTGAGACACGTTCACAAAAATGATAACTTTCATGTTCAGAGACTTTTGAGCACATGAACAATTAATATAAACCAAATTGTCCATTATACTAGGCTCTATCAGTCCAAGGCAATCCAGAGTGTTTCAAAGACAAAGAGTTCCACAAAGTACTGATTGACATTAGTGAAAAACAGGGGTCCCATACTTAAATAAATTTGGCATGAGTTTAAACAAAGACAAGCTGGACTTTGAGAGATCCTAATATGCTACTGTGCAGCAGGAATCTTTAAGAGAGAGGAGAGCATGCACCAGTTCCCAAGAGGCCACGTTTTTATGGGGCATAGTGACACAGGAAACTCAGTTTGGAAAGTTTCATCTAGATCAATCATTCTCAGCTGGATACAGTCTGTTCCCCCTGGCCCTCACACCTTTCCCAGGAATATTTGGCAATATCTGGAGACATTTTTGGTTGTTACAACTAAGGGGTGCGGGGTGCTATTGCATCTAGTGGGCAGACAGTAAGGATGCTGCTAAACATCCTACAAGGCACAGGACAGCCCCCCTAGAAAAGAAACACCTGGCCCAAATGTCAATAGTGCTGATGTTGAGAAATCCTGATCCAGGGTATAGTAACTTGAAGGGTGGAGTGGGAGGGAGTGGGCAGCAAGCTTCTTGGGCATGTCTTTCCTTCCCAGGGCAAAACACATTATGAAAAGAGAGCTCCTGGCCGTGCATGGTGACTCATGCCTGTAATCTCAGCACTTTGGGAGGCTGAGGCAGGCGGATCACGAGGCCAAGAAATCGAGACCATCCTGGCCAACATGGTGAAACCCAGTCTCTACTAAAAATACAAAAATCAGCTGGGTGTGGTGGCATGTGCCTGTAGTCCCAACTACTCAGGAGGCTGAGGCAGGAGAATTGCTTGAACCTGGGAGGTGGAGGTTGCAGTGAGCCGAGATCATGCCACTGCACTCCAGCCTGTGTGACAGAGCAAGACTCCATCTCAAAAAATAAAATAAAATAAAAATAAAAATAAAAAAATGGTGGGGGGGCTCCTAAATCCCCCAGAATCTGTTCCAGATTAAGTTCTCTGTAGGTTTTTGATGGTCTCAGTTTAACAAAAAGCTTTTTCATGTCTTACAGTGTTATTACATTCACACTTTTAAAAATATTTCAAATTTACAACAGAAAAGGGAAAGTAAGGGTGAAATAAGTATTGGTATTTTTTTCTGGCTTAATGCTTTCTCAAGATTTATTCAATCTAATTTATTTCTACCACACACCATAGAAGATAAGCAGCAGCAGAGGAAATTTTGAGGACTGTCTGCTCCCTAACTCCTCCCTGCATCAGATCTCCCTTCAGGACCCTGGGCTCCTCTCCAGTTCCCTGGCCTCTCTTCTGGGACGTAGAACTCATTCCTGTGCATGTATAAGAATGCTGATGCCTTATTCCTCCATGGCCAGGGAATATGTTCATGATACAGGAAGAGGACAAGAAAATGAGCATTCATGTGGAAGTATTAGACATCTCTCTAGGCGGGTATTTCAGTACAGGGTCTACCCAGCCCCCTTCAAATCTGCCCTGTAAGTGACTGCAGAAGTTGAAACTTCCAATACTTGAGGCTCCATCTTAGAGGCATCATTCCTCATTTGGAAACATCATTGCCAGAGGCAGAAATGGCCCAGCAAGTAAACTTTTTTTTGGGGGTAAATAAAATCAATTATTAAATAAAATATTGCAGAAGACTGTAGTTACATAGGAAAACTTTTTGAATTTACATAACAATGAGATATGAAAGGGAAGAATTCAATTCTACCCGCGTGGAACTGACAATAGGAAAAATGTTCTCCCTTTCAGACTTGAGAAGGTTTTACTGCTAAGATCTGCGGATGGAATAATCAGGCTGAATACAAACATGCTTTTCTTCTCCGATAGTGCTTAGGAAGCAGTGGTACTTGCACAACTGTTTGTAAGGGGGAGTGAAGTGAGTTGTCATCTCATAGTAATCTGCCTCTCTCTATCATCGGCACAGTTCCTATTTTTTATTCCCCTCTGGCTTGCTTAGATTTTCTTTTGGTCTATTCTCCTGAAAAGTCTTAGACAGCATGAGCTAATATCAACTAAATCTTAAATATTTAAAGGCAGGCACAATATCTGGTAGTTACTGGGTTATGACCATGTAATGCTTGGTGTGAAACCTGAATTGTTTTTACTTTGTATTAGGAATTAATACCTATTACTAAACCCGTATAAATAATAAAGTGGCTGGGAAAAAGACATAAAATGAGAAACTGCTACCATAGAAACTATCAATGTTTCCACACTGTCACTGTGGTATAAAAGAGCTCCGTTTTTAATAATTTACCATTAAAAATGAATTTTCTCCAAAAGACCACTTCTATAGTAATATCTCAATTCCCCAAGATTATCTATCAGAGATAAAAACCAAAGCTGCCTAATATCCACAGTCTAGGGAAGAATTCAATTAGCAAATTCATGTGTGAGGCTCTGCTTGCACTAGAAATTCTAGTTTAGGTGAGAATTTTGGTACTGATTATGATTTTTAGTAGCATCTATGTCCCTCATGAATCTTAACATTTCAAGCCAGATTTATTTTTATGTGTTAATATTCAAGTACAAGATCTTACATAAATAACTATACAAGACTGGATGTGAAAACAGACATACAATAAATGCACTTGTCATTTTCTATTGGTTGGAAATTTTTTTTTTGACAGTACTTAAAGTTTAGTCAGTGTGCCTGTGTGTGTGTGCATGATTGTGTGTGATTATGTGTACAGGTGAGGCACACATGACACAGGAAAAAGTCTGCTATGCTTTAAATCTTTAAGTTCTTAGCATAGACAAATACATTTCTCATTAAAAATAACATTTTCTAAAATTTAAATATTTAAGATGGAATCTGCTATTTTCTGGGAGATTTAAGGAATATTTATTTGGGAAAAACTCAGGAAAATTACTCACTATGGAAGTCAATTGATCAATTTTGTTGGATTCTTTGTTGTGATTTTTTTTAAAAGAACAAAAAGCATGAACCTTTTTATTTGGGAGAAAAGAATCAATAGTTATTTAAGCTTTTAAAAATAAGAGGCAAAATATCCTTGAAGCCAGACTGTATAAGCGGTCAAGCTATATACCCTTTATAATTAGAATAGATATCCCTTATAACTGAGAAGTCTTTCCTCATGCCTAATCTAAATATATCTTGTTGCCAACTCTGGCTATTTCTTATTTTGCCTCAGTGCAAAAAAATAGATCTGCATTTTCACTGCAGCATTTTTTATTTTTATTTTTTACTTTTTGCTAAAAAGCCATTATTAAGATGTTCCTTTTGGCATCTCTTCTCTTGACTAAATAATCTCAATCTGTTTATCTTTTTTTAAATTAACAGTTCTATGTTCTGGTTCTTGTATTATTCTTGTAACTTTCTCTCTATATCTTTTTTGAAAGTGCAGGGCCATAGAAAAGGCAACCTTCTCTACTGAGAGGTGAAGAGAGCCAGACAGCCAGAAGTGTTTATTTGGTCTGGGTTTTGCATGTTTCCTTTGAGTAGGAGACTTGCTGGGCTTGCATTCTTCCAAAGGCTCCCACCTCCACCCCAGGTATAATACATTACTGCCCGAGCCCCCTGGCTTGAGACCCGAATGTAAGGATCCAGCCAATGGCTATTCCATGGCCACCAGTGGCTAGAAAGCCCCCATCAACTTAGCCTTATAAGACAAGCTCCTTAGCAAAGAAACCAATATCTACTCTTTAGCTCTTTGAGGGCTTGGTGCTTCTTTTGTCATAGCAATGGGAGTTTTCCTGTTTAATTTGTTCCTTGTTTTAAATTTAAATTTATATTTTCACATCTAAAATGGGCAAGAGAGAACTCTACGGCATGCTAGATGTGTCAGGGGGAAGCTGGAATCTTGAAGCATGAGACCAATCCTCCTTATTGGCACTGAAGAGGTTGAGTTGACAGGGTGGCCTACTTGTGAAAGATAGCCCTTTGTTGAGCTTTGTTATTTCTTCCCTAAAGTACTCCCTTCTGGTAGTTTAATAAATTAAAACATTGGCAGGCTAAAAATCATCTTCCTTCACCAAGAAAATAAGCCCATGTATCCTTCATAGCTTTTCTCTAGTACTGTTATTCTCTTTTATCAAGTTCCTCATTACTTTCTTCCCCAGCTTAAACTGAGTAAGCGCTCCAGATGCTATCTGCATATGCCATGGTTTCTTTATTCAAAGTTGTTATGCCCATATGAATAAATCCAAGCCTCTGACCTTCAAATACAAGGACTCCATTGGTGGGGGTTCAGGACATTCTACCCCAAAGCATGTCACCTTGGTATTTGACAAAACAGCCTAAGGCAAGGTCACTCTTACCTTTCCCTCCCTCGTATCCCCTGAAGCAGATCATAAGTTCCTCATTCCAGAGGTGCCCTCCCTACACCTGGAGGAAAGGAACATCCTTATCTTTGATGACACACAGACCCAGAGAAGAATCTGAACAAACACTCCTTGTTAAGTTCCCCCAGTTTGTTACCATTAGGTCATTCCCTTTTGTCCTCCAATCATATTTCTCAGGACTGTCCACTCTTTATCAAACCTAAGCATAAAAATACACAACTTTACCTGTTTCATTTCTTTATGAAGGCTCTCATGTCATGAAAACTTACATTAAACGAATCTGTAAGCTTTCCTTGTTAATCTATCTTTTCTTACAGGGGCCTCAGCCATGACTCTAAGATGGGAAGAGAAGATATTTCCTTCCCCTACACTGTTTAAAATGTCTACAGATTTCACATGAGAACAAATAGACTTTACACAACTGTTGGTTAAGAAAACCCATAACAAAACACTACTGAAATGCGGTAATGCCTTGGAATGAATTTGTATTTTTCTAATCACAATAGTGTCTGTATACTTTTGAAAAGCAGCTGCATACATATGTAGGATACATAATACTGATTTTCTACAGTTAAGAGTGGACCCAGGACTCACACACCCCATGCCACAACTCAAAGTCTCCCATTGGTCCTCAGAATACCAATGGGAACCACTGCTCTAGGGAATAGTTATGTTGACATTGTGCCACTTACTACCGTAAACTCTCATGATGATCTAGTGGCCTTGAAGATGTATTTTAGGTCTGAATTTCTGTAATTTTATCACAAGGGCTAACTTGAGAGTTCCCTAGTCTTGTTTAGCATCAACACTGCCATTGATTAAAATCTTACTGAAATCTACTTGTGGTGAAAAAATAGAAATTGGAAAGATACACCTAAAATTTCAAGCTATTATCCCAAATATTTTGAGTTATTATTTTTATCTAAATTAAATTAGGCTTAATGTATATATCATAAATGAGAATGCAGAAGTATGCACCATTAAAAAAACTTTCATTTTAAGTTCAGGGGTACATGTGCAGGTTTGTTACATAGGTAAATTTGTGTCATGGGGGATTGTTGTACAGATTATTTCATAACCCAAGTATTAAGACTAGTACCCATTAATTATTTCTCCTGATCCTCTCCCATCTCCCACCTTCCACTCTCTGAAAGGTCCCCATGTCCTTTTAAAGGAAGTTAATAAAGTCTTCCAAGTAATAATATAGAATTCAAATAACACCATTGTGATTATCTCTGAGCATCTATTTAAAAATATTTCTGCCTATCTAATGTTTTTAAATACAACAAAGATAGCATTGGATAACTTTTTTATTTGATACAATGGTCATGAAGATTCATTCCTTTTATGTGTCCAACATTGTGCTAGACTTAAAAGAAAATAAATAATCAAATGAAACTCATCAAGCACTTCTTTGGGATTGTGATTATTATACTAGGAGAATGCCAGATTCAGAAAAATTTGACAATTTGCCCATGGTCACCAAGCTAAAATATCCCATGACTTGAATTTAAACCCAAATTAGTATGGTAACAAAGCCTGAGCATTTTGCATTACACAAGGCTAGAAACCTCTCTGATAAATGAACCAAAAAGGAAAACAGTAGTTGTCAGTGCTGGTAAATCACAAACAGCTCTGAAACTAAGCAAGGAGGACCCTGGATTAACAAGAAGGTGAAAAGCTTTATTCTCTAGTGGAAGTATCTATAAATTCAGTAAACAGATATAATCCATCGATGCTTACTATGAAAAAGTTATGAATTAATATGCCCATTAAGTTTTTTTTTTGATTTACCTATATGTACATAGCCCTGTGCTACCACCACACATAATGCCCTCCAAGTAATTAACTATTTTCAGTGACAGTGAGTATACTGGATCCTATCCAAGCTTGATCTGCCAACATTTGGGATGACAATGGCATTGATTAAGGGAAACACTCCAATAACTCATCAGGTATGAATCTGCTTGCTCTTGTACTTTTATCCCCCAATCTCTTTGTCTCTTGGTTGTTAGTAACTAGAACGCTTATATATTTGAACCTTGCAGTGAAGAATGAGAGCAGAAATGTGCACTGCCAAAGGGGAAATCAGAAAATAAATGGGCAAGCCTCCAGACCACAGAAGCCATCAGCAAAACTGCCAGTTCAGAGGTAATGCAACTTTAGTGGTGAAAGAGTACAATATCTTTAAAGAAGAAAAACTGCTAAAAGGAAAATGCTATCTTGGCAAACAAAATAAAAAACTTTGTCTTTACTCCGGATTTGGACACACCATAAAAACATAGGATGTTCTTAGTTCTGCACACTTGCATTAAACACTTAATCCTAATGCACACTCACTGACAGCTACCATGCTGGCCCCAGTGATGCCTTCTCCTGCCTGGATTTCTCAACAGCATCATAAGTGGTTTTTCTGCTGTCATACATACTCAACAGTTATTCATTTGTCATCTCCTATTTGCCAAGCACTATTCTAGGCATTGGTCTTACTACTCAGCCCCTTCCCACTTGTCTTAAGTCAGTTTGGGCTACTTAACAAACCACCATAAACTGGTGGCTTGCAAATGATGGAAATTTACTTCTCACAGTTCTAGAGGATGAAAATCTAAGATCAGGGTGTCAGAATGGTGGGGTTCTGGTGAGGCCCCCTTCCGGGTTGCAGACTACCAACTTCTTATTGTATCCTCACATGGCAGAAAGAGAGGCTAGCTAGCTCTCTGGCCTCTTTTCATAAGGACATTAATAACATTCATCAGGGCTCCACCCTAATGGCTTAATTACCTTCCAAAGGCCCAACCTCTTCATACCATCACATTGGGAGTTAGGATTTCAACATAAATTTGGGGTTGGGTGTCATAAACATTCTGTCCTTTGCACCACTCTTTCTCCATTCCGTACATTTAAGCCAGGAGGATTCTTCCAAAACATAAATCTCATCTTGTCATTTTCTTGCTGTAAAGCCTTCATCGGCTTTCCATTGCCCTTGGGATACAGTTAAAAACTTCTTGGTTAGTATAGCTAACAGAGCTGTTCACAGCCTGACCTTGGCTTCATCTGGAGTCATAGGCACAGGCCCTGTGTGTGAGCTTCTTTGCTCAGGCCTCTCTCTCACTTATCCTCCCTTGCAAGTGTCTAAAACAACATGTATCTTCCATTTATGGCTTCTTGTGGTGGTCAGCTGATATGAAGCTGATAAATCCCTATACCTGTTTCCGTGCTGCTCATAGAGTGAGTACCAAGTCAGATTCATGCTTCCCTCTTTATATATAAATTGATACCTATGTTCACTTTTATCCTCTTTCGGTTTCTTCTTTATGTAGTTATCCAGAGACACAGCAACAAAATTTAGAGTGCAAGGGTATTTGAGTTAGAAGAGAAGGAGGTCCAGGTAAGAAGTGATAAAGTATGGGTAAAGAATAGTACACAGAAGTCAATAATTTATCAGACACACACACACACACACACACACCCCTACCTTTCCATTCTATAAGAGTTACTATAATTGAAAAGGTTTAGGTTTATGAATGTGTACACACTAATGGCTAATCGGGTGAAGAATGATAGGTAAGAGAATGGTCCATAGGCAGCAGTAGAAAAAATGCAATTCTTATAATATTCAATATAAGCATTATATGCACTGGCAAATGTTTCCTTTTCTACCCCTCACTGTGTTAACACTGAACAAATGTAAACTGTATCATTTTATTTCCTCAACTATAAGATGAGAAGGTTAAAAGAATTCAACTTAAAGGTCCTGTCCAGCTCTAAACTTAGCAATTTGGAATTTCCTTGGAAATTTGTGAGAAATAAAATCATAATGAATCCCAGAACTTAATATTATAAATAATAATCAGATTATCATTATGGTTAAATAGTATTCCTGCGATTTAGGTGTATTCACAAACTGGTGGTAGTAATGTGTTTGTAACCGTGCAATTCAAGTAAAAAAAATAACTGAGTTGCATTTGATAAAGGGATGCATATATTTTGATAAAGGGATGACTTCATTTTATCAATGGATATATAACTCCACATTAAAGAAAGTCAGTCACATTCAAGAGCAAGGAACAACCTGGAACTGTTCTCACTGATTATCACATTTTGTTTTATCCAGTAAAAGTGGGTTGATGTCTAAATTTTGGCTGAGAGGATGTCCAAAATCTTTAATCTCACTTAATGTAAAATTGCCTGTGATTAACAGTTTGAAACATTTTATTTTCTGCCTTAGATACAGTCAGTCTATTAATTTAGAAATCTCCCAGATATTCCTTTAGGTATCTGCTTTGAATTCTGTCTTCTATATTAGGAAGCTAAGAAACCTCCAAATAGGCACATGATGAGTGAGGGTCTTATCTTTGAACATTGTTGCTTCCAGTCTTTGGGTTTCCATTAGGTTTCAAGAGTTCTAGAAAACATCCTCTTGAACTGCTTAGCTCAACTTCATGGTTCTTGAGGCCCCAGCTCTGGACCAGAGCCTCAATGCAGGCTGTCTCCCCACCTAAACCACTACAAACATTACCTTATCCTAGCCTCTAACCATGGAAACAAGCTAATGTTGGTCAAAGATCATTATTCTCACTTTGGAAAAATTTAACGCTTAATTTCCCGTCATATTGATCAAGAAAATAGTTTGGGGACTCTTCACACGTTATCCTCTGATTAAATTTTCTCTTTAATTCTTGTTCTTTCTCTGCTATTACTGCTTCTGTTTTCTTTATTTTTAAAACTTCACTCAGTATCACACCTCATCTCTCTTCTATCTGCCCCAAAGCTATTTTCTCTAGAGAACACTATCAGTTTTTGTCTATTTCTCACAGCCATTAAATCTTATTACCTATAACTTTTCCCCTTACACCTACATTTTTCTTTCAAGTGAAATAAGATCTTTTATTTGAAAACTTCCCCGTTGTTTCAGTTTTAAAATAACTGAGGATTTAGAATATCACAAAGATGATCATAAAGTAAGGTCTGTGTTAGGATTTTTCTATTTTAGATATTTGATTTCATAAGAATATTAAATTATATGCATATATTTTTAATTGTAGAGAGTGAGGAATATTTGTAAAATTAGATGCATTTTTTGCAATTTATAAAAAGAAATTTGAACATTGGAGTAAAGCACAGGTGGCATATTCAAATTAGCAGATATCTTTAATTTTAAAAAAGAAGAAAGAAATATTTATAAGAATTTCTTCAATTCATTTGATTCTCTTCCAGGCTACCAAATTAAACTATCCTGAATATCATCAAATATCAATTTACAGAACTTTGCCTCTACAGCACGAAATTACTTCCTCCATTTCTTTGATATCCTGGTGTTGAATAATTCACTATGGCTTGTTGCTTCTAGCCCTATTCAAAAGTCTTTTCAAGTTCCAAAAAGGTTTTCTTAATTTTAGAAGGTCCATATGTTTAGCTTCTGTTAATAAGTGCTCTCTGGAGACATAGTTAAATGGATAGGAAAAATCTGCCTGTGGATGAAGTATATTCTTTGACATATTTTTAAATGTCTGGGGAAAATAAAGATCAAAATTACAAATTACAAATTTTATTGTTTATATTTGAGTTTTACAAAATGATGTTATAGGATACATATAGATAGCAAAAGAGTTACTATAGTGAAGAAGAGTAACATATCTATTATCTCACATAATTACTTTTTTTGTGACAAGAGCAGCTAAATCTATTTGTTTAACAAAAATTCCAAACACAACGCAATTTTATTACCTTTAGTTCTCATGCTGTACATTGGATCTCTAGACTTGTTCATCCTACATATCTGCTATTTTGTATCCTTTGGTGTACATCTCCCCATGTTCTCCCTCTCTCCACCTATGGTAACCACTCTTTCATTTTCTATTTCTGTGTATTTGAGCTCTTTTTAAATGTTCCAAATTTTCAAGGTATATGTCATTGAAAGACTAGTAGAAAGCAATTTAGGAGATCTGTCTAAAAATAACACTGTGGCAATGTTCCTATATATTAAAATTTCAAGGGTTATGATAATTCTTGTCATGGTTCATTGTATGTGCTAATTTCTTAAGAAAAGAAAAGCTTATATCTCCACTGATGTCACAGCATGATAGGTGGTTAGAAATAATTAACAGAAAAAGGCACCATTAAGTTTTTATTCTCTTAATGATGTGGATTTGGAACATTACATCTTTTAAGTGATCTCCTTCTCATTAAAAAAAAGTACCCAAACTCACTTTTATAAAAAGTCTTTAGTGGATTGCTTAGAAACCTCAGCTAACCTATTTTGCAGATGAAGATTGGTCAGAATCTATTCTCCAAGTAAAGTAAAATCATTTATACTGACTTGTCATAAACTGTGTTGAAAGCTTATTTTTAATAAAAATATAAGGTATAGTAGTTAAGATGGTCTGTCATGTCATATGATTGATAGGAATGTCAAGGAAGAAAAGGAGATAGCCTAGGAGGAAATAAACACCAAGCTCCTTTTACTTATAGTAAGATAAATAGCCACAATTATCATAGTAGAGAAAGGAAGAATTAATAAATTGTAGGACAAGTGGCTATTTATAAAGAGAAAATAATGTGAAGTCTTTGTATCACAGCATTAACCAAAAATACATTCCATATATATTGGAGCTAGTTGTAAATAATAAACCTCCAAACAGTCTAAATAAAAATATAAATGATTAGTTATAGAAAATCAATTTGAAGATGGACTTTCATTATTTATTTATTTGAATTTTTACCATAGGTTCAGGGGTACATGTGCAGATTTGTTATATAGGTAAACTTGTGTCATGGGGGTTTGTTTTACTGATTATTTCATCACCCAAGTACTAAGCCTAGTATCCAACAGTATTTTTTCTGATCCTCTCCCTCCTCTCCAGGGGTAGACTTTTATAAGCATGCACAAAATAACACAGTTAAAGTAATAAACATTTGAAATTCTTACGTGATTCAAAGGAATACACTAAAATCTAAAAGGCACCATATAATCTAGATGGAAAAAAAGCACGGTCACCAATGTGACAGTCATTGACTACAAGATTTCTTATAATCTTTAAGAAAAACATGACCCCAACTAGTAAATAAATAACATAATCAGAAAACTTCAGAAAGAAAATAATCCACCATGGCAAATGAGAGGCAGGACTAGACTGCAGCCCCAACTCTGATGGAAGGAGCAGTGTGTGGAGGCTTATATCTTGAATTTTTGCCCCAGAACAACTGCAGGAATAAATTAGGAAACTCGAAAGGACCCACAGACCCTCTGAAGGAAGTGGATTGCTCCTGCAGGACCTGGAAGACACCCCAAATACCGTGTGTGCCCAAATGTGGAAGTGGGAAAGGGAGATCCTCCGCCCCTGAACACACATCCCCACTGGGGAAACTAAAGGCCTAGTTTACAGGTGAAGATTCTGACCTTACCTGAAGCTGAGTCAATTTAGACAGCCAAGTGAAATACAGGGTTAGAGGAAGCAGCGGGAAAGGCCCTGGGAGCTTGCTGGGTCCCCAAGCAGGTCATCACTGCCTGGCACCATGGGGACCCTTCAGGAAGGTGGCCAGAGGCAGAGGGAAAGCACCACAGGGAAAAGGAAATTTCCAGCTGAAGTTTGTAACAATTTGAACTGGTCAAGAAGCCTCCTGATCAGAACTCAGGGGAGGGTGCAAATCCAGCGTGCAGACTCCACAGGCAGGGGAAGAACTAATGTCCTACTTTCTTTTGCGGCTAGGAGGCAGGTAGCCTGGGGCAAGTTCTCAGCCCTGCTTGCCCGCTGCCTGGAAACAGACTCAGTGCTGCTAGCAGGGGCATGGTGGGATTGAGACCGGCCCTTCAGATTATGTGGAAGCTGAGTGAGGACTGTGACAGCAGGCTTTCCCCCACTTCCCTGACAACCTGCATGACTCAGCAGTGGCAGCCATAATCCTCCTACCTACATAACTCTATTAACCTGGAAACCTCACCCCTATCCACCACAGCAGCCACAGTAAGACCTGCCCAAGGAGAGTCTGAACTCAGACATGCTTAGCCCTGCCCCCACCTGATGGTCTTTCCCTACCCACCCAGGTAACTGAACACAAAGGGTATACACTTTTGGGAGTTCTACAGCCCTGTCCACCACTGGTTCCTCTCCATACTGCCACAGATGATGCTCTCTGGAAAGTGCCACCTCCTGGCAGGAGGCCAAGCAGCATAAAGATAGAGCATTAAACCACCAAAGTTAAGAACCAGCATAGAGTCCACGCTGACACCTCTACTGAAACAGGTGCTGGTATCCATAGTTGAGAGTCCCATAGATGGTTCACATCATAGAACTCCATGCAGACAACCCACAGTACTAGCCTGGAGCCTGTGCCGACAACCCCCAGTACCAGCCAGGAGCGAGGTGACTAGACCCATAAGAGAGATAACAATCACTACAGCTTGGCTCTCAGGAAGCCACATCCACTGGAAAAGGGGGAGAGTACTACATCAAGGGAACACCCCACGGGACAAAATAATCAGAACAACAACCTTTAGCCCTAGACCTTCCCTCTGACAGAGCCTACCCAAATGAGAAGGAACCAGAAAACCAACACTGGTAATATGACAAAACAAGGCTCTTTAACATGCCCCCGCAAAATCACACTAGCCCACCAGCAATGGACCCGAACCAAGAAGAATCCCTGATTTACCTGTAAAAGAATTCAGGAGGTTATTTATTAAGCTAATCAGGCAGGCACTAGAGACAGGTGAAGCCCAGTGCAAGGAAATCCAACAAATGATATGAGAAGTGAAGGGAGAAATATTCAATGAAATAAATAGCATAAATAAAAAAAAATCAAAACTTCTGGAGGCATCGGATGCACTTACAGAAATGCAAAATGCCCTGGAAAGTCTCAGAAATAGAATTGAACAAGTAGAATAAAGAAATTCAGAGCTTGAAGATAAGGCGTTTGAATTAACCCAATCCAACAAAGACAAAGATAATAGAATAAGAAAATATAAGCAAAGCCTCCAAGAAGTCTGGGATTATGTTAAATGACCAAACCTAAAAATAATTAGCATTCCTGAGGGAGAAGATAAATCTAAACATTTGGAAAACATATTTGGGGGAATAATTGAGGAAAACTTCCCCAGCCTTGCTAGAAAACTAGACATACAAATACAAGAAGCACAAAGAACACCCTGGAAATTCATCACAAAAAGATCATTGCCTAGGCACATTGTCATCAGGTTATCTAAATGAAGATTATTAAAATGAAGGAAAGTATCTTAAAAACTGTGAGACAAAAGCACCAGGTAACCTATAAAGGAAAACCTATTAGATTAACAGCAGATTTCTCAGCAGAAATCCTACAAGCTAGAAGGGATTGGGGCCCAATCTTCAATCTTCAGCTTCTTCAAACAAAACAATTATCAGCCAAGAATTTTGTATCCAGTGAAACTAAGCTTCATATATGAAGGAAAGATCGTCAGAAAAACAAATGCTGAGAGAATTCACCACTACTAGCCACCACTACAAGAACTGCTAAAAGGAGCTCTAAATCTTGAAACAAATTCTGGAAACACATCAGAACAGAACCTCTAAAGCATAAATCTCACAGGACCTATAAAACAAAAATACAATTTAAAAAACCAAACAAAAAACCAAGGTACACAGGCAACAAATAGCATGATGAATGGAATGGTACCTCACATTTCAATACTAACATTGAATGTAAGTGGCCTAAATGCTCCACTTAAAAGATACAGAACTGCAGCATGGATAAGAATTCACCAACCAACTATCTGCTGCCTTTAAGACACTCATCTAACACATAAGTACCATTAAACTTAAAGGAAAGGGGTGGAAAAAGGCATTTCATGCAAATGGACACCAAAAGCAAGCTATTCTTGTATCAGACAAAACACATTTAAAGCTATTCTTGTACCAGACAAAACAAACTTTAAAGCAACAGCAGTTAAAAAAGACAAAGAGGGACATTATATAACGGTAAAAGGCCTTGTCCAACAGAAAAATATCACAGTCCTAAACATATATGGACTTAACACTAGAGCTTGCAAATTTATAAAACAATTACTAATAGCCCTAAGAAATGAGATATATAGTAACACAGTAATAGTGGGAGACTTCAATACTCCACTGACAGCACTAGACAGGTCATCAAGAAAGAAAGTCAACAAAGAAATAATGGATTTAAACTATACCTTGGAACAAATGGACTTAACAGATATATACAGAACATTCCATCCAACAACTGCAGAATACACATTCTATTCAACAGTGCATGGAACTTTCTCCAAGATAGACCATATGATAGGCCACAAACAAGCCTCAATAAATTTAAGAAAATTGAAATCATATCAAGCACTCTTTCAGACCACAGTGGAATAAAACTGGAAGTCAACTCCAAAAGGAACCTTCAAAACCATGCAAATACATGGACATTGAATAACCTCGTCCTGAGTGATCACTGGGTCAAAAATGAAATCAAGACAGAAGTTAAAAAAATCTTTGAATTGAACGAAAGTAGTGACACAACCTATCAAAACCTCTGGGATACAGCAAAGGCAGTGGTAATAGGAAAGTTCATAGTCCTAAAGGCCTACATCAAAAAGATGGTAAGAGCACAAACTGACAATCTAACGTCACACCTCAAGGAACTAGAGAAACAAGAACAAACCAAACCCAAACTTAGCAGAAGAAAGGAAATAACAAAAATCAGAGCAGAACTAAATGAATTTGAAACAAAAAATTACAAAAGATAAATGAAACAAAAAGCTGGTTATTTGAAAAGATAAATCAAATTGATAGACCATTAGCAAGATTAACCAAGAAGAGAAGAGAGAGAATCCAAATAAGCTCAATAAGAAATGAAATGGGAGATATTAAAACTGACACCACAGAAATACGAAAGATCTTTCAAGGTTACTATAAACACCTTTACGTGCATAAAGTAGAAAACCTAGAAGAGATGGATACATTCCTGCAAAGATACAACCCTCCTAGCTTAAAGCAGGAAGAATTAGCTACCCTAAACAGACCAATAACAAGCAGTGATATTGAAATAATAATGTAAAAATTACCAACAAAAAAGTCCAGGACCAGATGGATTCACAGCAGATTTCTACCCGACACTCAAATAATTGGTAACAATCCTGTTGACACTATTTCATAAGATAAAGAGGGAATCCTCCCTACATCATTCTATGAAGCCAGTATCACCCTAATACCCAAACCAGGAAAGGACATAACCAAAAAAGAAAACTACAGACCCACATCCCTGATGCACATAGATGCTAAGATCATCAACAAAATACTAGCTAACCGAATCTAACAACATATCAAAAAGATAATCCACCATGATCAAATGGGTTTCATACCAGGGATGCAGGGATAGTTTAACATATGCAAGTCAATAAATGTGATACACCACATAAACAGAATTAAAAACCAAAATCACATGATCATCTCAATAGATGCAGTAAAAGCATTTGACAAATCCAGCACCTCTTTATGATTAAAACTCTCAACAAAACTGGCACATACAGGACATACTTCAATTTAATAAAAGTCATGTATGACAAACCCAGAGCCAACATAATACTGAATGGGGAATAGTTGAAAGCATTCCCTCTTAGAACTGGAACAAGACAAGGATGCCCACTCTCACCACTCCTCTTCAACATAGTACTGGAAGTCCTAGCCAGAGCGATCAGACAAGAGAAAGAAATAAAGAACATCCAAATCATTAAAGAGGAAGTCAAACTGTCACTGTTTGCTGATGGTATGATTGTTCACCTTGAGAACCCTAAAGACTTCTCCAGAAAGTTCCTAGAACTGATAAAAGAATTCAGCAAAGTTTCCAGATACAAAACTAATGTCCACAAATCAGTAGCATTTCTGTACACCAACAGCGACCAAGCTGAAAATCAAATCAAGAACACAACCCCTTTTACAATAGCTGCAAAAAAATAGTTGTGAATATACCTAACTGAGGAGGTGAAAGACCTCTACAAGGAAAACTACAAAATACTGCTGAAAGAAATCAAAGATGATACACACAAATGAAAACATATTCCATGCTCATGGATGGGTAGAATCAATATTGTGAAAACAACCATACTGCTAAAAGCAATCTATAAATTCAATGCAATTTCCATCAAAATACCACCATCATTCTTCACAGAATTAGAAAAAACAATGATAAAATTCATATGGAACCAGAAAATAGCCCACATAGCCCAAGCAAGACTAAGCAAAAAGAACAAATCTGGAGGCATCACATTACCTGATTTCAAACTATACTATAAGGCCATAGTCACCAAGACAGCATGGTACTGGTATAAAATAGGCACATAGAACAATGGGACAGAATACAGAATCTAGAAATAAACCCAGATACTTACAGCTAACTGATCTTTGACAAAGCAAACAAAAACATAAAGTGGGGAAAGGACACCCTATTCAACAAATGGTGCTGGGATAATTGGCAAGCCACATGTAGGAGAATGAAATTGGATCCTTATCTCTCACCTTATACAAAAATCAATTCAAGATGGATTAAGGACTTAAATCTAGGATCTGAAACTCTATAAATTCTAGAAGATAACATTGGAAAACCCCTTCTAGACATTGGCTTAGGCAAGGATTTCATGACCAAGAAGCCAAAAGCAAATGCAATAAAAACAGAGATAAATAGCGGGGACTTAATTAAAAGAGCTTTTGCATGACAAAAGGAACAGTAAGCAGAATAAACTGACAATCCACAGAACGGAAGAAAATCTTCACAATCTATATATGTGACAAAGGACTAATATCCAGAATCTACAACAAACTCAAATAAATCAGCAAGAAAAATAAATCCCATCAAAAAATGGGCTAAGGGAAGGGGAACATCACATACCAGGCCCTGTTGTGGGGTCGGGGGAGGGGGGAAGGGGGAGGGACAGCGTTAGGAGATATACCTAAGGTAAATGATGAGTTAAGGGGTGCAGCACACCAACATGGCACACGTACGCATATGTAACAAACCTGCACGTTGTGCACATGTACCCTAGAACTTAAAGCATAATTTAAAAAATGGGCTAAGGACATGAATAGATAATTCTCAAAAGAAGATATACAAATGGCCAACAAACATATGAACAAATGCTCAAAATCGCTAATAATCAGGGAATGCAAATCAAAACCACCATGTGATACCACCTTATTCCTGCAAGAATGGCCATAAAAAAATTAAAAAAACAGTAGGTGTTGGCGTGGATGCAGCGATGAGGGAACACTTCTACACTGCTGGTGAGAATATAAACTAGTACAACACTGTGGAAAGCAGTGTGGATATTCCTTAAAGAACTAAAAGCAGAACTACTATTTGATCCAGCAACCCCACTACTGGGTATCTACCCAGTGAAAAAGGAGTCATTATGCGAAAAAGATACTTGCACATGCATGTTTATAGCAGCACAATTCACAACTGCAAAATTGTGGAACCAACCCAAATGCCCATCAATCAACAGGGAATAAAGAAACTGTGGTATATATAAATATATATATATATGATGGAGTATATATATATGATGGAATATATATATAATAAATCATATATATGATATATATATCATATATATACCACAGTTTATATATATATATTTCATCATATATATACCACAGTTTCTTTTTATATATATAAAGTTTCTTTACATATAGGATGAGATATATATATATATATATATGATGAGATATATATATATGTACTCAGACATAAGAAGGAATGAATTCACGGCATTCACAGTGATCTGGATGAGATTGGAGGCTATTATTCTAAGTGAAGTAACTCAGGAATGGAAAACCAATCATCATATGTTCTCACTGATATGTGGGAGCAAAGCTATGAGGACACAAATGCATAAGAATGGTGCAATAGGCCAGGCGCAGTGGCTGACGCCTGTAATCCCAGCAGTTTGGGAGGCCAAGGCGGATGGATCACGAGGTCAGGAGTTCGAGACCAGCTTGACCAACATGGTGAAACCCCATCTCTACTAAAAATACAAAAGGTAGCAGGGCGTGGTGGTGCACACCCAGATACTCAGGAGACTGAGGCAGGAGAATCACTTGAACCCGGGAGGCGGAGGTTGCAGTGAGCTGAGATCATGCCACTGCACTCCAGCCTGGGTGACAGAGTGAGACTCTGTCTCAGAAAAAAAAAAAAAAAAAGAGAAAGAATGATACAGTGGACTTTGGGGACTTGGGGTGAAGGGTGGGAAGGGGGTGAGGGATAAAAGACTACACAGAGGGTGAAGTGTATACTGCTCTGGTGATGGGTACACCAAAATCTCAGAAATCACCACTAAAGAACTCATTCATGTAATCAAACACCACCTGTACCCCTATAATCTATGGAAAAATAAAAAAAGAAAAGACGAAAACGTCAAAGAAAGAGAAAATATGGGTAAATATGTTTGACCTAATAAGTAAACCAAAGTAAATTAAGAAAAATATATTTTATTATCAAAATAATTAAATTTGAGATAAAAATTTTACACAGTGCAGAATGTGTGTATAAATCTATTTTCAAGTAGTTTGGAAATATGTATCATGCACCTCAAAACTACTCATATTGTTTGACCCCATAATCACACTCTCATAATTCTATCATTAGTAAACGATCTGAGAGAAGGAAAAAGCCAATGCACAGCAATATTTGAGAGAAAAAGAATCTCAAATGTATCAAGAAAGGATGATGGTTGCTGGGAAATATTGGTACATGTACAAGTTGGAATAGTATATGGTTATTAGAAATGACTTTTGAGAAAAACATGGAATATCAGGAGAAAATCTTTTGTTAAAATGTAAATGAAATATCAGGCCATGAAATTATCTGTTTAATAATGTCTCAGTCTTCTGCAGAGCAAAAGAAACTATCATCAGAGTGCGGGCAACCTACATAATGGGAAAAAATTTTTGCAATCTACCCATCTGAGAAAGGTCTAATATACAGAATTTATAAGGAACTTAAACAAATTCACAAGAAAAAAACAAAGAACCCTATCAAAAACTGGGCAAAGGACATGAACAGACACTTCTCAAAAGAAGGCATTTATGCGGCCAACAAACATGAAGAAAAGCTCAACATCACTGATCATTAGAGAAATGCAGATCACAACCACATGAGATACCATCTCATACCAGTCAGAATGGCGATTATTTAAAAAATCAAGAAACAACAGATGCTGGAGAGGCTGTGGAGAAATAGGAATGCTTTTACACTGTTGGTGGGAGTATAAATTAGTTCAACCATTATGGAATGCAGTGTAGCAATTCCTCAAGGATCTAGAACCAGAAATAACATTTGACCCAGCAATCCCATTACTGGGTATATACCCAAAGAAATATAAATCATTCTATTATAAAGATACATGCACACTTACGTTTAGTGCAGCACTATTCACAATAGCTAAGACATGGAACCAGCCCAAATGTTCATCAATTATAGACTGGACAAAGAAATGTGGTACACATATACCATGGAATACTATGCAGCCATAAAAAGGAATGAGATCATGTCCTTTGCAGAGACATGGATGAAGCTGGAAGCCATCATTCTCAGCAAACTAACACAGGAACAGAAAACCAAACACCACATGTTCTCACTCATAAGTGGGAGTTGAACAATGAGAACACAGGGACACAGAGAGGGGAACAACACACTCTGGGGCCTATAGCCGGGGGTGGGGAGTGGCGAGGGGAGGAAGAGCATCAGGACAAAAAGCTAACGCATGCAGGGCTTAAAACCTCACTGACGGGTTGATAGATGCAGCAAACCACCATGGCACACATATACCTATGTAACAAATCTGAATGTTCTGCACATGTATCCTGGAACTTAAAGTAAAATTAAAAAAAAAAATCTCATTACACAAACGTTTCCCCCTCATGTATACAGACATTTTCCCCTCAGGTGCCATTGTTCATTAACAGATAGAAAATGTATTTTGCCTGAATATTAATTAAACAGCAAACTTTTAGTACTTGCACTTCTACATCTGTCATGGAAGATGAACAAAATATTCAAGAAAACCATTCCTGCCTTGGTCTGTTTTGGTAGTATGAACAGGACTGACAGGATTTGGGAAGTGTAGAGAGAATAGATACTACCTCATTTTTTAGAAGAAGCACAGTATCAATTATAAGACAAAAATATTTTCTAGGGAGTTCACTTACTCTTAAAATTAGTTTCCGAAATATTTCCCTTCCACTGGCCCCCATCCCCAACAAAGCCATGATTTTAGGCTGTGGTCCTCCCTTCCTTACTTCTAGGGCCTGTTCTAATAGAGCCACAGCTTGCGTACTTCCTCTCCTCCTTTTTGCCTTTTCTTTCGCTATTTCTTCTCTTGGTTCTATTTTTGTTTGTTCGTTTGTTTGTTTACCAAGTATTTTCATATGTGTTCTCTTAGTTAACCAAGAAAAAGTTAAGAAAAGTTTCATCTCTGAATGACCCTCATTTTTTTGCTTGTCTTCTTGAGAGGGAGTCTGACTCTGTTGCCCATGCTGGAATACGGTGGTACAATCTCGGCTCCCCGCAACAGCTGTCTCCCAGGTTCAAGCGATCCTCCTGCTTCAGCCTCCCAAGAAGCTGGGATTACAAGTGTGTGCCACCATGCCCGGCTAATTTTTTTGTACTTTTAGTAGAGGTGGGGTTTCACCATATTGGCAGGCTGGTCTCAAACTCCTGACCTCAAGTGATCTACCTGCCTCGGCCTCCCAAAGTGCTGGGATTACAGACGTAAGCCACCTTGCCCTGCTAGACCCTCATTTTTTAATAAATTTTTTTCCAATAATTTCCATCACAGAAGCCATGTAATTCCAATTTTTTCCCCCATTATCCTGGGCCCCAAAGTGGTCCAATCTGCACTTTTACCTTCTTTCTCCTTCTATGCCTGGAGTACTCTGCTCTTCCCATCGTTACCCAAATACGTTCTGTTTTCTATGTTGGGGCTCTTATTCTTGCTTTTCATGTTGCTCGGAATGATCTCCTAAGATGACTGTAATATGAGAACATGGTAGATAAGAATTTACTACAAGAAAAAAACAAAAAACCAACCAAACAACCAACCAACAAACAAAAAACCAGGACTCAGAATTCCCTAGTAAGAGAACACCAAAGGAGACCTCTTTTGGAGTGGTTTCAACAATACTTGCATTTTCTATGAGTTTTTGAGAGATGGATCTGTGACCACCACACAGCAAAGGTACCAGTGACTACAGGGTGGCAGGGAGTCCTACCAATTCTAGGAGCGGCACTTTTTCCAACTTGGAAGACTTCAGAGAATTCTGCATACTCTAAACCTCTGTTGACCATAATTTATCATCCAAATAAGTACACTGAGACTGGGAGTGGGTGCTATTAAAATTTATACTGGGACAAGCAAAAAGCAGTACAGTTATGGACGAATTTTTAGTGCTTCTTACTGTGTATTGTTAGAAATATAAAATTTCCAATATCTGACCTTCTGACTCTGAATCTCCGCAATTACAGTATGGAATCTGCATTTTACATAAACTCTTCAGTTTCTTGGTAATTGAAATTCGAGACCCACTACAAGTAGGTATTTTTTTTTTACAAGTAGATATTACTTTTTGTTTTTCTTCAATAATCTTCCTCTAAACATTTAATGGAGATTATCATTAATACAATTTACTAAGTAAATAATCCACATAGGGTACTTTTAAGGTACAGTCAACATGCAAAGTTAAAACTTGCTTTTTGTCTGCCATTTCCAACGTGCTTTTATATCTACTATGGCTACTCAATTAAAGACTTGGTTTAAATACTGTTAAATAACTATAGAAGTATTATTTTCAAGTATTTTGCAAGGAAAGCATATGACATTTCAACTACATTGTGACCTCCTTTACAAAGGCTCATTGGGTACTTTATTATAATTTGTACATAACTTTGTTATAATTTAATAGACTTGCTAAGAAATAAACTTTTGGAACTCAATCCATTGTCTATTTTGAGACTATTAAGTTTTGTGACTTAGGCACATTGTTTTAAAATAAAAAAAATCCTTCTACAGTGTCCAACTATCTTATAATTTGTCCAATCCATCTAGTAAAGATCTCACTGAAATTTCTAGTAAGTAACTTCATTTTCTGGAATAGACACAAAGCCTTTCTGATCTGTAATACTTTATAAATCCCTTGAATTTATATTACTTTGGATGTAAGAGAAAAGCCTCTAAAGTCCTTTTTCCATTCTTTAAAAAGACTAACAGTTTTAATATACATAAACATTAAATAAACGCATTAGGCCTATTATGGGTAAGTTTTATATATATGTTGAATATATATAGTGTATATATATATAATATATGTTGACTCTAAATAATATGTATGTTGAATATATATTATACATATTCCTCAGTGGTTCAACAACTCAGAAATTGAGTTCATTACACTGTACACGGTAATGACTAATTCAAAGTGTTACTTAACGTTCCTCCTAACCCTGGTTCTCCTTGGTTTTGTTTTTTCTTAAAGAATCCATATAACTGCACCCTTTCTTCTTTTCCTTCAAAAAGTCCTATTTTAAAAAATCGTGTTCTCAATGGCATGTTTTTGAATTGTTAATCAGATGTTTTGGGGAGCATTCTTGTCATTTCACAGCCCTTCTGTAGTTGAAGTAGCATATTGGGTAGTGGTTCCTAACTGGGAGGAGCACACGAATCACCTATGGAGTTTTTTTGTTTGTTTGTTTGTTTTTGTTTTTGAGACCGAGTCTCGCTCTGTCACCCAGGCTGGTGTGCAGTGGTGCGATCTCTGCTCACTGCAAGCTCCACCTCCTGGGTTCATGCCATTCTCCTGCTTCAGCCTCCCAAGTAGCTGGGACTACAGGCGCCCGCCGCCACGCCCAGCTAATTTTTTTTTTTTTTTTTTTTTTTTTAGTAGAGATGGGGTTTCACCGTGTTAGCCAGGATGGTCTCGATCTCCTGACCTCGTGATCCACCCATCTCGGCCTCCCAAAGTGCTGGGATTACTGGGGCTCCACCTTAAACCTACTGAATCAGAACGTGTGGAGCTGAGGCTTGTGTGTGTGTGTGCACACGTGCTCATGGACACTCCCAGCTAATAATTACTGCACTCAAATCCTTGTCTGACCACATAATAGTTGTGTGGCCATGTTATTTACTTCCTATGAGATCAATTGCTACTCTAAAATATGGGAGTCATCATACAGGACTCAGAAAGTGATTTTTGGTAATTAAAGTAAGACAACCAACATAGAGTGCCAAATTTCCCTCTATGTAAGGCAAATTTTCTTATTTAGCCTCTAAAAGGAATAATTTTATATGAATAATGTTCATTATACAATCTTTTTATGCTAGTTTTCAGTTAATCAGGCAGAGCTGACAGTCTCCATGAGGAATCATAAAAATAATCAACCTTATCCCAGAAGAATTGTCAACCAAGACAAAAGCCAGAGGGAAATTAATTTTCTTCACCTCTTAATATTTGATCTGCAAAGAAATTTGTTTTGTGACTTTTCTTGCTTTTAGAATAGAAACTTGAGACATAACCTCTTGGAAAAATTTGCATATTATTTCTAACAAAGATGTTATGACCTTCTGTCAGAGCTCAATGCCACTCAAGTTGCCATACAAGAACTAAGTTCCTGTAGAGGTACAGTGACAGCTGTTGGGCTGAATGCCGGCAGAGAAATGAGAAAACATCAAGGTACTGGGTAATTCTGTTATTCATGGCTCTTTTCCAGATTACTTCCTCTTTAAATGAACCCACAAGAAGTGTAGAGGTGAGTATAAGCTATGTTTCCCAGGAAACGTTAAAGGTAAAATTTCAAGTGTCAGAATAATTGCTTTGACTCATTTGAGTCAATAGAGATGATAAATGTTAAAAGGGCCCAGAAAAGCTGCTCTTGCAGAATGGTTGTTTAGATTTCAGTGTTTGAGAACGTTTTTAGTTATCCTGAAGTCTACTATAAAGTTCTACACCAAATTATTTTCATTTTAATGTATAGGACAAACAAACTGTAATCATACTTTTAGGAGTGAGGGTGGTTCGCAATACCCAATTATATACCTAATTATATAGTATTAGAACATCAGAAAGGATGAGAATCCCTGCTAGGAGCTGTGGGTTTAGGGTCCCAGGATGACCTGGGAAAGCTAAGCCTCCCTGGTGTAGTTTCAATAAGCAGGAGCTTGGAGTAGAGGCAATATTTCTATTGTGATTGTACCAAGCACTGTGCCTGGCATAGAGTAGATGCTTAATTAAAGTTTATTAAATAAATGAATGTTCGTGGATTACTCACTTAAACTTAGTGAGCTGGCTTGATAATATCTGCCTGGGCAGCAAAAATGGTGTGGAAAAATAGCTCTAAATTCATTATTATTACCAGGAGAACAAATTCATATACAAAGGATATCATTTTTTCTTACCAAGTCACTGTTTACCAAGGAAAGAAAACAGTACAATATTTAGTTTAACCAGATTTTAACATGGTGCCTGGCTCTCCCTAAAGCATTGCATTGCAGATTAGGTTGGGGAAGATGTGTGTCGAAATTTTCTCTCACGCTCCCTGCAAAAGCATCTTTCATTCTCCTGGTGGTTCCTACTCTCTTTCTGTTGAAGACCGCCAGGTTTCCTGCCTGTTGTCACACACTCACAAACTGGCAGAAACATTCTGCGCTCCTCTTTTTGATAGCCTTATTTTACAAAGAAAAAAATATCTAGAATTAGTATTTAAAAAAAAAGCACAATAGCCTGATGCATACATCTCAATGCAGCCTGGGGCAGAGAAGTCTCTAGTGTATCTATGACTGCTCCTCAGCTTCCCATATGCTCTGCTGGCCCACACTGCTTGCCAGCAGTCCTTACATCAAAAAGGTTGATTATGCATCCAGCTCTACCCTACTCTTCTGCCGGCAGCATGCTCACAAAGCTGTTTTATAATTTTTATTTTCATTTTTGGAGATGCACATGCATGGAAAAATTTTACACAATAGGGAATGTTCTGGGGTAGGCAAATGGAAAATGAACATGGCCGCCTCTTCCCCCAGGATGTCCATATGTCTATTTTTTCCTACTATAACTTTACAGGGACTGTATTCATATGGTTCTGCTTTAAGAGCTTATATGACTGATAAACAATATAATTTGTTATGGGCAGTATACTTTTTTCTTGTTTAAACAGGAAAAAAAAAACCCAACTCTGATATTTTAATTCAGAGCAGAAGAGCTTCCGAAAACTGATACTTTCTGCTATGAATGTTCTGTTTCAAAATCTGGAACATCTAGGATATAAGATACATTGTCTTTTTTTTTTTAAAGGTAGGTTCCATTCAAAGTACAAACTCATGATAAAAATTGCTGTAGCAGGAGTGTCAGTCTGCAAATTGCTTTTCAGATGAAGGAGCTTTGTTTCCTGTTGAATAATAGCTCCCAAGCATTTCTACTTATGATTGGTGGAGGAAATCCTCCTGTCATAGCACATTAGGGTTTGATACATTTGCTTGAAATCTCCAAATCTGCCAGAGAGGTACATCTGTAGTGAAGCCACCGGCATAGTTTGCTAGAGGGATCTGGGTGAACTTTCATCACAAATGTGAGTTAGCAATGTTCCTCCTCAAAACTAGAGAAGACCTATGTATGTCAAGGGCTCTGACCAATTGAGGCACTACAAATTATCTGATCAAACTTGACCTATTTTAGATCTACTAGAGCAGTCTAAGATAACCTAGAGCAGTAAGAACCTAAGAACAGGAACTTTCAGTTGTGCATAAAGTGATGCTGCTGATGGAGATGAGTTCTGACCTTCCTGAAGGAAGGTTCTATGTTTTAATTAAAGTACTTAGAGATCCTAAAATGATGCTCTTTTAGCAAGCACCTAGTAAATGTTAATGGTTTTCCTTTTTGAGGGGAGAGAGAAATCTTTGTCCATCATTCTGTGATAGTGTATATATAGCTAATGCAAATGAGAGTAGCCTCTTACATGGGGATTAGGCTCTAAATCTAATGAGAAAGACATACCATTACACACAGTAAAAATGACCCTGTTTCCTTTAAATTGACCATAAAGTGTAGTATTCACAGTGTTGTTAACAGAGCAATAATTACTATAATCCAAGATCTGAGAGCCTCTGAAAGCCTATATCCAAATGTGTGGACATTCAAGCCTTCCTGCCTAGATTACTATCAGATTTTTGAGGTAAATAGAGAATGGATGATAGGGGATTCTAGAATAGTCTTGCCTGATAATAGCGATTATATTTTTGTTTTAAAATTCAGCATCTAAAATCAGTATATGTTTATATATTTCTTTATTTTAGGAAGGATTAAACAAGATGGTAGAGTTGCACCTTAGGTGGCACTGAATTCTAACATTGGTGCATAAATTATGCAACTCCATTATTTTTGAGGCATTCATTACATGACTGTAGATTATGTAACCATTTTGGGGGGCATATGGAGCAGGCAATTTTAGTTATATGGTGTTTTCTTTAAGTCACTTTAATTTGTCACCTTTTTCTAGGCTTTTTAGCCATGGTTAATAGTGATAGTAATCAGGTAAGAGTATTAAAATCATAGGTGATCTGGGTATGAAGGATCCTTTATCCACATATCTTCATTCATATATTGATAATTCTCTAGAATATCTGAATTGACACTTTTTGAGTATGTTCATCCAACCATTTACACATCCAACCATTTACACATACTCAAGTGTAGAATTGAATAAATGAACATTTTCTGAAGACTTTCATGTTAGATTTTGTCAACTACTTTACTGAAATCTGAATTTAACTGTGCAATACTAGCATTATGGACATAGTAAATCTGTCAAACAAGGAATTAAAGTAAGAGTAATGTGATTTGTTATTGGTGAGCACAGACAGGATCCCAAGGACACTTGCTTTTCAAAGTACTCATATACCCACCTATTAAATCCATTCTGGAATATTGCTTTTGATCAATATGAAGCTTGTTGGCTCTTGAAATTGCCTAACATAGTAGAATCAACAATAAAATTTGTCTGTCTCTAGTCTTCCAGCACCTTTCCCATTTCCCAAAATTCTTCCACAACAGTGGACAATAATTTGTTAATCTCATTTAGGAGTTTTGCAGATACTTGGATAGAGTTCATTCCATTCCAATTACTGGAATTCCCTTGGGAGGGCTACATGTTCTCTTTACAAGGGCCAGATGTTTGGTGTCAATCTTGATGTTCACAATTCTTTCTACTGCCTTCTGATATGATGTGCTTATGTGATGTGGGGCTTTTGCAAAGCTTGTCACTGGGACCCCCACTTTACTTTTAGTTAAGACACAAAGGTTTTTATCTGATAATTTATGAAATACAAATCTATTTCGATCAAGAATAAGAACCTCGGCAAGATGGTTTTGATCCTGGTGTGTCCTACTATTCCATCCATTCTCAAATGGTGCCAGTGGTGGCACAATTCATGACCACTAGGCACACAACCTCCCATAGCAGCAGCCACTGCCACACACCACAACCCCACTGCTATTCTCAATGACTTGTTTTAATGCAACCTAATAACTTCCCCCACAAACAGCTCTTTCATGTATAGAGTTGCCATAGAAATGAAAAACCCTATATACAGTTTCAGTCATGCCAGATGAGTAAGTTCTAGAGATCTGCTGTACAATATAGTACCTATAGTTAACAATACGGCATCGTACCCTTTAAAGTATGTTAAGAGGATAGAGCTCATGTTACTTGCTCTTATCACAAAGCAAAACAAAACCACAAAAGAACACAAGGTAATTTTGACAGGTGATGAATATGCTTAGTATGCTGATTATGGTGATGGTATCACAAGTATGTACATATGTCCGAACCCATCAAAATGTATATATTAAATATATGCAATTTTAAAAATATCAATTATGTTTCAACAGAGCTTTTCTAAAAAGAGAAACAAACAACCCTGCTTCAAAGCTAATCCTGCCCTCCTGGGCAGAGGGCACTGTGACTGCTCGCTGAGGGTAAATAGACATCTTCTTGGGAGGCTGGGCACCTTCCAAGCACCATTCAGCTCTGACTGAATTCAGTTCTCTCTGCCTTGTACCCTACATATTCATGGAGGTTTCTGCATATAGGGCTGCAAACAGCCACACTGCCCTTAGCAAATGTCCGAGAAGGCTTGGGGGCTTTTAAAAATGTATTATTGATACATAGTGGATGTACATGTTTTCTAGGTACATGCAATATTTTGATATATTCATATAATGTCTAATGATCAAATCAGAGTAATTCAGAAATCCATCAACTTAAAAATTTATCTTTTCTTTATGCAGGGGGGACTTATTTAAAAAATTGTAGCTTACCATTTGGTAATTGACTAAAATATTTCTGTGTTCTCTTCTTTGTGCCACTGAAACCTGATAGACTGATTTTGCTGCTGAATTGAGATAAAACTATAGTTTCTAGCATGGCGCTTGGCACATAGTAGATGCTGAGTCAAGGTGAGTTTGTTTCTCTTACCATGGCCTTGGTGGTACTGCTTCATTTTATACCTTCAATAATCAGAGATGGCAAGAAAGGAGGGTGGAAGGTGAAGGGAGAATGTAAGTCTTTACTTGAATACATTTCAGGATATTCCTAATACACACTATAAATGCATCAGTTATATGCTGTTGAGCAGCTCTCTGATCAAAGCTTCCCAGTGGCTTCCAAGGCTCCAAAGTCCTATCTAATCTGCATCCCCTCTGCCTCATTCTTTTCCAGCCACAGTGACTTCCTTGATGTTCTTCAACACACCAAGCACAATCACACTCCAGGGTCTTTAACTTTATTGTTGCTGCTGCCTGGAATACTGTTCATTCGATATTTGCATGGTTTTTTCCTTACTGCATTCAAGTCCTAGTTCAGATATTTCCTTAGCAAGGTTCCCTCATGACACCTAAAAATTGTAATCTTTTCTTTGCTCAGGCACTGCCCATCTCCCTTACTCTCTTTTATTTTTCCATAGTATTTACTACTCTTTAATGTCCTATATAACTTACTTATGTGGAATGTTTATTGTCTGTATCTTCCTATACATATACAAACACACAGAGACACAGACACATAGATGTACATACAGACTGTGGGCTCCATGAAAGCACGGAATTTTTTCTTCTGCCCACTGCTGTATCCCCAGTGCCTATAAAAGTATGCTTGGAAGTAGTAGTTTGCACAATAAATATTAAATGAATTAAAAAATGTGAATGAAGGACTACTCAGGAATGCAACATGGCAGAAAAGTAAGACACCCCTATATTTGGCCAAGTGATGGGTATTCACTAACACTTAGTGGAACTGGAAATTTATTATCTGGGCATTACAAAGAGCAGTAAGGCCCAGGTCATGTGGACTGACATTTGGTTTTACAGTCGTTGTCACTACTTTATGGTCCCCCGATTCTGAGACCAGAAACATGTATGGTTCATCACAAATGCAGTCTGGATCCCTTCTAAGCCATTATGCTCAGCACCACCAGAATTACTGGTCTCAAAGTAAAATTTGACTATGACTCTTGTCCACTTAAGGTTCTTCAGTGATTTTCTGCATTTTTCAAGATAAAGTCTAACAGTGCATAAAACTAGTATGCTAGTTCTTCATTTACTCCTCATTATTACCGGCCCTCTGTGCACAGCGTCATATTAAAGTACTTGCAGTTTCTCAAAAATGCTATGTTCTCTGCTTTTGTAAACTTGTTTCCTTTATCAATTCTACCCTATTTATTTTGCCAACTTCGGCATCTTTGAGTCCCAATACAGGTTTCATCATTTCCAAAAAACCTTCCTTGTACTGCCTAGGATGCATTAACTTACCTTCTACTTCTTAGCAGACGGGATCTGCTAGTTTCTTCTTGTAGTTCTGCCAAATTTTAACGTTTTACTTTATGTATTAACCGTCTTTATCTCTGACAATGTTTTTCATGGTCTTAAACTTTATTTCATCTGATTTTAAAGCTATATCAGCTCCCTTTGGTTTGTTTTCTTGGTAGTTATTTTTCTCACAATTTTATTTTTAATATTAATGTGTTATATTTTTAAGTGGGCTGCTTATAAACATAATATTGTTAGTTAAAATGTATTATCTGTCATTCTTTGTCTTTTAATTCAAGTATTTAGCCAATTTTCACTCACTTGGTTAACAGTATATTTGTGCTTTTAAAAATTTTCTCCTTTTCGTCTTTTTAAGCTAATTAGGTTTTTTTCCCTCTTCTTAGTTTTCCTGTCTGCTGGTTTTGGAATTGCAGTCTTGGACTCTATAATTTTAGTGCTTACTCTAATTCCTAATATGCATACATAACTCAATAAAGTTTAAATTTAATCAGTATATTTACCCACTTTTGGAATAATACAAGGACCTCTGAACACAACTTTAATCACCACCACTATCAACAACTGATATGCTGTTGTCTTGCTTTTTAATTGTATTATTTAATGTGCAAATTAGATATTATTTTCAATTATTTGTAGTCAACATTTGTTTAGATTTATCTATTCATCATACTTTCTTGTATCTCAGATCTTCTGATATGGTTTGGCTGTGTCCTCACCCAAATCTCATCTTGAATTGTAACTCCCACAATTCCCACGTGTCATGGTGGGAGGTGATTGAATTATGGGGGTGGGTCTTTCCTGTGCTGTTCTTGTGATGGTGAATAAGTCTCATGAGACCTGATGGTTTTCAAAATGGTGAGTTTCCCTGCACAGGTTCTCTCTTTGCCTGCTGCCATCCAAGTAAGATGTGACTTGCTTCTCCTTGCCATTCACCATGATTGTGAGGCCTTCCCAGCCATGTGGAACTGTAAGTCCACTAAACATCTTTTTCTTTCTAGTCTCAGGTATGTCTTTATCTGCAGCATAAAAATGGACTAATACATCTTCCTTTAAGAAAATTTTCCTTCTTTCTTAGAACATTTTTATTCTGATAATCCTCTTAAAATTTATTTGCAATTGTTTTACAGTAGTTTTTAACACTGTAACAATTAGCTTTTTCCATCTATTTGCTCATAATTACATAATAATACTCACCATTCTTTTTTGTCTTTAGATAAGACATCCTTTCTGGGGCAATTTGCCTTTTTATTGAAGTAGACCTTTTAGGAAAATACACATGTGAGGGTTTCTGGGTAATAAATTATTTAGTTCCAGTTTTTAATATTTATTTTTTGGAATGACCAAAAACAAAGTTGTTTTGCTTTTGTGCTTGAAAGACATACAATTACACTTGTCAGTAATTTTTCTCTCAGAACTTTAAAATAATTATTTCAGTTTTCTATATTCCGTTATTGCTAAGAATTGTCAGTCTAATTGTCATTCTGTCTTATGTTGTCTGCTTATTTTCTCTGGCTTCTAATGAGACTATTCTGTGTTCTACAGTTTGTCTATAGTGTGTATGGATTTCTTTTTATTACTCCACTTTGGAATAAATTTGGCTGCTTGAACTGGATAACTGCTGTTTCTCTTCAATTCTGGAAATTTCTTAATAATCATATTCTAAAATATTTCCTTTTCTTTATAATTCTGTATTCTTTCTGGAATTCTGATTAAATGTACCTTTTAACTTCTCTTTCATATTTTTCATCCTTTTCCCCTTTATATTGCATTCTGGGTAATTTCTTCATGTCTATATTTTACTTTACTAGTTCTCTCTTCAGTTGTGTCTAAGATGCTAATGTTTACTAAACAGGCACACACACATACATACACATAATAATTTCCATGAGTTATATTCATTCTTCTTTCAGGTATGATGCCTGTGTATCTCTAATGTTCCCTTGCTCCCCACTCATATTTATGGAATGCTCTTTTATTCATTGAAGATTTTACTTGTCTATTTTACATTCTGAAACTGCCTGACACACTATCTGCAATCTTTGATGGTCTGAGTCTGTCATTTGTTTCTTTTGCTGACCCTCACTCATGCTAGCTCATGCTCTTTGGGTATTCATTTGTTAGAATTCTTGGAGTCTTGGGGTAAAGGTTATTCTCCCAGAGATGATTTTCTTTTGCTTATGTGAGGTGTGAACTTAGGTTTGGGGGAACACACAGATAATGTGAACTCAAGTTGACACTCATATAAGAGCTAGGAGATGTTTTTCCTCCCTCCAGTGAGATCCAAGGTTGAAATAGATTAATTTTTTTAGTCTCTCCCTTTCTGAGGTGGTTCCCTCACCCAATTTTATTATTTTTTTTGCGGCAATTGTCCTTAAGCAGTTTTTGCTTTACTTGGGACCCTCTTACCAGCTAGAAGGCTCTGCTTCCTTTCCCTTGTGCATGTGTGATCTAAGCTCTCAGCCACTAGGCAATGGCGGAAGCACATGGCAGATGTCAACTATTTTCTCTCTGAATTCAAAATCGCTCTTTAATTCAGGCCTTTAAGGGGCTCTCTTATTTTTTTGTCAGCTCAACTATGTATTTTTGTAAGTGATGTTATAAAAAGGATTTTCAGAGTACATATTCCTTCATATTGTTAGAAAGGTAAGTCCTTCTCATAGTGCTTCAAATTTCCCATTTTATAATATTTAGTACATTCTTTTTAAAAATTTAAAATTCTTTTTAGAGAGAGTGTCTCACTATGTTGCCTAAGCTGGACTTGGAATCCTGGGCTCAAGTGATCCTCCTGCTTCAGCCTACCAAAGTACATTCTTTTGTAAATGTCGAATTTTTTATCTTTTTCAGTTGATTGTGTTCATCCTGAGGGCAGGAACAATTTCTTACCATGTCATAATTTATTTAGTCAAGAAATAATAAGTTTCTGGCTGTATATATAAAGGTAGTCAAAATTGAAATCATCCCTGCACTTATGAAGCTGACAAATTAAAAATAATACAAGCTAATTTTTGTTGAATCATTTCTTATTTAGCAAATTGTCTAGTTGTTCTGACACTTTATGCTTATTGTCTCATATTAATCTTCATAACTATCCTATGAATTTGCCATTATTAATATTTTATTTTAAAGATGGGGTAACTGAGGCTGAAAGAAGTGATTTGTGTGTAGGAAGAGTGGAGTATAATAATTTTTATGATTAGTTAGCCATGACCTACATTTTAAAAATTTAAATTATCTTGCCAGGCAAGGTGGCTCACGCCTGTAATCCCAGCAATTTGGGAGGCCAAGGTGGATGAATCGCTTGAGCTCAGGAGTTCAGGACCAGCCTGGGAAACATGGTGAAACCCTGTCTCTACCTAAAATACAAAAAATTAGGCGAGCATGGTGGTGTGCATCTGTGGTCCCAGCTACTCAGGAGGCTGAGGTAAGAGGATTCATTAAGCCCAGGAGGCCGAAGTTGCAGTGAGCCAAGATTGTCTCACCGCTCTCCAGCCTGACTGACAAAACAAGACTCTGTCTCAAAAAAAAAAAAAGTATCTTATTCTTTGAATTTTTATAATGATTTCTATTGCTATAGACTCAACACTATACATGGTTTCAGAGATTCACTTGAACACATCAAAAGGAAAGTGAGGATGTATCTCTGAGGACGGACCCTCTATGCATACACAATACTCTTTCTGATGCTATCTCTCATCTCTCACTGTTGCTTGTGAATGCTCTATTATGATGACTTCTTTCTTTCCCAAGTGTATTTGCTTCATATTGGACTTTTCCTTCTTTTTTTTTTTATATTTCTTTTCCTAAACCCTTTAAAAGGTTTTGGCTCTGAATTTTCAAGAGGAGTCTATAAAATCCAACAATGAATGCTTCAGGGATTTTTAATAAAGCATGAGCTGTGAAAAGTAGTTTTTACCAGGATTTGTAGGCTCTGGGTTATATCCTAGATTGACAAGGGAGTATCTTCAGGCAAGAACATCATTCTAATCATGATGTAAAATTTTTTTGGTCAAATAATTCAAACCTCAGTTGTTTGATATGTATCAGGTTTTTAAATTGAGTTATATCTTTGAAGATCTACTTGATGTGGCAGAGATTTATCTCATCATATAAATTCTGAGAAACTAAAGAAGACTATCATATATGTCCTTAAGAATATTGATTCTTACAAGCAATAACCATAATGATCACTATGTCATATATAGTTGCATTTAATTGTATTAATGACATCCTTTCAGCAGCAACTTGTACTTATTCAATGGTACTTGTACTTCTTTGGCATTTGAAGTACCACCTCACTCTTCTTAATCTGCCTTATTTTAGGTTCCTACTTTTTGTATTCTTTGTTCTCTCTATTTCCTTATATTTTGTGGCAGCCCAGGTGGCCGCCTGGTCTCCTCTTATTCTTACTCATTGGCTGCTGTGTAATGAGCTTCAGCATAAGATTTTCCGGCAGGTAGCAATGGGAACTTTTCTGTTCAGTTCTTCTGCACCCCTGGCTCCTGTGCATATACAATGCTGTCTTTCTGATGTTATCTCTCACTGTTCCTTGCAAATGCTCTATTTTTTTGACTTCTGTCTTCCTGAGTCAGCTCCATCCCAAGTGTATTTGCTTCATGTTGGACTTTCTCTTCTTTTTATTTCTTTTCTTAAACCTTTTAAAAGTTTTTGGCTCTGAATTTTCAAGAGGAATCTATAAAAATCCAACAATGGATGTTTCAGGGATTTTTTTAATAGAGCATGAGCTCAGCAGAAAAAGTAGTCTTATCAGGATTTTTCATGTTATAATTTCTCACTTTGTTTTACAAAGACAGCACACCCAGAAAACAATAACATTGTTCTTTTGAGAACAGGAGGCATCAACTACTACTCTACAAAGTAATGTTAGTATAAATAAATAGATAGAAACAGTGTAAGAGGGAAAATCACGTTGTTAAACATTTTGAGAGTGCAGAGCATGGGTGCTGTTCTTATTTTCAGTTGCTCTCATCAGACAATGATTACTTGACACCTCTTAAGAGTAAAGCAAGAAGATTGGTGAACATAAGGTTCACAACTACTGGAAATCTCACAGAAGAGTGGGCTTCTGATGGATCTTAGGCCTGTGATTAGTTACAGACCAACAAATGCGTGAGTCATAACTTGTTAGTCACATTAAAATTATCTAAATCAAGTTGAAGATAAAATGGGATATCGATCTATTTTTCCCACATGAAAAAAAGTTGCTTCCAAAATTAAAGACCATAAAGCTCTTATGATGATGCACGCATACACTCTTGTCAAACTTCCATGTATTCTTTGGAAAATCACCTCATAATCAGCACCAACCCAGCAGAATGCAGAGACATGAGTTAAACCATTCCTAGAATGTATATGATGTGTGCTGATCAAAGGAAAGAAAATAAAAGCAATATGTTCATCCATGTGCATAATTACTCCCAAACCCTCAAAAGTGAATTTTAAAATGTTGATTTTTAGAAAAATGAATACCCAAAAGTTAAAGAAAAGCCAAGTAAAAGGACCAAAATTTTGAGCATTTAAATCTGATTCTCTTAACTTTATACAATATCATGTCTTGGACTTTCCCTGAACACATCACCTGCTGATGGATTCTCTCACTCATTCCACTGCATTTAGGGACATTTTTATTTTTATTTTTATGGTATCTTATGTATTCAGAGGAAGTTTCCCCAAGATTTGCTTGTGCAAGTTCAGGCCTTTTATAAAGAGTATTTCCTAGTTGATGCCCGTACCCTGCTCTGCATTACTAACAATTATGCAAATGAATCTTAGAAACCACCCACATCTACTTTTAACATGATGCTCTCTTTGTACAGCAGGACCAAAATTCAGAGATTAAATATATCTGTGATAGCACAGGTCTTTTAAAATTTAAATTGGGATATTTTGGCCTTTGAAGTGGCATCACATATTTTACAAAATTATTACTTAATGGGAAAGTATACTGTCTTTTTGCTTTCTTTATTCTGTTCATTTAAAAAATCAAGTGCATGGGCAAGTGTCCAGATAAATTTACTCATTTCCATCCTTTTATTTTTTTAATCAGTGAATAGACGATCAAAAATCCTAAAAATAATGACTGAATTGCAGAATCACCACTGAAAACAGTCTCAAAAGGTAATCTACATACAGCCGGGTGTGGTGGCTCACGCTTGTAATCCCAGCACTTTGGGAGGTCGAGGCGGGCAGATCACCTGATGTCAGGAGTTTCAGATAAGCTAGCCAACATGGCGAAACCCCATCTCTACTGAAAATACAAAAATTAGTTGAGCGTGGTGGCATGCGTCTGCAATCCCAGCTACCTGGGAGGCTGAGGCAGGAAAATCACTTGAACCCAGGAGGTGGAGACTGCAGTGAGCCGAGATCATGCCACTGCACTCCAGCCTGGGCAACAGAGTGAGACAGTCTCAAAAATAAAATAAAATAAAATAAAAAAGTAATATAATCTATTCCCTGGCTTTTATCCAAGGTAGCATTTTACTTGTACTTTTACTTGTAACACTTTTAAAATTCTGCTTGAAATTATAGTTGGTCACATCCTCATTCATCTGCTTTAGTACACTGAAATCTCTTTGAAGAAATGTTGATAGATAATATCTTTGACTATCTTATCATGCTTGTCACATGATTGGTGTGCAATAATTGTTTATTAAGTGAAATCTAAAAAACATGGGTTTCTATCTGTTTTAAAAAACTCCAGAGAAAATAATCAGAGACATACTTGAAGAAGAAGTGAAAATGGGCTTAAAACCAGTTATGCCCAAATTGAAGTCCATTACCTCTAATTCTGTTCTTCATAGAGCTAAAGAACTAGTTGATGGTCTGCCATTGAGGATTCTAAGGGATTGAACCTGCAGCTTGGATTAGTGCTCTGTGTTCATCAACTGATAGCTGTGTGATCATGAGCAAGCCACTACACTTTGCTAGGACTGATTTTCTTATCCCTAAGATAGTGATAATAAGAGTTTCCTTCCTCTATGGCTTTCCTAAGGTTTAAGTACAATACAAATATAAAATATTTAGCCCTGTTTCTGAAATGTAGTGATAATCACTCATTAAAAGTTGGCTATCATCATCATTATCATCATCATATCAGCACTTTCCAGTTGTATACAGAATCTTGTCAACATCTTTAATCCTCTCTGCTCCATCAATCTTGGATCAATCCAACTGTTCATGTTTTTGCTCTTGGTATTTGGCCCTTAAGGGCTATCAATCCTACCATTTAACGCTGTACTGGACATTCTAGTAAAAGCAATAAGACAATAAACTGAGTTTTAGCAGGGTAGAGAAAAAAGTTGACATAATTTATATATAATATCCAAGATAATATAAAACCTAGTAAAGCTAATTAGGTAATTCAGCAAGGTTGCCAGGATATAAGACCAAAACATAAAAATCAGTAGTGTTACTCTGCAGCCACAATAGCAAAGTAGAAAATAAAATAGAATAATAAGACACTATTCACAGGGGCAACAAAAGCTTTAAGATTCTCAGGCATAAATATAACAGATACACGCATATGTCTGTAACCTTCATTGTTACTCACAGAAGACCGGAATTTGGCCACACAAGTGCATGGATAGCAAGTGCTATGGTCTGAATAATTGTGTCCCCTTCAAATTCGTATGTCAAAACCTGAAGTCCCAAGGTAACGATATTTGGAGGTTGGGCCTTTAGGAGGTAATTATGTCATGGAGGTCAAGCCTCATGAATGGGACTAGTGCTCTTATAAAAGAGGCACAAGAGAGACCCCTCACCCCTTCCACCATGTGAGGACATAGCTAGATGGTTTCATCTATGAGCCAGAAGGCAGGCGTTTGCCAGACACTGAATCTGCTGTCACCTTGATCTTGAACTTCCCAGAGTTTAAAACTGTGAGAAATAAATTTCTGTTGTTTATAAGCCACTTAGTTATATTATTTTGTCATAGCACCTTGAAAAGATGAAGACACAATATTTTTTGGAGATAAGTTCTTTCGAATTTTTCTATAAATTCTGTCATTTTCCAAACAAACCATAAACAGTTTTCCCTGGGGAAAGGGCAGACTGAAAAAGTGATTTGATTATCATATGGAGAGTAAAGATCCAAGATTAGACATAACAATTAAGAAAAAGAAATCAGGAAGTAGAGAGTTGTTCTACTAGATGTTATAAATACGTAGTAATCAAGAATATTGGTGGCTACAGGGATAGAAGAAAAGCAGATCTGTGCAAAAGAATATTCAGCCTAGGAGGCTACTCGAGCATATATTGATCTTGGTATTAAAAACCAGCAAAGAAAATAGGAAAATGGACTAAACATGATATTGGAACAGTGGCCACTGGAAAGGAATACAAAATAAATTAGACTTTAAAAAAAATCACACACAAAAAAACCCCTCCAAATGATTTAAAGACCTGAATGTGAAAAAAGAACTTGAGACATCTCGAAAATTTAGGAGCATAACCTCATTACATTAGGGCAAGAAGGTATTTTTTTGTATCATAAGACACAAAACACAAGACGGTTAAACAAACTGTTAAATTGTCTATGTAGACACATACGTCTCTACAATAAAAGGTACCACAACGGTAGAAGTAAAGTGTTTAAGAGAAGATGTATATTAACATACATGGTAAATATTTAGAATATGAAACATCATTTAGGAAAAGAAAAAGACACAAAAACAGAAATGGGCAAGGATATGGACAAGAAATTCATTAAACAGAAATCCTACACAGGAAATAAAAACATGAAAAGATGCTCAATCTCATTTGTAATGAAGGGAGTGAAAAGTAAAACAATGAAGAGGAGTGATTTCTTATCAGCAGTGGCAAAAAATTAAAACATTTGACAGTATCAAGTATTGGTAAGAATAAGGAGAAACTGGAAATCTCATATCTCCCACCACTCTTGGAGGGAGTGCAAATTGTCAGCCCAGTTTGAAAGGTGATTTGTCAATATCTAGTAAAATTAAAAGTGAGCAGAACCTATAACCTAAAAATTATACTTCTGGATTTAGACCCCAGAGAAACTGGCAGATAGTGATAGAGACATACATAAGGATATTTGTTTACAGTATTGTCTCTTATAGTCAAAAATTATATATAACATAGAAAGAAACATAATGTTTCTTGAAAACATAATGCTTATCCAAAATATGACTATAACATTATGATTTATATAAAGAAAAAGACTCAGCGGCAGCTGAGAGGGATACACGATCTTAGCAAATCACATCTAATTATACAAAGGTTAGACATTCTCATAATTTAATCACATAATTTAATATAGCAACTAATAAAATGGCATATTCAGAATGGTGAAAGAACGATAGTCTGAAAGGGAAATAAATGAGAAAAGACATTTTATATTAGAACAAAAAAGTTTTTAACAAGCCTTAATAAAATTTAATTTAAAGGTAAAATGAACTTCAAAAAATCTCTCTCCCAGCTCAGTCATTAAGTAGGCTGGGAAAATGTCACCATTTCTTTCTCATGAGTAACAATTTGACCTGCACCCCTAATGCCCAGATTTTGGTCTCTATATTCCATAAAAGTACCCAGCCAGGACTCCTTGAAGAGTAATTGATTCCCTGTCATGGGGTAGAGAAAATAAAGTTGTATTTGAACTATGTAATTGTTACCAGGAAGTGAGAATGCTTTCAAAGATGTCTGGGAATGGTTCTGTAAGGGGGGAAAAAAGTCTCCTGAGGTTGTGGCAATCAGAGTAGCAAAAAAGAAAATGATAATCCTGTCAAAGGTCATGAGTTCATAATGTTACACAAGCTGGGACAATGATAGAAGATATATGAAAGCAAAGGCATCTATGGATTTTCTTTTTCTTTTTCTTTTTGAGATGGAGTTTCACTCTTGTTGCCCAGGCTGGAGTGCAGTGGCGCAATTTCGGCTCACTGCAACCTCTGCCTCCCAGGTTCAAGCGATTCTCCTGCCTCAGCCTCCCAAGTAGCTGGGATTACAGGCATATGCCACCATGCCCCGCTAATTTTTTGTATTTAGTAGAGACGGGGTTTCACCATGTAGGTCAGGCTGGTCTGGAACTCCCGACCTCAAGTCATCCACCCGCCTCGGCCTCCCAAAGTGCTGGGATCACAGGCATGAGCCACTGTACCCGGCCTATGGATTTTTAATAACACCTACAGAAGATACTTAACTGAAACTTAACTGTATTGTATTTTATTTGCCTCAGTTCCATTAGAAAAAGTCAGAAGGTAAAAATTCAAGGAGTCTGTGGTAAAAAGTTCTGTATGAGATCTGCAGCCAATGAACATATGAACAAAAGCTCATCATCACTGGCCATTAGAGAAATGCAAATCAAAACAACAAGATACCATCTCATGCCAGTTAGAATGGCAATCATTAAAAAGTCAGGAAACAACAGATGCTGGAGAGGATGTGGAGAAATAGGAACGCTTTTACACTGTTGGTGGGAGTGTAAATTAGTTCAACTATTGTGGAAGACAGTGTGGCAATTCCTCAAGGATCTAGAACCAGAAATAACATTTGACCCAGCAATCCCATTACTGGGTATATTCCCAAAGGATTATAAAACATTCTACTATAAAGATACATGCACATGTATGTTTATTGCAGCACTATTTACAATAGCAAAGACATGGAACCAACCCAAATGCCCATCAATGATAGACTGGATAAAAAAAAATGTGGTACATATACACCATGAGATACTATGCAGCCATAAAATAGAGTGAGATCTTGTCCTTTGCAGGGACATGGATGAAGCCGGAAGCCATTATCCTCAGCAAACCAACACAGGAACAGAAAACCAAACACTACATGTTCTCCTTCATAAGTGGGAGTTGAACAATGAGAACACATGGACACAGGGAGGGGAACATCACACACCAGCGCCTGTCGGGGGGGTCAGGGCAAGGAGAGGGAGAGCATTAGGACAAATGCCTAATGCATGTGGGGCTTAAAACCTAGATGACAGGTTGATAGGTGCAGCAAAACACCATGGCACATGTATACCTATGTAACAAACCTGCACATTCTGTACATGTATCCCAGAAATTAAAGTAAAACAAAATTAAAAAAAAAAATGGGTGAGAGTGATAATTAAGGGATGCATACGGGACAGACCATGAGAAACCATTTCTCTGCAAAAGACTACTTGACACCGCAGCAGATGGTAGTGCGAGGAAGGTCCCATCCCAATGATCACTGGCTCTGCCATGTAAGAAAGTACACTCAGGTTCCTGTGTTTTAGTCTCAAATCTCTCGCCATAATCCAAATCTGCAAACATACCAAGGTCCTAATTCTGTACTCTGTAAACTTGATCTCTAACTAAACAGCCAGTTTGAGATGGTTATTTTGCTTCTGTGATAAACAATTTTAACTCTTGATAGTATGACACATGATGGAGATGGAAAAAGACATGAAACAAATGCTTAGTATAATACTTTTGTATGAAATCCAAGTGTAGTAATGATTTATATCTTTTTTGTTAATTAACTTGTGCTATCTGCTTTTTAAAGAGAGGCATTTAAAGGAATCTGACATAAAAGACGAGATTTTAATTGAAATACTTAAAAAGATTTACCTTAATTTTAAATCAATATTTAGATGCTCAAGGCAATCTGATTTATTAGAACTATCCACTTAGGCTTATTGTTTACAAGCAGTGTTTGAGTGCTTAGGAAGATTTTATTGTTTTTATGAGTATTTGAGAGTCTGCTTCCTGGGTGTTTGAAGTGCTAGAAACAGATATATCCAATTTGTGGTTTTCATTAAAAATGTTTAAGAGAGCTTGCTTAATTTTTCTTTAGATATTTTCAAATATATAGGGAATTTTAACCCTATTAAATGCATAAACCAATGGAATATTAATTCAAGAACAATTAAAGCTGATATATTAATTTATCCACGAAATTACTGGTTTTAAATTTGTAAATTTGCTCTAAAATCTTATGAAAAACTAGGCTTTATAATTAAAACTCTTTTAAACAGGATAATAATTTAGAGACAAATAACTAACTATAAATGTTGTTTTCTGTATAAAAAAGACCTAAGATACCAAAAAGCCAATTGACTAGGTTAAGTGAAAAAGCAATTACAGAAAATATTATATCATGTGACATAATTTCTATAAAAAAGAAAAGTAACACAAACAACTCTATACATTATATATATGGGTTACCATGTAAACAGTAATAAAAATATAGAAATGTAAACTGAGGAAGGGAAGATAGCACATGAAATTTTACCTGAAATATTTTTCAAAACACTAAAATAATCATAACAAAAAATTAATATTTGTTTATTGATAGCAGGTACATTAGTGATGATAATATTATTCATTATATGTTAAATTTATTTTAATTAATATTTCTGATGCAAAAATTCAAATAAAAATACATGAAGAACCCAAGGGACCAATAGAAATAGTGAAATGGACATAGATTTGGGCTACCAAAAAATAGATTTACTGGGAAGATGATGATTGAGTAATTAAAATTACATAACAAAACATTTTCATTTAAAACAAAGCAAGAATGAAAGAAGTTTCTGCCAAGATGTTTCACACATTATGACTGATTAACAAACAGTGACAACTTGACATTTGTTGTGTTCTTTCGACAAAATAATGTGTATCTGAGAAAACTGGTAACTGGTGATGAAATATGTTGTTTCCAATAAAACCTGGAAATAAACAAAGTCTGCACTGGAAACTCCAACATGGAGAAAAGTTTACTTGTGAAAATCTAAGTGAAATGAATGTTGATTTATTCCTGTGATACAAATGACATTCTTGGAGAATTCATATTATTGGATAAAATGCTCAATTAAATTGATTGCTATAGAGGAATAATGATGCATCTGAGAGATTCTGCGTAAAACAAAGCCAAGGGATTGTGTGGCTGTGGCTGAGTTCACTGTGATGAGGTTGTCATAATGGACTTTCTGTAGAAGAGTTTTGAGCAATATTGTATTAACTACTTTAATCATTACTTTATGCATAAAACAAGGTTTTAAATGCCTTCAGGCTGCTTTTAAAAATGAAATTAATCTCCCCAGACAAATATCTTCCACCAGTTTAGACAATCAAAGGGAATATGCTGTAGGATTTTCAGGCAATTCCAGAACCACATCCCCAAAGTATTTTCATTAATGGTAACATTATTGGAAAAAATGTGTACAATGTTATTTAAAGAAAATAATAATTGGCTACAATATAAACCCTGCTATATGTTTTTGAGAAACGTGTTTTTCCATTTTGTACAGATGTAATCATTTTACGCTTTCGTGCATACTTTTAAATACAAGTATTTCAGAGAAGTGTGTAACTCAGTGAAGCACGTGGGCTAGGGACCGAAATCTTGTTCTGCCCTTCAAGTAGAGTGTGACACTCAGTTTCTTGTGTGCTGTGAGGAATGAGGACAATGTTAGATACCAAGCACAGTGCCAGGTTTGTGGCAGGCATTCAGTAAAAGGTAGCTGTTATTATTATTATTATTTATGGTATCATTATTTATTTGACAAAAGGCCTTTTGGCTCTTTTTGTTCTCATTAATTCTTCCCGTTGGATTTGAGGAAGAATAGGTTTTTCTGTTTTGGTCTTAGTTATTTCAGTGATTAAAGTGAAAATAAATTTTCCTGCAAAATCTCATTGTATGATTGTTAAACCATTTGCAATAAATATTTATGTAGATAGGCCATCCAGGTCCCAAACTCTATTTATCCCCATTTCTACAACTTTGTTACCTTATCTGATCTAAGAAATTTAGTGCATATTTATCTCTTCTAGGTAGATGAATGAATTCACTTTGTAAAATTTTTCTAAAAAATTATACATAACCATGTCTAGCTTATCTAATTAGGTAAAATTATTCATAATGTATTTTCCAGAAAACTAAAACCCTGATATTCCTTTATTTTCCTACTCTCAATATGGCAAAGGACAAAAATATTTGTCCTTTCAGGTTTGAGAAGGGCATTCTCATTTAGCTTAAAAACTATGATTTTTAATGCTTAAAGGATATCATAATTAAAACATTAAATATAATATCAGCTGGATTTTAGAAATATAAATATAAATAAAATACAAGTAAAGATATAAATCTTTACTTATATCTAAGTAAAGTGAGAAGCTTTAATCAAAAATACATTCCAGAGTTTATATATCACTGAGTGTAATGGTTTATACAGCCTTTTCTCAACTCGTAATTATCAACATACTTGCTGACTGTCATTAAAGTTTTGCTAAAGATATATGTATATATGCACATAAGAGAAGAATTTTAAAATATAAGCATATTTATTAAATTATTATCTTAGAACGTTTCTGGTCTGAGAAACTAGCTCATCTCATTTGTCTGGGAAACAAGAAAACCGTTTTTTCTAGATTATTTTTAATGTACGAAAAACACTACTCCTATTGAGATGCTCTGGAAATGTAATTAAATACTAAGATTGCCACTAACATGATTAAGGAGAAAGTACAGTTAGGCTCTTCTAAGCCAGTTAAAGCCATTGTGCCAGTTGCCTTACTCAGTAATAAATCACATCTGATATCTGGAAGCAGAAATATCATGTAAGCATTTCTGTTCTTTTCCTGTCCATAAAAGGTTGGAGGATTGTATTAGAGAAAGATTTTTGATGGCGTCAGATAAAATCTCACCCAGATTGTACAAGTACCTGCAGAACTGCTTTACTTACTGGGATCTGAGCTTGTTTTACAAAATTGATAGTATACTTCAGGAAGGGCACACCATATTGGCGACAGATGTAACACAGAACCTTAAACTATAATAATGGTTTTTAAATTACCCAAGGTGAAGAGCATGTCTCATTCCAATAAGTAAATACAAATAAAAACATTAAACTCAAATATCTATTCAATTGGTACATTTTATTTTAGCTTCAGCAATATTAATAACAGAGAGAAAAGGTGATTAGAAAAATTATCTGAATATAAAGTATTTATAGAGAATGAAAACAAAATCTCATTGATTGAAAAGAAAATGCAAGATATATTAATCCTAGGAAGGCTTAGATTTAAAAGAAAGGAGATTCTCTAAGTGTATAAAATGCTTTAGTGGGCCGCTACAAAAATGTGAGCACTCTCATTTCTGGACACTTTTAGAGCAGAAAAATCATGCATATCTTTCTGATTTTTAGTAGAAGAGCTATCTGGAAAGTTCACAGGGATTATGTTTAGGTTCTCCAATATCTGTATGAATGAATTCTCTATAAAAATAATTTAATGTAAAATACGGACATCAATTTCAAGGTTTTTTGGTTGACAGTACTCATAATTTGAATACTCTCCAGAGATGGGAGAGTATTGAACAATACTCTTCATTGAATAACGAAGTTGCTTTGAATGTAGATCCCCCTATTTTTGTACAATTCGCGAAGTGAAAATTTTTCCTCGTTGTAAATCAGCAAAGTGTAGGCCTGTGCTGGATGGTCTGGGTTCAAATCCTGGCTCTAAGAATTACCAGTTGTGTGACCTTGGCTGAGTTACTTAAGCACATTAGGCTATAAAATAGGAATAACGATACCTGCCTAACAGAGCTTTTGAGAGGTTTAAATGAAATAATCCATGTAAAGATCTTGAAACAATTTCTGGCATTTAGAAATTATTCAGCAAGTACCAGCCATGATTGCTATTTCAGAGCAGTAGGTCCTAACATTTTGTTTTTTGCTGAGACTCACAAGACAAACCACGTCCTCATGTGCAACACACCCTTTTTGGTCCATTTTCTACAGAGTAGACCTCCTTGTGCTCTTATAACAAATACACTGGAAGGCAAATTAGCAAAAGTGACATTATAACAGAGATCACTATGATTGATTTAACTTAAAATCAGAATTTAAAAATGTCAGCCCTTAATTTTAATAGCAGGTTAATAACAACACATATTACATTAGGTCATGACTCAGACAAATGCTAAAAGCACTTCTTTAGGAAGTAAAGGGAAGGGAGAGAGGTACATGTGAACATGTTTGGATAAAGCTATTACATAAAATCATTTTCTCTTCCATCTATTCATCCATCTGTCCATTTCAAAGACTGAAGAAACTCTGTCAAGAAACATGCATAATTTCCTGGACACCTAGGTTTGTTTATTTGTTTTGCTGCTCTTTCTTTCTTTGTTTTTGTTTCTTGTTCTTTAGGGAAGCCTCCTATCCTGGAAGAGGGAGGAAAGAGCAAAATTTTCTCCATTTCTCCCAGTTAGAACATTTATCTTTTCAACGATCTGTCTGAGGAAAAAATACGAGGTTACAGATGAATGCCTGCTCAATCCCAGATTTTGATAGATGGAGAGATGTATCCTTGGACTAACACTCAGAGGGGTGGGAGAAAGTGGGAGAGGTAACTTTATCTACAGAGTCAGAGTACATTACAAGGAACCTGGGGCAGTTTCTTTGGTTTTAGTCTGGCTTTTATTATTCTGTAATTAGTGGATCAACATGTTGGCATTTAGTTTACATTTAGGTTAAATATTGTTCTTTTTGGATTAATATGGCAAGTATAATTTAGAATATTTTGGTTTAAGTTTGCGTGTTACAACTACAAGCGAGTTATTATACTCAAAGTAAAATAAATCTTTAACTTTAGTGAGTAGCTATTTCTTTAGTGATTGATTCCAACACACGTTTGTTTATTTAACAGATTAAATGATGAAAGAGTTGGCAGCCATATCATCACAGCATTTACTACATTAATATGTAAATGCATTACAAAGAGTGGAAAATAACAAGAGAAGGGAAAAACTAGCAATCTACTTCATTTGTTTCCCAGAATTTCCTACTAGGTTTTGCAGAATCAAAATCAGAATATGTCACATGGTGAACCAAAAAATTAAAAGTCAAACCATAACAGTGATACATATTTAAATGATCTCTTCTTCCAAACTAAAAAAAATAATTTAATGAAGAAGACCTCTTTTGGTTCAGTCTTCTATAAAATGAGGATGCTTGTTCTTTTCTCAAAAGCTCGTGGTGATAATAGTGATGCAGTGGGCAGAGTACGCAGGACTGGGGCATAGAGGATGCTCAACAGGGACTATTACTGTATGAAAAGCATCAGTCACTCCAATCCTGGACCTATGTGTGTGTATTCTCAGGGTATCTACCTGGAAGCTAAAAAACCTATTCTTTTCAAGATTTTAGTCCCAAATGGTTAAAACATGAAAGGAAAAATTTAACACAAGAAAACTGAAGCAGCAAAGAAATAACCATCATCCTCTTCTAGTGAATATTTGACTTTTAAAAGCCTATGTACCACATATAGTGTAGTATAAATTATAGTTATCATGATGACATACGTAAGAAATCTGCATTACTGGATTATTAGTACACTGTATAATTAAAATTTCTACCTGGTTACATGTTAGGTATAGGGGCATTCAAATAAGTAATTTTTTAGAACAATCAAATTATAATAAAACCGTTTTAAAAATGAGTGGCTTTAAGTATTTGGATGTTATTTAATAAAGATGCCAAATTTATTGTATTTTTTTAGCCAAGATTATAGGGCACATCAGTATGGAGGAGACATAAAATATGCCACCCGGCTGGGTGCAGTGGCTCACACTTGTAATTCCAGCACTTTCAGAGGCTGAGGCAGGCCGATCATTTGATCCCAGGAGTCCGAGAGCAGCCTGGACAACATGGCGAAACCCCATGTCTACAAAAAAATACAAAAATTAGCCTCAGCTACTCAAGAGGCTGAGGTGGGAAGATCATCTGAGCCTGGGAGGTTGAGGCTGCATGAGCTGCAGATCATGCCACTGCACTCCAGCCTAGGTGACAGAGAGAGAGCTTGTCTCCAAAACAAAACAAAACAAAAAACCCAAAAGACAAAAGACAAATACATCGCCCAAGGAGCCAAGGAGTCAAGGAGCAGGGTTATTTATCCTGATGTCATTGCAGTCATGACAAAAATCCAGGTATCTGATTATACAATGTAATAATTATACCATGATTCTAAATTTTAACATTTTTAAATAATAGTCAAACAGAATAATAATCAAAACACCAGCACTTCAGAAATAGCTGTACTTTACAGTATGAGCATGTGCAGGTGAAATTTTGACAGGGCCATTTTAGTGGTGTGGACTTTTCAATGCAGCAATTTTGGCAAGGGAATATTTTGATATGCCTTAAAGAGCAAACCATTATATTTTTAACTTCTTTAAATACCAAGTTCTTTGCACAAAAATTATCCAAATTCTCTTTGACCCTCATCGCACCCTGGCTTTGTGGGCTGCCCTGAAGTTGTGGTGCACCCCATGTCCAGCTTTGACCCGACACTGGGCCTCGCTCCCCCTGTGGGGAATATCCTGAAGGAAGGCATAGGAGTGAAAACATCCCTTAGGCACATTACTCGAAAACACCACCCCCATTTTTTTTTGTCATTAAAAAGTACTTCTTTAACAAAGCAAAAGTTTCATCCTTTTCAATGTAAAAACATTTTTACATCTTGACGTGACTGAATATCAAAAAGGCTGTGTCAAAATGTTCTGTCTTTACAAAGGCGATGCTTGTCAAAGATGAGCGAGGAAGCCTACAGGGGAAAAGACACTCATGTATTTAACCAAAGTAAATGGGAAAATGGAAAAACTAAAGTTCAAGAAAGTCCATCTATTACTACAGAATCAGAATATGTAAGGGTTAGAACATACCTAAAGGACCATTTTGTCTAAATGCTAACCTAATATTTTCATTTTCCAAATCGCCTGGTTTCCTGCTCTCAAGTAAGTCAGTGACCCTCACCTGTAGTGTCCGTCGGCCCCAAGCTCAGATCCCCACATGTCCAGGATAGAAGGAATTCCGGTTTGACAACTGGGGAGACAGCCTCATCACAAATCCTGCACTATAGGTAAGCACTAATTCTTATTGGGTGTTTTTCTCTTATCAGAGACTAAGTCTTGACCAGAAAGTGGCTCTTGACATTGTTTCTTTCTTTTTAATTTTTAAAAATTATTATGGGCACATATAATATGTGTATATATTTGTGGGGTACAGGTGATGTTTTGATACAGGCATACAATGTGTAATAATCAAATCAGGGTAATTGGGTATCCATTATCTCAAGCATTTATCATTTCTTTGTGTTAGGAACATTACAATCCCACTCTTTTATAATAGTTATTTTTAAGTTTACAGTTAATTATTGTTCTGTTGTGCTGTGAAATACTAGACCTTTATTCGTTCTATCTCTATATTTTTGTACCCATTAACCATCCCCACTTCATCCCCAGTCCCTCAACCTTGTTTCTTGTACTTGAATCCCTATTTTCATTATCTTCCTTAGGAAGTGGGGGCTGCTTCACTTTCCATAGATCTCCTCAGAACACCATCTCGTTATGGGAGCTCAGCTACCATGTAGACTGCCATCCATTTAGCTCTGTCCATAGAGCTTACTGGTTGCTCTCTTTCCCATGATTGTGCTCCACCTGACTGTTACCTTTGCCTGGTTCTTGATGCCAGCTGCAACTGCAGAGTCACCGGTTGCCAATCATAACACTCACTGAATGCAATATGGCAGTCTCCTGAATCCATTTCCTTCCATTGCAGCTAGGTCCACTCTTTGAACAACCACTGCCAGTGCCAGAATTGAGGCTCAGGTCTGGGCCACTCCCAGACTCCCTCTGGTTAATAGGCCTGTGTGTATCATGATTAGAATGAAATTTCTATTAAGTCGTCATCCAATTTCTTGGGGCTTAGAGATCCAAAAGGCCACAAGTTTTTGAGGAAGCTGATTTTATCTCATGAAAAGAAATGACTAATTAGAAATGTTTTAATTCTGTGAACATGAAATCAGAGTCTACATAACACACACAGTGCTTTTGGGCACATTACAAAAAGGCATCTCTTCTAAACAGATCAATTTTTTTAAAAGAAACTCTGCATACCACAGCCTAATCCAAGCCACAGTGCTTGGCCGTAGGAGCATGGCAAAATTTCAGCCCACATTTACCTCCTTGTCTGGAAGTCCTTGTGGAGGACTCCCATGAAGTTACATGCAGTCCATGTAACTCTATGTGACTGACAGATTGGCCCTGGTTCTGTTCCTTGGCATCTCAAATAACAGGTCTAAATTGCTTTTCCACCACAAGACTCTCCAATTATTATTATTATTATTATTATTTTTAGAGTCTCACTCTTGCCCAGCCTGGAGTGCAGTGGCTGATCATACCTCTCTGAAGTCTTGTGTGTTGAGGCTCAAGCAATCCTCCTGCCTCGACCTTCCCAGTAGCTAGGACCACAGGCATGTCCCACTGTACTTGGTTAATTTTTTTTTTTTAAGAGAAGAGGTTTTGCCATGTTGCTCAGGCTGGTCTTTAACTCCTGTCCTCAAGTGATCCTCCCACCTCAGCCTCCCAAAGTGTTGGGATTACAGGCATGAGCCATCATACTCAGCCAGAATCTCCAATTATTTGGAAACAGCTGCTCTATTACCTCTGCAATTTCTTTTCTTTGGGTTAAACATCTTGAGTTCCTTCAACTATACCTCTTTGTGAAGTTTTAAAAATCCCTTCTCCTTCTTGTTGGCTCTGTTTGGAATATGCTTCCATTTATCTGTATTTTTCTTCAAGTATGCCCTAAACACACACAGCACTAATGCAGGTTGGTTTCACCAATGTGGATTTATAATTCTCCTTGTTCTACAACATTCTGTGTTTCTTTTAAGGCACCTTAAGACCAAAGAAAGTTGTTAACAGACTGGCAAGAGAGACTCCGAGCTTCAGGTATCAAGTATTCTAACTTAAATAATTCTCAAATGAAACAAAACCAAAGTATTTTCTTACAATTACTTTTTTAAAGAGGAGTATAAAGAAAACTGTGAGAAACTCTGAGAAAGCAAAAGCTAAGCAAATTTTTTGTGATATATTTAGTTAGATTACAATTCAGTAACTTATTTCCTTCCATAGAGCAAATGCTGATTCCCATACATAATTTCAAACTATCTTCCTTCAATTCTATGTATACACATATACTTATCACTGAACTATTAAACTAATAGGTGAGCCTCTCAAATATCCAATATATGCCTGTATCAGTTGTGGCAGTGACAGAGCTTAATCAATTAAATTCATAAGGGCTTGACAGAAAAAAAATTAAATACATTTTGCCAGCAAATAATTTGAGCTCATGCAGATAAAGGGGAGGTGGTTAAAATTAAGAAGTTCATGTAGTTTTCCAAATTAAAGGAGATATTCTAATTACATCTTTAATGGTGTTGAGAATGTTAATGATGGAGGTTATGAGGTTCAAGGTCCTTAGGCAATATGGTTAGATTAGGTCACAGTCTAAATTCTGAAACTGTTTTCATGCTTTTAAATTAACTAATTGCTGATGTGGATGTATAGCAGGGACTGAAATGAACTACAGGGTTTGACTTAAGTGTGGTTTGGAGACAGATCTATGTGTCTAACTATAAACGCACAACTGTATCATCTCTTTTAGCTTGTTTGGATAAGCCTAAGATTCTTATAAAGGAGGATAAAGATGGAGATGGCTGGGCCAGATGCAGTGGCTCATGTCTGTAATCACAGTACTTTGGGAGGTTGAGGTGAGTGGATTGCTTGAGTTTAGGAGTTTGAGACCAGCCTGGGCAACATTGTGAAACCCCCATCTCTACTAAATACAAAAAATTAGCCAGGCATGGTGGTGTGCATCTGTAGTCCCAACTACTCAGGAAGCTGAGGTCAGAGGATCACCTGAGCCTGGGAGGTTGAGGCTGCAGTGGGCCGAGATCACACCGCTGCACTTCAGCCTGGGCAACCAGAGTGAGACCGTTTCAAAAAAAAAAAAAAAAAAAAAAAGGGGGAGATGGCAGAGGAAACTAGAATAAGCATGATGGGGAAATTCTGAGGGGGCATAATAAAGTTGTAAACATGAAGACTCCAGAATCAGACAAACATGATTTCAACCTTGCCTCTGTTATTTTATATTATGTGACCTCTGGGCAAGTTATCTATTTTACTTAAGTCTTAGTATTCCTGTTTAAAAAATGGGTTTAATAACAGCTATTTTGAAAGTACGGTGGGATTAATTGAGATTACATAATGTAAAGCTCTCAGGATATAGTATATGTTCAATAAAATGTTTGTCTGTCTACTAGGCAAGTTGACACAGGCAGTATCGTTCCAGGAAGTGCTTATAAGGTTTAGATCTTTAGTGGAGAATCCTTCTCTGCAGAAAAGCACTGCTCCACAATAAAGATTCTAAGGACTTAAAAGCACTCTATAATCAGAGACTTAAATGGCTGCTACACACTGATACAATGACTTGGATTCCTCCTGGATGAGGGGTACACATGAGTAGAAGACATTATTAGTAATCTTCAGTTGTCAGTTGTAAAGTATGCAGTCAGGAACTAAGCAACTGATATGCCCTAATTTCAACACACTGTTGGCTTTGGAATTAGGGCCAAGTTTTCGTGACATGTCTCCAGCTGGCGTCTCAGTGGTGCTGGTTTTCTGGATGGCAAAACATCCTGTTCAGGATCCCTTATGATCAAAAGAGCTCATCCTAGGGATTAGCCTGTCAAAGAGATAATGCACTGAATCTTACAGAGAGAAGAATGGTGACAGGACCATTATATGACCTGAGATAGGTTCGATATTCTGTAGTGAATCCACTAATTCTGCTTAGTTCCTTTAATTATGCTGGATAAAGGAGATTATATCTATGAGGTACTTGGTTTATGAATTTTCTGTATTTTGGCCCAGACTGTCTTTCAATATACATTTTCATGAGGACTTTTAGATATATCCACACTTGAATGAAATAAAGTCTATACGCAGAACATCAACAAGGAGAGTGATAATGCAAGAGTGTGGAAAGAACTTGAGATGCAGACCTGGAGGATTTTGGATTGAGGTCCTGATTTCCACATACAATTTCTAAGTATCATGGTAAAGTCACTTCACTCCTTTAGACTTCAAGTTCCTCATTTTCCAAGTGAGGATTATGATATCTAACTCCAAAGATGCAGTAAGGATTAAATGAAGAAATGTAACTGGTGTAATGTAGGCCTTACAGGTAGAAGGTTCTCAACAAGTGTTTCCTGGATGAAAGACATGAACTATATTTAAAGCAATGTACAAATATTGACTCAGATGTGAAGAGCTCTGTAATTCTTACAATGCTAGTTTTTCCATGTCCTTGAAATACATATCAGTTTTTCTGACTGAAAGTAGCAAATGTTTAAACAAAAACAATCAAAACTAAAATTTTATTATTCAAAATTCACAAAAGTAAGCAAATGAGAAAGAAGTCTAGTTAAACTTTCAAATTATGTGGAGTTTTTTTTTTGTTTGTAGCACTTATATTTCTAAATTAGTTAAGCCTAAAATTGTGCTAAGACTTTTAGGACCCTGTGTGTATGTGTATGAAATTAAATTATATAGTGATGTTATTATTGAGAGAAACTAGCATCTCCAAATAATTCTGCATGGCTTCATAAAATCAAATTCACTCAAGCTTTGGCTACTGCTAACATTTTAATATTTAATAAAAATATCAGAGTGTTTTGCCAATAACCAGGCTAATTCCACAGTGGGGGAAAATGAGATAAAGAAAAAACAAGTGGCTTAACTAAGGCCATGTACTGACCCAGATTTTCTCAGTGAACAAACATTGCTTCTGGGCAAAGAGTTTGCCGTTTTGGAACTGGCATTAAGTTAGGAAGGCTGCTAGGATAGTACTTAGTAATTTATTTTTTGTAAACTCCTTGGCTTTGTGTCTTGAGTAGTACTAATGGCCCATTATTACTTTAATGATAATAAAAAGAAAAGTGGAAGGGTAGAGAGTCAGGTAGCATTGGAGGTAGTGTTCATGGGATATAGGCATGGCTGGCATGCATGCTGCATTTCAGGTAGGTGTAGAGTACAAGGGAAAGGGCATAGGAATAAAAAGCATAAGTAAAAGTAAAGCATATAAAAATTGATACCTTAAGATACAAGAATTTATGACATGGGCAGCAGGGTACAGACTCAGACAGTTTCGATATTTGGTCATTGAGCTACTTGCCGCGGGGAGGCTGCAATCCCTCTGCAATGCCAATAAGAAAGGGATGGATATGGACTGAGGTACAAACTGCCTCTGCCATGGAGCCATTATTCCCCTGGTAGGGGAAAAGGGTGGTCAAAAGAAAATTCATACTTTTATTGTTTACTTCCAGTACACAAGACTTACAATTATTTCTGTAACATAAATTTAAATAATTGATGTTTTCAGCTGTAATTTTTTGATTACATTTCAAACAGTTCAAAATACATTTATTTTTTCTGATAAATAAAATACCCTTACACAACTTTTAAAAAAATTCTAAAAAATATCTGCTCCAGAAATACCTATATCTGAAGGAAATTAATGCCTTACTTTATTGTCCAGGTAGAAACTGACCAATCTTGTTTGGGTCTACCTACTCCCCATTATGTATCATGAGCTATTTTTAAAAACTAGTTTTTATTATGTTTCAGAATGATTAGCTGACTTTCTTTGCAGCTTAGGGAAATTTTCCTTTCCCTAAGCCCTTTAGAGTCCTTTCAATAAAATGCATTGTGTGTAATGGCAAAAAATATTTCATGCAATCATATGCAAAAACAGGAATCTGAAAATGTAAATCTTAGGAATGAGTTATTAAGAAAAGACATTTGGATCAAAGAACAACGTATTTCTAAAGTGAGTGTGATTTATGGTGTTAGGATGGGACATCTTGCCTTCTGAGAAACAGACTTGCTTGACCCAGTTTGTGTTCAGCTATCTGGTAACTTGTTAAAAAGGATTAACATGTAAGGGTCTGGAAAAACTCTAGTCTCTAAGTGGCTATTTAGTATGGGCAGGAATAGGCTGTTTTTTTCCTAGAAGCCTGGGGCCATACTTTTCCTATGTTCCCATCTAACACATTTAAGGCACACCTGTTGCTGAGAAATGCATCCTCTACACTTTACAGGGTATGTTTATACACACAGCAGCAACTGAGTCATTTAGTCTGCCATAAGCTGCTTCCGGTTTTTAGCTTATTTTCTCTGGAAAATAATACAATTTCTCTTTTTTGGCAACATTCCTATGAATAACAGTGCAAAGAGAAAAACAAACAATTATAAATTTTTAGATATTTAAAAGACATTGGTGGCCCGGTGCAGTGGTTTGTACCTATAATTCCTGCACTTTGGGATGATGAGGCAGAAGGATTGCTTGAGTCCAGGAGTTCAAGATGAATCTGGGCAACACAGTGAGACCTCGTCTGTACAAAGAATTAAAAGCTTAGCCCGGCATGGTGCTGAGTGCCTGTAGTCCCAGTTATTCGGGAGGCTGAGGTGGGAGGATTGCTTGAGCTCAGGAGGTTAAGGCTGCAATGAGCCAATATTGCACCACTGGACTCCAGCCTAGGTGACAGAGCGAGACCCTGTCTCAAAAATAAATAAATAAATAAAAATGTAGGAAGACATTGGCTAGGTTTTTTCCCCTAGCCTAATGGACTCACCGGACAAAACTTGATTATAGGGGTGGTAGAATACTAGAATGAGCTTATGACATATTCTGTTAATTAGAAAAAATCTTTTGAAAGCAACTTACTGAGGGATTTAAAAAGTACTAAAAAAAGAGACAGCAGGAAAGCAGTGGCTTTGGAACACTATGGGAATCATAATGAGAAAGCAAGTTATTTGCTAGTGCCCCTCCCTCTTCAGCTATTAGTGTATCTTTGGCAGATTGAAAACACTTAGTCAACTTCCTTTTTAAATACAGTAGGCATGACATTTATGGCCTCCTCACTTACTCCTCCTTAGAGAATTTCCCCTCTCACTTTCCAAGAAGCAGTTCTATGGGCCCATGACAGGACCCTCCCCAGTTAGCCCAGCTACAGCTGACTGGATCCAGGTGACAACCAGCTTGTGCTAGACAGACAGGTCCCTCTCCAAGGAATTTGGAATTGGGGCAGAAGGACAGGAGTCAGTTAACTTGCCTGTGGGAGTTTGGTTTGAAAGTTCACATAGAGTCTGAGCCAGACTTAGCACCACTGCCAGCCAGAACCACATGTACCAAAGATTTAGTAGGGCCGGGAAGTCATGAGTAGGCTGAGAAAACTGGCAGAGGGCAGGAAAAAGGAGCAGACACAGTGAGAAGGGTAGAAAGAAAAGGCTAGAGACCTCAGGAGAGATGACTTACTCTAGTTGGTTTAAAGGAGTTTTTATACTTGACAGCTGGGGGTGGATCCAGGTTTTATGGGGCCTGAAACATATATCATTTTGGGAGCCTTCTCCAGAAGAAGAATTCAAAATTACAACAGACAATTTGGTACAGGGTCCCATGAAGCTCAAGTGAGGGGCCCTAAAGCTTAAGCTCCATTAATTTCCTTTTCTCTCTGTTTACAATCAAGTCATTTCTGAGGAAGATATCCAGACACACACTAAGGAGAATCTTTTGCAGAAGGTCAGGAGGAATCTGAACTGAATTTCCAAGGAAACTTTTTTCTAGAGACCTTTACTTAGGGACATTCTGGTGAATTCTTTCTTTGGCCATTTCATCTCTGGAAGCCTATGTGCTCCCGGGATTCTGAGGGTCACACTCACAACTCATTCTCTAATTCCCTACACACCCCACTGGTCTTTCTTCTACATATTTCAATTTTGTTACTGTCCCCTAGGAATTTGTTTGTGTGTTTAAATCATCCTTTAAAGGAATCTCTGAGGTTTATTTTCTGTATTTGGAATTTTGCTGCTTGGTCTGCATAGTTACAACCACCTGTTTTCTTCTTGAGTCATTATTAATAAAAAAGAAAATTCATGAGGCACATGCTGTTTCCCTGTTTGGCTGGACTTCTTCATTCTCATCACGTCCTTGAAGGGTTTCAAATTGCCTGGTGGCCACTCTTCTAATCCTATCAGTCTGGGAATATTTTAGAGGACTGGATAGGAATACTTACATTGCTATCTTAAAAAATATGAGCTCTCAACCCTAATATCCACAGAACACTTCAGATAAAGCTTCTAATATTGTATATATAATTACTAATGTCTATGAAATGGACAAAGCATAACAATCAAAGGGAAAACTACTCAGAGTAGAGTCTGACTTCTTTTCCTTTCCCTTCCTCTATTGCCCTAAAACATACACACACACACACACACACACACACACACATGCCTTAAAAGGACAGTGATGAGCCAGGAATACATTAATACCAAGAATAAACAGAAATAAAGATGATAGGAGTTACATTCATACCTCAAAGTGTATGAAATACAGTAATGTTTTGGAAGGGGAAAGTATCTCTGGAACAGATTTTTACAAGGAAAATAGATACTATTGATTAAAGTTCTTGTAGTAGAAAATGAATACATTGATTCTCTAAAAGTCATTGACCTTGATAATTAAAAAAAGAAGAAAAATAATATACACTGTGCTGACTAATTTTTTGGTATTTTGCTAAGTGTTTTCCACGCATTGTCTCACAGAATCCTCAGAACATTTCTATATCATTACTCCCATTATTTTACAGATGAGGAAACTGAAGCCTAGGAAAGATTAAGTAAGCCAAAGTCACACACTTAATAAAGGGTGAAGTCACGACTCCAATTCCTGTATTCCAGGGCTTCAAAATCTTTCCCCCACCAAGAAAGACCGAGCATGTTGAAAAGGTCCTGTTGAAATAATCGAATTGGAATAGAGTTTAAGTAGTTCAGAGGGTTAGGTATTTTTTATGGTCTGCTACCTTGCAGGTGAGACTTCAAAAGAAGACAAAATTAATTTAGAGTAGAAATGGAAATAGGGCTGGAGAAGTGTCATCGTGCTTGTGACACTTAGCATCAGGAGCCTCACATCATTTGTATTTTTATTCATACCATTTGTATTTGTTTCATTGTACCTGTCTCTCGTCTCTTCACTGGGCCTTGGCTTTTCAGGAGAGGGCATTGTTTTCCCTTTGGGGTCCTGCCTAGTATCTTACATAAAGAAGAGATCAATAATCACTTTTTGAGGATGGAGACAACAAAAGGGGAAAAAGCATTTTTTTTTTTTTTTTTGGTGAATAGGATTACATAATAATAAAGAAATGACAAAAGAAGAGGACAACCAGGTATTTAAAAATCAGGAACAGGTCAGGCACAGTGGCTCACACCTGTAATCCTAGCATTTTGGAAGGCCAAGGCAGGCAGATCACTTGAGCCCAGGAGTTAGAGACCAGCCTGAGAAACAGGGCAAAACCCTGTCTCTACTAAAAATACACACATGAAAAAAATATCCGGGAGTGGTGGTGCATGCCTGTAGTCCCAGCTATCTGGGAGGCTGAGATGGAAGGATCACCTGAGCCTGGGGAGGTCGAGACTGCCATGAGCTGTGATTGCTCCGCTGCACTTCAGCCTGGGCGACAGACAGAGTGAGACCCTGGCTCCAAAAGAAAAAAAAAGTCAGGAATAAGTGAGGGAGGTAGGCACAAGACACAAGAAAAAATATAGAGTTAAATTTGAGAAAAATAGAGAAATGGCATTTTAGGAGAAGCAAAGATAAAATCATATATTGGAAAAAGTGATGTATGATACAGTCAAATTGAAAAAAATATGAAAAATATGGGGAAAACAAGGGTACATTATTTGTCAACTATTTCTGCACATTGGAAGATGCTTCATTAAATAACTTTTGCCACCCATGCTTAAAAAAATATAATTTCTATCAATAGATGTGTTCAATGCCATTGATTGGAATTTTTTCTCAAGGCATTATGGAATAGGCATATGTAGTTAAAAGGAAAAGTTTATTATTATAGAACTCTATTGTAATAAAACTTCAAATATTATAATACAACTCTATTATAATAAAACTGCCTGTGTCATATCAGAGAGCCTTGGAGTTTTTGAAAGAGGAAGTTATATGCTCTTTGAGTATATAAACCCTTTACATTTATATGGCATAAACAGGTCTAATCTGAATAAGGATGAAAACTAGAGAATATTCTTAAAAAACTTTTTATTTTGAAATATGTATAGACTCATAAAAATTGCAAAACTAGCATCGAAAGCTTCTGTGTCGATTTCATCCGGCTTCTTCCATGGCAACATCTTACATAACTATAACACTTCATCAAAACCAAGAAACCAGCATTGACACAATGAAATTAACTAAACTATAGATATTAATTAAATTTCACCAGTTTTTATGCTCTTTTGAATGTGTGTGTATAATTTTATGAAATTTTATTACATGCATAGATTTATAACCACCACCACAATCAAGATACAGAACTGGAGAACATCTTGGAATGGAAGGGTTAGACAACAGAGGATGCTATATATAAGAAAGTTATTCTTAGAAAGACAAATAAACAGGATATAAAACCAGAATGTTTAAAATAAAATAATGGAAAAATTAAATATAAAGAAAAAATGTACTAAACTGAAAATATAAATATGAGGGTTGGAGAGCAACAATGTTAAAAAAAATCACATTTTGAAGGTTACTATTTTCAGAAAAATGTTTTCCAATATTTATATTGGAAAAATATAAATATATATAAATATGTATACATGTTCCACAATAGGAAAATGGTCTAATCCTCCAAAAATTTATATGTGTCAGCAAAACAGTCTCTTTTCTTGGAAAAAAGAGTATGAAGTGACAGAAACACAGGAACATCTGATCTCAGCGTGCAAATGCAAACGAACTTTTGAAATAAATTTCTATGGATGTAGAGACATGCCACACATATATTTTCGTAGAAATATAGAAACAATTTTAAAGCATAGCTCAGCATCTGTGAAATTTTTCTCTATATTTATAAATGAATTTTTTCAAAGCAAAAATGTATTTTAAAGTTAAATGCCATGGGAAAAATTTAGAATAAGTTTATTCTAAGGTGTACTCCATATATAGTTCTACTAGCTATGATTCAGCTCAAATTCTGCTTTCTCTAATGACTTCTCGCAACCTCTTAAGCCCTATTTGTTCTCCTTTTTGTTCTACACCATTTTTCACTCAAATATATTTTTCTTACTCACTATTGAGGAATGCAAGTTCTATGAGGCAGAGTTATTTGTGCATTTTGCTTTCTCATGAATACCAAGAGTTTGCCCAATGCCCGGCACATAGTAGGCATTCAAGAAATGTTTACTGTGTAAATTAGTGAACATAGTTTTATTCTTCAATTCAACTGTGAACTCTTTGAGAGTAGGGTCCATGCCATGCACTTGTGTCTCCTCTCTTGCATACGTATTGAGCTATCAGTAAATAACTGTTAATAATCAGTATGTGATGTAACATCTACTGAGAAAATTTCCAGTATTTCAGGTCACAAATCAACATACTGGGTCAACAAAGCTGCCATTGTTTTGTCTTCCCTGACTTGTAAATATGCAAAAAACACAAATTATTTCACTGGATAGATGCTCACTTACATTCTAAGGTCTTTTAGTTTTATGCTTAATCACAAAGACAGAATATCAAGGTCATTATTGAGGCAATTGAAAAGGCTTCATCCTGTAAACTTGTTTTGTATGTAAACTGCCCTTCCTGTAGAATATACCGACATTAGAAGCATATAGTCAGTCTTTGCACAGTAAAATGGGACCATGAAAATGCCTGAAAATTGAAACTGTTCAAAGTTATCTTAATAATCAATGGAAAAAATTATGATTGATCCATGGCCTTTAAAATTTTTTAATATAAACATTAAAAATTCTCTCATTGCCAGTTATAAATGCCTAGGGAAATGAAAAAAAGAATAAAATGAAGATTTGTTTAGTATACTGTAACTGAAAACATTAGAAACCTAGAGAATAAGTGCTTTATTTCTTTGAAAAAACTTTATTAAGAATAGTTTGAATAGTCCTTTTTTTCTTCTAGTCATATATCTTTCTGTTGGGAAAGGCAGTCATACACAGATTGTTGGCCCCTGCATGGCCACATGAGTGCTATGGGCCTGTGATATTTCCCTAGTGGGAGTTAAGAGCCTTCACAGCCTGTGTTGGGCTTGCCACTTTGTGACAGAGTATCTTCCCCTATTCTGGGCCTGATATGTACTTCTTTGTTCTGCTTAAGCATGTGTGTCCATAACCCTCAGGCATATCCCCAGCATTCTGCATCTCCAGCCCCACGGGGGAGGGGCAGGGTCTGGGGTTCTTCTACTGTAGCACAACCTGCTACAGTTGTGTGCACTCTGGTGTGTGCAGCTACATCACCAGAGTTGGCCATGGAGTAGATCTGCTGGACATGGGGACCTCCACAATGCAACGGTCTAGATCCTGGGCACTTTCATCAATCAATTTTAATTAATGCACAAATATTTCTTTGTCATTAGATAATTTTTTAAAGAATTATTAGCCGTATTCAGTACCATATATTCAGATTTAACGTATTTTCTTATTCTGTAACTGTTGACAAATTTCCATCACTAGTCTAATATTTTTATAAGGATCCAATGGGGCAGAGGAGTCATAAAGGAAAGAGCTCATACCATATTTCCTTTGCCCAACTTGTCTACCCTGCTGGAAAGCATCTTTATTTAAATACACACACAAGTGTGTGTGTGTGTGTGTGTGTGTGTATGTATACATACATATATATTGCTATCAAGGATTTGGTAAAATTATTGGCCTATTTTATTATTAAATTCTTATTAAATTATACATTTTCCAATTATGAAAAAAAAACTCTTATCTAAGAAACTAAAATTCATGTAGAGAATCTTTGAACCTTTTAAGGTAAGAGGCTTATGTCATTGTCAACTTCAGGATTACTGCCATGAAAAAATTGAGCAAAGAAATACATGCCAGGTAGGCTGTAATCTAAACCAGTTTTATGTGTGTTGATTTCTTAGAAGGACTCTTTCCAGAATGCTTGAAGAAAGATGGAAAAAAGTCAATGATAGAAACAACAGAATTGCTAACAGAGCCAAAATAGAAATACCATTTGTATGCAGCTGTGCCTAATAAAGATATTTTAAAATGTTCATTCAAAATTTACACAGTAAGAGTGTATACTTTCCTCAATTCATAGGAAACAAAACTTCTCATTTTTGCTTCTTTTGAGAGGTATGGATGTGAATTACAATGGTTTTATACAGGATCCCATATTCAACTTCTTGGTTAATTAAGTCTTAAGATAAATTCAGATATACTGACAAATTTCAGGCAACAATTTTAGTTAAGATTTTCAGAAAATAGGCCTTTAGCTAAAATCTAATTTAAAATCTCTATACCGGAGGGTGAAATCTGCATGGTGAATTTTATATCTCAGCTGGTAGCACTCATTATTTCTACAGCATAATATGCTTCTGACTCATAGACCATTTACTTCCGAGCCCTTGGTTTCCATAATACTGCTTTCTCCCCCAAGTCTAATATTAGCCAAAATTTCATGAGTGCCTTTCCAAACTACATTAACCCACATGAACATCATTTCCTTGGTGTCTTGTCAGTATAAATAAAAATACTTGACCGAACAATAAAATTTTTGTATTCTAGCTTTGTCTACAAATATAATGGACTGTGGTGTATAAAATTAAGATCTACTTACTTTTGCTTAAGTTATTTTTTGTGCATGTATGTATGCATACTGATATAGATAAAAACACAAAGTACCTTTCTTTATTTGTATTGCCATTTATTTTGATAATTCCTTCTTTTAACCTAGCATTTTAGTAAAATAATGTATTTAGTGTAACTAGATGATGAACTTTTTTTTTTTAAGTATCTAGTTAATTTTAGCCAGGGCTTTCATGTTCCTTAGATATAAACGTTTAAATTTCAAATAGTTTTAATTTATCTTGTTTAAAATGCTAGAACTGGTTTAAAAAAATTTGGTCCACCATGGCATAGTTTCTTATCTTCCTATCCAAAGCCTGAACTAAATTTGAATGTTTAATACTGGTGAGGCTTGGTGAGAACATAATAATTTATACTGGGTGAGGCTTGGTGCTGTTTCTTTTCTAATGTGTGATAATTGATGATAAAACAATGGTCATTGATGAGTGAGTGCTTGTATAGCACTTCTTGTTCCACTAAATGAAGGGAAAGTATCATTATCCATGGTACAAAATGTCAATATCAAGAGCCATTTGCTCAGTGAGGCCAGGGACACTAGAAATGATAATTATGTCTTTCCTTCCACAAGGCTATGTAATTAGAATTGGAAAATTGTGAACTCATAAATGACACTTCTCAACCAGCGTTATAAAGTTAATCGGCTTGCTCTAATCTACGCATGCACACACACACACGCACACACCATGGTGTGTGTGTGTGTGTGCACAAAGAAAGAGAGAGGTTGTTACTAACTACTTAACAAGTCATTTAGATATGATTTTTTCATGTTTTGACATTATAAAAAAGATGAATAGAAAGCACAATGCCTCAAAGGACAGAAGTATAATAAAAGAATCCTTTAACATATCCTCACTCTTATTCTCTCTTTTAAGACTTAATGATAGACATCGTAAACTTTTTTGGATTGTTTTTAAAAATTTTAGCAGAATTTCATAGTAATATTGAATTTTTTACATAAATGAACACATATTAATAGTAAAAAGAAACTTTTTTTCTAATAAAGCTACATAATCTGTTAACAGTTTTGCGATCACAGATAATACTCTGATCATCCCATATTTAATGTTGTCTAAGTAAAGTGTGATTATAATTATTTTATATGTACCATTAGTTGGCTAATTTGAAAGTTCAATACAACCAAATTGTAAAAAAAATTATTTATATTCATACATCTATTTCCCCCCTTTTCTAATGTTACTACTTTTCTACTAAGCAAACTAAAAGCATGCTTTTCTACTAAGTTGGAAAGATCTGCATTATATTTTAAGAGAAGAACTCATTTAAATCTCAAAGGTAATGTTGCATGCAGGTTCTTAAGCATTCTCATGGTATATCCGTTTATTAGGTCATTGTAACCTCATTGCACAGATACTTCACTACAAAGTAGGGCACTGGCATGATTTGGTCTGTCAAGGTCCCTGTTAGAAGTGGTTTACAAAAAATGGCATATTTATTCCACCTAGGAGGTGTGCAGAAAGTCATAAATATACCTTTAAGTTTCAGTGTGCATAATAATAATCCAACTATACATTTCTCTAAATGTTTATAAGAAACATGATAATTTGCTACAAAATAAAAATGAATGGAAATGGAACTGTAAAGACTTGGGCTATTGTTGGAAAGGGCACTACTGATGAATTACTTTGGTGTGTTACATTTATACTGAATCCTCCCCTTCCCGAGGGTTGCTTCACTTCCCTTCAGTGCCTGTTAAGCTTCATTCCTGCTGTTGGATGCAGGACAATCACTCAACATGGCTGCACATCAGCCAGGGCTGCCCCACAGAAGGGTGCAAAACAAAAATTATTTGCTGGCCTACATTCAAAAAGAGGTAGGCAGATTACCTGAGGCCAGGAGTTCGAGACCAGTTTGGCCAACATGGCGAAATCCTGTCTCTAATAACAACACAAAAATTAGCCAGGCGTAGTGGCACGTGCCTGTAATCCCAGGTTCTCGGGTGGTTGAGACAGGAGAATCGCTTGAAGCTGGGAGGCGACAGTTTCAGTGAGCTGCGATGGCACCACTGCAATCTAGCCTGGGCAACAGAAGGAGACACTGTCTCCCCCGCAGCCTCCCAAAAGGAAAGAAATGTTCAGTATTGTCTAGGATCCCACCTGAAGTTCAAATTTAGAAAGAGGGCTTAGAATCACAAAATCTCAAAGCACTTTTTACAGAATTTAAGAGAAATACATATGTCTTATTCAACTGTCTATTGGATAACTGTCTATTGGAAGAAGGGAACATAAGATGTACTTTCTTCACTTTGACTGAAGTCTATCAGGAGGGAGGGATAAATTGATATAAAGGATCAACATAATTATTTACCTAAGAATTTTGCTAGGATAAATTGGTGGTGTGCTACTAATTGTTTAATAATCAACTCTGCAGGAAAAATAAATGCTAATGCACAGCATTTGCCGTTTTCCATGGTATAAATACTTCTGCTATTGTAAGCTTTAAAAAGAGATGTCACTGACTGTGAAGTTGGGAAGAAGTCTGTAATGGTAGCTCTCTATGATATAATATTTCATCATGTAGAGATAATATATAATTCCAAGAACATAGGCAATACAATAATTAGAGAGTGATGAGTCTGGAGTATTTATTGGTTTTAATGTAATTTATTTAATTATGTTTATATAATTGTTTGACGTGTGTGTTTATAAATGGGCTCATAAAATTCCTAAAAAATTATTTTATCTTTTTTTATTGAGGTAAAGTATACATATAAAATTTAACATCTTTACCATTAAGTGCCATTTATATATATATATATATTTCCCCTTCATCTCCTTCTCTCCACTGCCCTCTCTGGTCTCTGGTAACTACCAATCTACTCTCTATCTTCACGAGATCCACTTTTTTTTGCTCCGATATATGAGTGAGAGCATGTGATATTTGTCTTTCTGTGGCTGGCTTATTTCACTTAACATAATGGCCTCCAGTTCCATCCATGTTGTTGCAAATGACAGGATTTCATTATTTTTATGGCTGAATAATATTCCATTGTGTATATATACCAAATTAAAAAAAAATCCATTCATCCATTGATGGGCACATAGGTTGATTCCATATTTTGGCTACTGTGAATAATGCTGCAATAAACGTGGGAGAGTAGATATATCTTTGATGTATTGATTTCCTTTCTAAAATCCAGAAAATTTAACATCCAGCTCTCACAAGCTTGTATGAGCAACTTCCAGCACACCACTGGGGTAGGTAGACATTCATGTTTATATAAATATCATGAAATATGTCCCATTTACTCATACTTAAATTATTGTTTGTGTTCTCTTTAATATTGCTAAAGAGTTCATTTTAAACACTGTTAGGAAGGCCACAGAGAACCCTGCTGTTTATTAATTAATTTTACTGAAGAAAAATGAGAAACAGAAAGGATAGTAACTACTAATAGTATGTGTATGTGTATTTATATATGCAGTGAACTACCTCCATCTCTAGCTACCTATTTTTACATTATACGTATCTAGATTAATAAGGTGAAATTTATTGATATCAATCTACATATAACAAATTTATTGATATCTACATATAAAAATCTTGTTGTGGAAAAAGCATCTCAATTATTTTCAAGAAAAACAACTCTGTAAAATAAAATTTTACCAAACAAATAATAACTATTCTTAACTTTATTAATAAGTATAGGTAATTTCTTAAAGTATTAATTTGCCCCTAAAGTGTTTACAGAATAACTTAGATTTTATGTAAATGAATGTAGAGGGTGGAGAGAAGTTGACGGGACTCAAATCAGTTGAATATATATCACAGACTGAAAAAGTCTAAAATCTACTTTGGGTAAAATTTGTGTTTTGCCTTCTACATGCCTTCTTCAGAAAATGATCTTTTCGGTAAATTGCAAGCCATGACAATAATAGTTTAGGTATTAAAAAAAACAAGTGGGAATAAAGCTTTACCCAGAAAACTATGACATTTAGATTGAAGGACCAATAGCTGGGCTTGCTTAGATAATGGGAGTCTTTGTTGAGCTGGTCCCAGATTAACAGCTGGAAATGAGCTCAGTTCCTGACTGATGAGTGCTAATTAATAGAGATAACTGTCGACACACATTACAAGAGACACAAAATTGTATTTTGTAGAAAGTGTCGTTGAACTAATAATTTCAGATGTATGTTGACAAGTTAAACTGGTAGGGATTTTCAGCAGCTTACAAAATAAATTTGCAAGATGTTCACTGAGTCCATTAAAAAACCTTCATATGAATAGCTTTCTAATGTTTGAACTACTTGAAAAGGTTATAACAATACCATCCTTAATCTGATAATACATTGTTTTAATGTGATGATTTCTTAAATTATTTTGAAATTTGATAGAACTTGAGAAATTTCTCCCTTTTATTATATGTGAACCAACTTCTAAGCAGACTATTATTTTGAGGGTTTTAATATCCTTGCAAGAATCTTCCTGAACACGAGGAGTATCTGTTAGTCAAAAAGCAAGTTTTCTTTTTCTCTCACTCTTTTTATAAATGTATAATGAATCATCACCAAGATTTGAGGCACTCCATTCAAAAGAAATGAGAGATTAGGAGATATTCAGCCCATGTAAAATATAATTTGGTCATCATATCTTTGTCTTCCACTGGGCCAAGAGTCAGGGATACATATTAATAAAGGACACACCAGCTATCTCAAAATAACAGTCTTAGGCAAGTAGCATCCAACCAGGAAAACCTGGTTGTTTAGAGAAGCTCCAGCTATGGCTGTGACCTGGAAAGGCAGCATTCTTCCATGTTTACATAACAGGTTCATCTGAGGACTTCAAGTACTTCACAAACATTCACTTGTCAATTATCACAGCATCTCCAGGAACTAAGTAAGTGTGAAAGATTATTATTCCCACAGGAGATCCGGGGACAAGAGTCATACCAGAGATGTCTTTTCCAGGAGTTACAATGAAATTGACAGAGTGCTGCTGCTGTGTGTGTAGTAGGCGCTCAATAAAAATAATTTAATAGATCTGAATCTTAGAGCGAGAGCTAAAAAGCCATAGCTCTGCCTCTCTTTTACATAGAAAGCCGACTTTGAGCAACTCTGAAATGAATGCCATTATAGATCGTGCCAACTGTGCAAGCCATCTCAGATAAGTAAACTACTTTAGATTCAAACTCAAGTCCAGACTTTGACTCATATTTCATTTGTACTGGACAGCAATTCTGTTCTCCATGAAATTGGCTGATGTAAGACAGAGCCAGCCTTATATCTATTACCTGACAATGTGCCTTCCTAGAACTCATACAAACTTATTCTTCTAAATAAGCATTTTTTATCTTGGGTAAAAGAAGACCCTAATATTATAAAATTTCTTGTCTTAAAAATTCATAAATTGACTAAGTGTACAAGGAGGAAACCAGCATAAGTTGACGTCTTCAAAAAACATTCTCTGTAGACCCAATATATTTAGATAAGGAATATATTTGATGCAGAAAAATGTTAAATAGTAGAATGTTTAAGATTTATTTTGGGGTGTGTATTATAAATTCTAACAAGTTGGTGACTCTGGGAGCCATTTGTGAATTACTAGAAATAAATCCACCACTGAGTGGAGAGAGAAAAGATTCATGAGTAGAGAGTCAAGACCCGATAGGATCAAGACCTGACAGGATCAATGTTTCAAAGACTCTTTCATTGTTGATGAATCCTCTTGAAGAGGACCTCTCTCTCCATAAACATAGAGGGCTATGTGGAAAGAAACACTGATACATTGTTTAAGTTTTAAATTGCTGGAATTTTTTATTTCTGTCTGCTTGCCCCCTTTTCCCTGAATCTGTCTGATGGGCATGTAGTTCTTGCAGATCATCAAATTTTCACATGACAACATGAAACCACATGGCACCAGTTTATGACTCAACTGGACTTCTCAAACCTATTTAAAAACAGTGCCTTTTGAGGAATCAGAAATATCTTTCTATCATTAAAAATACAAAAAATAACAGATGTTGGCAAGGATGCAGAGAAAAGGGAATGCTTACATACTGTTGGTGGAAATGTAAATTAGTACAACCTCTATGGAAAACACTATGGAGATTTCTCAAAGAACTAAAAATAGAGCTACCATTCAATCCAGCAATCCCACTACTTGGTATCTACCCAAAGGAAAAGAAATTGTGATAGCAAAAAGATACCTGCACTTGTATGTTTATTGCAACATTATTCACAATAAAATATATGTAATGAATTTAAATGTCCATCAAAGGATGACTGCATAAGGAAAATCTGGTGTGCATGTGCGTGTGCATATGTGTGTGTGTGTGTGTGCATATGTGTGTGTGTGTGTATGTGTACATACGCTACTCAGCCATTAAAAAGAATGAAATCATTTGCCACAACACAGATGGAACTGGAGGCTATTAAGTGAAGCAACTCAGAAACAGAAAGTCAAATATGGCATTATATTAGTCTGTTCTCATACTGTTAATAAAGACATACCTGAGACTGGGTCATTTATAAAGGAAGCGGGCTTATTTGACTCACAGTTTAGCATGGCTGAGGGGACCTTAAGAAACCTGCAATTATGGCAGAAGGGGAAGCAAACACGTCCTTCTTCACATGGCAGCAGCAAGGAGAAGTGCTGAGCAAAGTGGGAGAAGCCTTTTATAAGACCATTAGATCTCGTGAGAACTCACTCACTATCACAGAACAGCATGGGGGTAATCACCCCCACGATTCAATAACCTCCCACCACATGGCTTCATAGTGGAGTGGAGTCATGTGGATATGTTTAATGTTGTCAATCAGATGTCTGAAGGCTGAAGTGATGTTTTTATAAGTTGTCTGTCATTTTTCTTTTGGGTTAGATAGACTTTTAGGGATGGGTAAAGTTATTTGAGTTACAAAGCTAGGTCAGGGTCCCCCTCTCTTCATTCCAAATTGCACAAGAAAACTTTAATTTTAATCTTGTTAACTAAATATATTTGTTATTAATGAACCAGCATTAGTCAGTGTTAATGTTGATCAATGTTACATTCTTGTCATGGGTAAACTTTATCACTACGAAGGGGAACAACACATACCTGGGCCTGTCGGGGGTGGGGGGATGAGGAGAGGGAGAGCATCAGGACAAAGAGCTAATGCATGCAGGTCTTAAAACCCAAATGATGGGTTGATAGATGCAGCAAACCACCATGGCACATGTATACCTATGTAACAAACCTGCATGTTCTGCACATGTATCCCGGAATTTTAAGTAAGAAAAAAAAAAAAGGCTGTCCTGAGAGCTTATCATAAAGATATTTACATGAGGAGGTCACTGCTGGCCTTTCAAGTGCTTAGGAAATACCACAGCTCTGGTGTCCTTGCCTCCTGGGGACATGAACTAGACTAATTTCAGGTATTTCCTTTAAAATTGGATGCTTTTCATTGGGAGTTTTTTTTTTTTTTTTAGCTTTTCTGGATGGAGATACAATGCCAGAAATTCAAGGGTCTCTTCAGATATTCATGGCTTGTGATATATTATTTTGATTATACCAGTAAATTTAATGTAATCTTCTAAGCTATTTGGCTTTCCCGATCTAAGGAAGGTGCTGCCACTCTAAGTGTCAGAGATGGTTTGGTTTGGAAGTCTCCATGAAGAAGAGTGGGTGCAGAGGATAGAAGCTTTCCTCTATGTCTTAGTCTGCTTTTTCCTTCTCTGAAAGTTTCATTGTCTAATGCAAATACAAGTGGTTGGCCATATACATAATGGCAAGCTGCCATTAGCTAGTACTTTTCTGACAGCAAGCATTGAAATACAGGGGATGGGAGGATGATTGGAGGAGGAGTGAAGCTCATTGGGAGAGGAAATAGAGGCTCTGGGGAGATCTAACGGGGTTTCGAAAGACCAAGTTTTGACTTTTAAGCTTTGCCTAAGGCCAATTCTCAATTAAAATCCTTTACTCTTCCACTTCTGGTAAATCGCTGTTGTCCACCCCCAGTCACCACCACAACCATATAAAGACTCTATTGGATGCAGTGGCTCACACCTGTAATCCCAGCACTTTGGGAGACCAAGGTGGACAGATCACTTGAGGCCAGGAGTTCGAGACCAGCCTGAACAACATGGAGAAACCGTCTTTACTAAAAATACAAAATTAGCTGGGCGTAGTGGCACATGCCTGTAATCCAGCTACTCAGGAGGCTGAGGCAGGAGAATTGCTTGAACCCAGGAGGCGGAGATTGCATGAGCTGAAACCGTGCCATTACACTCCAGCCTGGGCAATAAGAGTGAAACTCCATCTCAAAGAAAAAAAGAAAACAACAACTATATTGGAGTGCAAGGGAATTTTTATTTTTTATTTATTTTATTATGATTATTTTTTTAAGAGACAATGTCAACCTTACAACTTTCTAGGATAAAAAGAGAATCAGTGACTATCCACTTTACTTTCTATTTCAACCCATATATCCGCTAGCACAGAACGTGGAGCAAGGCAGAAGTTTCACACATGGACTTTAAAGGAATGAGGCCTGTTTTGGGGGTCTTTTTAAATAACTTATTTATCCAAATGAATAGGATCCTCATCAGATCTTCCAACTTAATGGACTATACATTTATAATAATGCCTTCATACTCAAAACATTTTTGGAATTGATTAAAGTAAATTGCAATAGGACCTTTTAACTACTTTGACAATTGGCACATTTTCACCCTTTGAGGATGAATTTGACACTTTTAACAGTCAAATGTCATTCAGAGCCAAGTTTGGGAAGGAAGGTACATAAGCAGTCAGGGCAGTCCTTTTTTTTTTTTTTTTTTTTTTTTTTTAGAAAAAGCCTTGCTCTGTTACCCAAGCTGAAGTGCAGTGGCCCAATGGTGGCTCACTACAGCCTTGACCTCCTGGGCTCAAGTGACCCTTCTGCCTCAGCCTCCCAAGTAGCTGGGACTACAGGGCATGTACTACCTTGCCTGGCTAATTTTTTTTTTTTTTTTCCCCTGTAGAGATGAGGTCTCACTATGTTTCCTAGGCTGGTCTCAAACTCCTGAGGTCAAGCAATCCTCCCACCTCAATGTTGGGATTACAGGTGTGAGCCACTGTGCCAGGCCCCACTTCAATTTTAGAAGAAGAGTGGTGAGACTCTGAAGCCATTAGGCTACATTGTGTAAGACAGTGGCTTATTAATTGATTCTAAAATCAGTTCCCAAGGATAGCTCCACAACTCTTTGAGAAATGGTGATGCCATTAGTATAGGATGAGAGTGTTCCAGGGGACCTATTCTGAAACTATATATATATGAAACAAATGTGATGTGTTTGTTTAGTTTTAAGTCTCATTTTTTTGACACTATATTCTGTTGTTTGATGATTTCCTCTAAGCTGGAGTAGTTTGCATTCATTCTTGGGACACTTAACAAGCGTTCACCCATTAACATACTGCTGATGTTAATAGCCAGAGTGGCTGAGTACAAACCCAATTTATGACACTTTGTATTGTGTCACCCTGAACAGGCTTCCTAACCTCTCTGACCCTCAGTCTCCTCATCTGAGTAGAAATGGCTATAACATTAGCAGTGGGGATTCAGTGAGTAAATGCATGCGTTACCTGGTGCCCATGATAAGCATTCCATAAATGCAGCTGTCAAAAAAGTTTTACTGACAGCCCACTTTGTGCCTCTTAATCTGCTACCAACATTTCTAATTTGGGATTAAACTGAATCAAAATAATAACATCAAGAAATTCAAATAAAAATAATAGTGAGATAAACACCACTTTAATATGCTTATTTATTTAAAATTACATGAATATAAAATCCTCTAAACACCTTCACAGATTTATCAAGGTAACTGCATCAGTGACCATAACATGACTTTGTTATGACAACAGGAGCTAGATGACTGTTATTTTAAATTCATATTTGCTCTGACTCTGAACATTCCCATGAATGCAACTGATGTTTTCATCTGAAAGTGTTTAAAATATAATAATCATTACCTTCATATAACAAGATCTGATATCTGAGCTGTATAGAAATAGTCTGCATAAAACTCTGCTACCATTCTTTTGAAAATGTGACACATCTATGGAGGTTAAATAGCTTTTGGATCAAGGTATAAGTGAGATGATGTTCTAAAAAGATCTCTTCTACTGTTTCTGATAGCTGAATCCATGGTGAGAATCCATATCTGACCCATGGGTTGGTGATGCTCTATCTTAGTGTTCACTAGGACAAGACTCTGGAGGTTTATTTTCTAGTGACAAATGACCAATGCTTACAGTCATTCTTTTTGCTAGGATTTGTTTACACACTCACTGTATACACACTCTGCAAATAAACAGTGCACCTGAATTTCTCAGAAAGTGGGCAATATTAGAAGTACCCTTCTATTAAAGAGGATGTTAAAGAATAATAAAGTCTTTTCATAAGATTTTCCGAACAATAGTTTTAGTTTAAGATTGATCCCATCCAAGGTATGATTTCCCAGTTATTTTGGCAGTTGCAATTATAGTTTCTTGGACTTAACTGCTTAATTAGGAGCCTTTGGAAAGTTTCACGTCAAGCTAAAAATATTTCTAATGTACACTTTCTGCTTACTCAAAGCTGCATGGAGCTATAATTTACGAAGGAAACTTGTTTCCTTAATTGTTGTGTCAGTCAGCAAAAGCACAGGGAGCAGGCACAGAATAATCCGTTTATATTTAGCTGTACCAGTGGCCACGAAATGTCACAACCTTCGTGTAATTTAGGGAAAGGTTAGGGATGTCATTCCTATAGGACTGATTACTTTACAATTTGTTTTACTTTTTAAAATTGTGTACTTTGCAGGATTTTTATGGAGGCCTTTTATTTTCATTGGTATAATTTTGCTTTTATGCAATACTTGAAGGTGAAGACTTGAGTCAGGTTTACTAGTTGATCCTTATGTTTGGGTATGCATTACAAAAGGTTAGATTAATAGAAAATAAAGGGTGATATGTACAGTTTGAATTATACAGGTTAGGGGTTTATCTTATAGTAATTCTACTAGTTTATACTGTCTTAGGTTACTGAAGAATATGTTTCATTATAGAATGGATCTAGAGAATAACCTGAAGAGAACTGCACATTTTTAAGATGATTCTCCTATTTACCAAAGGTGACTACAGAAAAGGGGAAAAACAAAGAAAAGTAAATAAACAGGAACAATGCCTTGCATCTTTGTAGCACTCTCTGGCTTTCAAAGCATTTTTACATCTATAACTTGAATCTTTCCAGAGAGAGCTTACAAGGTATGTCCTTATTTGATGAGCTCATTCCCTCCAAAAAGCACTGTGTCTTGCAGTGGTTACTAGCTTAATTTTTTTAATTATTATACCTTAAGTTCTGGGATATATGTGCAGAACACAGAACATGCAGGTTTGTTACATAGGTATACGTGTGCCGTGGTGGTTTCCTGCACCCATCAAACCGTCATCTACATTAGGTATTCCTCCTAATGCTATCCTTCCCATAGCCCCCAACCCACTGACAGGCCCTGGTGTGTGATGTTCCCCTCCCTGTGTCCATGTGTTCTCATTGTTCAACTCCCACATATGAGTGAGAGCAAGTTTGCTGAGAATGATGGTTTCCAGCTTCATCCATGTCCCTGAAAGGACATGAACTCATTCTTTTTTATGCTGCATCGTATTCCATGGTGTATATGTGCCACATTTTCTTTATCCAGTCTATCATTGATGGGCATTTGGGCTGGTTCCAAGTCTTTGCTATTGTGAACAGTGCTGCATATGTGTGGATGTGTCTTTATAGTAGAATGATTTATAATCCTTTGGATATATACCCAGTAATGGGATTGCTGGGTCAAATGGTATTTCTGGTTCTAGATCCTTGAGGAATTTCCACGCTGTCTTCTACCATGCTCATGGATAGGAAGAATCAATATCGTGAAAATGGCCATACTGCCCAAAGTAATTTATAGATTCAATGCTATCCCCATCAAGCTACCATTGACTTTCTTCACAGAATTGGAAAAAACTACACTAAATTTCATATGGAACCAAAACAGAGCCCATATAGCCAAGACAATCCTAAGCAAAAAGAACAAAGCTGGAGGCATCATGCTACCTGACTTCAAACTACACTACAAGCCTATGGTAACCAAAACAGCATGGTACTGATACCAAAACATATATAGACCAACAGAACAGAACAGAGGCCTCAGAAATAATGCCACACATCTACAATCATCTGATCTTTGACAAACCTGACAAAAACAAGAAATGGGGAAAGGATTCCCTATTTAATGAACAGTTTTGGGAAGACTGGCTAGCCATACAGAAAACTGAAACTGAACCCCTTCCTTAAACCTTATACAAAAATTAACTCAAGATGGATTAAAGACTTAAATATAAGACCTAAAACCATAAAAACCCTAGAGGAAAACCCAGGCAATACCATTCAGGACATAGGCATGGGCAAAGACTTCATGACTAAAATACCGAAAGCAATGGCAACAAAAGCCAAAATTGACAAATGGGATCTAATTAAAAAGAGCTTCTGCACAGCAAAGAAACTATCATCAGAGCAAACAGGCAACCTACAGAATGGGAGAAAATTTTTGCAATCTATCCATCTAACAAAGGGCTAATATCCAGAATCTACAAATAACTTAAACAAATTTACAAGAAAAACACAAAGAGCCCCATCAAAAAGTGGGCAAAAGATATAAACAGACACTTCTCAAAAGAAGACATTTATACTGCCAACAAACATATGAAAAAAAGGTCAGCATCACTAGTCATTAGAGAAATGCAAATCAAAACTGCAATGAGATACCATCTCATGACAGTTAGAATGGCGATCATTAAAAAGTCAGGAAACAACAGATGCTGGAGAGGATGTGGAGAAATAGAAACACTTTTACACTGTTGGTAGGAGTGTAAATTAGTTCAGCCACTAGCTTAAATTTAAGAGTCAGATGGGTGTGAATTATAATCCCAGTTATGCCACTTCCACCAGTAGGATCTTAGATAAACTACATTGTGACCTGAGAATCAGGTTCTTCTTCTGAAAAATGAGGATTATTATAACGGTTTTACAAATTGTCTGGCCAATACAAATGAGCACCATGTATGCACGCAGTATACATTCAATGAATCATAGTTGTCAACTCTTCTTTTTATCATTCCTATTGCTGTCTAGCCCTACAGGCACAGTGAATACTTGCCAGCTATCGTAAAAAGACAGGGGCCAAAGTGCAATGGACAGTGGAGACGTAATGATTTATTAAGAGAGAAAGATGTTTCTCTCTCATTGTGGAAGTCATTTCAACAGATGATGCTCCCACATCCCATCGACTTCCAATGTTTTCATTAGAGTTGACCCTCCTCCACCAGAAACCTCTTTAGCCTGATCTCTCCTGAACCCTTGCTTCGTGATGTGTGTGAATGTCCAGTTAATAGAACTTACTAATCCTATTATATTTCTCATTTATTCTATTCTTGAGTTAGTTTTGATTAAAGTTACTTTTATACTTTATGTGCGTTAAGCAAGAGACAATGTGATAGCAATTAAGGACCCCTTGACAACCAAGATTCATAGTCTTCTAAAAGTTATTTAACATCATCATCTTTTTGGTACATGTTTTATGCTATAGTTGATTTGAATGTCAACATTCCTCAAATGTTTCTTAATAATTACAGTAATTAATCTGATATTGGTACAAGTCGACAGATGAGCTCCATATCTTTTAAGAAAATGCTGGGACTTTGTTTAATTAGGATTACATATCCAAATGAGAGAAAGAACATTTTCATGCTTATATGAAATATAAGGAATATATATAGGAATATATAAAGGAATAATCTGGTATAACATTGGCAGAAAAAGGGCTAAGAGATTATGGGGAATAAAAAGAGCATGTAAGAAATATGGCACTATACTCTTTAACAGTTCGTTTTAGGAGGAATATGCATGAGAAAGAATGTAGAAATTTAGAGGTATTTCTTTCAATATCCTAAGCATTTTTTAAAATTTATTTTCTAAATTATCCACTCCAGTTGTCATCAATATCCTAAGCATTTTGCAACAAAGGTCTGCATGGAGAGTGACATGCTATACCTATGACGTAATAGGGAAAGGAACAAGTCCATAATTACAGCAGTAAAACAAGTTGGAAGAATGGGATGCATGCAGTTCAAGAAGGTGTTTTCAAGCTAGGTAGAAGTTTTTGATTCAATATGTTAATAGGAGGCACATAGCTTGTCTTCACCATTAAGGGTTCATAGTCGAAACAGTGGTAATGCAAAACTAGTAGAAATTATGATAGTTTTACAAGCAGTGAGCAATATGCAGTGTGGTTAGAAAGGGAGACTATGAAGAAGTGTAGGATTTAGCTTGCAGTTGTGGCAGTGACTGAGGCAGTAGGTGAGATTTAAGTTGGACTTTCTTGGCAATTCTATATTACGTATTGTAATGAATTACTCAGAACATGATGGTAAAGCTCTGTAGTTACTTGAGAGCAGAATTGATTCTCAATAGTCTGGGTACTTTAGTGCTTTAGGTGAGCATCTCAGTGAAGGTGAGGACCAGGGGCAAATGTAAAACATAACCGTAGACTTCATGTAAAACAACCATCCGTAAGCTTAATAGTATCAAAATAACTGTGTGTGCTGGTGCCATAATATGCATACATTATCAGAGCTGCTGCTCACAGAAGACTGTCCACTGCCTAGTCCGTGGATCATAAACTTCATACATTCCTATATTATTGCAAGGTGTTTCTGGCAAATAGTAAAATGTTTTGCTCTATAAAATCAGTATAGGAGCTTCCATTTGTAATCTGGAAGAGTAAGCTCCTAATTGAACCTCTTGCAAATAACAACTGGTCAAAATACAGAAAAACAACTAGCCGGGGGGCTTGGAGAGTGAACAAAAGTAGGAAGATTTTGAAGGGGAGTCAATACTTGGAGTAAGTGACTGGTATGGGTTGAGTTTCAGATCTTCACAGTTTTATACTGAGGGTAGCTGGAGCAGCATGAGGAAAGAGCCACTGGAGAGTGAGCTGGGGAACTTCATAAAGGAGAGAGCCTGAGAAAGAGGACTCCAAGTTTTGTGTATAAATTCCGCTCAAGTCTCTTGCTATTCTTTTAAGTATGCAAGCACAGGGCACAATAGAAGCGTTATGAAAAACCATTATGGAGGATCTTTAAAATGCTAAAAATAAAATTACCATATGAGCCAGGTATCCTACTTCTGGGTACATATCCAAAGGATTTGAAATCAGTATGTCAAAGAGAGACCTGCACTCCTATGTTCACTGCAGCATTACTCACAATTGTCAAGATACAGAATCAACCTAAGTATCCAGCAGTGAATGAATGGATAAAGAAAATGTGGTATATATACACAATGGAATGCTACTCAGCCTTAAAAAAAGATAATTCTGTTATTTGGATGAGTTAAACAGTCAAACTCATAAAAACAGAGAGTAGATTGGTAGTTACCAGAGGTTGGGAGGGAAGGGAAATAGAGAGATATCGGTTGAAGGGAACAAAGTTTCAGTTAGACAGGAGAAATAAATTTTTGGCAGGTGAGAATTCTACCACCGAACCACCCATGCACTGATATGAGAAATAAGTTTTTGAGATCCATGGCACAACATGGTGACTAGAGCTAATAATGTGTTGTATTATATATTTTGAGATTACTGAAAGTAAATTTCAAGTGTTCTCACCATAAAAAATTACGTGAGGTAATAGATATGTTAATTAGCTTACTTAATCATTCCATATTATATACATATATCAAAACATCATGTTGTACCCCATAAATATATACATTTATAATTTGTCAATCAAAAACTTAAAATAAATAAAAAACAAAACAAAAGTACTCTGAATGGTGAACTGAGCTACCAATAACTGCAGGGGAGATGGTTCACAGTGAGTCTAACCAAGATAATTGTCTTCTAAAGCAAAAACATCAACAACCTTTAGAGTAATGTAATAGAATCCAGAGTCCCCACAACATAATCCCTGCAGTGTCCAGGATAGAATTCAAAATTATTTGACAAACAGCCAGGAAAACACAATCTACTTTTAAGGGAGAAATAACAAACAGATGCCAATCCAAAGATGACACAAATTTTGGAATTATAAGGCAAATATTTTAAAGCAGCTATTAGAATATGCTCAATATGATAAAACAAAAATGCTTGTAATGTATAAAATGATATGAAATCTCTTCAGAGAAAATAAAAATAATAACACCAGTATACCAAGACAATTTCCAAGCAAATGGAAGTAGTATCTGCAAGAAAGTGTATTTCTAAATAATTTTCACACAAGAACAGTATGTGTTGTTAGTCCAATACACAGTCCAGAAAAATACCTAAAACCTACTGCTCTCGAAAGGCCATAAAATAGTTAAAATTAACCATGAAAAAAATCATTTTATATACTTGGACTCAGTCCTATGTAAAAAGTGAACTAAAACATTATTTGGCAATCCTAGGTGACAACAAAAATATGCAAATTTCACACTCAGCTCCATATTCTAACAGACTTCTAGAGAATACAATATATAATAACATTTATAAGGAGAATACCAACTATTTAAAATGGTGTGAAGTGAAATTTCTCACAAATTTGTGGTCTGTAACTATTTCAAGTGTTGGTGTTTCTTTAGGTTATATGATACAAAATATATAAACATAATTCATGAAAATTAAAGTGATATAATTTGAGAACAGTGTTGTTAAGCTATGTTTTTAAGTTATGTTTTATATACATTAGACACAGCAAAGATGGTAGGGAATATTTGTGAGTGATTACTGAATCTCATTTACTGATTTCCTTTTACAAAATATTATTTTTTTCAGGGAGTATGGAGATCTATTTTATTCTACTTTGGGGACAACTTTCTAGCACACTGCACAAGAAGCAAAGGAAGTATTCAATCAATACTGGTGTCCATAGGAAAAGAGCTACTGAAGTCTCGGACATTGATATCCTGTTTAGAGAGTTGGTGACAGAGGGTGGTGTTCGAAGAAACCGTGAAAGAGCTATCAAATAACTTGGTGTCGGGGCCTGTTGTGGGGTGGGGGGAGGGGGGAGGGATAGCATTAGGAGATATACCTAATGTTAAATGAAGAGTTAATGGGTGCAGCACACCAACATGGCACATGTATACATATGTAACAAACCTGCACGTTGTGCACATGTACCCTGAAACTTAAAGTATAATAATAAAAAAAAGGATGAAGAATCCAAAAAAAAAATAACTTGGTGTCCATAACATACACTATCAGGTTTCTATTTAGCCAGATTAATTCAATGTATAGTGTACTTTCCAAATATTTAAGGTAAAAAACCTATAACATGTTTAAACATATATAACATGCTTCAACATATATATAACATGTATATATAAAATGTTTAAATATATATATATGTTTAACATATTACATCTTTAAAAAACGTATAACATGACTTCTCTGATCTATTTTGCCATGATATATGAATATCTTATGCTGGCAAAAGGAAGCAGTATAGCAATGGAAACCCAGTATTACTGAGAAGAAAGTCTTTCATTTATGCCTTTTACATTTGATGGATTTTTGTGGCTAAATGAATACACACTCACCGTTTCAATGTAATCATTACCATGTATATTTTCTCCAATGAGACTGCAATTTCAATATTCACAACAATATTACAGGTTTCTCTGACATTCCACATAACACCTAGTATAGGTGTTAAATACAAAGGCAAGGTACTAGACAATGAAGAGCTCAGAATTAAGAAACAATTATCTGGATTCAGATCTGGACAAGTAACTTCAACTTTCCAAATAATAGTTTCTTCATATTTTAAATAGGAATAATATTAACAGCTACCTCATGATGTTGTTGTTGTTTTGTGTAGGATACAGCAAGTAAAGTATGTATATTAGAACCTGGAGCATATTAAGTGTTCAATAAATAGCAGTTGTTATGCTTATACTATTATTTTACTTCATCAAAAATTTGTTGAATGAACAAATGAATAATGATGTAATTTTATTAATTTGAAAATTTGATGTCATATTGGTCTCCAGGAGGTGCTAAGTGGTTCATTTGAAGGTTTATATAAAAGGTGAACTAGAATATTATTTAGCAATTCTAAATGAGAACAGAAATATGCAAATTTTCCACCCAGTTCCATATTCTATCAGACTTGCAGGAAATACAATATATTACATTATAAAGAGAACACCAGCTATGAATCTTATGGCTAGATGAATTCCAGTTATTTATCAGTATTTACAAATTGCAATGCATTATCAAAAGACAGAGGGTGGGATAGAGAATGGAAATAAAAGGATAAAACAGGCTCAGCTCTGCTCTCAAAATCTCACCACTTTCCTTTAGAAATTGAAACAATAAATTACCTTGTATAGACAGTGATCCCAGACATTGCAGATAGCTGGAGATTATAAAATATATCAAAGTGTTTACATAAAAAATGAATATATGTTTGAGGCAAGAGGATTGCTGAAGCACAGAAATTCAAGACCAGCTTGGGCAAAACAGTGAGGCCCTGCTCTACAGAAAAAAAAAAAAAATTAGCAGAGTGTGGTGGCACACATGTGTTAGTCCCAGCTACTTGGGAGGCTGAGGTGGGAGAATTGCTTGAGCTCAGGAATTTGAGCCTGCAGTGAGCTACAATCATGCCACTATATGATGAGCCTGGGTGATTGAGTGACCCTGTCTCAAATATATATATATACACACAAGAGAGAGAGCACCAAATTTGTAAATTCTTCTCCAGTTTTGCTCTAATAAATACAATAAAAAATTTTAGATACTTATCTGAGGGTCACATAATCATCAGTTTATTCTCAGAAACCCCATTTTCTACTTTTCTATCTGCCATCTAATAAATATTTCTGTTCTTAAAATACAGGCTTTTTTGAATAAGTAATTTGCAGCTTGACTAGATAATCTAATGAGGCTCATCATTCTTCTCACTCTCTGATTAGATTCATTCACCAAAATCTTAACTTCTACACAAATTGTATTATTAGTGAGGAAGCCAATGAGGGCAAAACCAGCTGCAAAAATAACAAACAAAAATAACAAGAACACCACCAATGTGGTCAGTGGCATTCTGGTAAATGTTTAACAAGTGGGTCTCAATAAAACAAAACAAAACCCTAATTTGTAGCATTTGCCAACTTCTGTGGCATAAATTCTCTGTCTATGGCTCATTTCAAGCTACCAGTGTGATGTGTGAATGTGGAGCTGAGAAGCAGCACAGTGATATACTATTATATAGTCATTCCATTATGAAGACACAATAGATGTAAATAAACCAAAGAGTTATAATAGTAAAACGGAGTAAATAATTAGAAAGTGAGTACTGAGTGTAGCGTAATGGTTAAAGACCTTGGGAGGTATATGGATTTGAAACAGAAATGTGCCACTTTCAGGTTTTACTGGACAAATTCCTTAATCTCTCTACACCTCAGTGTTCTTATCTGTATAATTATAAAACCTACTCTATGAAATTGTTGCAAAGATAAAATGAGGAAATACATGTATGACACTTGGCACAATGTCTGAAACATAATAATAATTCACTCCATGTATTATAATAAATAACATGGTTGGTAAATTTACTCTACTCAGGATAAAAATAGTGAGTGAAATTTCACTGACGAAAAAATATATTCCTTATTTTGTGATCTAAGAATCACAAAATTTTAGTCAATTTTGCTTCCTAGACATCTGATGGTACTCTACTATTAGAAACTGAAAGGGAAAAATGGTCTCAACCAATATAATTGATGCAATATTTAATTAGCCAGATTATGAAGCAGAAAGGAATTCCATACATTCTGGAATACATCTGCAGCAAGAGTAAATAGGTTTCTTTTTGGGTATTAATTCAGATTAACTGAGCGTGTAATGTTGACGAAAATCCTGAGGTTGCTTCTAAGATTGGCAGGAAAGACCACTTTAATATATGAGCAATAGCCACTATGGTTAGTGATGGGGAGGAAAGAAACCATTATACACATTGACCATCCTTGAGCTGGGTCTATGCTTACAGTGTCTGGAGGAAATTCATGTTGTACCCTGCTTGTAAAGAAAAAAAAGTTACCACTTGAACATATTCCTGAGTTTGGGGGTTTCACATACTTGAAATGGAGGTTGACTAAGTAAAACATTTATAAAATTTACTTTATAAATTTACATAATTTATGATCAAATTTAGAGCCAGAAAACAAAACTGGCTCAATTTCAGTTTTGTGGAGGAAGGGCAGCTGGAAAATGAAATAAAGTGCATGGGACCTGGAACCAAAAGAAAATCATTCCTGGCTGTTTTTCTACATTCCATCTGAGAGCCATACAACAAAAATAGCAGTGCTGGAATATTATCTGGGATATGTGTTAATGGAAGTTACACATGCATGTTAAGAAAGATTACAGGCCTTGCTTTGGTTTTCTAAGGAGTATAAGAATTCTATTTCCACGTAAAAGAAGGAAGGCCAACAGAGTCTTGCAGCAAAGGGCCAATCCTAAAGTTTCCTTGAGCAAAAAGGATAGAATTTAATTGTGCTTCAGTCTTCTTATCCAAGGGTAGCTTATGTTCAATAGAACTATTTTGGGTAAACCCTGACAAGTGTCAGACTACCTGTAATCAGGTCTTGCAAATTATAAAAATCAATTCCTATATTTTGCAAGCATCTTTCAGTGTATTCTCTTTAGAGTCTCTACTCAAACAATAAAATCATTTATTCTACATAGGCACATATTTCAGAGTCAGATGAATATCCATAATATCCAACACTAAACCTCTTACTGGAATGGGAATGAGAATTGCTTTTGAGCAGTACAGGTCTTGGCAAATTATCCTAATTTTAGAGTTGTTACTTTGCAGTCAATTCAATTCTTTTTTTCTGTATCCAAGCCCAATTCAATGAAAGTCTTTTTTTTTTTAAGTCTTAAAAATGCAGAAAAGTACAGAGAATAATATAACAAACACTCATGTATCCACCCCCAAAATTCACAAATGTTCACATTTTGTCATTTTGCTTCTTATGTATTCATTTGGATTTATAAAAGAAATACATTTTTCATAAAGATGAGGTCTCCCTTTTCTTCCCCAGCCTATTCCTCTACCTTCTTTACCAGATACAATTGCTATCCACAGTCCATTTATAGTATTGCATAATGTCTCTTACTAAATTTACACAAGTAGTATCACTTCATGTATTCTTTTGTATATTGCTTCTTTCATCCAACCTTATATTTTTGAGATCTATAGATATCAACAAATATAAAACTGTCATTGCTTTTCACTGTTGTATAGTTATTCCATCATATAAATATGTCATAATTTTTCTACTTTCCTATGGATGAACTTTCAGGTTTTTCTAAAATAAATACTGAGAAAAACCCATGCAACTTTTATCTTTAAATATTCGTTGTTTTCTCATATTTAATTTAAACATTAACTTAATTCCAGTGAAAACATTTTAGAAATCAACCAAGCAAAGAAGAAGCAAAATTTCTTTGATCTCACTATTTATAAAGTTAATTAATGTTAAAACTCTATCAATATTTTCGGTCTGGGGGCATTCTAAAGATACCCACACATATGTACAAAATGTCATCCCAGTAAAAATGCTACATTTTTCAGGCTAAGAAATATTTCATGATTATTTTTGTGTCATTGACAAGGGAAGAAATCAGTATATCCATGTGGGGTAATACACATCACTTCAAAGTATACAGTATGATAAAATATGAAGAGTTTGGTGAAATGCTAAGCAAGCAATGCTGAATAATGTCATTATGATGGTTCCAGAACTTTGGGGATGTGGCTAATAATTTAGCTTACTCTACCTCCCAAATAACCCTATGAGATGGGCACCTTATTATCCTCACTTTATGGATGAGGAAACAGAGAAAGAGATGTTCTGGACAGAATAGCACAGAATTTCCTCCCTTAAGCACTGTGCTAAAATGCTGTCACACAGAGAAGTTAAGTGTCCTGTCGAACAGTTCATGAATATTTAGATTCTTTCACATGTACTTATTGTTCCAATTTTATCACAATGAATCAACTAGACATCCCTTAAGGAATGTTGCAAAAATAAAATATTATTTCCAAGTGCAGAAACATTTGGAAACTGTGCAATGAAGTACAAGCACAACACAGCCCATGTAGATCAATGCTGCCCATGGCAAGCAGGAAAGAAGGTTCAAAGGCAGACCTGGGCTGCTCAAGTACATGGGTATGCTGTTTACTTAACATATATGTCTGTGAACATCCAGAAGAGATATGAGCATGTGGGAGCCCTTTCCTGGTTTTCCTCCCAGTGGCTTTTACCATATATGTGTTCAGTTGGAATTACTTGAAAATAAGATGAGTGTTTGCTTGGTTTTATAAAAAATAATCTGCTCCCAAATTGTCATTCTTGAATATTTAGTCTTTCTTCTATAGAGAAGTGTGCAGGAAGAATTAGAGTCCCTTGTGGGAGAGCGTATTTGGTTCTGAAAGGATTTCTGCTTTCCATTTCTTGTAGGAGATAACCAAATTTAGGAGACAGTTTGCTTGACTAAACAAGACACTGAAGGGATTTTCTTTTGGCAAATACAGAGCAGTGTTTCTAACCTTGGCACTATTGACATTTTGGGCCAGAGAATCCTTTGTTGTGGGGCTGTGCCGTGCATGACACGATGCTTACTGGCTTCCCTGGCCTCTACCCAGGGATGCCAGTGGTATCACACCCTCTCCTTCTCATACTTAAAAAAAAAAATGCCCTCAGTTGAGAACTACTGAGGGTATACAGAGTCAGCTAAAACAGGGAGGACAGTAAAAGCTAGGGCTCATCATTAAAATTTAGGTAAAAACAAAAAGGATTCTGCTCTCATTAATTCTCTTTCCTCTCATTCTTCCAAACATCTTATCCATTGCCACATCTCATCATTTCTCATCTCTCCATGAGCAATTCTCAATTATGCACCTTTAGTCCAGACTCTTTCCCAAATCCCAATTCTGTCTGTCTTTCCTGCTACCTGCTGGATATTTTCTGTGGACAACTTTTATCACCTGTAGGCAATTAATACTGCCTTCATCCTGATGTTCTGATTCCATTAAATGCTACACTATTCTACCAGACATCTGGGATTGACACCTTGGTTATCTTTGACCCCCTCCCTCTCTGTTAGCCCCCAACATCTCTGCCTTACAATTCATGTTTCCCAGGCTTTACATACTCCCTGAAATCAGGCCCACACACCTCACTAAAGCCCCACTCTAATGTTCTCTGTACTCCAGTTTAACCCTAGTAAAAGAGCTCTGCAACAATGTCCGTCTCTTAAAGACATTCTTTTTTTTTCTGTTAATTTTATTTTATTTTTTTAAAATTATACTTTAAGTTTTAGGGTACATGTGCACAATGTGCAGGTTTGTTACATATGTATACATGTGCCATGTTGGTGTGCTGCACCCATTAACTCCTCATTTACATTAGGTATATCTCCTACTGCTTTCCCTCCCCGCTCCCTGCATCCCATGACAGGCCCTAGTGTGTGATGTTCCCCTTCCTGTGTCCAAGTGTTCTCATTGGTCATTTCTCACCTATGAGTGAGAACATGCGATGTTTGGTTTTTTGTCCTTGCGATAGTTTGCTGAGAATGATGGTTTCCAGCTTCATCCAGGTCCCTAGAAAGGACATGAACTCATCGTTTTTTATGGCTGCATAGTATTCCATGGTGTATATGTGCCACATTTTCTTAATCCAGTCTATCATTGATGGACATTTGGGTTGGTTCCAAGTCTTTGCTATTGTGAATAGTGCCACAATAAACATATGTGTGCATGTGTCTTTATAGCAGCATGATTTATAATCCTTTGGGTATATACCCAGTAATGGGATGGCTGGGTCAAATGGTATTTCTAGTTCTAGATCCTTGAGGAATCGCCACACTGTCTTCCACAATGGTAGAACTAGTTTACAGTCCCACCAACAGTGTAAAAATGTTCCTATTTCTCCACATCCTCTCCAGCACCTGTTGTTTCCTGACTTTTTAATGATCGCCATTCTAACTGGTGTGAGATGGTATCTCATGGTTTTGATTTGCATTTCTCTGAAGGCCAGTGATGATAAGCATTTTTTTCATGTGTCTGTTGGCTGCATAAATGTCTTCTTTTGAGAAATGTCTGTTCATATCTTTCACCCACTTTTTGGTGGGGTTGTTTTTTTCTTGTAAATTTGTTTGAGTTCTTTGTAGATTCTGGATATTAGCCCTCTGTCAGATGAGTAGATTGCAAAAATTTTCTCCTATTCTGTAGGTTGCCTGTTCACTCTGATGGTAGTTTCTTTTGCTGTGCAGAAGCTCTTTAGTTTAATTAGATCCCATTTGTCAATTTTGGCTTTTGTTGCCATTGCTTTTGGTGTTTTAGACATGAGGTCCTTGCCCATGCCTATGTCCTGAATGGTATTGCCTAGGTTTTCTTCTAGGGTTTTTATGGTTTTAGGTCTAACATTTAAGTCTTTAATCCATCTTGAATTAATTTTTGTATAAGGTGTAAGGAAGGGATCCAGTTTCAGCTTTCCACATATGGCTAGCCAGTTTTCCCAGCACCATTTATTAAATAGGGAATCCTTTCCCCATTTCTTGTTTTTATCAGGTTTGTCAAAGATCAGATGGTTGTAGATGCATGGTATTATTTCTGAGGACTCTGTTCTGTTCCATTGGTCTATAGCTCTGTTTTGGTACCAGTACCATGCTGTTTTGGTTACTGTAGCCTTGTAGTATAGTTTGAAGTTAGGTAGTGTGATGCCTCCAGCTTTGTTCTTTTGGCTTAGGATTGTCTTGGCAATGCAGGCTCTTTTTTGGTTCCATATGAACTTTAAAGTAGTTTTTTCCAATTCTGTGAAGAAAGTCATTGGTAGCTTGATGGGGATGGCATTGAATCTATAAATTACCTTGGGCAGTATGGCCATTTTCATGATATTGATTCTTCCTATCCATGAGCATGGAATGTTCTTCCATTTGTTTGTGTCCTCTTTCATTTTGTTGAGCAGTGGTTTGTAGTTCTCCTTGAAGAGGTCCTTCACATCCCTTGTAAGCTGGATTCCTAGGTATTTTATTCTCTTTGAAGCAATTGTGAATGGGAATTCACTCATGATTTGCCTCTCTGTTTGTCTGTTATTGGTGTGGCTCTCTTTACCTATCAATACAGAAATCTAAGGCCCCTCAGCCCACATTTGGAATTACCCACAACTTGTTTGCTACAAGTCTTTAGTCCCACTTTCCCACTACTCTCTTAGAAAAACCTTCTTTTTTAAGTAAACTTGAAAATTTACTTTGTCTCAAACATCTATTCATTCCACCTTTTGTATGCTTGCCACCTCCTCCCTGAATATTATTCTGATCCTTGGTCCAGAAACATTCCTTCTCCTAGAACCTCTGTGACATCTACTGAATTGTCCAAATAATACATGTGGCAAATTAATGCTGTAGCATTTTGGGCACATGTCTTATGAGTGTAAAACATCTTTGAGAGTTATTCGCACTGTGCCTTGCACATAGAATATATTAAGTATATATTGAATAAATGAATGAAAGAATTGAGAGAGACAGAGAGAGAGAGACCTTTAATACCATGGTAAAGTCATTTTTAAGCAGGAGAGAGAGAGAGAAGAGAAGAGGAGAGAGAGGGACACTTTCAATACTGTGGTAAAGTCATTTGTAAGCAGAACCAAAAATGCTCCTTTATAAGGTGTGAACAAAAATGCCTTGGGCCAAAAATATTTCTCATCTGCCTAATTGCTGCATTAAATTCCACTTTAAAAATAAATTCATTTTCTGTCTTGAGGTTTTCCAGATTTCAAGAACATACAGAAATGAGCACTACCTAGTTGATAAAGAGCATCTCCATAAGCAGTCCTGCTGCAGAACAGGACACATATTGGGGCTCTTGGAGCAGGGTATATATGAGAGCCTCTCTGGAGAGCCACAGTACTGTGGGAGGAGAAACAGGCAAGCAAAGGTGTGTGGGCCACACTGCAGTCAAACTGGTTTATCATGAACGTGTCGTATATCTATGCAGATGTATTTAGGTCTATATAAATATAAATATATCTATACATGTATACATACACATTATGTTTAATGTGTGTGTATATATCTAGATATGTACATAAACGTATTTTATTTTGTAGGTTGTATTAAAACAAAGACCACCACAGCTAACATCCTACTGAATGGGGAAAAGCCGAAAGCTTTTCCTCTAAGAACCAGAATAGGAAGGCTGCCCACTCTCACCACTTTTATTCAACATAGTACTGGAAGTACTAGCCAGAGCAATTAGACCAGACAAAATAAAGAGGCATCCACATTATAAAGGAGAAAAAGTCATTTTGAGAAATAGAGGTAGGTAGTAAAAAGATTTTTTTTAAAGAGGAAAAGAAGAAGTCAGATTGTCTCTGTAGGTGACGTGACCTTATGTAAAGAAAAAGGCTCTACCAAAAAACTCTTAGTACTGATAAACGAATTCAGTAAAGTTGCAGGATACAGAATTAATATACAAAAATGAGTAGCATTTCTGTACATGAATGAACTAACAAAAAGAAATCAAGAAGGCAATCTCATTTACAATAGCTACAAAAAAGTAAAATACCTAGCAATAAATTTAACCAAGAAGGTGAAAGACCTCTATAAGGAACACTACAAAACACTAATGAAAGGAATTGAAGAGGATACAAGCAAATGGAAAGACCCTATGGTCATGGATTAGAAGAATTAATATTGTTGAAATGACAATTCTACCCAATGCAATCTACAGATTCAATGCAATTCCTATCAAAATTCCAATGACATTATTCACAGAAATAGAAAAAAACACTTACAATTTGAATAGAGCCACAAAGGACTCTGAGTAGCCAAAGCAATCCTGAGCAAAACGAACAAAGATGGTGGTACCACACTACCAGTCCTCAATATATACTACAAACCTGCAGGAACTACAACAGCATAGTACTAACATAAAAACAGACACACAGAAGAACGGAACAGAATAAAGAACCCAACAATTAATTCACATATCTACAGCCAACTGATTTTTAATAAAGGTGCCTAGAACACTCATTTGAGAAAGGACAGTCTTGTCAATAAATGCTGCTGGGAAAACTGGATATCCGTATGCAGAAGAATAAAACTAGACTTCCACCTCTTACCCTATATAAAAATCCACTCAAAATGGATCAAAGACCTAAATGTAGGACCTGAAATGATAAAATTACTAGGAGAAAACATATGAGAAACAGTTCAGGACATTGGACTGGGAAAATATTTTATGATCAAGACCTCGAAAGCACAGGAAACAAAAGCAAAAATAAACAACTGGGATTATATAAAACTAAAAAGCTTCTGCACAGCAAAGGAAACATCAACAGAGCAAAAAGACAACTTATAGAATGGAAGAAAATATTTGTAAGCTACTCATTCAATAGGGGATTAATATCTAGAATATACTAGGAACTCAAACATATCAACAGCAAAAACCCAAATAATCTGAGTAAAAAATGATCAAATTATCTGAACAGACATTTATAAAAGGAAGATACACAAATGGCCAACAAATATATTTAAAAATGTTTGACATCACTAATCATCAGGAAAATGCAAATCAAAACCACAATGTGGTATCTTCTTACCCCAGTTAGGATGGCTATTATAAAAAAGACAAAAAATAACAAATGGTGGTGAGGGTGTGGAGAAAAGGGAACTGTATATTATACCTGTTGTTGGGAACATAAGCTAGTACAGCCACTATAGAGAACAGTATGGAGGTTTATCATAAAACCACAAACAGAATGACTATATAATCCGGCAATGCCACTACTGGAAACTTATCCAAAGGAAAGAAAGTCATTGTATCAAAAAGACATCTGCACCCCCATGTTTATTGCCACACTATTCACAATAGCCAAGATACAGCATCAACTGAGGTGTACCACAACAGATGAATGGATCAAGAAAATGTGGCATACATATACAATGGAATACTATTCAGCCATAAAAAGAATGAATTCCTATCATTCATAGCAACATAGATGGAACTGGAGGACATTACGTTATGTGAAATAAGCCCAGAACAGAAAGTTAAACACCACATGTTCTCGCCCATGTGCAGAAGCTAAAAAAAGTTGATCTCTTGGAAGTATAAAGTAGAACAGAGGAAACTGGAGGCTGGGGAGGGTAGGGGGAAGGGAGTGATAGGGAGAGATTTGTTAAAGGATATAAAAATTATGGCTAAATAGGAGGAATCAGTTATAATGTTTTATACCACTGTAGGAGGACTACAGTTAACAATAATATATTATATTGTTTCAAATAGCTAGAAGAAATATACTGAATGTTTCTAACACAAGGAAATGATAAATATTAGAGATGATAGATATGCAAATTACCCTGTTCTGATCATTATACATTATATGGATTGAAACATCACTATCTATCACATGAAAATGTATAATTATTATTTGTCAAACAAACTTTTTTTAAAACCCAAGAACAATTAAAAAAAATAAGATCATAGCAGGAACCTATAGGGGACATTAAACATAAGCAAGAATATATTTAAGCAGGTAGCCATACAAGGGAGCTGAAATAAAAGCCATTTTTCAATTAGAAATAGTACATATTTCTTTCTATTCATTATTTCTTATGATTTTCCTGTAGCTTTTGATGTGAAAGACTGATAGAAAGACACTGACTTTCACTATTTCTAATCCACAAAAAATGACTGTTGTTTCTAAATTTAACTCATTATAATTATCTGTTTTTTCTCCATGGCATTAACAAGGCCTATCATGGGATCTAATGACAAATCTCGCAGGAAGGGTAACTGGTGACTAAAGTATTCCTCATGTCATATATGTGTATATGTATCTTTTGATGGTTAGAGTCGAATGAATTGGTATCTTTACCTTGCAAGTGTGTAGTTTTGCTTTTATACCCTGAATTGCTTTGTGCAAATTACAGTCTCCAGAGCTGAAGCTCCTTGCTGTGGATGAAGGGAAATGGTGGAAAAAGGGCCCCAGAATCAGAATGGCTTTTCCACCAGAGAAGTGTGATTGCTTGCAGGCACAACGCTTAAGGTTGACCCCCATGGAGGCAACTGTGATTGAACAACTGGGTTGGCCTTCTAGATCCCAAATATCCTTCCTATATTTAATCTGATTAAAGTTTTCTCTCTTCATTTAAACATAAAACATTCCATGACATTGATTTACTTCAATATATAAATGACTGGTTTCATTCATTCGTCATTCATTCATTTGACAAATACAGTGCCTCCCATGTGCCAGTGTGGGTAGACAAACAGGACTGACTAACAACTATTGCCAGGTGGCTAAAGAATGGGCTGAGAGACTTCCCTTCCCCAGGCAAGTGAGCCTGCTCCCAAGCTCAGCTTCTCCAAGGCCCTCCAAGTTCCACATGTTGCATAGTGTAGGTCCCACCTAAAGCCAAACTGTTATTCTAAGTCATGCTCTCTTCCCCTTGCAAATAAGACTTCTCATTCTCACCACCTTCTACCAGTGGCACTGTTCTTGTTGCTGGGGAGATATGTATAAAACAAACAAAAATCCTTACTTTCAAGGATCTTACATTCTAGTGGGGAAGCCAGACAACAAGTACAGTAAGTAAATAAATGAAATACAGTGCAGCACAACCCAAAGTAGTAAGTGCTGTGGAAAAAATAGAAATCAGGGAAAGGGAACAGAAAGTGTTGGGGATGGTGAGTGGATGTTGCTCTCTTTGCAAAGTAGATTTTTAGGGGTGAAGGGGGAAAAGCCCAGTCTCCCAGCCTAAATGTTCGTTTTTTTTGTTGTTGTTGTTTTGTTTTGTTTTTTTCTCCCTAGCCTTCTTCTAGAGCAAAAGTCATCTGGCAGTTTCAGGACAGATGACATCATTACCCAGAGGTCCTCGAAGACAGTGAAGCTTGAAGAGATTTCTTCATGTGTCAAAATGGGAAGATTACTGTCTCTCCTGCCCACTTCTCAGGGTTGTTGTAAAGATCAAAGGAGAGAAGGGCTATAAAGGTGCTTTGAAAACAATGAAAGCTACACACTGAAAAGGCATTATTATCACAGAATTGTGTTAGAAATAAGTGGGATGACTGTTTATGTATCCAAATTTTGTAATCTATAGTATAAAGATGAGACACACACACACACACACACACACACACAGAGACAGGGAAAGAAAGAGAGAGAGACTAAATGTAGGTTTTGGCTTGGAATCATGTATATCTAGCTGTTAGTTGGCTATATCCAGGTGATATGACACCTTTCTTCCCTATCAAATCTCCATTGCTGGCCAGCACAGCTTCACTCTTCTGAGGTTATTTTTCTCCTTATCATTAGACTGCAAAGTACATGATCAATCCTAGGGTGAAAATATTGATTTTACCATAATAAGTGCATGTGCAAATTGAAAGGCAGGTTAATTTTGCAGACTCTTAAATTACTCAGGCAATAGAAAATATCAATAAATGCCAAATGAAAAACAGAAAAACTGATGAGAAAAAGAAAAAAAAAAGATGAGAAAACTGATGAGCATCAGTTCTTAAAAGAACACATAATGAATGTTAAAATTATCAGATATTTTGATACAAGAAATAAAACCAACGATTTTCTAATTTAGGTATCATTTTTCCTCTCTTTTTTTAAAATAAATTTTTTTCTTCATTATTTCACAGACCCCACCACCCCCCGAATTTACTACAGATCAAGAACTGGTAAAACTGAAGACCATTTATATTGCTCAATTGCTTCTAAAATAATAGGTATGGCACTTGCGATTAATTTATGATTCATAATCTTCAAATATTAGTAATTATTTTAAAAGGGAAACTAATTTTCTTAAACAATATGGAAGACAAACCTCTAATGTTTAATTTTATTCTTACTGGAATCTAGTAGTCCTGGATGAAAACAAGAAATATAGGAGAAAACATATAAAATGGTACTTATTAATAGAAACAGTTTGGAAACATTAAAATGAATCTAACAAAAACACATTAAAATATTTTACATATGTGTTTACTATGAAAGAAGGGTAATCTTACACAAATGTAGTGGATGAAGTAGATCAGACTAATAGATTTGAGGTTGGCTAGACTTCACCATATGAAATGTATTTGAATGTGTTGTCTGCACAATTCACACTATCCATATATATTTGGTTTACAAGCATAATTCGGAATTTTTTTTTCACTCCAATGTTCTTTATTTCTGAGCTCCTGAGGTAGCATTTAGCTTGGACCATAAGTGCAACTTCAGGGGTGTCACAGAAGTAGGATGTGCAGGGAAGTGTGAAGCATCTGAAAGACTCAGAAAGGCCTGGGTCAGGAACCCGAGTGAGCCCCAGAGCCTGCCAACAACTTGCAGGTCTCCCTTCTGCAGCTGCTATTGGCTTATAGGCTTTTATAGGGAAAAGTGTTTATGTTCAAATACTAACGCTGAAAAAACACATAGGCATAGTAAGAAATGGTGTCACTGGGTAGAATTTTTTTCAGAAATGTGACATATTCTTACATGTGAAAATTCTAAGAGTTTCCTACAAATACTTGTATTTTTGTATTGGATGGAGTCTGGCAGTTTTAGGTCTCATCCATTTTTAATGATACATACAATCAATGTAAAGAAGTCAGTAAACCACAATTTGATATCTAGCCACCAAGATGTATTAAGACTATGTGGTAAATATTCTTTCATGAAAATTCCAAGTAACTGCTTGTTGTGATCTTAAAAAACAACTTTCTTGTCTTAATAAAAATATTAACATGTTTATTTTCAATGCAATATGTGAAAAGTATTACACGTAGTTTCAAATTTACAATTAAGTGGGGGTTGGGGAGGTCTCCCAAATAGAATCACATTCTAATCCCTGGAACCTATAAATATGTTGCCTTATAACGGCAAAGGGACTTTGGAGAAGTGATTAAGACCCTTGGGGAGGGTTGATTATCCTATATGATCAAGGTGGGCCCAATGTGATCACAATGATCCTCGTAAAAAGGAAGCAGGAGGGTCCAAGTCAGAGGAGACAATGGAAGCAGGGATCTAAGTGACATGGGGTCATGAGTCAAGGAATACAGGTGGTTTGAGGAATGTGGAAAAAGAGGAAATGCATTCTCTCCTATAGCCTCCAGGAGGAATACAGCTCTGCATTCACCTTGATTTTATTCCCTATGACCTATTTTGGATTTCTGGCCTCCAGAACTATAAGATAATACATTTGTGTTGTTTTAAGCCACTAAGTTTGTAGTAATTTGTTTTAGCAGTAGTAGGAAAACTAAAAGAGCTTATATAGATTGATTTGCTGTCCTATTCTCCATAAATGCTAGACCCTCAATAATAATGGAAAGAAGATAAAACTTATTATTTAAGAAAAAAACAAAGAGACAGAAGCACCCGAAAGTTCCCGAAAGCACTAGGAAAGCATGCTTTATGGAAGCATCTTGTGGATGTCTCTATCTTTATACTTTGTGGTTTTCAGTCCCTGCTAACCATGTGCAGACCAATCTTATGAACAAAGCTCAGCAGATAACACATAAGGAATAGGGAGTACAAAAAAGTTCCAAAAAAACATGCACATAATTCTATGATTTTATCAGTTAGTAAATCCCTAAGTGTCTATTTTAAACATCTCTTATGTCTAGAGGTAAGTTTGCACAACTGTAGTCGCCCAAATGACCACATACAGTGGCAGATGCTGACCAAGAAATAATAATATTTCCTCTGAGGAAAATTTAAATTGATGTTGCAGGGTGGGGTGGCCTGGGAGTTGCATTCTTAGGCAGTCATTTCAGGGATTTGATAGTCTCTGCAGCTGGTCACAGAAGGTACTAGAGATCCAGGCCCCTCCTGTTGTATGCCAGAGATATTTTCAAAGATCCCTTGAGGGAAAAGAAAGGGCATTATGGAGCATGCTATGAGCCCTAGGTTATTAGGGAAAAGACTGACCAGGAAACTGACAACCTTTCTGAGAGTCACAGAGAGGATGCATGAAGGATGAGACAGGGCCGTTCAGGGGCTGTGATCAGAGGCTAATGCAGAGATCGAACTCCTTGCTCCTGGTTCATTAGGCAATAAGAAGCATGGCCAGGGACCTGGAGAGAAAAACTAGAAATCACTACATAGAGTTCTCTGAGGGCAGCTTTGGCAATGACACTAAGATACTGCAGTGAGAGGGTACTACAGACCCAGGCCCCAAGAAATGCAACAGAAGAGGAGTAAAATAGTCCAGGCAAGAAATAATTGTTTTTCAATAAAAGCAGAAGCAAAAGAGATAGACGTATGATTTGAGAGACTTGTAATGTCAGAAATTACCAGATGTAGAGAAAACTCTAATACATTAAAAAAAAAAAAACCAAACAAAAAATCTTGAAACTTCATGAGCAGCTGGCTAATCTGTCACAAATACTATTCAGAAGGAGAGAGAAACGGCTGTAGCATTTCATTTGTGATGGAATATTTAGCCCCAAATGTCTTCCATAGTAACAAGAACTAATACGTGAAATTCAATGAAAGACTATTTGGGAGGTAGACAAGTAAATTTGTTTCTTATTTATATGCATGCTGCAGCTGAGATCAAGGAAAAAGGTAATATCTATAAGTGTCCACATGTTAGAGAGAAGAGAATTAGAACTCAGGATGGATCTCTTGTATTCCTTCTTTAGAATGACTACTTAGGGGACAGTTGGAGTGTATGAAATAGGAATTGCATAGAGAGCTTCTTTTGTGGAGAGATTTCAGGTTGCTTAGAACATTAATGTTGGGTGACTAGGCCAAATATTCTACCACCATTTATAAAATACAGTTGCAACCCTTGACACACCTCTAGCATCTGTCCCTTGTGGTTTACTGCTTTTATGTCTCTTTGTCTCAACATCCCCATGCTGTCTTCCTCATTCCACCAGCTCTTGAAGCTACACAGTCGTTGGTGAGACCTATGTCTTTTATTTCTCTGCCCTTGCATCCACCATGTCACAACATGCTTTGCCATTATCCATGTATCAGCTTCTTTTCTCCAGAAGCCCGGCCAAACTCCAGTGACACAGTTTGTACATGTACTCACAAAATGTTCCAGCAAGTACACGATGAACATACAAAACACTATTTGGAAAATGACAACTCTTATAATACTTCTGTAAAATCCTAAATTCATAAACACCATATGTGTTTTTATGGCTTTGAGGCTTTACTGGTGATCAGAGGCAGGTCCTCACTACAGAGGGAAATGATACATTTCATTAATATCTTGAGGGTTGCCTGTCTTTTTCTGCGAGTCTGTCTTTGATTTGATGCCAAGGAGAGAAAAAAAAATGCTGCCACATTCTCTGAGCCTTTCACCCAGGCTCCCTCTGTCTTCCTGCTTTTACATATTTTATTCTCCTCACTATAGGAAAATGAGATACTCAAATACACTGCTTATTAAATAACACACCTACTTTTTGGAATTCATAGATAAACTCACAACCTATTAAATCAACTTACAAAAAAAAAAAGAGAGAAAGAAAGAAAAAGAAGGACCCAAGTAAAGGGTGACTAGATTTGTTAGTGTCGTCAATATTTCACCCTGCCTGCTTACCCTCATATTAAGGTAAATGTTTAGGAGCACACACTTTGTCATCCTGACTCTCTGAGCTTGAATCCCAGTTCATAGTCTCACCAGTTGGATGACTCATCCGAGTGATTTAACCTCTTTGTCCCCCAGTTTCCCCAAATTTACAGCTGATGGTGATAGTATTTTGGACCTCAAGTTGGAACCATGAGGTCCTCAACTTGTTCAACCTGCATGTACACACACTATGACAAGAGAAGTTGACATATGTCTACAGAGAAAAATATAAACTGAGACACAATTATTACTGCAGAGTGGAAGCATCTGTCCTTAATGGGCCTACACTGGTACAATGGATTCTAATGCCCCAGATGTGAAGAGGGAGAAAAATGGAGGAGTAGTGTAATACCCAGATGGAAGGGACTTTAAAAGGGGATCTGTAAAGCAAAAGGCAGAGGAAGGAATGGGAGCAGAGAAGACCAGAGAGGAAGCTCAGAAAGTGTCAGGAGCAGAAACCAAATGTAGGGTTCTATTTCCAAGTCAACAGGCTTCCAAGGAAGTGGCAATAGGTGCTGTTGCAATAGGCAGACAAACAGGAAGCTTAGGTTACCTTCGGAGAAGCTCAAGAGGCACTGGGACAAAGCTGAGATGGCAAAACATGATAGGTGAGAAATTACTCCAGTGAGACATACCAAGAGGCATGATGGCTCATGCTAGCCTGTCGGCCAGAGCCCCTCGGACACTGGACTGGAAGCCAGGAGATAGGAGAAAGCAGTTTTTCCTGGAGCAAGGGCACGTATCTATAGGACCCCAACAGTTTTACCAACTATTCACATTAGATATTCCTGACTTGGATTGCTTATGGAATATCAGATAATTCTTACTTTTGAATACTCTTGGAAGAAACACTAAATAGTGCTGATTTTAATAGTGATTTGTACAAAAAGAGCTTTAAATTATGAAATAATATGAATCAAGTTATGTAATATGATTCCATTTTAAATTCCTGGTATTTTCATTCATCGATATGTTGATTTTTTAGTAGCTTTATTGCTGGGTGACTATAGTTAATAATAACTTAATTCTTTATTTTATAATAACTTAAAGAATGTAGTTGGGTTGCTTGTAACTCAAAGGATAAATGCTTGAGGGGATGGATACCCCATTCTCCATGATGTGCTTATTTCACATTGCATTCCTGTATCAAAACATCTCACATACACCATAAATTTATACACCTACTATGTACCCACACAAATTTTAAAAAATAATTAAAAAATTAAAATAAATAAAAATAAAATTGTCGAACTGTTAAGAAAACCAAAAAACAAGTATTAATTCCCTACATCTACTGCACATCTTACTAACTTTTAAGATTTTCAAATCATGAAACAAGATCAATAGTAGTAAGAATTTTCTACCTCAAAATGAATGCACGCACAGTCATTAACTTTTTTTTCAGAGCATGTATCATGTCTAACAAAGCATATGTATGTATCTGACTGAAGCATTACTGTGAAATAGAAAACAATGCCAATTTTATCGTGTTATTAAAAACACTAATTCTTTGTTAAAGAATTAAATAATCAAAGATTATTTAAACAAATACTAAAAATTATTTAAAATAAGAAAATGTTTTTAAAACTTAAAAATTTAAATTAAATATTTATTATTTTAAAATAATACATAATTTATAATTCTTTATTAAAGAATCATTTAGTAATTCTGTTATTAAAACTTCCAAAATATCTCAAAAATAATTGTTAACACAAGGGTTAATAAAATAACTCATATGGTGTAATATTTATACTTCTGTAAAAGATAAATAAAACATCTCCAATTTAATTTATATTATATTTTAGTTAAATATTAAGGGCAATGTTTATGTAAATTTCAAATTACCTGATCTTAGCTTTTATAAAACCAATAATTAAGATTGTCACATAGGTACTACAAATACAACTGAAATGTATAGTACTCAGAAAAATACCCTTCCTTGCTGTTTTCTTCTTGCAGTATGCTTATTTTCTGTGAAAAATCGTTTTTAAAAATTCTAACAATTTCTTAACAATACACACAACTGTATTAATACAGACTCACAAAATTTATTAAATCAGAGACGTATGGTTATAATCAAGAGAGAAAACAAGTTAACTTTTTAAAACCATGATGACATTAACATATGATTTCTCAATGAAATTTCCTTTTTATTAATCAGCCTTTCTTCACATTTAATACAAGTTTAAATAAGTATGTGTGAATGCTTATTCACAATTTTTTCAAATTCTTATGATGTAAAAGGGCTAATTTTATTACTTTTAAGTTAAGGTTCATTCAAACTGAGCTTCGATTTTTTAAAAAATTAACTGATCAATATAAAATCTTTCATAGTGTTATGTATCCTACTGATTTATGGAAGGGATTTTGCTTGATTTCTCTTTAAGCATTCATTTAATGGGGCTCTTGGACACCTTGGGCCTCAGTTTCTTTTTTTCTTTTTTTTGTGTGGGCCTCAGTTTCTTTTTTTCTTTTTTGAGTCAGAGTCTTGCTCTCTCCCCCAGGCTGGAGTGCAATGGTGCAATCACGGCTCACTGCAACCTCTGCTTCCTGGGCTCAAGCGATCCTCCCACCTTAGCCTCCTGAGTAGCTGGGATTACAGGCACGCGCCACCACGCCCACCTAATTTTGGTACTTTTAGTAAAGACAGGGTTTCACCATAATGGTCAGGCTAGTTTCACAGTCTTGGCCTCAAGTGATCCACCCACCTCCGCCTCCCAAAGTGCTGGGATTACAGGCATGAGCAACTGAGCTTGGCCCTCAGTTTCTACAATTATAAAACAAGGCTATCAGGAAACCTTCCATGTCTTGCCCAGCTTTAATTGTGGTTCCATGATTGCACTGAGCAGTACTTTCTCAAGCTCATGTTCAATTTTAATACATTTTTCTGAAGTAGTATTCCTGCTTTTAAAATGCATTTTTGCTGCCTTTGTACTAGTGCTGTAGCATCATGTTTGTTTTACATTTTTAGAATCTAATTGTGAGTAATGCATATTAAAATATTTGGTTTAAGGCATTCAAAACGAACAAACCATGCTCAGTTTTCTCATATGAATTGAATCATTGTTGAACTAGGATAAATTTAGCCTTATCTCTACCATTTTTTAATTCAATATATAGTAGCAAGTGTGAAGGTATGTTTATGCCATTTCTATTAGTGTTGATAATAATATTAACAACAATAACTACATTAATTTGTAGCATTTTAATGTGATTTTACTTTCCAGATGAACTCTTCTATATATCCCTTCTTGGTTGTAGAAGTAGGGAAATGTTCATTTTGTCTTCCTCAATATTTTACTCTTAGACAATTCTTACTCACATTGACAATAAATGCAACCTAGCAGTCCCTGGACAACACCCCAAACATCTTTCTGTATTTCTCAGGTCAGTGAAATAGTTGTACCTGACTCCTGTCTTTCATATGCAAGGCAGGTTTTAGGAGGACTGTTTCTCCCTACTCTTTGCTGAATGTACTACTGAGAGTCTAGTTTCCTTTTCCACCTTGAGGAGTGCTCTTGTGAAAAGATTACTCAGTCTACTTCTCTGATATTACTAAGACAATGGCAATGGAAAGACAATGAATAAAGAGATAAGGTAATAATTCATCCTTGGGAAGACAGGCCACATCCATGGGTGACCACATGACTGGATTACAAAATGGCTCATACACTGTTGGAATTCTCGTGGCCATCTCTGAGCTGTTTGGGAGACCATGTTAATTGTTACGTTAATCTAGATATACGATGTGGATTTCATAAAATTGGAACATGTCAATTACATCCTTGATCCCATATTTTCCCACTTGTTTTGTGGTCTTGACAACCCACTGTTATTTTTCAATTTTACTCCCTTATGGGGCACTGGAAATTTTCTTTCAGTTTATAGCCTGTTGTAGTCTCCCCGTTCTTACAAAGTTACTTTAATTTTACTATTCTGTTAAGTTGTCAAGTGAAGTTTGTGACTTTTAAGCAAATAATAAAATTAAGATAATTCTAGGATGTCTTTGCTTTTACTACCAAGCATCTTGGGAAAATCTTCTATGCTCATTGCTTCTACTTGCTCACCACCTATTCACGCCTTAATCTTTCACAGCATGCCTTTGACCCTTACTACTCTTCTACTCTCCTGAAAGGTCACCAGTTTTCTCTTAGTCATCAAATTCAGCATCTCTTCTCAGGTTCCATATTTATTTGTGACAATAAAATTCTTGTCTGGACTTTCCTTTCTGACACCTTCTCCCCCTGTGACTTCTGCAGCTTTCCAAAGTGTTCACCTCATTTCTTGCCATTCACTCTTTGTGTGCTCTTGCTCTGCAAGTGGGGGTGTTCCTTAAGGAAATGGCCTTAAGCCTCTGTTCTCAGGCATTTTCTCCTTTGGTAATTCCAAGGCTTCAATTATTTTCTGAATATGAGTGATCTCTCCACTGAAAATCTCTCTCATGAGTTTTGGTGTTGAATGTCCTGCCAGCACCAACAACTTAATGTGCCCCAAGTTAAACTTGTCATCTTTCCATCAAGCCAGATCTTCTTTTGGGGCTGTCTGGCTCTGCTAGTGGCACCATCATCTGTCACTTAGAGGTGCAAAATGAGTCATATCAATTTTATCTCGTAAATAAATCCCTCTTGCACCAGTCTCATTTCTAAACTCACTGCCTAATAGTTAAGCTGTTGATCCATTTTAATGATGTGACTTCCTGACGCTTAAATCTGATCATGCTACCACTCTGATATAAAGTTTTCCTTGGATCCTCATTGCCTGCAGAATCACGTTCAAATATCTAAGCTTAGCTTTGAAAATCCTGATTGGTTTGGAACCAATCTACTTTTCAACTTAATTTCTCTCCACTTCCCTTTCATCAAACTAAACGGCTCACAATGTTTCCTGAATCTTCTCACCTTGCTGCCTTTGCTCATGTCTTCTCCACCCACAAAGCCACATATTCTGCACATCTTGGAAGACCCAGTCAAGTGCTTTGTCTTCCACATCTTTCCTTCATCTCTCCTTGTTTATACCACATAGAACTTTACACCTCTCTTATGATACTTATAAAAATCTGATTTTAACCTTTTATTACATTTTCTCATTTGCTGTGTTCTAAGGATAAAAAGTGAGTGATTTGCAGTTTCTATGTGCCAGGCGTGTGTTAGGTTCTGAGGTTATAAAGTCCCCATCTACATGTTATGTATTACCCACCTGACTCCATAGGCTCCTTGAGAGTAAAAGCTGATTCTCCTTTGCATCTTCTAAAACCCCAAGCACTAGAACTCCATACATTCATATAGGACTTCAAATAAATTATCCCGAACTGAATCCCATATTTCCTGACCATGGTCCACTTCTCCACTCCCTTACCATGCCTCCCCTTGCCTGATATCTGCTCATTGTTTTCTGAATTCAGCTGATAAGATTATATGCACAAATTCATATAAAATTAAGAATATTACACCAAACCGTTTCCTACATAAAACTCCAAATAAGCATTATCTTCTGACAAATTGTCTCCTACTTAAAACTCTAAGTGAGGGTATTCTGCTTTAAAGGAAATGCATGCAAAAATAATCAAGAAAAGAATTAATTCTTCTTATGTCACTGTGGCCTGGATTGGTAGTGTCCTCATCAGCTTTGACAATTAACAAGATGATAAAGGGAAAGACTGAGACTACGTCTCTAGGCTTAGGTGCTTGACATGAGTAAACCACTGGATTTGAATTAAAAAATTAATTTACTGCCAAGGATTTGACACAGAAACAAAGAGCATAGCAGATACTAGTGGTAGAAGAAAGCCATACAGAATTTAAAGAGTTTAGTGGTGTGCAGTTGGAGTTGCAAAAGACATATGATGCAAAAATGCTAAATTTCCTGTGTCAGGCGTTGCTCTTTACAGGAGTGAGCTAGAGTATTTTATATTTTCTAAGTAATCTTCACAGGAATCTATGAGGTTGGTAATGATTTTATAACCCTCATTTTACAGATGAAGAAACAGGTGCTTGTTGAGCTTGAGTAATCTCCCTAAGGTTACACAATTAGTAAGTACCAGAGTGAAGACTTGAAGCCAGGCAGCCTGGCTGCAGGTTGGATAGTGAGCCATTACATTGCACTGCGGTGGAGGAGCACCACCGAGCATGGTTAATTCATCCTATTCTCAGAGGCAGGCACTCATTTTCCAGGGTGGACAGGACCACTGCCTTGTCTTCTGCTTCCCACCCTTCCCTTTCCTTCTGTTCCTAGATCCAAAATGTTGTGCATCAGTGGCCTTGGGCCTGGCTCTGCACTGGGCCATGCTCTTGCTCTGGTAGAAGTCCTGCTTGCCCTCTTTCCTCCTCTGATCCTGCCTGGCCCCATAGGCTCTGGGTGACAGTGACATGAACCAAATCTTTATACCGTCAGCAAGCCCAGAATAACCCACTCATAGTCCAGCCACTGCTCCTAAATGCCTGATCCAAGGAGTACAACAGGGTACAGTCGACTCTCCATATCCACAGAGTCAACCAACAAGAGGACAAGAATATTTGAAAAAATAAACAATAACATTGCAACAAAAAAGTAATACAAATAAAAAATATAGTAAAACAACTATTTACATAGCAATTACATTATATTAGATATTATAAGTAACCTACAGATGATTTAAAGTATATGAGAGACTGTGCTTTGGCCATATACAATACTACACTATTTTACATCGGGGACTTAAGCACCTGCAGATTTTGGTATCCACCGGGGTCCTGAAACCAATCCCTGGGGTCCTGGAATCAATACCTCTTGGACACCTAGGGACAACCGTTTTAAAGCTTTCACTTTAAAAGGTGGTACATGAGGTGGGTGTGAGAGACAGTAATTTCTATTAATTGTGGGGTGTAAAGGAAGAGGCCCATTTGGATTAAAAACAGTTAAGTTTCTATTCCCAGATATGTGCAACATGCTAACAAACTGATGGAAAGCTTTGTAAACTCAAATTACTCTTACGAAGCAATAAACTATACCTGAGTAGGCTTCAAAAGTAAATGTTTCCATTTAACAAAGAATACAGACTTTATGGAAAAAAATAAAAAGTAAATGTTTCCCCAAGTGGCCTAACATATTCTTAGGGTATGACTTTCACTCTGGGAGAATTCTGGAAATAAGCCCCTGAAAAAAAGCTATTTTAAAAGTTTTGTTTGGTTTAAATATATATTTCTCACTGTTCACTTTAGTCATAGGTAAATGATAAAAACAGATACAATGAACACAAAATCAAATAGATTAAACATCATAGTTCCTTATGAGTGAATAAACAGCATTTCTAGGTGGGGCATAACAAAGAAAAATTAAAACTAATGCATGTTCACCAGGAAAGCAATCTCACTTGGAATGTTTTCAAGGCAGTGTATACTATATTGTAATAGTATCTTATAAATTAATTATCAATAGATTATAACTCAATCAGGGAAATATGCATTTTTAATCCACATAAATTAGAAAAATAGTGTTTCCATTTTAAAATGCCCCTCACTTGACCCGGTAATTGTTATGACAGTAGGTAGTAGGGTAAATCCTGGCTTGCTGCTTATTTTGTAATTTGCTGTCGCTTGTTCTTAAAGCCTTTGCAATGTTTCTTTACAGTGAGAAATTTAACTTGGGTGCACTTAATGTGCCACTTACTATGGCTTCTAAGTGGAGCTAGCCTTTGGAGCCAGTCTAATCAACCTAGCTCCATTCTACACAAAGTTAATAAGCCTCTCTGACTCCATTTCTGGCCAGGAGTGACATTCCTCATACAAAAGTGGCACTTAGCTCTTTCTCACTGATTTTTATCATGGCAATTCCGAGGTCCCCTGTGTACACAATTTTAGCAGTAAGTCCCATGTCAGTACACAGAGGTTTTGCCATTAAATCCATCCTAAAATTGAATGCTTTTTAGCAGAGTATAAATGATATTCCCTATGGGCTCCCTGTACAATATGATTTCATTCAATAAACATGATTGGAGCACCTACTACAGGTAGAGTGCTGGCCCACGCATTGTAGTGTCAGAGGCATTCAAACCAGAGTGGTTCCCTCTTGAATAAGGACTGCATAAAATGAGGATAAGATTTGCTGGGCTGCATTCCAAGGAGGTCAGGCATTCTTAGTCACAGGATGAGACAGGAGGTCGGCAGGACTGGTATCATAAGATACAGGTCATAAAGACCCTGCGGATAAAACAGGATGTAATAAGGAAGCCAGCCAAAACCCACGAAAACAAAGATGGCAATGAAAGTGACCTTTGGTCATCTTCACTGCTCATTATAAGCTAATTGTAATGCATTGGCATGCTAAAAGACACTCCAGCCCCATGACCGTTTACAAATACCATGGCAACGTCAGGAAGTCACCCTATATGGTCTAAAAAGGGGAGGAAACCTCAGTTCTGGGAATTGCCCACCTCTTTCCCCTGGAAATCTCATGACTACTCCATCCCTTGTTTAGCAGATAATCAAGAAATAACCCTATAAATAGCCAACCAGCAGCCCCTGGGACTGCTCTGCCTATGGAGTAGCCATTCTTTTGTTTATTTCTCAAAGAAACTTGCATTCCCTTTACTCTATGGACTCGTCCCAAATTCTTTCTTGTGTGAGATTCAAGAACCCTCTTTAGGGGTCTGAACTGGGACCCTTTCCGGTAACAGAAGTCCAAGAATGAGAGACACCTGGAACTTGGCCTCCACAGGCTCTTAATCTACTGGGGCAGAAAGAATCATCCTTAAATAATTCAATACATGCCAATTGTGACACATGCTGTTACTGTGACAGAGCTATAGGAGTATAGAAGATTCATTCTGAGAGGAGTCTCTTTTACTCTTTTACGAAAACTACTGGTAGAATATAGCATTCTTTTTTAGTAGGAAACAGATGCTTGCGTATATCATTTATGGTATACTTATCCACAAACAGAAAAATAATTATAATAAATTATGATTCTTTCCTAAGAGGGGATGTATAGAACTTGGGTAGCAGATGACATTCAAATGAACCTTCATAATTTACTCTCTAGAATTCAGAATTTATTAGACTTCCTTAGATTCAGGAAGCCTGAGCAGAGTAGTCTGGGAACAGGTAGAAAGAATAAAATCTCTCTCCACTATTTTTCTTTTCTACCAGAAATATGCTTTCAGAACTGACCATCAACACAATTTTCCTTCACTGCAAACCTAGCACAGGGAGTTATGGAAGCTCAATGCCAGTTAGTGGCAGCTTATTTTGCACGAAGGCTCTGACCCTGGCAACTCCCCACTCTCCTTTCATTTTGGAGCCACCAGGCGAGATCTGTGCTTGAGCAATGCCATGTGCAATGATGCCATGCATGAGTTTTAGGCAAGAAGACATTTTCCTGCCTTTTTATAAACACATGGAAATCAACCTCATCAGTTTATACAGCGAATACTCTGTACCAAGGAGAACCAGACACAGGGTATTCTTAGCATCTCCAGGTTAGCCAAAATAAAATGTTACCATGCTGTTTTAGAAAACAGACAGATTAAAAGATACTAACCCTCCATAGCTGTAGCTGGGGAAAATTGTTAATTCTTTATGTCAGAATGAAAAACACATGTCTATGTTTCAGATAGTTTTTTTTCTGACTTCAACTTTAACCCCAAAGTAATGACTAAGCGCGCCCAAAGAGGCACTTTATTTTTATAGCCATGCTCATGGAAAGCCAAAATGGCACCTGAATGACTTTTCCTCTCCTCTTACTCGCAGTCATAATTTCTAGTATTAACATTATAGTAGCTGGAAGTGTTTTCAAAAGCAAGCATTTCCTTTTTCATTTCCAATCACAGTAGAAGAAATAGAAAGTTTCCCTGCTAATGCTGGAGGGTGAGAAATTTTTATACTGTCATTACTCTGACAATGAGAAAGGAGAATAGATTTCTACTCTGATCAGATAGCAGAAATCCTGGTTCTCCAATCCTCACAGGAAAGCTAGTCCCAGCAACATACCACATGAATTCTATGCAATAAAATGTCCTATTAGCTCTAGTGTTTAGATCTATATTTGTGTCCTTCACTTCTCACTTCTTCTCTCAATAGAATTCCTTTACTCAACATGTAAGAGAAAATTATTGGAAACAGGTGTAGTCTCCTAGCGTGAGTAACAAAGTTTACCAAATAATTCATAAAATTAACCAACATATTTTCCTGAGGAAGCATGCATAAATAATATGACATCATTGTTAAGGAGCATTTAAGGAAATAAACATGTTCAAGGGAAAAGCTATTCTCTGGGCGCTGATGTAACTGGAACATGGTTTAATAACATGTTAGCTTGAGCCCACTGTGTAGTAAACATTTACTACCCATAGTACATAATGAAGCAGTCGGGAGATGCCTTTTATCAGAGGCTATTTCTTAATCATTCAGGGCCCATTAAAAGTCACAACAGAAGCAAACAGAAACTGTGACATGTGCCTCTAAAAATACTGCTTATTGGCAACTGCTCCCTGGAAGAGGTATTTTGTGTTCATTGGATCCATTGGTGTGTGAGTGAAATTTTCCAGCAGTTCACAAAAATACACAGACCACATCAAGGGCACATCTGTGAACTTTAGAAAAATGTGAAAGTAAAGGGAAGCATTAGAAAGCAGTGCATCTTTGTTATCCAGAATGACTGTCACTAAATGCTCCTTTGTCTTGACATTTTTAGGACTGAATTGTAGAGAAGTGCCCTATGTGCAAATTTCCATCCAACACAGTCAGCATTCAGCCCACATGGATTGTAATTTTTACACGTGTTCTTCTGTGTGCAAGGTTTTACCTAGTCAACATAGACATGACTCAAAAAATGTGGTGTCATTTTTTTTTTTTTTTTTTGAGACGGAGTCTCACTCCATCACCCAGGCTGGAGTGCAGTGGCACGATCTCAGCTCACTGCAACCTCCACCTCCCTGGTTCAAGCAATTCCCCTGCCTCAGTCTCCTGAGTAGCTAGGATTACAGGCACACGCCACCATGCCTGGCTATTTTTTTTTTTTTTTTGTATTTTTAGTAGAGACTGGGTTTCACTATGTTGGTCAGACTGGTCTCGAACCCCTGACCTCAGGCAATCCTCCCATCTTGGCCTCCCAAGTGCTAGGATTACAGGCATGAGCCACCGCGCCCGGCAGTGGTGTCACTTTTATAGTTATTCTTCATTCACCACCTGGCTTGGGAAAGGCTCCTTGAAAGTGCTGGGGCACTAGACACACAAATAAAAAGTAAAAAGGGCCTTTCTATTTATTTTAAATAGATACGGTGGATTATCAGGATGAGTAACATAAGACATAGGAGAAAATTAATAGCTAATAAAAACATGATGGGTTTTGATAATGGGTACCCTCATACAGTGCTCTGTGCACCCTCTTGCACAGAACAACTCCTTGTATTCTGGTTTGGTTGATGTAGACACTTTAACTAAATATTCCAGACCATACAAAAACAAATCAACTTAGTCTCTGTTTCTTCATATTGCATCTCTCCATTTTTGCCATTCCCAAAGTGAATACTCCTTTTATGTATCCTCTCTTAAGTGTGCGTTTGATTGTTTGCAAAATATTCAAAATCGTAACAACTTTTTCTTTCTTAGATATTCCTAAGTATCACTCAAATCAGTCCGCTTCTCTCCATTTCCTTTGCCACTAGCCCAGATAAGGCCACCATTGACTCTCTCCTTCAATTTCTGTCCCCATCCTGCCCCTAGTGAACTCCCCATGCTGCTGCCAGTGAAACACATTTGATCACATCTGTCTCCTCCTAACTCTTCTTTGGCAAGTGAATACTGTCAGGATGAAGTCCAAGTTATTTAACACTACCTACTTTCTTCTCACTTCCCTTTCTATAACATAGCCATACTGGACTTCCAGTTACCCCAAAACCATGTACTTTTGCTCTGTAGGGATTTGCGCTTAAAGCTTCCTCTGCCTGGAACACTTTTTCCACATCCTGTGTCAACCTCTTGCACAGAGCAATTGATTATTATTTATTCTTTGGGTCTAGGCCAGGTGTGGAGGCTCACACTTTAGGAGGCCTAGGTGGGAGGATTGCTTGAGGTCAGGAGTTTAAGATCAGCCTGGGCAACATATTGAGACCCTGTCTCTACAAAATATTTTTAAAAAAAATTAGCCAGGGATAGTAGTGCATGCCTTTAGTCCTAGTTACTTAGGAGGCTGAGGCAAAGGATCCCTTGAGTTCAGGGGTTTGAGGCTGCAGTGAGCTGTGATTGGATCACCACACTCCAGCCTGGGTGATGGAGCAAAACTCTGTCACTAAAACAAATAATAATGATAATAATCATCAGGACAGGAGAGATCCTGATACTAAGTAGAGAAATAATTTCTAAACAGTAAAAGATGCTGTTGATTTTAGATGATAATTAAATGTATCATTTATAATTTAATAGAATTTAACCCTCTTGAAAGTAAAGATAATTATTGCATAAATCAATCAATTACTTTTGAAATAACTATTATATTGTTATTTTCATAATAAATACTAAGTAAACATGGTAAGGTTAAAAATAAAAATTTATTGAGTATTTACAATTAACTAGGCCCTATGGTATGACTATTATACAAATTAGCAAGATGTAGCTAATAATTGAACCCAGACATGATGCTATCAAAATTCACTGTTTCAATATTATTCTCTTGAATGATTAAATAAGTCAACTAAATTGTAGGGCTTCCTGACATCAAAATAAACAAATGCATAAACACATAAATGCATAAATAAATAAATAAATGGAAGAAAACACCTTACCACAGAGATTAAAAATTCTCATTGACAAATGTCCATGAGAAATGCAACATATACATAATAAATAGTAACAGAGACAAAGGCTGCTTATAAAACTGAATGTTTATTGTTTATAGAAAGAAGTTTTTCAAACTGTAAAGCTGTTTGTCAATCTTATTCTCATATGGGAGAAAAACGAAACTGAAAATTAATAAATAAAATTTGAAAGGAAGGCTTAATGAGCTTCAGTCCAGTGGTTCACCATGCAAGGAGCAAAAACGGGTTTGGCTTGAGGAAGTAGGAATGGGAACTCAGTACTGCAGTTACAAGCCAAATCAAAATATGGGAAATGCAGAAGACACATTTAATTCCTTAATAATAGGAACATTGGGCCAACATCTTGGAGTCTTGCAATTTTCAGATAATATTTTATTTCTCAGCAGGTCATATCAAGAGAACCTCTTGAGGTTGTGTAAGTATTACGATTCTCTGCTTATTGCCTTACTTCGTCTGTTGCTATTTTTTGTCTCTTCAGGTTTGATCCTTAAGGCTTTTGTTGAACTGACCCTGAGCACTTTATGTTATCTTTTTGAAGAAATATGTCTTCTAGATTTCCCATCTTTTGATTTGGCCTATAACTTCAGTACTGGGTTCCCATTCCTACTTCCTCAAGCCAATCCCATTTTTGCATTACTTAGATGGGGACTGACCCCCTCATTGGGTAGAGCTTTTGTCACTTTTTGGATTTTTGCTGTCTTATTTCTTGTGCCAAATGGCTTTAAAAATATTGTCTGGAATGATGCCTGTATTGTCTTCTATGATTATATATATCGTTAAGAAATTAATGCTGTATGGTGAGGATCCCAATCCACCCCAGGTAAAAGAGAAAACATTCTCACAAGCTTCAGTTTCTATCTAAGCACACAGGACTTGTTTAGCATCATGAAAGACCATCAAAGAAAGAGATAAAGTCAAAATCCAAGACATTTCTGGGCTCCACTTTCTTCAGGTCTCTGTCACCAGTTGCCTCTCAGCAGATTTCAGGCACCATGAAGTAAAGTACACTATGAAGCACTTTTATATGCCAACAGCAAACAATCTGAAAAAGAAATCATGGAAGTGATCCCATTTACAATGGCTACAAATAAAATAAAATACCTAGGAATTAACCAAAGAATTGAAAGAGTTCTATGATGAAAATTATAAAACACTGATAAAGGAAATTGAAGAGGAAACAATAAAACAGAAAGATATTCCATGTCCATAGGTGGGGAATCAATACTGTTAAAATATTCATACTACTTAAAGCAGTCTACAGATTCAGTGCAATCCCTATCAAAATACTAATTACATTCTTCACGGAAATAGAAAGAACAATTCTAAAATTTATATGGAATCACAAAAGACCCAGAATAGCTGAAGTTATTCTGGGCAAAAAGAACAAAACTGGAGGAATCACATTAGCTGGCTTCAAATTGTACCACAGAGGTATAGTAACCCAAACAGCATGGTAATGGCATAAAAACAGACACATAGATCAATGGAACAGAATAGAGAACCCAGAAACAAATCCATATATCTATATATCTACAGTGAACTCATTTTTCAATAGAAGTGCCAAGAAGATATGTTAGGGAAAGGATAGTCTCTTCAATAAATGGTGCTGGGAAGCTTCCATATGCAGAAGAATGAAAATAGACCCCTGTCTCCTGCTATATGTGAAAATCAAATCAGAATCCATTAAATGCTTAAGTCTAAGACCCCAAACTATGAAACTACTACAAGAAAACATTGGAGAGACTCTCCAGGACATTGGAGTGGGCAAAGATTTCTTCAGTAATATCTTACAAGTACAGGCAATCAAAGCAAAAATGGACAAATGGGATCACATCAAGTTAAAAAGCTTCTGCACAGCAAGGGAAACAATCAACAAAGTGAAGAGACAACCCACAGAATGGGAGAAAATATTTTCAAACTATCCATCTGACAAGGGATTAATAATCAGAATATGTAAGAAGCTCAGAAAACTCTAAAAAAAAATCCAATAATCTGATTTTAAAATGGGCAAAAATCTGAATGGACATTTCTCAAAAGAAGACATACAAATTGCAAACAGGTATATGAAAAAGGTGTTCAAATCACTGGTTATTAGAGAAATGCAAATCAAAACTATAATGAGATATCAACTCACTCCAGTTAAAATCGCTTTTATCCAAAAGACAGGCAATAGCAAATGCTGGTGAGAATGTGGAATAAAGGGAAAAACCCTTGTATACTGTTAGTGGGAATACAAATCAGTACAATCACTATGGAGAACAGTTGGAGGTTCCTCAAAAAACTACAAATAGAGCTACCATATGATTCAGCAACCCATTGCTGGTATGGACCCAAAAGAAAGGAAATCAGTATACTGAAGAGATATCTGCACTCCCATGTTTATTGCACACTATTCATAACAGCCAAGATTTGGAAGCAATCTGTGTCCATTGTCAGATGAATGGATAAATAGAACATGGTACACTATAGAGTACTACCGGGCTATAAAGAAGAGTGAGATTCTGTCATTTGCAACAACATAGATGGAACTAGAGTCATTATGTTAAATGAAATGAACCAGGCACATAAAGACAAGCATCACAGGTTCTCACTTATTTGTGGGATCTAAAAATCAAAACAATTGAACTTATGGAGATAGAGAGTGGAACAATGGTTATTAGAGACTAGGGAAGGGCAGTGGAGGGGTGGGGGTAGTGGGGATGGTTAATGGGTACAAACATATAGTTAGATAGAATAAATAAAACCTATTATTTGATAGCACAACAGGGTGACTACAGTCAACAGTAATTTATTGGATATTTAAAAATAATGAAAGGAGTATAATTGGATTATTTTAACACAATGAATAAATGCTTGAGGTGATGTGATTATCATGCCTTGTATGCCCTATAAATGTAGCAACCAACTATGTACTCACAAAAATTTAACATTAAAAAGTATACTGTAAAGCATTTCTCAAAAAAGTCAGAATGGTGACATGTAAGTTTATATAAATGCACAAGTTTATATCAATCTATATTTATATATTCAAGCTTATATTCAAGAGTCTACGTTTTATAATTTGCTATGCTTTATTTTATCTCCTGAAATGCATCTATTTATAGCTATTAAGTTATTCAAAGGAAGATTATTGGGCTTATATTACTCACAAACAAAAGTATTATTTATAACAGTTTAGAAGAACCTATCTTAGGGGAATATCTGAAAAGCCACTTCAGGAAAATTAAAAAGATGAGGAAGAACATGATATTAAGTATTTAGTCAAAGAACCAACGAACTAAAAAGTATCTGACAGCAACAAGTAGGTCTAATACTTTCTAGGGTGATGATTTGTGAACATATTAGGAGTATTTTTTCTTTTTCTCAAAACTACATAACAATTAAAGTACTTATACAATGTAGCCAAACCTCCAGAGTTCTGAGAAGAAATCTGATAAAGACTAATTTATAGGACAGATCCAGTGCCTGTAGGGAATATTCTGGTGTGGACACATTGTGCAGAACTAGCTGGTATAAGCTCTACTTTTGGAAATGAAAACCATTAAGCATAAACTTTCAGAAAAGCCTGTGAGAACTGAGGTCCTTGGAGAAATTTATACGTTTGGCAATTCTCATACAAGACTTTGGGAGGCATGGCTCTTAGTAGTTAGCAATGAGGCAGTGAGGTGACTTTTCTCCCATTAACTATCTGTTCACAGCCCAGATTTTTGTTGAGTCTATTATGCAGGTTTTTATATGCAAAAACTAAAATGGTGAGAATGAACGTGTACGTGGCATTGCATGCCCCTCTTCACTTCTGAAATTGTTTCTTTTAAAACAAGGAGAATCAGTGGGAATATAGGAACAAAGATTGTGTCTAAGACAATTATTGATTGTGGTTGGTCTGAGACTGAACTCCATGGTTGCCTCAAGAAACAAGTAAGGTTCTGATATTAGAGGCCTGAACAAATGTCCTGGTGCAATCTCTTAGAAAATCTTCCTGATTATCTCAGGAAACTTTAACAATGATGCAGCCTAGGAGTTGATAGGGCTGTGGAAGAATCATAAGGAAATAGGGGCAGTCACGGCAATACAATGATGACGTTATAATTCCTTAAGTTCAATGCAGAGGTGCATGTTTATATGAGCACAGAGTTTACAAGAACAAGTTCTATGAGGCAGAGCTCTAGTAAGACCAGAATGCAGTGTAATTGACTGGGCTGCAGTTGGGATCAGGGCCGGGGGCTCTGAATTCAGGCCTCTGCTCTATTTTCAACTGGTGGTGAGACATGAGTTCTTGGACCTTAAGAGGATTCCTCTGTGCAGACTACAGGGCTCTTTCTAAACCAACTACTTTGATTCAGAAATGTGCAAAAAGCTCATCTTCAGAATTATGTCTTACGATCTATGTTACCGAAATGAGACTATAACTAACACAAACAGAATTCTTTCTAAGTTAAAGTAACGATATGAGGTTGGGTTTTGCTTTGCCCACATGAGGGACAAAGCTGAGTCAATGGTTAACTTTATCTGCAGATTAAGTAAAAAGACGATTGTTTATTTTGTTGTAAAAATGTTTGAGTGACCTAAAATTGCTCCCATTGTTTTGCTGCATAAAGAATGAGAGGTCAGTGATGGAAGATGAAATGAATGAAATGAAGTGGGAAGGGAAGTTTAGAGAAAAAAGAATAAAAAGAAACGAACAAAGCCTCCAAGAAATATGGGACTATGTGAAAAGACCAAATCTACGTCTGATTGGTGTACCTGAAAGTGATGGGGAGAATGGAACCAAGTTGGAAAACACTCTGCAGGATATTATCCAGGAGAACTTCCCCAATCTAGCAAGGCAGGCCAACGTTCAGATTCAGGAAATACAGAGAACGCCACAAAGATACTCCTCGAGAAGAGCAACTCCAAGACACATAATTGTCAGATTCACCAAAGTTGAAATGAAGGAAAAAATGTTAAGGGTAGCCAGAGAGAAAGGTCGGGTTACCCACAAAGGGAAGCCCATGAGACTAACAGCGGATCTCTCGGCAGAAACTCTACAAGCCAGAAGAGAATGGGGGCCAATATTCAACATTCTTAAAGAAAAGAATTTTCAACCCAGAATTTCATATACAGCCAAACTAAGCTTCATAAGTGAAGGAGAAATAAAATACTTTACAGACAAGCAAATGCTGAGAGATTTTGTCACCACCAGGCCTGCCCTAAAAGAGCTCCTGAAGGAAGCACTAAACATGGAAAGGAACAACCAGTACCAGCCACTGCAAAACCATGCCAAATTGTAAAGACCATCGAGGCTAGGAAGAAACTGCATCAACTAACCAGCAAAATAACCAGCTAGCATCATAATGACAGGATCAAATTCACACATAACAATATTAACTTTAAATGTAAATGGACTAAATGCTCCAATTAAAAGACACAGACTGGCAAATTGGATAAAGAGTCAAGACCCATCAGTGTGCTGTATTCAGGAAACCCATCTCACGTGCAGAGACACACATAGGCTCAAAATAAAAGGATGGAGGAAGATCTACCAAGCCAATGGAAAACAAAAAAAGGCAGGGGTTGCAATCCTAGTCTCTGATAAAACAGACTTTAAACCAACAAAGATCAAAAGAGACAAAGAAGGCCATTACATAATGGTAAAGGGATCAATTCAATAAGAAGAGCTAACTATCCTAAATATATATGCACCCAATACAGGAGCACCCAGATTCATAAAGCAAGTGCTGAGTGACCTACAAAGAGACTTAGACTCCCACACAATAATAATGGGAGACTTTAACACCCCACTGTCAACATTAGACAGATCAACAAGACAGAAAGTTAACAAGGATACCCAGGAATTGAACTCAGCTCTGCACCAAGCGGACCTAATAGACATCTCCAGAACTCTCCACCTCAAATCAACAGAATATACATTTTTTTCAGCACCACACCACACCTATCCCAAAATTGACCACATACTTGGAAGTAAAGCTCTCCTCAGCAAATGTAAAAGAACAGAAATTATAACAAACTGTCTCTCAGACCACAGTGCAATCAAACTAGAACTCAGGATTAAGAAACTCACTCAAAACCACGCAACTATATGGAAACTGAACAACCTGCTCCTGAATGACTACTGGGTACATAACGAAATGAAGGCAGAAATAAAGATGTTCTTTGAAACCAATGAGAACAAAGATACAACATACCAGAATCTCTGGGACACATTCAAAGCAGTGTGCAGAGGGAAATTTATAGCACTAAATGCCCACATGAGAAATCAGGAAAGATCCAAAATTGACACCCTAACATCACAATTAAAAGAACTAGAAAAGCAAGAGCAAACACATTCAAAAGCTAGCAGAAGGCAAGGAATAACTAAAATCAGAGCAGAACTGAAGGAAATAGAGACACAGAAAACCCTTCAAAAAATTAATGAATCCAGGAGCTGGTTTTTTGAAAGGATCAACAAAATTAATAGACCGCTAGCAAGACTAATAAAGAAGAAAAGAGAGAAGAATCAAATAGATGCAATAAAAACTGATAAAGGGGATATCACCACCGATCCCACAGAAATACAAACTACCACCAGAGAATACTACAAACACCTCTACGCAAAAAAACTAGAAAATCTAGAAGAAATGGATAAATTCCTCGACACATACACCCTCCCAAGACTAAACCAGGAAGAAGTTGAATCTCTGAATAGACCAATAACAGGCTCTGAAATTGTGGCAATAATAGCTTACCAACCAAAAAGAGTCTAGGACCAGATGGATTCACAGCCGAATTCTACCAGAGGTACAAGGAGGAACTGGTACCATTCCTTCTGAAACTATTCCTATCAATAAAAAAACCAAACACCGCATATTCTCACTCATAGGTGGGAATTGAACAATGAGAGCACATGGACACAGGAAGGGGAATATCATACTCTGGGGACTGTGGTGGGGAGGGGGGAGGGGGGAGGGATAGCATTGGGAGATATACCTAATGCTAGATGACGAGTTAGTGGGTGCAGCGCACCAGCATGGCACATGTATACATATGTAACTAACCTGCACAATGTGCACATGTACCCTAAAACTTAAAGTATAAAAAAAAAAAAGATAAGTTTTTGTTTAGATAAAAAAAAAAAAATACTCTAACTTCTAAAAAAAAAAAAAAAAGTGTGTGGCATTACCTTTGAAATTCAAATTGTAACTCAGACAGTCTGATATAGGAGTGGGAATAAAGGTAGGCTTTCTCTCATAATTATTAGTCTGGTTATCAAGAGTCAGATTTAAAGTACACAATAAGGTACTAGTAATCAAAGTAATTTTTTTTCCTCTGTCTGAATTATTCTAAATGGCCTTAAAATATAGTAAATAGAACATATGATATAATAAATAAAATTTAAAATATATTTTTTTCAAAGTAGCTTGATGCTTCTTCAGTATCATCTGGAGGGCTACACATTTAATTCTCTGTTACACTATTTGGAAGAGTTTTATGAGGTTGCTGTGAGAAATAAATAAAGTGCATAAAAAGCTCTTGGCCCAAGGTCTGGCATGCAGAATGTGCTCAAGGAAGGCTGATTATAATTCTCATTCAAGAACAGGACTGCAGGCAGTCCCACAGTTAAGGACTATGATGCCAAGAACCAGTTTCAGTGCCTCCATCGTATTCATTTCACATTCAAACTCCGGAACCTCCGTGTTTGATCTCAAAGAAATGTTACTAGACTGGACTGTAGAAAATACAGATTCTTTTTCTTGAGTTGAAATGGTATACAACCTAAGTCCACAAGTGTATTCTGTTGTTGAAGCTAGGTGTATAGTTTTAAATTAAAATAAAGTTACTTGAAGAAGTGGGGGAAATCTTAAGCAGAACAGGAAACCAGAAGCCATGTATGAGGACAAGTTTTATGTGTCAGTTTGGCTAAATGGTAGTACCCAGTAATCAAATAATAATAGAGCTGTTGCAGTGAAGGCATTTTGTAGATGTGGTTAACATCTACAATCAGTTGACTTTAAGCAAAGGAGATTATCTTGACAGTGTAGATGGGCCTCATTCAATTGGCCAAAAGGACTAAAGAGCAAAACCAAGAGTTCCTTTAGAAATTTGGCAGCAGGACTACAGCATCAGCTCCTGCCTGAGTTTCCGGTCTGCTGGCCTGCCTACAGATTTCAGACTTCCCAGTCCCCACAGTTGTGTAAGCAAGCAAATTCCTTGAAAGCAATCTGTCTCTCTGTCTCTCTTCTCTCTCTGTCTCTCTATATAAATAAAATATCTTACTGGTTGTTTCTCTGGAGAACCCTGGCTGATACACCACTCTTTGCCATTTATATAACTAAATGTTTGTAAATTTAAAAACATATCCCACACATAATTATATGTTTTATATATGTATATAAATATACATATATATGCATTCATAAAAATTTAAAAATGAAGTGAACAGTCCTACATTAAATATACACAAATAGGGAAAATGGGATTGAAAATAGGAGATAGGGTAGACAAATACAATTTTTAAAATGAAGTATTATATAAAAAGGAAGCCAATCTCAGGACTATTAATGTCTGTGTACCATGAACTGGGGGCTTGATCAATCCCATTCTGTGCACCTAACTGAGAATATTCATATTTATGAATTATGTATTACACTAAGTGAAACCTAATGCTTGAAATGGAAATAACAGCTTAGTCTGTTTTGTGCTTCTGTAACAGAATACCTGAGACTGGGTGGTTTATAAAAAATGGAGATGTATTTTTTACAGTTCTGGAGGCTGGGAAGTCCAAGGGGCCTGTGTCTTGTGAGTGCTTTCTTGCTGCATTGTCCCATGGCAGAAGGCAGAAGAGGAGGAGAGCACATGCAAGTGAGAGAACCAAACTCGTTTGAATAACAAACCCACTCTTCTGATGACTAACTCACTTCTGTCATGACAACTTTAAAACATTTAAGGGCAGAGCCTTCATGACTGAATCACCTCATATTAGGCCCTCCCTCCCAACACTGTTGCATTGGGGATTAACTTTCCAACACAAAGACTTTGCAGGATACCTTCAAACCATAATACCAGCTTAAAAGATATTTCAAAGAAGTAGAGTAATTACATCCAAGGAAATATTGAGATAAGAAGTATCTGGACATACTCATGAACTTTCAAGCACATGTTACTAATATGAAGTATATTAATCTCTGAAGACCTAGCTAAAATCTCATAGTGACTGTTCTGTTTTTTAAGTATTAGAGGATATACACCCCAATTCACTCATGGGTATCACAGAGTGCTTTAAATTGCTTCTTGTTTAGTATTTTATATCTTGCATACATTCTAGGCCATAAATTCCTTAAAAAGGTCAACAATTTTCACATTTATTTGTTTTTCCTCAGTGACTGGTTTAGCATCTTACACATGGTGATATTCATATTTGAGGCATTTAAGAATTAATTCATAACTAATAATGAATATAGAAGGTATAATTCTAGTTAAGAATTAATGAGTTTTTATAATTATAAATAATATCCCAATGATTTAATATGTTGATTTTTTCCTGCTCAAAATACTGGCCAAAATTTGATCTTATTTTGTTATTTATTCACATCATAAGTCTGTGTTATAACTCATGCACTAAGCCACTATTCTATAAAAATCTAATAAAGTTTCTTAATTTGTAATGTATCCTACTTACGCAATTAAAACCTCAATTGGCTAAACAGTATCACTATAATAACCTATTAAATATAATGTTAACTTAATGGCTGAGCTCTGATAGCATGTTAGGGGTATTTGTCAATGTAACTATAACAAGCAGTATTTATACTAAACACTTTTTTTTTTTTGGCAGGGTCTTATTCTGTTGCCCAGGCTGGGGTGCAGTGGAGCGATCACTGCTCACTGCAACCTTGACCTCCTGGGCTCAGGCGGTTCTCCCGCCTCAGCCTCCTGAGTAGCTGGGATGACAGGTGCGTGCCAACATTCCCTGCTAATTTTTTCGTGTGTTTTGTAGAGATGGGTTTTTGCCATGTTGCCCAGGCTGGGCTCAAGCAGTCTGCCTACCTCAGCCTCCCAAAGTGCTGGGATTACAGGCATGAGCCATCACACCTGACATATACTTAATATTTTGATAAATCAAAGAATTTTATAGTTCATGGGCATTGTGAGTTTTTATTTGATATGCTGTTCTAACTGGAATAGTGAATAAATTAGCTAGTTCAGATAAATTTAGGATTAAATAAAAATTTATTTATGTTCATGAAGCTTTGCTGATACTTGTCATAGTAATTCGATTTTCCTAAAAGAAATCAGAATTAATGTGTGCTGACAAAACGTAAAGGCAGTGAGTTCATAGAAGTTGCAATATTATATCTCTGCTCTGCATAGCTCATTTTCTTGTTTAAGCTAGGGACTCATCTGCCTGAGAATAATCTCATTATATTCATTGAACAGATTCACCATTAGATGTTCTTGCCCTTTAATCCCATTATAGTATCTATTTGTATTTCAATTTTGACCTTTGGAATTTTTTATATCAGTATTTCTTGCAAAATTTAATATTACTGTCTTAATATCACAAATACAGCTAATTATGTTGAAACCTTAAATCAGCTTTCATGGGTCAGCAAAGATTCCTATCATTTTATAATTCCCATTTATGATCTGAATAACTCTGGAATGAAGAGTCTGGCCACTAGCACTGGACAGCATGCTATGCAGAGGGCCTTATAATGTTGGAGAGTGTTTTGCATTACTCTGTCCATATCCTTCGAATCTTATTCTCCTTAAGGACAGAGACAGTGCTATGGTCTGTGGCCTCATATCCAGGGAGCTTAGGACATTCACAGAGGTCATAGCCCTGGCCTTGGCCTTGGCCTCATTATCAGCTCTAATGAATTGAGGTAACCAGTTGCAGGCAAAAAAGAGCTCCTTTAGCTCTCTGTGGTCCTGGCTAGTTTTGAAATACAACGCCTACATCATTGTCCGGGCTTGGGAGTGGGATTCCAGGCAGTCACATAATTTTCAAATGTAAACTCAAACTGACAATGACAAAATCTCAAATAATGGGAGATTACTAGTTTGGGTCAAATTTCTCTTCCTTTGTACAAAGGACTTGGCAATTACTTCAAAATATATTTAATATTTTGTAACTGCTTCCATAAATTATATTTAATAATGACTTGCCTATAATAGGCAAATATGAATATTCATATACTCATTGGTTATTAGAAACACAAATACATTTCTATTATAAATACTTCTCTATTTAGTGTGAGCTATTGGAATTTGGATTTAAGTGTGTGACTGTACATTTGGGGTTCACTTTGGATTTCTTTTAAAGGTGTACATTTTCTGAAAGGTGTATATTTATGAAGTGATTGTTTTTTCCTAGTAAACAGGGCACACCAGTTGTCCTTGTCTGTAATAATTAGGAAAAATAGTGAGCAGAGGAACAAATATATATATATACACACACACACATATATAGATATAGATATAGATATAGATATACAAAAAGAAGTTAGAATTACTTTTCAATGAATGTTTTAAACTGAGTAAAAAGTCATGATAATAATAGAGACTTTAGAAGTGATAACATAGCTGGGATGGGGAAAATCAGATTAAAACAATTTTTGTATAAACTTTTGGTAATAATCCCTGTAGTTCACATCAGTGAGTGACTCCTAAAATATCTTTGGGATATACAACAAATGCTTTTAATACAATTCTGATTCACATGTTATATTACTCCCACCTAGTATTTTGCACTGCTATACAATAACCAGTTTTTGCAATTAGCAAGACTCAATTTAAAGATGAGTGAATTCTCAAAAGATATTTAAATTGATAATGTTCAACTACATAACTTACAAGATCTTTTTCAGTTTTGAAATTCAGTTATTCTCTAACTATGCATTCTTGCATCTCAAGAGGGATATGTACAAAATTAAAATTTATGTTACTATAATATATGCAATACAAATTTTTGCAATATCTGACTGCTCCCTCTTGGGTTGGGCCACTAGCAATTGGAGGGTATAGAATCTCATCTCCTGTGGTATCAGTGCATTTGGTTCAGGTTCTGATGGGGCTGACACCTCCCTGCTCCTATCTTAGAGACACATAACCTTGGCCTGGCAATCAGCATAATTCATCCCCCAGCCCACAGAATTTGCTTCATGGGCATGTGACCCAAGTTGGTTCAATAAGACACGCACTCCCCCCTTTTTTAATTTTTGGAAAAAGAAAGTTTTGTTTTGCTCAGATTAGAATAATTTAGATATTATGCTTCTGTCCACCAACATGTCGGAAGCGTCTACTTAGACAGAAGTCAATTCAGATAAGACAGAGCAGAGTCAAGAGATGGCAAGAGAGATAGACAACTTAACAAAATTCAATTCCTTGTATCTAGCTATGCCTGAAGCAAGTAATACCCTTGGACTTCTTAGTCAGGTGACCTAACATTTTGTTTTTTGCTTAAATCAGTTTTATTTGGGTTTCTGCAACTTGCAACCAAATGAAACTTAAGAAAAAGGTTTTCAAAATTCTAGTCATTTTCATTTTATTGCAGTGGTTGCAAAACGCCATCTTTTCAGCACAGGTACTCTCTCCTCTGAACTTGGTCTCTTGCTTTGTTTTATTTCTTCTTACAGCAATATTCGGGTCAATAAAAAAAGAGATGAACAGACACACACCCCTCATTAAGTGCTAACCTTTAGCTTTACCTGGGCATTTTTAAAAGAAAGCAATCTGTCCCTTATCTGAAATTATAATGTTTACATTTGCACCCCTGAAATGTTATATATAGTAAAATTAACCTCAAGGCTTAAAAATGCCATGATATCTGTGTATCAGAAAGGTCCTCTTTTATCAGTCTTTAAAAATGACAATTAGCCAACACTTGAAAAATGACAATTAGCCAACAAAGAAGTATTAGTAACCAATTCTGACACATTTCATTTTTCATACTGTACTTTAAAAAGTAATTTGGTGCCAGGTTTATGATTGCCATATCTCTCAGTTTTAGGGTTTTTTTTTTTTTTCTCTCTCCTCTTTGGTTCACTTTAAAGTTTTAAATTTTTCGTACTTTCTAAATGCCTGGGATTTGGCTCAGTGGAGATACCACATTTTGAGACAACCCCATAGCTAAAAGTGGATATAAACATATGTGTAGCATTTCAATGTTCATTTATCACTTTCGGATGTGTCCCGAAAGCTATAAATAGGAAGCATGAATGCACCAACGTGCACTGACATTCATATGCATGTGAATTTGTGTGCGCAGCTACTATGATTTTCTTCGAATTTTATGATAATACTTCTTTGTGAAAATTTCATTAACTACCATACATCAGGCTCTGAGACTGTCACTTATTTAACAGAACGTTTAAATAATTCTAACACTCCAGCAATGTCAAGAATATTCATATACTCATTTCCTCTCATTCTCTGATCTCCAAATGTCAAGCAGTCAGCTCCCAATGTGGCACTCTGGGGCTACAGGATTCAAAGCACACATGGCATTTCTCAGCACTGTGCACAAAAAATGAGATCATGCATTTGAAAGGCTGGGCACAGGGCCTGATACTCAATAAGAGCTGAAATCAAGGCCAATTCTCCCATCTCCGTTTCCTGCTTCTTTCTTTGCATTGAAGGGCATATGTGTGCGCATGCACCACATCCCCCTTTTTCTTGGAGGAGTGATATATTTCAGAATTGTTCTCGATCTTATCTCACCTAACTCTCCTTTGATAATATAATTAAATGTCCCTCTAGTATTCTGAAAAGAAATTAATGAATAAAATAATCTGCCTAAATACAAAATGCCAACTCCCCCATAATACAAGGGGAAAAATAAGAAGAGGAATTCATGACAAAAATGTATTTCTATAGGTAAATGTTTGGGCATGATCTGCTTGATTACAAAATATAATTAAATTGTTGGATGGTGGCACCTAAATGCAGAATCCTCGCAACTGCAACTGCTGCAAATGTATAATAATATGGGCATGTTTTATTGGCAACTCAAATGCCACAAGCTGTGCTGCCATCAATGGTGTGATTTTTTTTTGAAATGGTGACCAATTCTTGGTAAAGTTCCGAACAAAACTAACCACAATATTCTCTTCATGTATATGGTAGCTGCATTTCTGCAAAATTCAATGAGTATTAAGATTGTGCAAAAATACTTTGTGTTTATTTGCAAAATGGAGATAAGCTTAAGTTCAGATGATTACAAACAGGCTTTTTACCTACATAACTGTCCAGCAGGATACTCAAGGTGCAAATGCCCTACGCACTGTAGACAGATATTTATCTCCTATGTGCTCTCTTGCCATATAATGCCTGCTCAGACGTTGTAACAATCTGAAAATGTCTCACCCATAAAAAGCCTCTCCCAGGAGGTGGGTAATTCTATTACATTCTATTCCCATGGAGACTTTTTAGAACAAACATGTTTAATTTCAAACCACATCTTTAAAATATTTGCAACCCATGATAAAGTATTCCATATTCTTCCAAAAATTCCTCTGGTATTACTGTCTGCTGCAATGAAGACACCACAAGTGTTCCCATGCATCCCTAAATATGTATGGATAGATTCTGGGTTTTGAATTTGCTGAAATAGCCTTGAAATAGAGACATTAATTACGTGCTTAGTTGGAGACAATGTAATAAGGCTCCTTTGCCAAAGTAATTGGAACCCTGTAGCTATGCTTTCCTGGTTATTATACAGTAGCCACAAATTTTAAGGCATATAAAACACCAGAGGCAGGTTGAATTGTAACAGCAACTCAAAGTCAGTTGAAAAAAATTCTAAATTAAGACTGAAAAAACATGACCCATCGTCACTGAAATGCTCTGTTTTATGACTTTGTGATTACCAGAATATAGTCATTTTAAAGTCCAGACTTTCTTAAAGTTCCACTTTATCCAAGAGCTGATTTACCTATAAAACACCTATGAAAATATTGATTCCAAAATGCTGATACAAGAAGATGTCTCTACTATTGGCTTTATTGTGCTTTGAAGGGCAAGAGAATGGTATAGCAAGATCCTACCAAAGCAGAAAAAACAAGAAGCTTGAACTTAAAACCATGTTGGGAAGGTTCATGAATGGTGATGTCAAGAAATAAATGGGCATGGTAAAAGAGAAAGACTATGAGACACTGAAAAAAGAAGAGGACAAACAAATATTTAAACATTTTGGGAATATATTATGAGACAATGACTTTCTCCATAATTATAGACTCACAAATATATTTAACAATTTGATTTGCCACCATGGCTATGAAATGAAGCTCAAATCAAGATTTTACACTCATGGCATCCAAAGAAGTTTACTTTGTGGGAGTCTCAATATGTTTTCTTTCCATGAAAATATAGTGGCTGGCTGCTATGGCTTGATTGTGTCCCCCAAAGTTCATGTGTTGAAAACTTAATCTCCAATGCAATAGTGTTGACAGCAGCACCTTAGGAGTTGATTAAGTCATAGGGGCTCTGCCCTCACATGGATTAATGCTATTATCAGACAAGTGGCATCCTTATGAAGGATGAGTTTGGCCCCTTCCATCTCTCCTGCGGGCTCTCTTGGTACGTGATGCCTTCCAACATATTATGACAGAGAAAGAAAGCCCTCACTAGACATGGTCCTTCAATCTTGGGCTTCACAGCTTTCACAACTGTGAAACAATAAATTTCTGTTCTTTATACGTCACCCAGTCTCAAGTATTCTGTGACAGCAGCACAAAACAGGCTTAGACATTTTCTTCTGCTGCACATTAGTCCTTTGAAAACTAGTGGTTTCCAAATAGTTGAATTTACAAAAGTAATCCACCAACCAGGCATAGGCAGGAGTCATTTGATATGACATCCTGAACTAGAGATAAAGATGTAATGTACCTTTCTGGAAGTCAATATTTTTAATGTTTTTCCAAGTTCCATGTGTGTGCTTGGGGTGAGGGGGAGGGCATTGGGTAGGAGAAAAGGGAGTTAGAACACTTCAAAATATGATGTCAAGGGAATTTACCTATCCTGATTTCTGGATACTAGTCTAGCTGATGTTCACATTTTGTCATCATTCAGTGCGCACATGCACACACGTGTGGATATGCATGTGTGAGTACATGGACATACATTACAGCACACTTTGGCCTCTTTTCTATTGCTCTCATATGCATAGCTGCTGTCTCAGGCATTTAGCTCCTCCTGTGGCTGGCTCTTTCTCAGCTTTCAGATCTTACCTCAAATGCTGCTTCTCCTGAGAGGCCTCGCAGCTTCTCTATGGAAGAAGCCATTCTCATCCACTTTCCAAGACCACATCCTGTTTATTTTCTTCAGAGCACTTACAAAGATGCGATGATCTTGTTTATTGACTTATTGACTGTTTATTGATGATTTCCCCCCATGTGTGCCATTGTTACCTCCAGACCCAGGACCATTTCTGGCACATACTAAAAACAAACAAAACAAAACAAAACAACAAACAAACAAAAACCCTTTGTTGAATAAACAAACACTGAATATAATTCTTTGGACCTAAAAACTCTGTTTTTTTATCTTCAAGTTTAATACCGTGTACTTTATTCTTTTAATGTCCTTAATGTTCTAAATGACTTTATTTTTCCCTAATAGAAACATTTATCCAAGTTTTTCCTACATTTATTTATTTAGGGGATATCCATCCCCTTAAGCATTTATTCTTTGTGTTACAAACAATCTGATCATGTTATTTTAGTTATTTTTAAATGTACAATAAAATTATTTTTTACCATAGTCACCCTGTTGCACTAACAAACACTAGATCTTATTCATTATTTCTAGTGATTTTTTGTACCCATTAACCATCCCCACTTCTCTGTGAAGAACCGCACCCATCACTACCCTTTCCAGCCTCTGGTAACTATCCTTTTATTCTCTATCTCCATGAGTACAATTGTTTCACTTTTTAGTCCCTACAAATAAGTGAGAACATGCGAAGTTTGTCTTTCTGTGCCTGGCTATTTTTCTATATTTAATCTGTAGCTCAACTTGATGTCAAATTGAATTAGCTACTAAATTCATCTTCATTGCATTCTAGCTCAAGTGATGTTGGATGTGGCTTCTCTGGGCTTTACTGACCTTATCATTTATATTGAGGAACTTTCACTACTTTGGGAGCTTATTTTGTGATTACAGTCATTCTATAGAGCACAAAAGAGCTGGACCAAGGAAGAATAAAGAAAAACTTGTTAGTATAACTTCTTAAGCATCAACAGCATTGCTTTAAGAAATTGTTAATATTTAAAACAACATTTTAATGAATTCTGGAGAGACATGCCCATTTTGTCAAACATTTATCTTGACAAGTGGTGTCTAGTTCTAATTCTATTTGGACGCTGCAGGATCCCCTCATCTCAATACTATTCTTCTGTTCTCTCGCACTGGGCCCCATCCAAGTTAATTATAAAATGGTCCTTTGTGAAACGTAAGTGCATTTTGTTCACCACTCCTATCCAAGAGGTCCTTTCCACTCGGCCTTCAAAAGGAAAACAAAACAAAAATTATATTTTACAAATATAGGGTTCTATTTTTAGGAAGGGAAAAGAAAGGTGGGACTAAGTGTCCTATGTTTTGAGTTCCTTTCCTGACTTTGCCACTCACTAGCTGTGTGACCTAATACAAGTCTATTGATCTCTTTGTGTATCAGTTTCCTCATTTAAAATATATGAAATTTATAAATGATAATGTCTACCTCACAAAACATACCTAATGATGAATAAGTCACCACATCTAATACATGAAGTATACTTAATTCTTCTATCACTGATACTCTTTCTATAACAAGTTATATTTCCTTTCTCTATATAAGTTATATTTAAATTAACTGAAAAATTATTCCCTACAGTGAAGTTTTTGTATGTATCAAGAAAACTGTATGTCCTAAAATTCTTGGTTTAGGATTAGCCTGAAACACTGGTCTGAGGTAGAACACCTGAGTTTCAGTTTCAGTTAAGCTGAAGGGCTTTGAGCCAATCGTTTCACCTCTGTACTTCATTTCATCTCATATGTTAAACATAGAGGGTGGATTAGCCAGGTGTGGTGGCGGGCGCCTGCGATCTCAGCTACTCAGGAGGCTGAGGCACAAGAATCCCTTGAACCTAGAGGCAGAGGTTGCAGTGAGCCAAGATTGTGCCACTGCCCTCCATCCTAGGCAACAGAGCAAGACTGTCTCAACACACACACACACACACATACACATGAACAAAAACCATGGAGGGTGGTTTAGATTAGTAGCTCCCAACTTTGGCTACACATTGGTATCATCTGGAAGACTGAAAACAGATAATGCCTTTGGCTCCACCATCAGAAAGTATGGTTTGGACTGGGGCTTGGCATTGGTATTTAAAGGTTAAAAGTATCTCCTCTGGGATTTCTAATGTGAAGCTAGGGTCGAAAACTTTTAATCCTTCAATATCTACAGCTATTCAGAAACCAACAAATAAGAAAGGACAAGGTTTTTAGGATGGCCCATGTTTTTCCTAAGGATATAAAATATAAGACATGGGTTCAAATGAAGTAATATCCTACCTTAAAACTTAAAAAGCCTTTGAAGAAAAAATAAAATTTCATCTTATACAAAAAAAGACATAGTCTACAAATGAACAGGTATATAATACTGTTATTGTAAAAATTCCATTATTAGTACCATGGCATCAAACTATAAGGTTAATATAGAATTATAGAATCCAGAATTATTTGAAAAATTGTTATAAACTATTTGTTCAAACAATAAAATATTTTTACCAAGTTCTCTTTAATAATACTGCTATCTGCTGTATAGTATAATAAATAAGACAGCAAACTATTTTTAACTATAAACAATTCAGGCCCTTTTAAGTGTGAAAGGATGCCTTAGCTAAACAGAAGGAAGAAGAATGAAACTTTCTATTTAGAAGCTATTGTGAGTCAGGCATTGGAGTAGGTGCTACTGTATTTGATAAGTCATCCGCATACTATTCTGTGAAGTACGTGTAACTCTTCCCATCTTACAGATATCCAAAGTCTTGTTAATAAAGGCAAAGGGATCTTCCCATGGGGCTTTCCAGGGAAAGTAGCAGAGTCAGGATTTGAATCTGGACATTCTGGTTTGTTAGCGCATTTTATAATAAATCATTATTTATAGTCTGTAAGCTCTAGAGCATTAAAATTCACTATACTCACAATACATAGTCTACAAAATTCCTCCTGTATTTTTTTCCCAACTTTTCTTCCCCATTCATTCATCCGTTCACTTATTCAGCTACCAATGAGCCCATCCACCAAACACTTAAGTGACTAGTTGATGTCAGGCTGGAAATGCAAAGATACCCAAGAAAAGCAGCAATTGGAATGTAAGTTGTCTAAGGCACGGGCACTGAGGCAACCAGGAAACATTTTGGAAAACAACAAAACAGAAAAATCAGATTGGTCTTAAGAAACCTATTAAAGCAGCACATAGTGACTCAGAACAGACATAAACAAAATCATGTTAGAGAGACAGATTGGCCCTCAGGCTGATAAGGCAGGATTAACTGGTGAATGCACAGGAAGAATGTGCCAATCAATAGAGGAGCTGGTTAAGTTTGGAAATGTAGGAACATCAAGGTCACAGAGGTGAATAGCAACAGGGATGAGCGCTGACTCAGAAGAATGTGCCCTGGCATGCTGACTCAAGTGGCCTGTATGCTGACAGGCATGGACTGGGAGGATGGGTACTCAAGTTACTTTCTTGATTCTCTTTGTTCTGCATCCATGATTTCCACACAACCTTCTGGTTACTTTGGCTTCCTACATAGATTGGCTACAGCATTCAATTTTTTTTTTTTTTAAATACTGATACTTAGGCCTCACCAGAGACTAATTAAATCTGAATTACTTGAGGGTAGTGCTGAATAGTTGTACATCTCTAAAGCTCCTCAAGTGATTCACATACATAACATGGGTTTGGCAAACATTTTCTGTAATGGGCAAGATAGTAAATATTTTAGGCTTTGTGGGCCATATGGTCTCTGTTGTAACTATTCAACTTTGCTATTGCAGCACAAAAGCAGTTATAGATAATACTTAAATGAATGAGTATGGCTGTGTTCCAGTAAAACTTTATTTATAGACAATGACATTTGAATTTTGTACAATTTTCATCAAAAAATTTTATTCTTCTTTTGACTTCTTTCATTTTAAATGTTAAAATGCAAAAACCACTGTGAATTTGTGGCTGTACAAAAACAGGTGGGGGGCTGCATTTGTAACACAGGTCAGGGTAGCCAAACCCTGGTCTGTGGAGATAATACAAATGCACAGACATGTTTCATCACAAATGAACCAGGATTCTCATTTCTTTTTTTTTTTTTTTTTTTTTTTTTTTTTGAGACGGAGTCTCGCTGTGTCGCCCAGGCTGGAGTACAGTGGCACAATCTCGGCTCACTGCAAGCTCACCTCCTGGGTTCAGGCCATTCTCCTGCCTCAGCCTCCCGAGTAGCTGGGACTACAGGCGCCCGCCACCATGCCCGGCTAATTTTTTTGTATTTTTAGTAGAGATGGGGTTTCACTGTGTTAGCCAGGATGGTCTCAATCTCCTGACCTCGTGATCCACCCGCCTCTGCCTCCCAAAGTGCAGGGATTACAGGCGTGAGCCACCACGCCCGGCCCAGGATTCTCATTTCTAATACACCGGTCTCTCAGATTTCTGTTGTGAGAGGCCAGTATTGCGAAGTAAATAAACTTTAGGACTTTGAATAAATCAAGTTTTTCTAAACCCATGTGGCTGAGATCTAGACTCTGGGTAATGGAGAAATCACTGAGACAAATGACTTCATTTGGAGAACTGACTAGAGAAGCCACTACCTTTCCTCAATGAGACTGCTTCCCCATTCCCAAATGATGTGAGCTGTATAAATTAGACATTTATTAGGCATAGTTGGCATGTTTATTTATTTATTTATTTACTTATTTATTTTACTTTAAGTTCTGGGGTACATGTATAGAACATGAAGTTTTGTTACAAATTTTTGCAATCTATCCTTCTGACAAAGGGCTAACATCCAGAATCTACAAAGAATTTAAGCACTTTTTATAATAAATCATTATTTATAGTCTGTAAGCTCTAGAGCAACATCGTCTGACATAGCAGCCACTCACCCATGTGGCTACTGACCACTTGAAATGTGGTTGGTTCAAATTGAGGTGTGCTATGTTAAAATACACACTGGATTTTGGAGGCAGTATGAAAAAAAGAGTATAACATATCTCACTAATAATTTTTATATGTCATAACAATTGTGTCAAAATAGTAATATTTTGCATATACTGGTTTAAATCAAATCTATTATTAAAATTAATTTTACCTGTTTATTTTTAAATATAAATAACAGAAAACTTTAAATTACCTATGGGGCTCCTATTATATGTCTCTTGGGTAGTGCTACTCTAGACAGCAGAGGTTGAACTGTCCTAAACCCAGGGTTTATGGCAGAATTTGGAACATGGTGGCTTCTAAGTAATTGTTTATTGCGGGAATGGATGTAACTCTGTGATGTGTGCACCCAGGAGGTACAACAGACTCCAAGCAAGCGGTGATGATTTAGCTTCAACTTGAAGGCTAAATGTTAATCAGGTGCCAGAGAGGAAGGACAAATGAGAAAAATACACAAATTCTGCCCTGCTACTGTTCTTTTCTGTTTGTTTGTTTTGTTTTGTGTTTGTTTGTTTTTGTTGTTTTTTTTTTTTGAGACGGAGTTTTGCTCTTGTTGCCTAGGCTGGAGTGCAATGGTGCGATCTTGGCTCACTGCAACCTCCACCTCCCAGGTTTAAGGGATTCTCCTGACTCAGCCTCCCGAGTATCTGGGATTACAGGCGCCCACCATCATGTCCAGCTAATTTTTTGCATTTTTAGTAGAGATGGGGTATCACTATGTTGGACAGGCTGGTCTCAAACTCCTGACCTCAGGCGATCCACCCGCCTCGGCCTCCCAAAGTGCTGGGATTATAGGTATGAGCCACTGTGCCTGACCCCTGCTCCTGTTCTTGACTAACTCCCTATCCTTGTCATGTTTTCCAGTTACAATCCCAGCTCCATGGTGTCTTCAACCTTTGCTACTAGAAGCTTTGCCCCAGACCAAAGGAGCATAGTCACAGTGCCAGGGAGACTCAGGCGGTCATGTGTTCGTCTAACATCCCAGGAGAAAAAATACTCTGTGTTAATTCTAAAATATTTTTTTCTGTTTGTCTTCAACGATATAAGAGAAGAAATACTTCATGAGATGCTAAATGAAAGCCAAGCAAGTCTAAAGCACTTTAGTGTTGGTCAATCGCTTTTGGTTGGTGTTACCTTTATTGGCTGATGTTGCTGCCTCTGGCTGCATAATCTTTGATCATTTTTAAACTGCTGTTTAGCTTTTTGTAGTTTGGTGCTTAGATGTATTATTTTCCTTTGATTATGTGATAATTTGGGCTTGACTCATAATGGTTAATCCAGAATCCATTACCATCACTTTCTCTCTTCTGGGGTAATCTCTACCACGGAGGCTAGAATAGTGAATTCCCAAGCTCTGAGTCTCTCCTGCACATAAGGATTACCACATGACTCAGTTCTGGCCAAAGGGATATGGGTAGGAATTCCTCGAAGAAGATCTTTTCCCATAAAAAGGAAAAGCCTTGCTAGTAGCCTCTTGGTCACTTTGCCACTTGACTGGAATGCAGGTTGGAGGTGCAGCAATCATCTTGTGACCATGAGAGGACGAACATGAGGATGACACATTGAGAAAAGTAGGCCAGACAGAGCCCCAGTCCTGCAAGACCCTGTGGAGGCCTGACTTCCTTTAGATTTTATATTGTGTGGGGAAAATAAATCCTGACCTCATTAAGCTAATGTTAGTCTAATTTTCTATTACCTGCAGTGAATACAACATTACCTCATAGAGTAACTATTGTTTATAATATTATTATAATAAAAGTCTTCTCCCCTCCACAGCAGAAATCTCCCAATGACTGTGCTTCTCTTACATCTTTCATCCACTTATCTGGTTCTCTCTGCTCTCTCTCTTCTCTTCTCTCTATCAGGTCTTGACTCATCAAGTTTGGAATCTAGGGAAGGTTTTACGTATAGGAGAAATGCAATGCCCTGAACAGCAGTGGTGGTTTGGAAGCACAGTCAGTAACACATGCAGCTCCTTCACATCTTGATCATGCTCTCTCCAAAGGAAAGAGTGTCCATCACAGCACTTGGCTGAATGTGTACCTGACCCTTGGCCAGAAGGGTTGACGATTCGAGGAGGCGTGAGATTGCCACCAGAGGTAATAGAGCCAGGAGAGGTGGTGTGGCAGCTCCTCATGTTGGAATGTGAATGTTACCTCCACATTTGGTAAGCCCTTGGGTATTAGAGAACATATTTCAGTTCTTTTTGGGCTACACGGCCTTTTGTGTTCTGTGGTAAACCCACACAAGCCTTGTCATCTCAGCAAAATCATCAGGCTCTAGTTAGAAAAGCATTCCTCCACACAGATAAGAAAAAGAAGCCTCCAATCCAAAAACAGCCAAGTCAACAAAGGAAAGTTGAAAAGATGCCCAGACTACAGCACAGAGACATATTAACTCAGAAAAAGAAAATGTCTTTTTCCCCTCAAGCTGTTTATTCAGAACTTTTTAATGTAACCAGGTGACATTGGGTAATGTTGATATAACTAGAGTTCCTTACTTTTCTTTCAACACAATGATATGCTCTGCCTTCTTTCTATAATTTCTTTATCTGGCAATATCGAGGATAAAAAAATACCTAGGATATTTTGGGTGAAATAAGCCTCTCTTGTTTCCTATATAAAGCCATGTGGAATCACAGGTAGAGAGAACAGGCAAAGACACATCCCACTGACAGGTAACTTTATCTGAATATTTGCTTGAATATGTCTTGCATATTGTGATTTAGTTACTTCATTTCAAAGTCTACACTATTTTTTTTCCAGCATGTTACTGTATTGCACATCATTACTATATTATAAGGTCATTTTCCATGGAGTTATGTATATACATGCAAATGTAGGATTTCAGAATGAATACTCTTATTGTGAAGCCTCTGAAAATGGTGCTTAGGAATTGGGCAATTTCCTTTACTGAGAGTCCAATTTACTTTGTATATTTTATAGGTCAGCTTTGAGAGTGTTCAGCTTACATAACCCCCTCCACCATCTCTCTCTACAGCTGCCTGAAGGACACAAATCTAGGAAATGCCCTTTCATCCTCTCCCACCCATAACTGTTTTGTGCCCAACCTCTGAATGCCTCTTTCCTTTGTCTCTGAAGACTTGAAGCTAACTCCTTCCCGACATTACCAAAGATTTTCTCTCTAGGTCCCCTACCAGAGTCCCTGCTTCTACTGCTCTACTAAAAAACCTGTCTTCAGTTACCTACAGCTTCCACTACTCCTTCTTTCTCTGAATTCTTACTCCTTATAATTCCTGGGATATCTAGCTGTAGTCATTGATTCATTCACTGAAAAACATTTGATTAGCAACAGGAACCATTCTAGGCTCTGTAGATAATGCAGTGATGAGGCACGTAAGAGCCTACGAGTCTAGACAGACAAGAGGACAATGAATACATTAATAAATAAGAAAACCAGGTATTATGGTTTTATCATAACCTGGTATTATGATAAAAAACCAGGTATTATGGTTTTATCATAACCTGGTGTTATGATAAAATAAAATGGAGGTTAGGAGACACAAAGGGACAAGGGGACTTTCTGAGCAGGAAACATTTCCATTGAAACTTGAATGTTACGAGTTTCTTCATCACTGACCTTATGATCTGCGTTCTGTGTCCTAATATGATTAATTCATCAAAACAACAACCACAAACACTTTTCAAGAAGGAATTTTAAAAGGAAAATGGTGCACGCTTTGTGATACGGCATTTGTGTTTCTGGAGAATGGGATAATCATTTATTTCTTCATGCACATAGAACTTACAATATTCTCATTCATGGGGAAGCATGAAATGAACTGCGCTGTGTGGGACCACGGTATAGGGTGTGGAGAAGATGCTCTGCATAGAACTGCTCAAGTCATCATGTCTCTCTCTTTCTCATCAGGATGTACCTGAAAGCTCTTGTGGGAGAGAGAGAGAGAGAGAGAGAGAGGGTGCATAAGATTGTCTCTGTGACTGAAGAGTCTGAATAGGTAACCCTAGAAAACCTCAAATGCATTTATGTCCAGCTTTCCTCTATGAAAAATGAATTGTAAGGAGAACCAATCCCAGGAGCATTTGTGAAGTAGGTAACAAATGTAAGTGACATGTCAACAAGAAAATGGTTGGCAGCAAAAGTGAAAAATGATGTAGGGTTAAAGTCAATACTATTGTTTTGGTCAAAATTAAAATGATTTTAACTCCTATTCATTGCATGTCAATTCTATTTGGCTAGCTCTAAAATTTCACAGTTCTATGTTGTCAAAACTCAGGGTTTCAAATAAGATATAAAAAGACTCTCTTTGTGTTCAACTGCTTAACTGGCTTATCATGTACTTTGCAAACATCTCCTGATATTTCCAGTCTTGAATAAAAGCAGACTCTGTCAACCCCTAGGTCAGTGCAAAAGTCAAGTTGAAAGCAGGCTTGAGCACTTTTATATAATACTTTTTTTCAAGCATAGAAATTGTTTTGGTTATAAAGTAGGTCTTCATGTTACTGCCAGGCTAGGGTTAAAAGATAATTCTGCTTTTGTAACCCAAAATACTTGAGTATGGGCAGCAACATCAACATGAAGATAAAACAAGATTTGCCCCAGGGAATCCAAATGAGATTAATCTATCAGGCAAATGACAGTGAAATGCAATAAAGACAAAGATGGCAGGCCCATGAGATCATCAACTGTGAGTGATTTCTCCCTCAAAATCCACACAGTTATAAACATATAAGAGTATATCCCTAGCTGGAAATATAACAAGAAAGGTGTATTAGTTTCCTAGGGCTGCCATAACCACCACAAAGTTGGTGGCTTAAGACAACAAATCTATTCTCTCACAATTATGGAAGCTAAAAGCCCCAAATTAAGGTGTCACCAAAGCCATGCTCCCTACGAAGACTCTAGGGACAAATTCTTCCTAGCCCCTTCCTAGCTTCTGGTGGGTCCTGGCAATCCTTGGCATTCTCTGGCTTGTGGCTGCATCATCCCAATCTCTGTCTTGGCCTTCATGTTCCTTTCTGTGTGTCCCCTCTTCTCACAAGGATACCAGTCATGGGATTTAGGGCCCACTCTCTTAGCAACCTCACTTTAACAACTAATTACATCCACAAAGACTCTATTTCCAAATAAGATCACATTCCGAGATTCTGCATAGACATGAATTTGGGTAGGGACACTATTTGAATGATTATTAGTGTCAGAAGATTTATGTTTAGATATAAACAAGAAAACTATGAAAAAATAAGAAAACAGTGGAAAGAACACTGGCCTCAGAGCTAGAAACCTGGGGCTCGTTCTTTCTTTTCTATGATTAAATTGCTGAATCTACGAAAATCACTTACATAGTGCCTGATCCAGAGTAAGTGACAGCTTATAATTATTATAATTATTGATCTCTCTATTCTATATTCCACCCTGCCTGTTACCAACATGATCATGTTTGCAAAACTCAAATCTAATATCATTATTTAAAACCTTACATGTTATCCAGTTGATTACCAGATAAAGTTCTCAGTAGATACAATACCCCTTATTATCTGATCTCATATCTCCCCCCAAGTCTTCCACTCCTCACCCAACAGTCACTCTATGTCCCAGATGCATTGAGCAAAACTGGGTTGCCTTCTCACACCTCCTTGTCCTTGCTCATACAGTCCCCAAGTCTGGGACGCTCCAGACTCCTTGTCCACCTGGTGAATATAAACTCAGACCTAGTCAGTGCTCACGTGCCAGCCCCCTGAGGCTTCCCTGAAGCTTTCATCAGAATGATGGGCTCCTGTTCTCTGCTCTTCGAGCATATCAATCTCTCACATTTGCTTGTGATTATTTATTGGCATATCTTCTCTTGTGCATTAGGAGTTTTCTCAGGCTATGCAAAATGTCTTATCAATTCTTAAAGCTCCAACTCCTTGGGAGGAAGTATAACATATGGAAAATAACATATGGTTTGGAGTCGGACAGGCCTCTGTTCTGCCTTTTTACCAGCTGTGCAAACTTGGAGAAGTTACTTAACCTGTAAATTGGGGTAATAAATGTACCTACCTACTGTGGTTTGTGGTAATGTTTGCAATGCATAATGCCAAGAACATAGTAAAGAATACTTGATAAATGCCTTTAACTAAATAGTGGTAGTTGAGTACAACTGAAAAATTATGCAAGACTATATAGATTGTTGCTGATCCCAATTAAGAATCTCCCACTCTTGGCTCAGCATGGTGGCTCATGCCTGTAATCCCAGCACTTTGGGATGCCCAGCTGGGAGGACAGCTTGAAACTAGGAGTTTGAGACCAGCCTGGGCAATAGAGGGAGACCCCATCTTTACACACACACACACACACACACACACACACACACACACACAGAGAGAGAGAGAGAAAATTAAATTAGCTGGGCATGGTGGCTCGTGCCTGTGGTCCCAGCTACTAGGGAAGCTGAGGTGGTAGTATCCCTTGAGCCTGGGAGGTCCAAGCTGTAGTGAGCCATTCTTGTGCCACTGCACTCCAGCCTGGGTAACAGAATCATACCTCGTCTCAAAACAAAAAACAAAATGCCAAAAGAACCCTCCCGCTTAGTTTAATCTTCTTATTTTTTTCCTCGGTAATTCCTTTGTCTACTCTCCTCAGTCTTCATCCAAATACTCACTGCTCTCCTAGAACTCCACCTAACCTTATTCTCAGCAGATACCTTACCTCTTACTAGGAAAAAAAAATGAATAAGTAAATAAATAACAGTCAAGTATGAACTCTTTCAACTCCCTTCTGTCCCACCACTCTCTCTGAGAGACATACACACATTCTCACAAACTTGTCTACATATTCATTTATGATGGCTTGCTTCCTTCCTTTCTGGGCCTGAAAAAGAAATATCCCTATCATCCTTTGACTGTTGAATGCCAGCCCCCATTCTGTGTGCCTATGACCCTGGCCTGGGCCTCCCCTTCTTCCTCCAGGACTCTGCCTCATAATGCCCTCTCTTGTCAACACCAGCTTTCTAGGGGGGCATCCTTCCCTGTAGCCTACAAATATACTAAGCATCTCATCCCAAATCAAACAGACAAGATCAAGAGTCTCCCATGGCTCTGCTCCTAAACGTTTTCTTGCCTTTCTCCTTCCAATTTCATCCACAATTTCAAAGAACAGTGTGGAAAAGCAGTCTCAACTTCTTCACTCACATACTCATCAATCCACCTCACTGCAACTAAAGACAAGCACTACAGTGAAATCACTTCACTAAAGTTACCTTTGTCCTCTTCATTACCAAATTTAATGAATATCTTTACAAAAGCTATTTATAGTGGCACCTCTTCTATATTCAATACAATTGATCACTTTGTTTGGAAAACTATTTGAACTTCTGTGCTCTGGGATACAACTCTCTTCTAGTTTCTCTGATACATTTCTGACTGTGCTGTTGATTTTTTTAAAATTTTTTTCTCCAGTTTTATTGAGGTTGAATTGACAAATATAAATTGTATTTATTTACACTGCACAACATGATGTTTTCGTATACATACACATTGTGAAATTATTTCCATAATCAAGCTAATTAACATATCTATCATCTCACATAGTTATCTTTTTTTTTGTGGTGGGAATATTTAAAATCTATTCTTTTAGCAGTTTTCAAGTATACGGTATATTCTTTTTTTTTTTTTTTTTTTTCTGTGACAGGGTCTTGCTGTGTCTCCCAGGCTGGAGTGCAGTGGCGTGATCTCTGCTCATTGCAGTCCCCTCCTCTGGGGGTCAAGCGACCCCCCCACCTCAGCTTCCCGAGCAGCTGGAACCACAGGTAAGTGCCACCATGCCCGGCTAATTTTTATATTTTTTGGTAGAGATGGGGTTTTGTCATGTTACCCAGGCAGGTCTCAAACTCCTGAGCTCAAGTGATCTGCCTGTCTCCACTTCCCAAAGTACTGGGATTAGAGGCGTGAGCCACTGCGCCTGGCCTGTATACAGTACATGCTTATGTTACTGTAGTCATCATATTATGCAATAGATTTCTAAAACCTATTAATTCTTCATTGAATTTTCTACTGGAGAGCTGTACTTCAAGTGCTGGTGACCCTGTGACCTTCATCTTTGGCCTGACATTCTTTCCACTTTTCCACTTATGCTAGAGACTCTCCTTGAAAAATGGCATCCACGTTCATGTTTTTCTCTTACCGTGACCTTTGACTTTCAAATTGCATGCCTTCCTTGAGTTTCAGAGTTGATTATCCTACTGCCAATTGATTTTCTCTAACTGAATATTCTACAGGCATTTGAAGTTTAGCTTTTTTAAAGGTGAACTGATTATATTTTCTCTTGATCCTCTTCATACATTCTCTTTTATAGGCAGCACAATCACCCACAGTCAAGGCCTAATGGAGGGTGTGTTGGGGCAGAGATTCAAGGTGATGGCCTCTATGGGGTATACATGAAATTCAGGGCAGGCTCTGTAGCCTAGGAGTAAAGACAAAAGCCTTGGAAGCAAATTATCTTGGCTCTTCAAAGAATCACCTCTGTGGTTTCCCTTGATTATATGTGTGTAGGGCAAGAAGGTACCTTTTGACCTAGGATAAGACCAAAAGGATATGAGTTTTGTTGTTGTTGTTTAAATGCTTATCGAAAACTGTTTCACTTGCTGATATTCAGAGCTGCTTCCTAGGGTGGAGGTGGAAAAATGTGTAAATGTAGCTCGGGGCTAATGTGTGCTTCTTGTGATTTGAAGTTCCAAAGATCTGTGGTATAGACTAGGAGTCTAGCTCAAGACTCCTCGGCCAACACCTTCAACCACCCACCCCACTTACCCCACCCCCAACCAACTAATCGCAAATCATTTTTCTTAAATATTTATGGACTCCACCTCCCCTGCTGCATATTTATCACCACTTTTCTAAACCAACTGTTTACCATCCGTCCTTTGAGTGCTATAGTAACCTCTTTGATAGGGTTCCCAGTAATGTCTTGTCCTTCTCGAATCTAACTTCCACTAAGCCATCTGAGTGGCCAAACTAAAATTCAAAACCTTGCAATAACTTTCTATTTCTTACATGATAAAGACTTAGCTCATTAAATGGCACAAAATCCTCTCCAGGATCTAGCATTTTTGGTTTCATCCATCTCAGCTCCCTGCTTACACTATTCTGCAGTTCCTGGAAGCTGGATGGAGCTCTTCACAACACATTATTTCCCTTTCCCTCTTTTACCTCTGGCTCATGTGATCTGTTTTGCTTGGAATGTCTGTTCCGGCCTCCTCACCAGTGTAAATCCCACCCATCTTCCAAAGGCTCAGGTGATGCCTGAGTTGTATCAAATGAACCTGTTCCTTCATTTCATGGCACCCTGGCCTCATGTCTGCTGGCTTGTTTCTACACTGTACTGTATTCATCTATTTATTTTTCTGCCTCTCCCTGTCCCTGCCTCCTCCACCTGAAGGATAACTTCTCACTAATTTTTATATCTCTTGCACCTATCACAGTGCTTGAAACATAATAAATACTCTGTAAATGCTCACTCAACTGAACAAGTGAATTCCAGTTCTCCCACAAATTTATTATGACCTTGGGCAAGTCTCAAATTCTCTGGCACTCAGTTATTTCATGTGAAGTTAAGGAGCTGAACTAATCTCTTAAATGTCCCTTTCAGTTCCAACATTCTATGATGCTTCTATTATATTTGTTGAAAGAGTGTAATGGAGTGAAAGTTAATTTTTAATAGTCCATAATTACTAACAAAAAAATTCCCTATTTCATCACTCATCTCTTCTGCATGAAGTTTGATATATAAAGAGTTGAACTTAAAATATCTCTAAGTAATTGTTCATAAAGCTCCTACCTTAATGTGTTGGAGTAAACAGAAGTAATTCACATTCATAAAGTTTAATGACTAGAAATCTATTTAAATTTGTAGAAAAAACAAAGAATAATTCCTACATTATAAATGGCTATTGGGTTATGCTACTATTCCTTGTTTTCTACCTATATATTCTCTTATTGTTAATAACTTGATGTTGGAGAGCACGCTTCCCAGTTGCAGTGTAACATAGTGCCTACTCTATGAATTGTTTATTATTTTAAATACACTTTTAATTTTGGAATAATTTTAGATTTACAGAAAACTTGCAAAGATAGTACAGAAAGTTCTAGTACATCCTGTACTAAGTTTCCCCTATTGCTAACATATTACATTAGTAGGGTACCCGTGTCATAATTAATGAACCAATATTGATACATTATTAAAGTCCATACTTTATTCAGATTTCCTTAGTTTTTACCTCATATCATTTTTTCTGTTCTAGGATCCCATCCAGGATACTGCACTACATTTAGATTTCGTGTCTCCTAGGATATTCTTGGCTCTGACAAGTTCTCAGGCTTTCCTTGTTTTGGATGACGTTGACAGTTTTGAGGAGTACAGATGAGCTATTTTGTGGAATGTCCCTCAATGTGGGCATATCTGATGTTACCATGATGGGACTGGGGTTATGGGTTTTGGGGAGGAAGACCACAGATGTAAAGTGCCATTCTCATCACATCATGCCAAGGCTGCATATTGTCAAATGACTTATGAGTGATGATGTCGACCGCAATCACCTGGCTGAGGTAACGTTTGCCAGCCTTCTCCACTGTAAAGTTATTTTTCTCCCCTCCTGTCCATATTGTGGAAGTCATTATGTGCAGCCTGCCCTTAAAAGGCAGAGGTATGTTCCAACTCCATGGGGGTTATCTACATAAATTATTTGGAGCTTTCTGCATGGAAAATGTGTCTCTTCTCCTTCATTGATTAATTTATTCAATCACTTATTTGTATCAGTATAGGCTTATGAATTGTGGGTTATTTTTGAAACACCAAATTTACATTAAATAGAAATAAAAGGAGAACAAAATAAACATAAAGCAGGGAAAGGGACAAAGTGTGTTCATTTGCTTCTGGCTTCTTTCACTCAATATTTTTTGGGGGAGGTGGAGGTAAGGTGACATTCATCCATGTTGTTGCATATAGTTTTAGATTATTCTTATTGCTGTGTAGTATGAATGCATATTATGTAAATATATCACAGTGTCTTTCCATATGTATAGTTGTAGGTCATTCCCACTGCTGTATGCTATTCCTAGTGTGAATATAACACATGTATTTATGTTTCCTTCTGTTGCTGTGCATTGGATAGTTCCCAGGTTGTGACAATATGGATAGTGCCACTATGGACATTCAGGTATATGTCTTTTCATGAACATATGGACACATTTGTGTTGCTACCAAAGAATGAAATTGTTAGATCAAAGGACACCTATGATCACCTCAAGTAGATAATGCAGTTTTCCAAAGGAGTTGTACCCACTGACACAGTCACCAGCAGGGTACAAGTCCCATTTGTTCTGCATCCTTGACAACATTTGGAATTGCCAATCTTTTTCATCTGTGGATACACAGAAGTATGTCATTGACATTTTATTTTTTATTTTACTGATAACTAATTAAGCCGAGAACCTTTTCATGTTTATTGGCCATTTGATATTATCTTTTGTGAAACTTTCATAATTTCCTATTGTTTTTTGCTGTTGGATTGTCTTTGTTCTTAGTAATCTGTAGGGTGTGTGTGTGTGTGTGTGTGTGTGTGTTTATATACTGGATATAAATTCTTTGTTGAATATATGTATTTTGAATATCTTCTTTTACTGTGTGGATTGCCTTTTCATAATCTTAATAGTGTCTTTTGATAAACACATTTTTAAATGTTAATGTAATCTAATATAGCACATCTTATTTTTTGGTTTCTACCCTTTGTTTTAGTTTAAGAAATCTTTGCTTACTTGAGCTTCAAAAAGATGTTCTAGAAAACGGATTGGAAAACTATAGCCTGCAATCCAAACCCAGCCTGTCACCTGTTTTTATAAATAAAGTATTATTGGAGTTCAGACAGGCTAGTCTGCTTATATATTGTTTATGACTTATTTTGTGCTACCATGGAATAGAGTTGAATAATTGCGACAGAGATTGTAGGATATGCAAAGCCTGAAATATTTAATATTGGGCACTTCAAGAAAAGTTTGCCAACCCCTATTTTAGAAGATTTTGTTTTTAACCTTTACACCTAGATTTGCAATTCATCTAGAATTGATTTTCATGTATGTTGTGATGAAAGAGTCAAGATTCATTTTTTTTTCCATAAGGCTATCCAATTGACCTTGCAGTTCTTGCTGGGGGAAAAAATTATTTTCCCACTGCACCACAGTGTCATCTTTGTCATAAATAAGATGACCAGTAAGCAGGGGTCTGCTTCTGGACTCTCTATTCTGTTCCATTGATTTACTGCTATCTAACCTCTCACCAATACTACACTATCTTAAATGCTACAGTTCTATAATAGGTCTTATATTTTGTAATATAAATCCATCTGAAGACATTAGCTGTCCTTTACATTTCCATACACACTTTAGAAAGTTTGATATTGATTTTGCCAAATATTTTAATTGTTAGGGAAGTGAAAAAAAGATTTCCATTTAAAAAAATATATTTTTTCAGGTATGAAAAGAATGCTTCAAACTAAATATAAATTTAACTTTTAAAAACATTTAGACAAGTGAATAGCATCTATATAATATTACCTTTGTTTATTTATTTTTTAATTGTACTTTAAGTTCTGGGATACATGTGCAGAACGTGTAGGTTTCTTACACAGGTATACACATGCCATGGTGGTTTGCTGCATCCATCAACCCATCATCTACATTAGGTATTTCTCCTAATGCTATCCCTCCCCTAGCTTCCCACCCCCTGACAGGCCCTGGTGTGTGATATTCCCCTCCCTGTGTCCATGTGTTCTCATTGCTCAACTCCCACATATGAGTGAGAACAAGTTTGCTGAGAATGATGGTTTCCAGCTTCATCCATGTCCCTGCACAGGACATGAACTCATCCTTTTTTATGGCTGTGTAGTATTCCATGGTGTATATGTGCCACATTTTCTTTATCCAGTCTATCACTGATGGGCATTTGGGTTGGTTCCATGTCTTTGCTATTGCAAATAGTGCTGCAATAAACATATGTGTGCATGTGTCTTTGTAGTAGAATGATTTATAATCCTTTGGGTATACACCCAGTAATTTGACCCAGTAATGGGATTGCTGGGTCAAATGGTATTTCTAGTTCTAGATCCTTTTGTTTATTGATATATTCAATATAGCGTTTTACAAGGGGCAACACTGATAAGCTAAAATCTAGATTATCCGTGACATGGAAACAAAAGCTGTCCTTAACAATATAGTTTAATTTTAAAATTTCCTGTTAGAGATCTATAAAGAACTATTGCAATTCAGGTGTGGTAGGTGTGCGGACATTATCCTTTCAATAAAAGCTCTTTGGTAGCTTCAGAGTTCTTAGGAAAAAGCTGTAGTTGAACATTTCTCAATGTTTGCAAGTGAGAAAGTGTGGTGCTGTTATTTTTTCTGAACATTGCAGTTCAGTGACATGTTTTAAAAGTAATGTTGTTTTCTTATCCAACAAGCAACAATTGACAGGTTGAGCAAGTAGGAATGCTGCACGGCCCTTCAATACATCTTGTGGGGTTTAGTGGATTTTGAGTTAGCTTCGGCTGACATGTTAGATGCATAGCACTTTCCCTACATTCTCTCATTAGAACAACCCCAGATGGAGGCTGGTAAAGGATGGCCATTTCGCAAGGTTAACACGTGTTAATGTTGTCAAAATACCTGTTTTTATTTTCACTTCTCTGAAGCTATTTATTTTACCAGAATAGAAAATAAGTTTCTCTTCTTAGTGTATAAAGCCACTTGACAATTTATAATGAGTTATATATAAATATTATAACCTGCTGTCCACTCTCTAAAACTTGATCATTATCATTCTTTTCAACAATTAGCTTTAAGAGTTTCCTCATGGCACTTTGTCATAAAATAGGCTATTAGAGGCTATTGCAATGGTTGATTATAAGTTCAGGTCTACATTGAAATTTTGTATGTGATCTTTTGCATCGATGTATTCTCTGTGTAAGTATTTTAAAAGATATGTAATAGCCTTAAAATTGTAACTGCACTAGAGAAAATGTAAGTCAAGATAGAGAATTTGCTAATTTAGGGCTAAATTTCATAGTGCAATATTTTTCACAAACTCAAAATAATAAAGATAGTGAAAAGTCGGTATCATAAAATATATAAAGTAAGTTCTTAAGGCAAAAAATCAACTTTTTAGGGTTATGAATCATGTTAGAATTTGCTGAAAACCATACACTATCTCCCCAGAGAAATAAACAAAAGCATGCTTTTTGCATATAATAGTCTAGGGCTTCACGAGGTCCTTGTTCCCTATACGTAAATAGCCCAACCATAGATCGCATCCTCTAGTTCCTTGTATCTATCTCCCTAGCTTTTCAACTCACAAGAGCTACTACATAAATCTCTTATCAAAATCACAGAAGTCTTGTTTTAATGAGGCCTGAAAAAAAGTTCCTACTTAGAAATAACATTACCATCAGAAGCCATTTTTATTGCATATATTTAAGGTATAGAACATGATGTTATACACACACACACACACACACACACACACACACACACTGAAATGGTTACTATATTCAAATGTCTTAACATATCCATCATCTCACATAGTTAACCTTTATTGTGTGTGTGGGAAGAGCACCTAAATATGAAAAGGTGCTCTACATCACTAATCAGCAGGGAAATGCAAAGCAAAACCACAATGAACTATAACTTCATATCTGCTGGGATGGCTATTATCAAAAAGACAAGAAATAACAAGCGTTGGTGTGGAGAAAAGGGAATCCTTGTACACTATTGGCTTTTAAATTGCTGAAAAATACTTTGGTTGCCTAATAGGTTGAACATCCTCCCATTCTTCAAGTCCTTTATTCAAAAAATTAAGTTTAATTTAAGTCAAGATATATTTATTGTTTTTTTCATAAGTTGGAATAAATGGATACCCTTCCATCTTGTCTGAGCCCTAAATGCCTACTTACTTTTTGAGACCTGCTGTTGTCACTGTCTGCCCCACACCCACCCATTCCCCTCTGCCTGGCCACAGTTAAATCTGCATGCACACAGCAAACCTGTTTCTCTCACTTTCATCCCCACTCACGCTCCGGAAGGCTGCCCACTCCTTTATCTGCTCCTTCACTATATGTGCAACAACTTCTTTCAGTGCACCAAATTTACTGGCATTCTTTGGTTATAATTCCCCGCCCCCTTCCCCCTTCTAGATTGAGGGTCCCTTGAGGGCTGAGAGAATTTCATATTTCTCTCTAAATGTGAAAGCCAATAGAGAGCTTGACACATTAGTGAGCAGTAAAATTTGTGGATGAATAAATAAATGAAGGAATCTTTTCTGCAGTGGTATATTTACTTTGATAAAACTTTTAGGGGCTAATATTACTAATTTATGATTGTATACACAATGGAATCCTTAAGTAGTTTTAGCTTTTCAGCTACAACTGAAAATGATAAAACTAAAATGATATTCACATGCAAATACTAAATTAGTATTAATAACAGACTAGGAATTTAAATATTTAAAGTCCACAGGCAATACAGCACTCTAAAAGTATGGAAAATAAAATCGGTACACATATATGAATAATGTTTTCTTTCTTGAAATAATTATTGATTTCATACTAAATATTTTTGATTTATAAATGTGTGATTCAGGTCATCTTACAGACTCTGTTTTTAAAAACAAAACTGATTGTTCTGCAGATTATAATATTTACCGTCATTGTATTTTATATCTTTCAAAGATTATAATATTTTGTTTCATTATATTTTATTCTTGTCAAACCCCTGAAATAAATTTACTTGTCAAGCCATCACTGAAACATTTCACAATCATCTACCAATGCTTTATCATCTTTAACACAAAAGCAGAATATGTGAGATGTTTCCCAATGCTTACTGAGGTACCATGTCCATCATCTCAAGAGCTAGACCTACTTGGCCTTTGTCTCTTTCCTCTCTTCCCATTGCTCTCATTTTTGGATTATTGACAACAAAATAATTTCACCTGATATAACTGCCAACATTTTCTAGAATCCATTTCTCCCTAAAATAAATTTCAGTCAAATGAGCCATTAAAATCCATTTTAAAACCATATCTCCCATTTAAGCTTTCTCAACCTGTTGCTTGAGATGGTGTAGAGATGGCTTACTTGCTGTGGACTCTGTTTTTACAGGCTTCTGTTTCTTTTATTGAAAGTTTTAAAACTCATATCTACTCTAGGCAAGCCCTGTCCAGGAGGGTGTGAGAGAAGGTAAAACACCTGTCAATACACTGCCTAAAAATAGTTCTTAGTCTGGCTGACTTCCCACTTCTATCAAATTAACAGCTGTTGAGTTCTTTGCATCTCCAAAGCCTGATGAACTTTTTATTCTACTTCCCCATCTTGAAACAAACCAAGAGAAAAGCCCAACATTTTAACTTCTTGTCCTTTATACAAAGCTTTGTTTTCAGACAAAGCTATGAAATAAGAAGTTTCAGAAGGTGTAGAATTGCATTGTAGTGGGTTTGTTTTTCCTTCTGTATGTCAGTAGCAGGCAGTCTGCAATGTCCAGAACTCAAGCTTATGAGGCAGTTCTGTGCATTTCTACAGGAAATTGTCAATAATCAGCCCAAAGTTTCTCAACCCTGGCTGCACACGGAATCAGCTACAGAGCTTTAAAAAAAAAAAAAATCTCTGCTCAGGTACCCCTCCAGATATTCTGATTTAATTGATCTGGGGTGGAGCTTAGACATCGATATTTTATTTTAGAAACTCCACCAGATGATTCTAAGGATTGAAAAATACAGATAGCCCTCGTATTTTATGATGTATCTATGATTTTGTATTTGATCATGCTTAGATTTATTTTGATACTTTATTCTATCAAACAATCCAAACATAGCTGTTAGCTTAAAAGTATGTATTTTTATTATGCATACAGCATTAAACATTATGTCACTGATTTTATTCCCACATTACTTTCAAAAATTCAAAATTCCTTTTGAAAAGATGAACAAAACAATATATATGCATTTGTTCTCTATTCATGTATTGGCATGGCATGATATTTCTGTTTTAGAGTCAAAATTATTTAACTCTGTTCTCTTCTGGAGGCTTATCCTTTTCTGATCATTGCATACGTGGAAATAGGAAAAGCAAAGTATCTGAGGAAAGGAGAGTACTTGAGGACTTCCGGGCTAGGGCCAAAGATTGGGAGACTCACTATTTGCAGAGTGGCTATTTTTCCACATGATGAAATGCTTCCCTCTCCTCCACTGCAAGAATTGTTGGCTAAAGCCTTACAGATAGCTCCAATTGTGAAGTGGGCAGTGAAATATTTTTAAATGTAAACCATGTTGGATGATCCCAGATTGGGACATGATGAAAGGGAAACAAAAATTGGGTTTTACAATGAAAATAAATTTTTTTACAATGAAAATAAATTTAATACATTAATGCACATGCACGCACACACACACACACAGTGGTTTTAAAAATAAGGTAACTATAAAGAAGCCCATTAATTCTCATGAAGTAGATTGTGATATGATAACTGGGGCCACTTATTTTTACCTACTCAGTCTTCCACTTTCCTCCAATTACGTTGAATGAAGGGCCCCATATCTATCTAAGGTTCATCCGTTTTCCATGTGGACTCATTCTCTCTCAGAGACCTCAATAATTATCCTCTATCTCCCATTTGTACCATCAATTTCTCTTTCTGTACTAAAACAGTCACATCAAAAAGCAAAACTGCTCTAAAACAAGGAAAATAAATAACAAAAGTCAACTTTAACCCATTTCCTATCCCATCTTCTGTCTTCAAAGCAAAATTTCTTGAAGAAGCTATCAGAAGTTACCTTCCCTTCCTCACCTTTTCTCTCCTCCATCCATTCCAGTTCGACTTCCCTCCTCAACTCCACCAAGAAGGCTCTCCACCAATTGTTTCCAGGCCACCAAACTCAATAGTCAGTCATCTGGTCTCCTTGTATTCAACCTCTTTTTAGGTTTCAGCTGACGGTTCCCTCTAAAAGAAATCCTGTACCTTTTAGTAGTCACTGCCCAATTCCTCTTAACTATCTCTGACACATCCCTGCCTCTCACACCACATTTTATTTACCCATTCATTAGTTGGTGGACATTTAGGGGCATTTCTACTTTTAGGCTATTATGAACAATGCTTCTATGAACAATTAATGTTCAAGTTTTTGTGTGGACATATGTTTTCATTTCTCTTGGATATATGTCTATTAGTGGAATTGCTGGGTCATATGGTAACATTAAATTTAAGCCTTTGAGAAGCTGCCAGCCTGTTTGACTGTTTTCCAAAATTACTGCACCATTTTACATTCCTACCAGCATGTATGAGGGTTCCAGTATTTCCATATCTTCCTCCACATATCATTATCTGCCTTTTTTACTATAGCCATCCTAGTTGGGGTGAAGTGGTATCTCGTGCTTTTGTTTTGCATTTCACTGATGGCTAACAGTATCAAACATCTTTTCATGTATTACTTGCCATCTGCGTATCTTTTTTGGAGAAACATCTACTTAGATCCTTCATTCATTTGTTAAAATGAAATGTCTTTATACTATTGAGTTGTAAGACTTTCTAATATATTCTGGTTACTATAATCTTATCGGATATGCAATTTGCAAATATTTTCTCCCATTCTGTGGGTTCTCTTTTCACTTTCTTTATGGTGTCTTTTGAAGCACAAAAATTTTTTAACTTTGATGAAATCAAATTTATCTAATTTTTTCTTCTATTGCTGGGTTTTTGGTGTCATATTTAATAATTCTTTCTCAAAACCAAGAATATAATGATTTACTCCTGTGTTTTCTTCTAAGAGCTTTACAGTTTCAGCTCTTACATTTAGGTCTTGATCCATTTTGACTTAATTTTTGTGTATAATGTGAGGTAAGGGTCCAATTTCATTGTTTTTCATGTGGCTATCCAGTTACCCTAACACCACTAACTGATTTCACTCTTGATTTTAAATGTCTATTATGCATTAACAAGTACATTTGCATTTCTAACAGGTACATTAAATTTAACATACCAAAAGACAACTCTTCATTCCTTTCCTACAAACTTATTGTTGCTCCTTCTCCAGTCTCTCCCAACTCAGTGAATTATACCTATCCACGCGGTTGTTGAAAACAAATTTAGCTATGATTGTTCCTTACCCTGACCCATCAGCAAGTTCTCTTATCTCTATCCTCAAAGCACATTTTAAATTCATTCTCTTCATCTCCTCTTTTCTACCTACCTTCATTTTCTAGGTGATTTCATTTAGTTACATAGCTTAAATACCATCTTTATGCTGTGATGACACACATATATATCTCTAAGTTCATATTCTACTCTAAACTCTAGCTTTATATATACAACTTTCTACTAGCAAACTCCACAATAAGCATCTCTAATTTAACATGCCCAAATGCAAACATTTGATCCCCAACCTTCCCTTATTGCCCCCAACATACCATATTTTTCCCTCTCATCTCCAGCAAATGGTGCCACCATTTGCTCAATTGTTCAGGACAAAAGCCTTGGAATTTTCTTGGCTCTTTACTCTCATATCCAACATAGAAAGTGTTAGCAAATCCTGCAGGCTCTACCTTCAAATTGTATCTGGAAAATGAACAATTCTTACTACTTCCACTGCTACCAACCTAGGCCAATCCGCCATCATCTTTTGCCTGGTTTAGTCCAATAGTCTCCAAATAGGTTCTTCTGCTTCCTTTCTAGTACCGCCATATCCATTATCTTTTTTTCCCACAGTAGCCAGAGTGATTATTTTAAAATACAGATCAGATCAAGTCACTTCCTTTTTCAAAGCCTTCCGATGACTTTCAATGAATTTAGAACAAAATTCAAAGGCCGTGTTATGGTCTACCCAGCCTTGCATGATTTAGCTTTTAGCTGGCCTCCAGATCTAAACTCTTGCCATTTGTCTCCTACCCAACTGTGCTCCAGCCACAGTGCTGTTATCCCAACTCCTCAAGCACATTCCCATCCTAGGGTCTTCTTGCTATCTCTCTGTCTGAGTCCCTTTTGTCCCAGACAACTGCAATGCTTGCTCCCTCTCTTCATTTAGGTATGAGCAGAAGTCTTCCCTGACCATCCTATCTAAAATTAGACTCATCACTCTTAATTCCCTTTGATTGTCTATATCCTCTACTGAATATAAGCCACATAAAGGCAGTTTCTTTGCTTTTGACCCTTGGTGCATGCCTGATGTCTAGAGAGGACTTGGCACACAGTAGATCATTAGTTAATATTTGTTGAAGGCATAAACAGATGAATGTATTAATGTCTTTGTTACTATCATCCTAGTTGAAGCCACTAGGTCTCTTCCGTAATAATCTCCTAGCAGGTCTCCCAGTTTCCACTCTTGTTTCCTACCTACAGTCTAATCACCATAGAGCATTATGTTTTATATACATACAAATCAGATCAAGTCATTCTTCTGCCTAAAACACCACAGTGGTAACTCATCATGCTTATAATATAATCTAAACAGCTTACCTGTGATATAGGAAGGTTGATATCAGCTGCCTCCTGCCTATTTCTCAGTACATGAATCCACACGTCTGCCTTATTGGTATGTTTCAGCCATACTGATCCTCAAGACCCTCTACATCATTTCTGTCTTAGGATCTTTTTTGATAATATCTGGTCCCTCTTCACAGAACACTCTTATTTCAGTCTTCAAAGTGTTGGCTTATTTTTGATCATTAAGACTTCTGCTTAAATATCACCATGGACTTTCCTGACCACCCAGTGTAAAGTAGACATTGGTCATTTTGACTCATTGCTCTGTTTTAGCTTTCTGCATGGCCCTTATCTTGATCTGAGATTCTTATTTATTGATTATTGCTTGTATTTCTTCTCCCTCCACCCTGCCCACTGTTCCCCAACAACCAGAATATAAACTCAAGGGATCATGCTGGCAAGAATGTGCAGAAAAGGGAACACTTGCACACTGTTGGTGGGAATGTAAATTAGTACAACCACTATGGAAAACAATTTGAAGGATTCTCAAAAAACTAAAAATTGAGCTACCATATGATCCAGAAATCCCACTGCTAGGTGTATACCCAAATGAAAGGAAATCAATATATTGAAGAGACATCTGCATTCCTATGTTGTTGCAGCACTGTTTACAACAGCTAAGATTTGGAAGCAACCTAAGTGTTCATCAACAGATAAATGAATGCGGTACATATACACAATACAGTATTATTCAGCCATAAAAATGAATGAGATCCAGTCATTTGCAATAACATGGATGGAACTGGAGATCATTATGTGAAGTGAAATAAGCCAGGCACAGAAAGACAAACATTGCATGTTCTCACTCACTTGTTTGGGATCTAAAAATCAAAATAATTGAACTCATGGACATGGAGACTAGAAGGATGGTTACTAGAGGCTTGCAAGGGTAGTGGGGTGCTGGGGGCAGGGGGAAGTAGGAATGGTTAATGGGTACAAAAATAGAGAGAATGAATAAGACCTACTATTTGATAGCACAAAAGGATGACTATAGTAAATAATAACAACTGTACATTTTAAAATAACTTTTTAAAGAGTATAACTGGATTGTTTGCAACCCAATGGATAAATGCTTGAGGGGATGGATGTCCCATTCTTCGTGACGTGCTTATTTCACATTGCATGCCTGTATCAAACATCTCATGTACCCCGTAAATATATACACATACTACTTACCCACAAAAATTAAAAATAGAAGAAAAATAAAAAAGGGATCAGGGATTGTGCTTTCCTTGTTCAAAACAGTATCCCTAGCACTTCCCATAGTAGCCAGCACATAGCAGATGCTTAATATTTATTTGTCACACCAAATAGTTTATATTATTTTGTCACCAATTTCTACCTAGTGGGTTAGGGGAATATATTTTGATAAAGTCTCATACAGTTTGTTTGTTGGTTGGTTGGTTTTTATTTTTGTTTTTGTTGTTCCAAATGAGTACAATTTAGAATTGAGCCTAATTTTACAATTAAACTAGCGGAGTGTTTTTTTTTTCATTATTAGATGCCACATATGAACATTTCCCAGTGTTCTAAGTATGACTTTGGCAAATGCAGCCTTTCTAGTGACTTGGCTATGTAGATTTTCTTTCCTCATTCTTGGTAGCTATTATCAAAATAATGATTATAAGACCTTATACTTGCACAGTAACTTAGAGGTACTGAATCATTTTACAAAAGAGAGTACTGGATCTGATCAAAAAAAGTTGTTTTCATTAGTGTTCTATATTGAAATCGAGACAAAAATGAAAAGGGATTACATACTTTCTCAAGGATACAGGACAACAAAATGGTGGAATCAGAATTCAACCCAGGATTTTTCTCCCCCAGAAGTCCTGTTTCTTTCCACAACAGCTCATGTTTACCCCTCAAGGGACTACTTGGAAAACATTACTTTGTTCTTTCACGTGTCTTCCTCTTTAGGCTTTCCCTTTCCTTACTTGCCAAACCCTTAACTAGAATATTACGGAATTCAGAGAAAGCCCTGGCTGGAGGCCTCCTTTAGGACAGAAATTACAATAGAAGCCTCAGTCTTGAAATGAACACCTTTGTACTCATAACATAACGTTTTCAAATACTAAGGTATTAGAATTGTAAGAATTTACATTCTAAGCATTCAGATATTAAGAATCTTAAGACACTAAAGGGCACCAAGCATGACTTGTAATTGACATTTTATACACTTATGTAAAAGAAGCATTTATGGAGAAACACTGGAAATTTGCAAACTTTTGGGAAATAATATGACAGGAGATGAGTATATGTGTGGGAGAAAGACGAAAAATAGGTTCTTGAACCTGTAATTTTAACTCCCACACTGTTTCTTTTAAATGTCTACACAGATAGTGTTTATAATAACTCAGCCCTTTAAGGCCAACACATCCTGCCTGTGGGGCTATTAAGCCTGTTTAAAAAATAATTAATGTAAGGCTTGTTAATACCATTCAATGTGCTATGGAAGTGACATACCCAGGGCCCAGAGTGCTAGCATTTTTTCAGAAAAATAAATATAAAGATATATCTTTATATGAAAGTGAATTTTTATGCTTGTAATAAATAAGTGATGCATTATATGATTCACAGTTTACCCCTAGGTAAACTAAAGTCTACCATTTATGGAACAAATTTTTATTTATGAAAACATCTGATTCTGGATAATAGCTTATCAATATAATTGTATAGGTTTCAGTGTGCATGTGTGTGCTTACTACAAGCATTACTAAAATGGTTCAGTGCTGCCCAATTACTATTACAGCTTGGGAAGATAAGACTAAATATTTAAATAAGATATAAGTGACAATGAAAGGCCAATTTAGTAAATAAAGAGAAAATCTAACTAAAATTGATGATTGTAATATACTTAAGTAATTCATGAGACACAGCAGTAAATGTTAGTTATTCAAACAGCAGCAAACAATATATAAGTATTACTTACTCATTTAATCACAACACACTATCATCCTCTTCTCATCTGGACAATAGGTTGTGTTTATTCTAGTACCTAGGAAACACTGCCCAAGCTAAATCAGCTTTCTGGCAGATCACAACAGTATCACATTTTTGGCCATACTACACCACCTTTTCGTCGTCATGTTTTCAAAATCCTTCAGTGTCAAGCATTGTTTAACCATTGTGAAAGCTGATGCCTGGTTAAAATGATACATGATCCACCTCATATAATTAACTCTGCTGTCTTCGATCAAAAAGTGTGTAAGATCTAAACTTAAAACGTATTCTATTTTTTTTTTTTAAGTATTCTAAAGTCATTGGCTAGTTGGATGGCAAAGCTGTGTTTAAAACCCAGGCCTGAGTAATTCCCAAACCTACGCTTTTTACACTGGGACCTCCCTCCTCCCTTTTCACCTCCCTTTAGTCTCACAAAACTAAAACCAACAATTTAAAATCTGTAAAGTTAACCACAAAAATGTTATTTCCTGATTGTGATACCCTTTCCTTTCCTTCCCCCCAGATATTTGACGTGATTTTTTTAATTTTTCCTATATAGAATGGTAGCACATATTTCAGATTTACCTGGCACTTCTACTGGAGTTCCCCCTGGGTATAGTGAATGTCTCTTGCAAGTGGGGCTCAGAGAAGGAAAATGTCTCCTGGATATACCCCTAACCCAGCTCTAGCGATAAGATCGCTGTCTGTGAGACCCACAACTTTTTCTACACAGGCCTCTTAGCCACTACAACGGGAGAAGAAAACCAGATCCTTTCAGCACCAGGCCCTGGATGCTTCCAGATACTATCTAGGCATCTGGGGGACTTCTACGTATCAAAGGTTTGTTTCTAGCCACTACTCCTGCTATCTGGGACTAAGAATATCCTAAAATATAACTCCATGATGTGTTTGGTGAGCTGTAATATTTTAGGGCATTATGTTTCCTCCTCAATCTTTACTGAAAGATTTAAAATACTAAGCAAAAAAAATGCATATTGTAGTTACTGCAAAAACATCTTCTAGAACTATAAGTTAAATGACATTAACCACATGAAGAAATAAAACAAAATGACATATAAAGAATATTTATATTATTTCATAATTATAGACTAATTATAAAAATGGTGACTTTATAAACCTTTATGTTTATATTTATGATGATTAAATATGATTTACATGGAAGTGTTTAGTAGGTTATTAAGAACCATGTACATATGTTAATTATTACTTATAATATGGTTTAGAAAATGCATTATTAGAAAGAAGAAAAAGAATAAAATCAAAGAATAAAGCAATCAAAGTTTTTAAAATAACTATCAATTAATCATTTAACTAGTCATAACCTGAATGTACTGAAATATATGGAAAATACCTTTATAATTCTATTGTATTCTTGCTTTTTGTAATCTTTAAAAAGATTTAAGTTCTTCTTATCTCTGTATTTGTAAACTGATAGTGATAACAGCTAATTATTTTGTTAAAATACTTTCCCCAAAGGTGTTATAATTCAAAAGAAAAGAAATAAGTTCATCATTCTTAGCTCTTAATATTTTTTGAAATTTTAATCTTCCAGCTGAAAGTGAAGAAAATGAAAATTCCTAAGGGTTAACTTCACAATGTCAAATTCTAGGCTGACCATACATCCTTTAATTCTTGGTGCCTCGGAATTGACACGTACATCCAAATAAGACACCACCCAAAATGAGAAAATGTAAAAACAGATGACTGTTCTCACAGATAAATATATGGGTAAAAATATCATGAAATCTGGCTGTGACCATGGACTCAAAGTAGGAATTTAAAAACTAGCTACAGAACATATAAGCACAGAATGTGAAAGAAGGTGGTACTTTTTTTTCTTAACTAACGCATTCCTTGCGAAAATTTTTTATTAAGTACAGACACTACTGTACTTTCCTTCAGATAAGTAGAACAGATAAGCAGGTGCCTTTAAGATTTGATTCATCAGTTTTGACAGTAAACACACTCCTACATTATAGAAAATGGGTAGGATTCTTTTAACCAATAACCAGTGAAAAAATAATACCCGCCCCTTCTAGCCCAGAGGGTTTCCATGGGAATCCTGTCTATATTAGCTTTGGCAGAGACTTATGGCTATTTTTAGAGGTTTTGAAAGCAACTAAAAATGCCTTTCACTTTTATTCCAAAGCTGAACTGTATCTATGTTCATGAACCCCCTCACCCCATGCACAGGCTATGCACAAACAAGTGCACACGTGCACACACACACACACACACACACGTACTCCTGAAAAAAACAATTGTATTAGCTTTAACTTGGGTCCAGTTCAAAATCAAAAGCCAAGCCACTGGCTCTCCTTTTCCACATTGTTCAGGTGCTGACAAGCCTGTCTTTTTATTAGCTCTAATTGCTCTTAAAACTTTACCCAGGAGACCTTGCTACACTGTCTGTTAGACCAAAATCTAAAATGCTAATGCTGCTCTTCTAACTAGAGCCTTTCTTGGTACAGCATGAATTACCAGACTTGGTTTATTTATAAAAGTTACCAAGTATAGACAAAGTCCAGTAGTTGCATACCCTTGCTTTGAAGAGAAAGCCTGTCATCTGGAAAGGGGACCCTTCTACTTCGTATGAAATTATTTCTTCAGAGGAGCGTGCCATCCTGGGGAAGAAATGCTGAGTGTTTCAGTACATTCTGCTCAGGATTGGCTGCACTTCTCCTTGTCCCTTCACCCTTTTAGTAAGGGTTGTCTCATTTGCACATCTTATCTATTTTCTTCCTTTTCTTCTTATCATACTTTTAAGCCTCACAGACACTTCCATTTGAAAAATAGGCCAGAGCGTGTGTGTGAATGTGTGTGTGTGCGTGCATGTGTATGTGAAGCATTATCCCTTTACTGATATTTGCACTTTTTTTACTTTAGCTATTTTAATGTGACTAGAAAATATTTAAAGTTTACTTTTCATTAATATTTAATACCATCTGAGGGTATTTTAGGTAGCTTTCCTTCTGGGAGGGAGCCATCTCTAAAACAGTGGCTCATTAACAGGGTGGCAATTTATATTTTCATCCAAATCATGGTATTTTGAGAAGAAAGGGACACAACCTGAGACAGTGCCAGGTAAATTGGGAGGCATGGTCATCTACCCACAAGGAAACAGTCCTCCATTTACATACAGGCAAAACCTGAGTGATGCCTCTGCCAGATATAATTATTCCAAAACATGCCACAGCATGATCATTATTCTATTGGGAAGCTAAATAAAAATGGAAAGAGGCAGACCATTATTGTATGGCCCTCCTTTAACCTTAGCCAAGATCAGCTTGCACTGACCATTTTTTCTTCTACTGTAATATTTTTTTCCCCTTATAACTGGACGAGGAAAGAGACAGGAAGCCCTGGAGAAAAGGAAATTTGTTTCCTAAGATTCATGTCTTTTGACCTCAGACTTACAGCTCCAAAAATTTATGGATCAGAGTCTTTGAGTTTAGATCCCATCTCTTCACATTCCCAGAGAGGAATCTTAACGAAGTCATTCATCTCCAAAGCTTTTGGATTTAATGCCAACTCTGGATGTTGTGCAGTGGTTGCTCTGTGATAGACAGGCAGCTTCATCTGAAACAAGAAGTATCACGTGGCACCTTTGACTAGCTTTTGACTTTAAGGTTTTTTGTCCAGTAGGAAGTTCTCAAAAACCAAAGATCTTGTTTCCCCTTACTAAATGTGTAGTTTCAGTGGACTCTCTCATAAATATTTAAGCTGAAATTTCTGGCCATTCTGGGTGATGTTAATAACCACTTCTTCCTAATATGGCTTTATTCCTTTAATCATATCTTTAAGTCAGCCAAGTTAGTAAGACCTCTGGACAGGGCCTAGCAGGTCATGTCTCCTTCTTACAGACACATAACTTACTATTTTTGTTTCTACAATGGTAAACTAATGAAAATGTTAATCAACAAATATGCAACACAGAATGCACAGTCTAAATAAATGAGTGTATTCAAAGATGATTATAGGCACTGAATAAATATATTACAATTGCTGTAAATCTCATTTCTACCCCTTTGCTCATTTGTGTGCCTGTTCTCACCCATTTCCTAGTTGGCAGCTGAGAGTATCAAAAGCTTCTTGCTGTATTCTGGCTCTTAGCACAGCTTTACCTCTCTACTCTCTTGGACTCTAGTTTGACCTAAGCTCTTAGTTAGGAGAACATTTACTCCTGGTCCCCCACTTCCAGCATGAACTCTCCCTTGGATTATCTGCTGCTACAGATTGGTAAATTTATGCTTTTTCACATGAATTACTAAAATCGTCTAATAAAAATTTCTTAAAAGCCTGAAAATAAACAGAATAGAAAAAATAGTTCTAACATAGCATAGTGTTAAAGCACATTAGATGAACAGCAAAATAGAAAGGTAATTATTGAAGGGAGAATGGAGGGCTGGGAAGATTTAAGTTAATTGTATGTGAAACTCCATGTTCTTAAAATAAGAAGAGCTATGATTTTTGAGGCCATATGATCTCATGATATGTGTCATGTGGATGAGAAGAAGGGATTCTTTCTTATCTTCTGCTTGCAATGCCGTCCTCCTCCAGTGATCTCCATCTTCAATGTTCCCCTTCCCTGGCTGCCTGGGGGACCTCTGGGCATTCTGAATCCTGTCTATGCCTCCTGCAGCACTTAGACTGAGGCTCTGTATATCCCTTTACCAGACTGGAAACCACTTGGGAGCAGATACTATGCTACTGCAGCCACTGAAGTCTCTGCTTCGTGCTTGGCAAATAAATATCTCTCACATCACTCTGACTCAAATACTAAACTCAAATTCCAAAAAGAGCTCATTGATATGTTTTGTAACTTCATAATTAATATCTTTAATTTTCTTCTGTTCTTAGAAATGAATTTAAATCCAGTACTATTTTCCCAACTACATTAATTTCATCACAGCGAGAAATTCTGAAAAGTAAAATAATAAAATCTTGTATATGAAGGACATAGAGATGGTCCCTGACTTAACCAGGGTTAGGCTATGATTTTTTGACTTTATGACACCAAGAAAATAATAAGCACACAGTAGAAACCATACTTCAAGTACCCATACGGCCATTCTGCTTTTCACTTTCAGTACAGCATTCAATAAATTCCATGAGATATTTAACATTTTATTGTAAAATAGGCTTTGTGTTAGATAATTTTGCCCAACTGTAGGTTAATGTTAAGTGAGCACTTTTAAGGTAGGCTAGGCTAAGCTATGATGTTTGGGAAGTTAAGTGTTTTAAATTCATTTTTGATTAATGATATTTTCAACTTACAATGACTTTATCTGGACATAATCCCATCATAAATGGAGGAGCATCTGTATACATTTTCCTTTAAAGATGCCTTAGATATACACTGATTAGGCAATGTTATATGAATAGCATTTTCCTGGGGTGCCTTGCCTTAGCTGGCAAACTGCATTACCACTCACTGCTGCTATGATTAGATCTGATTCACATTTCTTAAAGGTCTAACATATGAGCACACTATATGAAAAACTTAATTTGAATGCTCAATTACAGCCCATCGCATTTGTCTTTATATTAATCCATAGATAATGTTAAATTTCTTCACAATATTTGATCCTAGATAAATGAAGAGGAAATTATTTCGTGGGCATCAACATTTCCTTTTATATTGAAATGTTATATTACATTTCATTCATTTGGAAGGCAGCTTTCAATATGTAGATGATCACCTTAATTCTGATTTAATTATACTTAAGAATTTGTAGAGAATCCTAAAACTATGTCATTTGTATGTAGTACAGATTCAAAGGAATTAAAGATGATTGTTTTTAATGCATTTACTCTGATCAAGTATGTGTATTTCATTTGTATATATATAAATAGGGAATGACAAATATGTTCCAGTGACAAATGTTCCATAAGTTGACTATTAATCTTATATATAATATTTATAGGAATAAAAACAAGTAAAAATGTAATAAATAGGAATTTAGGCTGATCACAAGGTTAATATCAGCAGATACCATCACCCCCAAATATCTCCCAACCTTTAGCCATGAAATTTATAGCAGCGTTTTCTGTTGCTGCTTTTTGAAAAATGATTTCAATACTTATGTAGAAATAGACCCTTTGGGGTTATGACAAATAATGTCTAAAAACAAAAACTCTACAAGTTACTAATAGATGACACATATCCTTCCAAGTAATTAACAATTAAGATCATATAAGATACCACAGAACTATAGAAGCTTCATTTTAAAATATATGTAAAATAGAGTTCCCAAATGCTTTGAGCCATTTCAAATCCAAAATTTGTTTAAGATGCTGAAAAGAGGAGTTCCACTTTGGTAAATGTTGTAGAGAGATACAAGAGAACGTTGTTCCTGCTAACAATGACCAAAAGCCAGAAGATGTACAAAATTACTACTTTCCTTGAGCCCATTAGAGAGCTGAGTTCAAGGCAGCCAAGTAAACTAAGTTCAAAGAGTGATATGCCCCTCAAGAGGGACATACAAAGTATTTAATCTTTGGCAAAGTATGGGAAAAATAGGTGGCCTCCCTACAAATGTGAGTAGGAAAAAATTAGCTAAAATTTTCACAAATTTCTAAAAGACAAGTATGAACTGTTATTAGTTTGAAATACCTAGGAACTCCACACACAGGGAAGCCCACACTTATTTATAAACTTTTCCACAGGCCTACGTGAGGTGCTTATGAGAAAGACTGGGAGCAGGTAACGAGAGAGAGGTCCCTGCTGTGGCAGAGGCATGCAGGAGGTGACTGCCTGCTGCTGGAGGACAGGCATGAAGCCAGCAGACCTATGCTATAAGAAAAGTTAAAGGAAGTCCTTAAGACAGAATGCATATGGTACCAGATGGAAATTGTGGGCTATGTAAAGAAATAAATAGCACTGAAAATGATAGAAATAAAGGTACATATAAAGGATATTTTTAAAAATTATTTTTAATCACTTTTAAAGATAATTGACCGTCTAAATCAAGCATAGTTACAATGTATTGTGAGGCTTATAAGTAGAAGTAAAACGTATGATAATAACACAAAGAATGGAAAGGAGTAAATGGAATATGTGCTGTGAGGTCCTGATACTACAGGTGAAATGATATAAATTACTTGAAGATAGACTGTGATAGCTTAAAGATATTTACTGTAAATATCAGAACAACTACTAAAAATATTTGAAAAGAGGAACAACTTATAGATCAGTAATGTAGACAAAAATGGAATCATAAAAATATTTAGTTAATCCACAGGTAGGAAAAGAAGGAAAAGGAACAAAGAACATATTAAATCAATAGTAAACAATTAGCAATATGGTAAACTTAAGTTTACCATATTGATAATCACATTAAATGTAAATGCTCTAAAATATCAATAGACAGAAATTGTCAAATTAAATTAAAGAAAGTCCCAACTCTATAAATAAATGCACTTTATATGAGTCATAAATAAACACACTTTAAATATAAAGGCATAGGTTAAAAATTAAAGGATGAAAAAATATACCACACGAATGCTAATCAAAAGAAAGCTGGAGTGACTGTATTACTGTCAGAAAAAGTAGACTTCAGAACAAGAAATATTACCAGGAATAGAGAGACATTACATAATAATAAAGAGGTCAATTCTTTAATAATATGTAAAAACCTGAATATATTTAACAACAGAACTTCATAATACAAGAAGCAAAAAACTAATAGACATGAATAAAATAAAATGTAAAAAAAAGTAAAAAACTGATAGGACTAAAAAAAAAGTGACAAACTCACAATTATAGTTGGAAATTTCAACACTTTTCTTCCAGTAATCTATAGAATAAGTAGGTATAAAATTCAGTAAGGATATACAAAATTTGAACAACACTGTCAACCAACTTGACCTAACTGACATCTATACAACATTCTTCCCTATATTAAAAGGATAAACATTGTTTTCATGTGTACATTGAACATTCACCAAGATAGTCATATTCTGGGTCATAAAATAATAAATCTGAACAAATTTAAAATTTTTGAGATCCCATACAGCAACATTTCTTGAACTTGCACTATCAACATTGGGGCCTGATAATTCTTTGTTGTGGGGTGCTTTCCTATGCAATTTAGGATATTTGGCCGCATCCTTGGTCCCTATCTGCTAGATGCCAGTAGAAAATCCTCTCTCTTCCCTCAAATGTGGCAACTAAATATTTCTCCAGACACTTCCCAATGTCGTTTGGGGAGCAAAACTGTCCCTAGTTGAGAAGTGCTGATATAAAATATGCTCTCAAACCACAACAAAACTTTAGTAAATCAAATCTAATGATACACAAAAAAGATGATACATCATGACCAAGTGAGCTTATCCCAGAAATGCAAGTTTGGGTCAATATTCAGCATATTAACAACAACTATTACACAAATAAAAATCAACATCTCAATAGATATAAAAATAGCATTTGACAAAATTTAGCATCCATTAATGATAAAAACCTTCAGCAAACTTGGAATAGAAAGGAACTTCCTCAACCTGAAAAAAGGCACCTAAAGTTAACCTATAAGTAACATCACACTTAATGGTGAAAGAATCAGTGTTTTTACCTAAGACCAGGAATATGGCAAGAATTCTCTCATTATTCCTATTTAACATCATAATGAAAGTTCTAACCAACGTAATAAAGTACAAAAAAGAAATCAAAATTATACATATTAGAAAGGAATAAATAAGACTGTCTTTTATTTGCAGACCACGATTGTCTATGTAGAAAATCTCAAAGAATCTACACAAGTTTAAAAAGCACTACATACTAACAAAATTAAAAGGCAAGTCATAGACTTAGAGAAAATATATGTAAAACACCCATCTCATTAAATATAACTTCCATCCTGAATTCATAAAGAGCTCTTACAATTCAATAATGAAAAGCAAACAACCCATTTTTCTTTTAGAATTGGTAAAAATATTTTAAAAGGTACATCACTTGAGATAATGAGTGGCAAACATCATGTGAAAAGATGTTCACCATCATTATTACAAAAATGCAAATTAGATTAAAACTATAAGATACTATTAGATGCCAAGTAGAATGGCTAAAATTTATAAACAATCACCAGCAAGTGTTGGTTTAGATGTTGAACTGAAACTCATGCATTACTGAAGAGAATGTAAAATGGTACAGCAACTTTGGAAAACATTTGGCATTTTCTTATAAAGTTGAATATACACTTACTATACAATCAAGGACTCCTTCTCCTATATATTTATCCAAGTAAAGTCCCTACACAAAGACCTATCTGAGACTGTTTATAGAAATTTCATTCATAATCACCAAACCAAATATTCAACAATTAATGAAAGAATAAACAAATTATCCTTTTATGGTATACCTGTAAAATGGGATCCAACTCAAAAATATAAGAAATAAGGGAATGATACACATAACAAAATGGATTCATCTTAAAAGCATTATGCCAAGTGAAAAAAAGCCAATCATAAAAAGCTACATACTGTATGATTCCTGTTATGTGACATTCTGGAAAAGGCCAAACTATAGAGCCAGAAATCAGATCAGTGACTGTCAGAAACTAGTACCAAGGGAAGAGAAATGGAGAAATTTTGGGGGTTATGGAAGCATTCTATAGCTTCATCATGGTGTTTGTTACATGACTGCACAGGCCTTCTTAGCAAGTAAAAACTTGCCTTACATTTTAATTATTAATTCATTAATAATATTCAAACATTGACAATGGGTATACAATATTTCCTGTCTCTTGGAAGTATTCTTTTAGAGTCTATCTAGAAGAACCTCGATCAATTCATTCTTCACTTCCTGTCCTTTGTTACTGTACATATCCACTATGCCCTGTTTCTAATAAAACCAAACATTTAATTTTATAGTATTAATACTTGTAGAAAATCAGAAACACAATATGATAGGTTATTAGGACAGAAATACAGCTTCAAAATAACTTAGTCTAGTCCCCTATTTTACATGGACTGGCTGTTCTCGTTTGTTAGCCTAAACTGTACACACTTTGGAATTTAGGCAATTCAGGAGAGTGTGAAGATCCAAATTGTTTAATGGACTGTGGTTATGAACATGTATGAATACAACCTGGAGACTCACAGAAATAACTGAAGATGATTGATTGCTCATATCAATGGGTGGGGCAGAGCCAGAGTGAAACTATGTTCTTTAGGACCCTGCTTTTTATTCCAAGCTTGTTTACCTTGAGATACAGTTGCTACCTAAAGAAAGCAGAAATCTGTACCTAGGCTGTTTTCTTTGCCTAAAGTTCGCTCATTTCCATTAACTCATTAATTTCTACTTACCTTCAGGTATTAGCTTAAATGTCTGAGGTTGTTTTTCCTGCTTTGGAGATTAACCTCCTCCTCTTATACAACATCAACTCATCTGTACTTTATCTCCTTGCACATAGCATGACTTTAGTGAAGAAATTAGTTTGTAACTAACGTTTTGCACCTGTCTCCCAACTCAAATATAAGCTCCATATGAAAAAGGACAATGTCTTTTGTGCTGTCCGCCCTTACACCCAGCACCTGATTTGGGGTCTCCTTCAAGACAGATGCTCAACAAATGTTTGACTTTTCACTGGGGGGATTGCTGGGTCATGCTATGGAGACAGCTTACCCCCAACGTGAAGCAATATATGGTAGTATAGCAAAAATCAAATCCAAACCCCAAACAAACAAAAGGCAAAAGATGTACATTTGAATCCTATCACCACCATTTACTTGCTAACTACTTGGTGAAATTTATATAAATATCTTGAGCATCACTTTCCTATCTTTAAAAATCACTTACTTACAGATGATTTGGGAAAATCTATATAAATATTTTCTGACCATCATTTATCATTAAAGTGATTCGAGTAATAATGAATGAATAAAGGTAGGTAATGCGCCTTACAGTATGCTTAGAACACAGTAGGTGGTCAAAAATTATAGAATTGATCCATTGCTTTTTGTACTAAATAAGAGTGATGCCTATATTAATCCTAATTATGCTGCTTTTTAAGAATTTATTTTCATAAAAAAAGTCAATGGTAAAATTCACATTTCTGATTCCAGAATCAATTATTAAGATGAGCTATATTAAAGTGATGACATTTGACTGCTGTTGACTTTTGAAAATGGCAGTTTCAAGTGGTTCAAAGTATTTGATGATTTTTGTATTGTAAATATGTATATTTACTTTACATTTCTCCTTTTTAATAATGAACATGAATTTTACCTAATGACAAAAAATTGTTTTTTTCTTGGTCCCTCGTGATCTAAAGACTCATCTCAGTGCTGTAGTACATCACTTAAGCTTTCTCAAATGTGGCTTCGACTTATGTTTTCATCTCTTATTTTCTTATACTTTTTTTTTTCCATTTTGAGTCCAAATCACACAGATGATTCATTACCTAAATTCATCCTGTACTTTCTTGAGTCCATGCCTTGGCTCACACTGTACCCTTTTCCTGAAATTGCCTTTCAATATTTCAATAAAAAAACATTGCCTATCCCCTAAAATCCAATTCAAATGCTACTTCTTACTCTCCTATGTGTCTCCCTCCCTACCAGCACTCTGGATAACCCTTCTTGTATTAAACCTAGTTTTGGATAGATTTTTCTCTTTAGCCAAATCATAGGCTTCTTAATGGTAGGAACCATATCTTAGCCATTTTTTTTTCATCCCAGTACCAGCTCTATCTGAGCAAACATCCAAAATAATAGATTTGGTCAACTGGCATATTCAGAAGATGTATCTTTTTTAATGACATAAATTGATGAAACTCAAGTATGTCAAAGGAATGGAAGTGGAAGGCTTGAGCAATAAAAATCCTTTTTAAGGTCACTATCATCTGGTATAAAAATTTATTTTGAACAAATTACACCCTGTTGGTACCATTGTAGCTTTGCTTATGAGGTACAAAATCAGTATGCATGACACATGAATTCAACATTTTTATTATATATCTATTTAATTCAAAGCATTTTTAACTTCAAATTAAGATATTTTAATGTATCAAATAGAACCATATTTGATCATATAGAATGACTTAAATTTTGAAATGTTAGTATTGTCACCTTTTTAATCAAGTGAACTTAAAAAGCGTCATACAGTGGCCATGTGAAAAATCAACTGTCTTTTTAAAAGATCATTAATTTTCTACAGCTCAGTCTATAACCGACATCTAGCAACATCTAGTTTTATTGTTTATAAAATTAATAAATCCCAAAGTACCTTGATAATTTATTAAGGGTTATCTTACCCAAGTAAACTTTAAGTAGTCCTGCATTTCCGAACTTATTAAAACAGGGTATTTCCTTTTCTGAAAACCAAATCTGAAAATGATACTGAAATTGATTTCTAGTAAATTTTACTTCTAAATAATTAACACTTAATTCTATCAGATTGTGCAGATTATTCATTCCTAGGCATTCTTTCACTCTGGATAGAGTTAGTACATTTGAACACACAAAGTACTCTTTTAGGAAATGCACTTGGGAGTTCCCTTCCAAGGTTTGCCAAAGACTCACATTGTGGCCAGATTATTTGCTTCTTTGTCTCATAAGTCTCCCCATTTACATAAAAAAATTACATTTTGCCATGTGCTATTTGGATAGCATTTTGATAACAAGATATACAGACCACGGTTTTATGAAATTTGAATTCCCTGCTACTTGCATTCCAATTAAAAATTATAAACAATGAAGTAATTACAGGTTTTAAAAAAGGTTTTTGCTTTTTCTTTTTGACATTGTTGTCATTGTAATTATAGCTTAACTCATGACTGGTTTGTACTTCTTTGACAGGCCATGTTAATTTAAATGTTTGTTTTTAATTAGATAATGCTTCTGAAGAAATAAATGAAAACGGTCCTATGAAAAGAAAAACCAAATGCCTCAGTGGCAGGTCAATAACAACCCTAAGTTGATTACATAAATGGAAATAAAAATATATTTTTTAAAATGCTGTCAGTGACTATTTAAGGTATGATTATTCCCTATGTGGGCTATTTGTGCCTTGTATTTTTCCATCCACCTACCTATGATTGGACTATTTCCCTGTCCCTTTTCTGTAGAGTGGAAGGCAGAGCATGGCAGGAGAGATAAAATGTAACGAAGTTCAAATCCTTCCCTTTGGCTACTTGTGAGCAGTTGGAGGAAGTAGTTCACAGTAACATTTAACAGCAGGTATTACCTGAATTAAAGTCTGAGAAATTTTTTTTTAATTTTTCCACATTATTCCAATAAACAGAGGTAGCTGAAAATTAAGTGACTAACCAATGGCATCAAAAGCATATTTCTGACTGGTAATAATTCCTATCCTGAACCAACAAAATAGGCAGTAAGTAAAGATACCTCATAACCAGGTGGCTTTAAAATATAAACCAAAAATCACTCTAACTAGCTGGATAAATTGGTATTCTATTTGAACTTTTAACAGAATCTCAATCTAAATATCAGAGCAAGGATTCACCTTTAGCAAGGATTCAACTTTAAATGAAAATTTTTTGGAGTGTTGAGAATTCAAACTTCTCAGAATTGTAAGGTTCTATCATGGCAATGAGTGGTGAAAAGAAGTATGAGGAGGAAGAAAATAAATATGTAATTTAGAGTTTGTTCAGAATCCAAGAGTTAACTCCCCTCATTCAAGAAAGTTGAGTCATGGGCAAACCACAGGTGGTCAGGGAGTGGGTGAACCATGGCACATCTGTTTCTCATAAAACCAGACTGTGCCATTCGAGAGCCTTTACTTTTTCTGAATGAAACACATTCATGTGTGAACGTGTCAGAGCCAGTGCAGGAAAAACATTTGTTTTCTCTGGCACACTATGCACTTATGATTTGCCTAAATGCAATACTTGGGCTTTCTTGTTCTCCCAAAACATTTCCCACTTACATTCACTGAGTTTGCCTGGTACAGCACCAACAGGGGCAGGTTTGTCTCAGATACCATGCTGTCTATGATGAAAATCTGTTTAAATTCTCTTTAGGAACAACTGCCTGATTTAGTGAGATTTTTCACTCAAAGTAGTTATTAAACGCATTTTTCTTAGCATGGGCCTCATATCCCTTAATGAAGGTAGAAACAAAGCAAGAAACTCATTAAATTATGGAAGAACAAGGTGTAGGAATTTACAGTCTTTTCTCAGTTATTATGGGTGAATTGAAAGTCATCTGTGGTTCTCAAACTTTGCTGTATATTCAAATCACTTGAGAATTTTGTTAACATGCAGATTCTGATTCATTAAGTCTGGGGTGGGACTCAAGATTCTCATTCATAACAGGCTGTGAAGTAATGCACCAATAGGCGGTTGTTTTATGGAATACTTTTTGAGTAAAAAGAACCCAGGGCACAGTTCTGTGACAGAAAGGCTACATACAACCAACAAGTTGATACTGAAATCACTTTTGAGTTTAACCTTAGCTTGATTCCATCTCTTTCTCTAGTTTTTGTATTTGCATTTAAGAACAGGTTGGAATTAAAAAAACAAACAAACAAACAACTATCACACATCAACTGTATAAAAGATCACAGACAGCAACTACTCTCCCAATCTCAACATCATTCCTCTTCCCTTTCCCCTTTCTGGTTGGTCTTACACAACCAAACCACACTTTATTCTTAACAAGCCATCTTACACTTTTCGGAAATGTATAGATTATACAATGAAAAAGACTGAAGATTTTCTGACGTATGATTTTTCTAAGGAAATGATATGAAATGAAAGTCCCACTGAACTACAGTTTTGGAGGGCTGAGTGTTTTCTTGCTTCATCTCTCACTACTTAAGGGAAAGCCTTTTCTTTATTTATAAACCTAGTAGGATCTTGCTTTACCAATTTAACAACCCTGTTGATGGTGTTCAATGAGTTCTTACAGAGGACAGCATTTTGAGTACATTTTTTAAGCATTATAAAAATACAGTATAAGAATTATTTTAAGATATGATATGGACAATGGCAATTCATATGCTATGTAACTAACTAGACTGAATATCATTGAGGACAGGAATGTATGCTATGCTTCTATTTTTACAACCCTGTTTTTTCAGTCATTTATCCCCATGTTAGGTATAGTATTATAAAAAATATCAGATGATTAATGAATTGTCTGACTGAGAAAGAAAGAAAATTGTAGTATATAATGCTGACATTTGAACCTGCCTTTTAATTTGCCATCATGAAACAGAAGGTACTAAAACTAGCAGAGAAATTTTTATCCGATTTTGTGTCATGGGCCACTTTGGCAGTCCCATGAAGCCCGAGGAACTATTTTCAACAGAATTGTTTTAAAATGCATAAAATAAAAATATTACAAGGAAAAATGATTATATAGAAATAGTTATCAAAATATTAAAAGAATTCTTTATTAATGCATTAAATAAGGTATCACAGCAGGTCTAACTAGCTAACATAATTTTGAAGAAGTGCTAAGTATAAATTATATTTGAGATATATTCAATACCTGTGATGTAATTTAAAATTAATCTAGGATTTCTATTGATGCCATAACCCCTGAGGTTTGTGGCTTACATTAATAATTGAAGGAGATATCAAATATCAGTTAGAGTTAGGAAAAACAAATACATTTTTTTTCCTATCCAAATTCTGGACCTTAGGTTATCATCAACCCCTGAACTAGAACATAAATATAAGGATTATAATATAATCCTTAAAATAACTCAAAATCCATATCTTGTATCATTCTAGGCAAGACTTAGAGTGTAACATATAATCTTTTGTTATTATAATTAAGAGTTTGCAGTTCTGCTAGATAGAATCAAAGAGCTGCATTATTTTCCGCAACTACTACATTAGTATCTATAATGTATGGTATACATTAATTTAACACAAGAATGTAGCATAACATAAAAGGATGTTGTTAATGTTAATGTTCTTGATGTATTATCTGGTAGTGTTTGGTCTCAATTTATTATCCTCAATGAAATTTTCTAACTTTTTTCCTTATTCCTGTACTCAAAATTACATTAATGGTACTTTGAAAGAAAATCTGTTGCTATGAGATTTTGCTTAGAGTCAAAATAAAGCATTCAGCTAAATATATCCAATGTAGTTGTTGAAGCAAGAGGAAGAAAACAATTCTAAGTATCTTCTTTAGAAGTGATGCAAACCTTGTTTTGTTTCACTGTTGCTTCAGGTTTAGTTCAATGACTACTCCCATTAGTACCTGTCAGCAAATCCCTGACTCGCCCTTGATCACTAGCCTGTCTACCCTGGTACATCTGAACTGCCTCACAGTGCTTTCTGAAAGAAAGTAAAGGTTTAACAAGTTGCACAGAGAAAATCATGAGAAAGAGAAGACTGGATATCAAGAAACCAGGTCTCGGGGCAGGTGAACAATAATGCAGACTTTTAAATAAGGTGGCAATCGGTAGCAAGGGGAATAATCTTGATGAAATTAGTAACTGGCATAAATTTCTGGGCTGGGAGGGGAAGTATCCCACAGAATCCTGCAAATAGAATGCTAAAAAATTACAAAAAAGTTTCAATAATGCCATTGTTGTGAGTTGATTTGTGTCTCCTATAAAGATATGTTGAAGTCCTAAACTCCGGTATTTGTGAATGTGACCCTTTTTTTTTTTTTTTTTTGCAAATAGAGTCTTTGCAGATATAATTAAGATGTGATCACACTGGATTACAGTGGACCCTAATTTCAACCACTGATGTCCTAAAGAAGTACGAAGGAGCCAATAATTTCCTAATTGATCTTTTCAGTTTTAAGGAGCAATTACATACATGGAAAAGAACACAATTTCCAAAATTTCTTTCATGGCTGGATTTTTAAATGGCAAAGCAATAAGACAAAGTGCAAGAAAAACAGAGACACAGAAGAGCTGAGTCATTAGATTAAAAGGTCCTGATATTTTAGCAAAAATAACATAAATGTAGTCATTAATAGCCTTGAAATAGTGTATTCCAGTAATAGCCTGGAAATCAGAATTTCTGTGTTGAATTATACTTCTCTGTATTATAGATCATCCTTTCTTGTCCATAAATCCATATCCATTCCAGGCTTCAATATCCAGTCCTTAATTCATGTTTCCCAAAAAACCTTCCCCATTCTAACTACAGGATTTCTCAGCAAATCTGTTGTACCTCTGTTGCCTTTCTTACCATTTTTTCTTTTTCTTTTTCTTTTTTTTTTTTAGATGGAGTCTCGCTCTGTCACCAGTCTGGAGTGCAGTGGAATGATCTTGGCTCACTGCAACCTCTGCCTCCCGGGTTCAAGTGATTCTCCTGCCTCAGCCTCCCAAGCAGCTGGGACTACAGGCTCCCACCACCACACCCAGTTAATTTTTGTATTTTTAGTAGAGACAGGGTTTCACCATGTTGGCCAGGCTGGTCTCGAACTCCTGACCTCAGGTGATCCGCCCACCTTGGCCTCCCAAAGTACTGGGATTACAGGCATGAGAAACCGTGCCTGGCCTTCTTACCATTTTTTCTATTTCACTTTTGTATAGCTGTCTATTCCTACGGATAGAAACATAATAGTGCATATATTGTGAAAAAAGTATGCTGATATTTATTTATTTCAAATCAGAACATCTCCCCTTCTCAATAGATGAGAAGTAGATGGCAGTACACATCTATAATTCATAGTAGAAAGTTACATAACAGTCCTCCTTACCATTGCAAGGCAAAAATAATTTCTCCACTAAATTCACCACAGGATAAATAGATTACAGTTTTACATTTCAATACCTGTGATAGTCATTAGATCTCATCGTAGATATGCCTGTTCCCCTCTCCCTCTAGGCTCACGATAGAAATGCACTTCCCCACCTACTCTGAGCTTACCTGTGTGGCCATGTGACTTACTTTGGCCAACAGAGTGTGAGCAGAGGTATCATTTCTGGAAGAACGTTTTAAGTGCCAGTGCATGATTTACCAGTATCTTTTCCCTGACCTGGTGATTATGAAAACACATGCTAACATGGGGTTTCCGTTAGGCTGGGTCTCAAAGGGATTATAAGCTGAGCTCCTGTAGACATGAAGCATGAGGGAGAAATGAACTTCTGCCTATGGGCTAAGATTATATTCACTGAGAGTTGGGGCTTTGTTTTTCTTATGTTACTGCAGCAAAACCTAGTCAGTCTACCATGAAAGATACAATAAAAAAATTCATGTCACATCTAATACTTTATTTTCACCTCAGTTAATACTACTACAAAAAACAGGCAAGGTACAGATTAGAGTCCGCAGTTCGTCAAAGAGAAAGCTGAGACTCAGTGTCAGCAGACCTGGTAAGAATACAAACCAGAGGTCGAATCCAGTTCCAGCATTCTTTTCTTATAAGTTGTTTGTAATAGATACAAAGTGAATATAAGCATGGACCTAATAGCAAGGAGAGGATTTAGATTTTAAAAGGGTTTACTGCAGCATAATCTTGGTATGGTCACTACTAGGGACGTTAATAAATTGGATTTGAAAAATTGTCATTACATTCTGTTGTCATCCATTATATTGTATAATATAAAATAAAAATAAAATGGGTTTGTGTTTACTACAAATTCATTTTAAAATTTAAATTATGAAGCTGCTTGGTAATGTTAGCTTAAATCTATTAAAATTCTATTAAAATCATTAAATTGTTTTGATGATTAAAATGAAAAATATTTAAAATACATAATGTATATTATAAAATATTTCATTAATTATATTTAATAATATTTTGACTCATTACCAGTGGAGAAAAACTAAAGCCCATTTATTAATGCTGTTATTTATATAGTTAAAACTTCGACTTCTGTTCCATAGTTTGACCTTTAAATCTTCTAAGTATTTAATGGCTGCTGCTACATTACCTGAAGTCAAGAGTGCATTTTAGCTCAAAATACACCTAAAATGGTTAAAATGATGAAAGGTTTTTGAAGAATTTTTTGCAGAAGCTAGACTGACTAGCCTTTCACATGGACAATTTTAAACTAAAAACAATATTCACCCCTAAAAAGAGAGTTTTGTATTCCAGTTTTTATTATCTGTAATATTTTCAAAGAAGCAAGAATATTTCCGGTTTCTTTTAGTTACAGTATAAGGAACATGAAAATAAGCAGAAGCCCACACTCCTTCGGTCTGAAAGATATTGAACAGGCTTGGGGCAAATCAGACAGCTGCATTCTATTGGGTACATTATGTTCATTTCTGCATTTGGAGTTGACTCTCAGGGAAAATTTCAACTCAAGGGCATGGCCTAAAGGAATATCACTGCTGCTTGTTTCTGAACGACCCTGCAGTATCCAAACTCATCTTACCTGTCCATTAAAAATAGCAGGGTTTTTAATAAATATATCATTGAGGTCAGGTGCAACTGTTATTGCATTTTATATAAAGAGTATTAATAGATATTAGTAACAAATGCATGTCACTGCCACATCATGAATACAGTTAACCAGATATCAGTCCATGAACTACCTGGAAATTTTGAACAGACCATGCTTAGAGAACTGTGGTTATTTATATCAGATACTGAGAAGAAAACTGATCTCCTGGAGGACAGCTGATATAAATAGCAGTAGAAAGAGGAGCAGGGAAAGGAACAATTGTATATGCGAGCAGATCAAGCAGAACTTTTGCAACCCTTATGAACTTTGAAAACTATTTCCAAGATTGCATTACAAAAGCATCTATTACACAAGGAAAGTTTCACTGCATTAAGTTTAAGAGAAATACAAATTATGTGGCGATCCTTGAATTGCATGGCATTAAAAATTCAAATGACCTATTTACAATAAAGAATACTGAAGCTATCTTCTAACCAGGGCTCCAGTGTGACTCCACTCCTAGAGAGATTCTCAACCCTTCCCCCGACCACAAGTCACTCTGGAATACTTGATAACTAAGTATAGAATTCATCCCCAAGCGAATAAACCTTTAGTTGCTTCCAGTATTACTGTATGAAGGCAGTTGACAGCCAGTGGGAGATATAGGCTCAATGGCAGAGCATGAAGCGGGTAGGTTGTGGGTAGTAGCATGACCAAGTTACTTAACCATCTGGTATTAAGTGACCCCTAAAACTTAAAACAGAAGATTATGTCCTTCAGACTTAGGGGACAATGGAGTTAGGTTTGTCTGCTTTTCTAGCAACTGCCAGGTTTCCTCTTCTTTTATAACATATTCTTAAGACAGAAACTACCACCAGGAAGCATATTTGTTTGCCTGGGTTTTGTTTTTTTCTCATAGATCTGTAAGTGATCCTGAATCGTTCTTTTCTTAATTCATACATCAGCTAATGGGGTAAGCTATGTTTCCTCTCATTTTGTGGCTTTAAAGTACATCAAGGCCACAATAATATCATCTAAGGTATGTCTTTCCTATTCTAATGCTCCAAAGTTTTGTTACTTAAAATGAAGATTATGGACCAGAAGCACCTGAATAACCTGGAAACTTGTTTGAAATGCAAATTTTTCTTTTCACCTCCTACACCTCTCTAAACTACTACACCAGACCCTGCATCTTAGTAAGAGTCCCAGGTGATTCATATGCTCATGTAAGTTTGAGAAACACTGCCCTAAGAGACATTGGGACCCCTACTCTCCCAGGTGAGAGAAAGTCTCTTCACCTTTGGGACTCTCTTACAGGCTGGCTCCCAAAGGTGACAGAACGTCATGGGGTGCCATCTCTGCAAGTAAACCACAAAATCTTCCTGGCTATTCATTATTATTAGAAAAGCCACAGAAAAGGAAACATTGTATTCACTGATGTGACACTTTGACACCTTAACCATGGAGCTTCTTTTCAGAACACTTTCACTGGGCAATCTGACATTCAAGCTCATGCCAATCAAAGTTCAACTCGTTGCCTATTCAGCTTTTTTAAACATCCCAACTCCTGTATTTCGCCCTCAGGAAAAGGGCAAGACATCATTGACTTCACCTGAATTCTCATCTGCACTCTCTTCCCTAATTTATAGGTGACCAATGTCATCCTGACACTTTTAAGTTTTTCACCAGGAAAGAGCCCTCTAATGGTGTTACTTTGGCACCAAGGGTCATTACACTGCAAACACAGTGAACAACTCAGAACAATTCCTAGGTCTCCCTCCCAAAAGATGCTCAATCAGCATCAATAAAGTCGTAATTAGAGGGCAGGTAAAGGAGACTGGAGAAGGAGACAAGCGCTAACAGGACTTAAGGGCTTAGCAGCTGAAACCCTTAGGGATCTACCTATAGGGTTCAGGGCATAAAATGGCACCAGCAGCTTGCTGACACTTTCAGTACACAATCCAACTTCCTAGAATCTTTTCATCCATCTGCATAACTCTGCTTGGAGAAGTCTTCATTCACCCTATGATACCCTTGTCAGAATTTCATCTCCCTTATGGGCTGGGTGAATACAACTATATCCCTCAACTATATCCATTGCCTGTGATCTCTCCCCAGATCCTCCACAAACCCTGCCATAAAATTGCTATTTGGACTTAATCTTTCTTTGAGAATCTCATTTTAGCTTTCAATTTGGATAACCTCTGCAGACTGCTTCAGTCTCCAAATGTAACAGGTACTCATGGCAAATGTAACATCTGCAGAGAATTTTAGTTACTCACTAGCGGGGAAGTTTCTCTCAAGACAAATTGAACCTGACAGCCACTCTGAGTTTCCGTTCCCTTCTCAAAATGACTCAGACTTGGTCTCCCTTCACATCATTCCCCCAATTTGCTTTGCTAGTAGATCATATGTTCCCTGAGAACAGGTCCTCTGATTTGTCTCTTACTTCCAATGCTTTAAACTGGCAAATAAGAAGTACTTAGTAAATATTTTTGAACTGAAGATAGTTGAAAAAATGACAGTAGCTCTCTGCAATGTCACTATCCAGGGAAGACACTGAAACTTATTGAGAAGGCTAGGGGATTACTGTAATAAACACTTGGAAAAACAATTTCTCTGGTACCTCAGTTTGTTAGTGGCCAACACCTTGATTTCAACCAAGTGAGACCCTGAGCAGATAATCCAAGTAAGTCTTGCCTACAGTCCTGACCTCGAGAATCTGTGAGATAATAAATTTATGTGCTTCTGAGGCAGCAAGTTTATGGTATCTTGTTACCCAGAGATAGATAATTAATATAATAGCCTAAACTTACTGTGCTATATTCTTAAAACGCAATAATTAATTTTATTTTCTCATTTTATATATTTATAGTGCATGAAGCAGACTCTGAAAGACTTCAGGCCCTGGGACTATCGAATAGTCAGTAGAGCTGCTGTGGGAATTAACAGTTCCTCAGTCCTAAATCCTCAGCTGACTGAACAGACCGTCTGTAGGTCCACTGCCTTCTCTGATACAGAAACAAATTATTTAGGTGACTGTGATTTTCCTTAAATGTTGTATTTGTAAAAAGTGGTTTCTGTATTATCATTTCTAAGAAAGAATAGGTTTTAAAATGAAATTTAGTGAGGCGGCAAAGGCTCAGAATTTCTGTTATGAAATGAAAAGGAAGTTCAGAAGCAATAGAGATGAAGCAGAGTAAAACTAAAATAAGCAGTTGGTGGAAAGGTCATTGATAGAACAGGATGTGGTAAAATTTAAGTTTTTTTCCTTGTCTTCTGTGTTGGCCCCCATAGCATACCACAGATAGTTGCTTCAGTCCTTTGGACATAGCATATCGTTAGACTTTCAGCAGAGCTACTCCATGGAATTACGTAGCTGATTTCTATAATTCCCCCACAGTTATATCCTTTTTGCAATTCTCATATTAATTCATAATTCCTTTCTTTTACTGAAAATAAACTTCATTTTCAAGAGCACTTTTAGGTCCACAGCAAAATTGAGCAAAAGTATAGCGCTGCCATATACCCGGTGGCTCCACACAAGGTACAGCTTTCTCCACTGTTGAGATCCCCCACCAAACTGGAACATTGGTTACAATCAACGAACCTACCCTGACCCATCATTATCACCCAAAGTCCATGGTTTACATTAGGGTTCAATCTTGGTGTTGTACATTTGATGGGTTTTGACAAATGTATAACATATTCACATAATAATAGTATCACATGGAGTAGTTTCATTGCCCTAAAAATCCTCCGGGTTCTGCCTCATCGTCCCTCCTTCTCCCTAACCCCTGGCAACCACTGATCTTTTAACTATCCCTATAGTTTTGCTGTTTCCAGAATGTCATATAGTTGGAATCATACAGCATATAGCCTTTTCAGATTGGCTTCTTTCACTTAGTAGTATGCATTGAACGTTCCTCCATGACTTTTCACGATGTGATACCTTATTTTTTTTGCCCTGAATAATATTCCATTGTCTGAATGTGCCACAGTTCATTAACCCATTCACCTACTGAAGGACATCTTGGTTGCCCTAATTTCTTAATTTTTTTTTTCTATACTACCATGCAAATTCTTGTAATTGACCATGGAAAATAACGTCATAAATCAATACAACAGCAGAAAGAAATAAAGAAACATAAGATATTATAAAGAATATGTGAACTGAAAGTCTTACCAGTTTATTAGCATACTGTTTTAGATATACTAAAAAATAGTAAATGGACAAAGTTGAGAACCTAAAGTGTAATATAATATTTTAATATATTTATAGTAATTTAGAGAATAAATTTTTTTTACACACCAGAATATCCGGATTCTATAATGAAGTCTCTGGGAATTGAAAGCAGCCCAAGAACTTCTGGTGAATGAGGTCACAAGGGCCTGAGGCTGTTTTGAATCTGAGAAACCTGGAAAGTCAACATTTTGAGTCCTGTCTTGTCAACAGATTATTTTTGCCCTGTAAGGTATTATTTTTCAAAGTTTTTTCACCCAAACCATAAGTAACAAATTTTTTTTTGAAATGGAGTCTTGCTTTGTCGCCCAGGCTGGAGTGCAGTGGCGTGCTCTCGGCTCACTGCAGGCTCCACCTCCTGGGTTCACGCCATTCTCCTGCCTCAGCCTCCTGAGTAGTTGGAACTACAGGCGCCCACCACCACGCCCGGCTAATTTTTTGTATTTTTAGTAGAGACGGGGTTTCACCGTGTTAGCCAGGATGGTCTTGATCTCCTGACCTCATGATCCACCCACCTCGGCCTCCCAAAGTGCTGGGATTACAGGTGTGAGCCACCGCGCCCAGCCCCAAGTAACAAATTTTATATTCTTGCTCTCCTTTCCTCTCCTCTGCCCTTCTACCTCTCCACCTTGCACCTTCCCTGCAGATAAAACTGAGACAAGTTTCATGAAATACTTACCTATAAGTATTATGATAAAGTACAAATATAAGAAAGTCAATAGGGAATGTGATTTCATTAGCATTTAAATGTAAAAGGAAAAGTTTCCAAAATATATGACACAAAAGTAAACAAACAAAAACCAATATGTAGTTCTCTATCCACTAAATTGATATCAAGCCCTACTAATGAGCCAAAATTCGCAGGTAGAACACCACCCTCCAATGTCCACCCAAGCCTTCTCTCAGACACTCTCAGGAAATGCTTCTAACTGCACCAGGCTGGTGGCTTTCCAAGAGAAAAAAAAAAAATCACCTGTGTTTTCTGGATAGAAGTCACACACCTTTATCCTTTGTATATTGTTGTCCCACCAGAGGCAGTGCTAGCTTTGTTTGATTGCTGATTAGACATATCATAACAATTACATATTTTTCTTCTTTCATTATAAATATTTTACTAACATTAAATAATATATATGATGAAAGTTATGATCAAACTGTTACTACTAAAATGAAACCTGACCGGGCTTGGTGGCTAACACCTGTAATCCCAGAACTTTGGAAGGCCAAGGCGGGCAGATCACTTGAGGCTGGGAGTTCAAACCAGCTTGGCCAACATGGTGAAATCCCGCCTCTACTAAAAATATAGAAATTAGTTGGGAGTGATGGCAGATGCCTGTAATCCCAGCTACTCGGGAGGCTGAGGCAGGAGAATCACTTGAACCCGGGAGGAGGAGGTTGCAGTGAGCTGAGATCGCGCCACTGTTCCCCAGCCTGGGCGATGGAGTGAGTGAGACTCCATCTCAAAAAAAAAAGAAATCTTGTTTATATTCATCATACAGTTGACATTCTTTAAAAGCTCTATATTACAAATATGTTTACTGTCACATCAAATTTAAAGTATTTTTAAAAAGAAAATGATAATACTTTCACCTTTACATATTGCCTATGTAAATTTTTTCCTTTGAAATCTTTTTTTACATGTAAGCACAATTTATATTATGTTAATTCTACACTTTCTCATTTTATATTACTTGATAAGCAGATTATCATATTTTTTCTTAGCAATTTATATTCATCTTTTTTTGTCAATGTAGTCCACACTACTACTATTGAACCATAATTTACTCAATTATGCCCCCTATTATTGGACATTGAGATTGCTGCCACTTTTTAATATCATACATAACACTGCTAAAATTATTTCTACAGAAGCATTTTTCTTGTTTTCTTGGGTTATACTCCTGGGAATAGAATTCAAGGGTCAAAGGGATGAGATATTTTAGAGCTTTTGATATGTTCTGACAAAAATTGTCAGTGTCACAAATCTTATGTTAAAAATTTGAATTGGGGAATCCGTGTGTGTGTGTGTGTGTGTGTGTATGTGTACGCACATATGTGCGTGAATCTTAAATTGTGAGTTTCATGTTTCTTAAAAAAGACTATTAACAAAAAAGAAACAAAAATAAAAGAAATATCCAGTTTTGAAGTTGCTACACTAGCTATACACATTCTGCCATAAAAATTTGTTTTTAAGTTATTTAGCTTAAAAAGATAAAAAATAATATTGTCTAAGCAGTTTTTCAAATTTATTTTAAAATGCTAGAAAAATGTTAAATTTCTATTTGTTATATAAATAAAGCTTTTATACAAATTAGAAGACAGATGAAAGCTTCTTCATTTTTCAAAGCATCTAAAATGACTACACTTATAAAATTCTTAAAAATAAAAACAATCCAATTTGTTTAATAGAAGACCCTTCTAACTAATAGTCACCAATAGTAATCTGAATTCTAAATCTAGAGGAATGACAAGTTGTATTGTGCTTGAAACTCACTAATTCAAAACTTTAAGTTTAAAAAAAAATGAAAAATAGTTCTAAAAATTAAGATTTTTCTTTATTTAAAGATACATAGTCATTTTTTATGAAGATAGTTTAAAGACACTATATTTAGTGCATTATTAAGACATTAAAAATATTAGTAGTACTCTATTGTATACAAAAAGAATAACTCTTTTAAGAGAAACATTGGAAGCTATTTATTATAACAATGGCTTCAACCTAGTCTTCAAAATATGTCATTTGAAAACATCTAAAATGCAAATAATGTCTTCAATGCTTTTCTTGAAAGAAATGGTAATTTTCATATTGGATTCTGCTGAAATAAAATACTTAATTCTGAAGGTGCAGCCTTGTCCATACATGTCCTGAACTGTAAAATTCTTTCAGGAGAACCATCCTACAGATACTGCTAGTTTTAAGCTTAAATATAGATTATAATAATCAATTGTCATTAGATATTTAGTCTAAGAAAAGAGTTTTTTTGATCACCAAGTTATCCAACAGCAAGCCTTGCATCTTGAATCTTTTTCCAGTATGTTAGATATTTGCTAAACTATCCACAAGTAGTCACTTGACTTCTCTTCTAACCAACGGCCTTCCTCTTGTGCCAATGTAGAAGGCTTAGAGACTGAGATACAGAATTTGTAACTGTGCACAGTTAATTGACTGATACTAGAATTATCATGAAGTTGAAGTGAAATTGAAAGTAAGATTAAAATAAAGAATCATAGAAGTAGAGTTAACAAGCAATCTAGTCTCTTGATTTTATAGCTGAGAAAATTGATCTCTGAAGAAGTTATTCTGTTACTACAGGGCCTAAACTGGGTAATCTTAAATTTTAAATAAAATTACTAAAATTATATGACAGAACCTAAAATTATTGTAGTTTGTGATATATAAATTGCAACATCATCCACCAGTTTTTCTGGGCTCTACTGCAATAAAACTTTATATGCCTATGAATTAGAATAACAGCTTGTAAGTAAAAAGGATTAATCTTAACTGGGTATCAAAAGGGGGATTTGAAACTACAGCACAAATAAAAGTCTCAAACATCAAATGAAATCAGCTATAACTTCAATGCTACATTAAAAAAAAATACTAGTCGAAACCCCGTCTCTACTAAAAATACAAAAATTAGCCAGGTGTGGTGGTGGGTGCCTGTAGTCCCAGCTACTCGGGAGGCTGAGGCAGGAGAATGGCGTGAACCCGGGAGGCAGAGCTTGCAGTGATCCGAGATCATACCACTGCACTCCAGCCTGGGAGACAGAGTGAGACTCCATCTCAAAACAAACAAACAAACAAACAAACAAACAAAATTAGTTATTGAACATGATTTAAAAAATTTGTGTTAAGTCATTTTGGATCAAGCAATAAGAATTTAACATTCAATTAAATAACATTTTTCAGTCTTGAACTTGAGAGGGAAATCACAGTATTACAAAGCTCCTCTGCAATCAAAGTTACAGCTCGCTTCTCACTTTGACTTTAATTAATTTTTAAATATCAACAAGATCTAATCTCAAGCCCATCCCACAGAATTAACCATGTTGGTCTTTTGTCTTCATTCTCTTTCCAATGTAGCCACTTTATTGCCCAAATCAACAAGTCTCTTGTCCTTCCTTGTCCCCTTATCCTCCCTTCACACCTATTTGGGAGAACTTCAACCCTGTGTAAATCAAACTGTTCTCAGCTACCTTATACCTGAATTACTGAGCAGAGCACTAATGGAGAAAATGACATAGCCACGTGGACTGGAGGAAGTACAAATTCGAAATCTTCAGCCTCATGGGGCTGCAGGACTGATGCAGGATCTGTTCCTAGGCAACTCATTCCTCAATTACTCATTAGAAACCATTAAGATGTACAGTTGCTGTCCTTGCTGTCCTCCCCAGCACTTAGGAGCCTCTTAGCCACACTTATCCAGGTTTTCTTTCTTCCTCTTACACTGGAGGTTCAAGGTTAATCCTTTCACATATTCTCCAAATTCCTCTTGCTGCTAACTTCTCAGAAACTTGCTTCAGCATCTCCTCTCTTTCTTATACTGTCTGTCTCTCACCTTTGTATGGCTTTAAACTTGCTCATGACTCTACCATTTTTAAAAAGATGGACATAAAGTCTAACTTCTCCCTAACTCAGTGAGCATCACTGCTTGAAAGTATTTTACATTTATCTTCCTTGGTGCTCATGCACTCCTCGTCCTTATCTTTCTGCTAAAGCTACCTTGCGTTGTTCCTCAATGATCTTTTTATGGCTAAATCCAATAAGTATGGTGGCTCTTACTTGACTTGACATCTATAGTATTTGAAGTGTTTTTCTTTACTTCTACAGTGCTACTATTGCCTAGTTTCACTTCTCCTTGTTTTTGGTTCCTTCTCTGTCTCCTTTATTCACTCATCCTCCTGTTCCTAAATGTTGTATTATTCATAGTTCTGTCCTCCTTTCACCCTACCCTACTCACCGTGGCTTAGTCACAGCATGGCTTAAGGCTACCCTTAAACTTATTTCTTCAGCCTAGTTCTGTTCCTAAGTTGAAACCCTCTCTAGTCCCATGTGAATGTCCAACTAGCATCTTAACCCCATTTCACAGAAAACTGAACACACCTTATTTTTGCTACAAAATCTACTTTCCTTCCTGTTTTCACTTCTTTATGAAGAGTAATACTTTTCACATAGTTGTCCAGGACAGAAACTGAAGCGTCCTCCTCCTTTCTTTCCCCCATTTTCCCCACTTCCTGATTTAGTCCATGCCAAATACTGTAGTTTCTTCCCCCTTCTCCCGCCTTAAGGACTTGCACTCTTTACTTTGTTTAAGCCCTCATCATTTCTTGTCTAATGTGCCTCTTTAGTACTCTTTTCTTTGAATCTTGCTGACCTCCAACCCATTCTCACTGTACCTCTATATTCATTTTTCTGAAATGCAAGTCTGAGCACACCACATCCCTGCTTCAAGTCCTCCAGTGATTCCTGCACTCAAGCATAATGGAAAAATCAAGTAGTTTGTCCCAAAGGCCCTTTATGATCTAGTCCCAGTGGCTTCCTCTCCACTTTCATCTCTTCAGTCATTCCCAACTGAAGATAGACATAAGAGTGGGCAAAGCCCTTGAATAAACAGCACTTTCACTTGCTAGACTTCACATACTCTGTTCTTGCTGGGCAAGTTCTCTGCCCGTTGGCTCTTCTCTTTAGCTAACTAATTCTATCCTCCCACCACCTCCTCCCCTTCCCTCATATACATCCACACCTTCCCCTGCAACTGATCCTTTGGGACTCAGTGCAATTTCCACCTCCCCTCCCCTTCCTAATGCTACTCCCCTACTCAGGCTTCCTCAGGTTCCTGTAATATGTAGTCCCTCTTACCCTGAGCTCACCGCTGTCAGATCACTCCTCACTCCACACTAGAAGTATCTCTGTATCTATTTGCCTTCCACACTAGATTGCATATTACTCAAGGCAGGGACTATGTCTTAATCATCTTTGTGACCCCTGTACCAACTGTACTTGTTGGGGATTGTATTTTAACCCCTTACTGAGGTTCCAATTCCAAAGTAAAAAAGGGAACATGTGATTCAATTACTCTTGAAAACATTTTCAAGTTCAAAAACTACAAAATCAAAGCAGCAATATCTAGCTCAGGTTTTTCTGAGCACTAGTTTGTCTTAAATTATTCTAAAACATGATAACTAATTGAACTGTACTCATTTTATTCACTTTCCTATTTTCTTCTTGGTATTTTCCTTCTCACTTCTCAACATGTTTGGAGGATATAATTTTTTGAAGGTTTGTTCCTCGTGGCAGGACTGGAAGTTGTCTCCCCAAAATCCATTCTCTCCTTGTTCCTTAGTAACTGAATCTCTATATTGTTGGGAGCAACCTCTTGTACACTTAAGGAGGAGATGAGTGACAAAGTGGGACTTCTTGGAAAGTATTAGAAGAGAACCGGCTTCACTTGAAGGTACACACATTTTTCCTAACTCCTCTTTTCTTTGTCCTCATGCCTGAAATGTGCATGTTGGTGAGAGCTTAAGCAGCCATCATGAACCATGAGGCAAACTTGAGGATGGAGATCACACACTAAAGATAGTAATGAGGGAAAAAAAGAAGCCTGAATCACAGATGTGTAAGTTAGTCCCATAACAATGTTGGAATGCCTATACCCATAACTCATTTACATGAGAGAAAAATAAACCTTTATTGTGTTGAAAGACACTGTTATTTGCGATAGCTTTTATATGGAGCCAAGCCTAATAAAAATTCTTGGATCCACTGCTTTTCTGCTTCTAAATGACAACTGCTCTGCCTTCTGAGACCTTTCTGTCTCCATTGTGCTTTGCCCGTCTTGTGTGTGCCAGACAAATCTGGTGGCTTTCCTTGGACAGGATGACAAAAACTAGTTAGCACCTAATATGCTATCTCTACCCACCTGTCCCCTTATTTTCACTTAAAACTTTTATCTGCTTACTTATAACATCTATCTGTTTCTTCTAATCTGTGGGAATTTGGAGGTAGAGCCAGGGTTAAAACAGCTGGAGTCCTTCCTTTTTAGTATCACATATGCTAAGCCATAAATAGAATCAGAAATAGAAAAACACTTAATGAGAAATATGCAAGAACCATATGAAGAAAGCTTTTAAGATGCTTCTAAGGGACATAAAATACATAAATAGAAATGCGTACTATGTTCTTGGATAAGAAAATGTACCATAAAAACATTCATCCTTTCACAGCTAATTTGTAAATGTAATGGCACCCTGAATGTCAATACTTTTTTTTTTCTCAGAACAAAATAAACTCATTCTAAAGTTTATATGGAAAAAGAAACAAACAAGAGCAGCGAGGAAAATTCTGAAAAAAGTGTAATGAAGAATGAGTAACTCTACCACATAAAACACCATAAAGCCTCAGTAATTAAAATGATATGAAGCTACTGCATGAATAGAGATGTAAATTTAAGAAGCAAAATATAAAGTTACAGACACAAAAAATAAACGAAATTTTGGCATATGATAAAAGTGGCATTTCATATGTGTATAGAAAAGATGAGCTATACAATAGATGGTGCTAAGACAACTGGGTGGCCATACAGAAAAAAGTTGAATCCCTATCTTACATTACACCAGAACAAATTCTAAAAGGATCAGAGAGTAATGTAACAAAACAAAATAACAAAAGTACTAGAATAAATGTACAGGAGAATTCTTTTTATAACCTCAAAGTGGTGGAAGGCCTTTCTATTTCCTAAAATTTAAAAGCCATTATAGAAAAACTAATAAATTAATCCATATTAAAGAAAACAAAAAAAATATAAATAGTTGTTTAAAATATAAGTAAAGTCAACAATACAAAAAATATTTACAATTCAATTAACCTAAAAAGGACTAATTTCCTTGGCATATATGCAGGTCCTACAAAATATTCACTTATCTTTTATTTATTTATTATTTCTTTCTTTATATAGTGACAGGGTCTTGCTCTGTCACCCAGGCTACAGTGCAGTGGTGTGATCATAGCTCACTGTAGCCTTGAAGTACTGAGCTCAAGTGATCGTTCCACCTCAGCCTCCTGAGTAGCTAGGAGTACAGGTTCACATCACCATGCATGGCTAACTCTTTAATTCTAGAGATGGGATTTTACTATGTGGTCCAAGATGGTCTCAAACTCCTGGCCTCAAAGGTTCCTCCCACCTCGGCCTCCCAAAATGCTGGGATTATAAGTGTGAGCCATTGTGCCTAGCCCTAATATCTACTGAAGGCAGTAGAAGCCAACAACCCAATAAAATATAGGCCCAGTATAAGAAAGTAAATTTGTTTAGAAAAATGCAAAAACTTCTCTAATTCCTGAAATAAGTTCTCTCTCATGCTTAAAAAGGAAAAGCAACTTCATTTTCACTTCATTGAGCAAATTCCAAAAGTTTGTTAACACACAGTGTTGACAAGATTGTAGATAAAGAAGCCCTCTTTATATTATTGGTGGGAGTAAGTACTGTTAGAAATTCTACTGAAGGCAATTCAGTAGTTTCTTTTAAAATTAAAAACTCATAAACCAGGCCAGCCATGGTGGCTCACGCCTGTAATCCCAGCAAGGAGGATCACCTGAGGTCAGGAGTTTGACCAGCCTGGCCAACATTGCGAAACCCTGTTTCTACTAAAAATGCAAAAATTAGCCAGGTATAGTGGCACATGCCTGTAGTCCCAGATACTTGGGAGGCTGAGGCAGGAGAATCGCTTGAACCCAGGAGGCAGAGGTTGCCATGAGCTGAGATTGTGCCACTGCACTCCAGCCCGGGTGACAGAAAAACAAAACAAAACAAAACCTCCAAAACCCTTTGACTTTACATTTCCACTTTTATAATTTTTTTCTTACAAATATATTAACCCATGTGTGAAAAGACACACGTACAAGATTAGTCATTGCAACAATTATCTGTAATGGAAAAACACTGGAAACACCTTAATTGTCCTGTAATAAATAATGGTATGTCCATTAAATGGAATAATACGTAGCTCTAAAAAATGAGGGCACTCTTAACGCACTGATATGGAAAAATCTATGATATATATTAAGTGAAAAAAAGAACATTGCACAGTACTTATAGTATACTACTATTGTGTGTCTAAAAAAAGATAAGAAAAATAAAAATATATTGGGAAGTACCTGTTCACTTTATACACTTGCATACTTTTTGATGCTTGGGTCATTAAAATATGCTACCTAGGCAAAAACCTAAATAAGTATTTATTAGTAAGATAAAGAAAGAAAAGATCATATCACTGAGAACTTTAGAAATCTCAAGACCTGGGTAGTTATGTACCAGGAGATGTCATATTAATGAAGTACAGAAAATGTCAAAAATAAAAGGAAATTTTTTTCTTTGCTTGTCTTGAAGACCCTGATGGCTTCTGAATACATTCACCAAGGCAAGTGTTGATACAACCTCTTTTTCTCTCTAGCTAATTTCCAGGGAACAGAAGTAACACCTAATCAAAGAACATTACCTTCTTCCAGAATGGGAAGACCTGGCAATTTTCAGAATTGCTATGGACCAATCAATGACTGCTGTGTGCCTCTCATTGTCCCCCTTTTTGAATGGATTGTTCACAGAATAATCACAATGAATATTCTGTTCAAAAGGTGGACAATGAGAGGCACACAGACCAAAGTACTCCACTATTACATGTTGGGAGTATGTGTTGGGGGGCATTAGATAACTTGTTTTTTAAATTAACAGGCCTCCAGATCAAGAAGAACTGCATCTGGAACAGGTATAAATAATAAGATCCTGGAATTTGAACTTGATTTCATACTTATGATTAAAAGTATGGGAATTTCCTAAAATTATATTTATATATAAGATGAGACAGAAGTAAGCTATTTTGTGTGTGGGTGGCATGTGAATAATTGTGATCTAGAAGGTGGAACATGGTATATTGCATTATTGTTTCTAATACTCTTTCCCATAGCAATACCATATGTTATATGACTTTGCATAACCTACCACTAGAATCAAAGGATATTTTCCTTCCTCACTGTTATTAGGCTTGGCCATGTGACTTTTGCTGACAAGTAGTATGTTAGCAGAAGTACACTAGCAGAGGATTAAAATGTTATTGCCAGGTTGGGCTTTGGTGCATTTACTCTGCCTTTTGCCATGAGAAGACCCTGCCTCATATAGCTCCTGGCCCAAGAAGAATGAAATAAAGGTGCAGTGGACATAGACCCAACCTGCAACTTAAGGCCATGGGAAGACTCTGCCTTACAGAGCTCTTGGTTCAAGAATAATGAAATCAAGGTGCAGTAGACCTAGACCCAACCTGCAACTTGAGGCCAAGCCCAGCTGAAGGCAGCCCAGATCAGCCAAACCTCAGCTGACCCCACCCAAACTGAGAGGAAGAAATAAATACTTCCTGAATACCCCTCAGGTTTAGGTAATATATTATGCAGTATTATTGTGGCAACAGCTAACTAACACACCAATCCAGGAACCTGAGGCATTACTGAAGGAGTACCAGTTGCTAGCTATTGATTCTAAATTATTTTAGAGGCAATCATTGTAAATCACTGCTATATGTCTACAAAAGTAAAAAAAAAAAAAACCCAGAAAAATTGTGAAATCAAAGTAGCTGCCCCTCAGAAAACAACAGGGATATTCTTTGAGAGGGATGGGCACTGAGTACATAAATGCCATCATCGAATTTTCATGTGAAAACATTTTTAATATGAAGAATAATGTTTAGATATTATGAGATGACAATCTTATACAAACTGGGAATCATACTTCAGAGATGGGCTTGACATTTTCTGCATTTTTAACTTCCTCATAAATCTTGATCAAGATGTAAAGTAGGAATCTCTAGCCCAGGAGCTAGAAGTGACTATGCGAGAAGTTACTGCTCAGAACATTTCTCACTTTTTGTCCCTCTTGCCCCCATGGCAGGTCATACTGAGACCCCGCTGTGCTACGTGGGGTATATGGCTCATCACAGTTTAAAATTAATGGTTACATTTACTCAATTTCAAGAAAGTGTTTTCACATTTAAGGACTGAAATCCTTACTGAAGTATTATACTAGTTAACCAACTGACTTATATTTCAACAACAAAAAAATCACTTCTCTGCATGTCACAACTAAGAGTGATCTGAATGGTTTATCTTTAATAAGTAAGTCTCAAGATTGCTTGAGCCCAGGAGGTTAAGGCTGCAGTGAGCTTTGATCACGCCACTGTGCTCCAACCTGGGTGACACAGGGAGACCCCATCTCTAAACCAATTTGAAAAAAATTAAAAAATCATTAGAACTTAAGGCTTTCATCTGTTTTTGCTCCTGCTTTTTGTATCCTATTTTATTCCTCACTGTTCTTTCTTTCCTTTAACTACAGAACAGAATTAAAGAGAATATTAAATTTTTTCTGTATTCAACAACATTCATAATCTGTTCTCCATTCTTTTTTAATCATCTGATCATCTCCCCCTATTTGCCATGCCTGCACTGGCAGTCACCTTTCACAAGATTTTTTAAAGGTGCCCTGTTTACCTTGAACTTTAAAATTTATGAAAAGAAGCTGTTTGTTGTGAGAATATGGCAATATTAAAAAACAGATTTTTGGCTGGGCGTGGTGGCTTACGCCTGTAATCCTAGCACTTTGGGAGGCCGAGGCGGGCGGATCACGAGGTGAGGAGATCGAGACCATCCTGGCTAACACAGTGAAACCCCATCTCTACTAAAAAAAATACAGGGAATTAGATGGGTATGGTGGTGGGCACCTGTAGTCCCAGCTACTCGGGAGGCTGAGGCAGGAGAACTGCTTGAACCCGGGAGGTGGAGGTTGCAGTGAGCCGAGATCGCGCCACTGCACTCCAGCCTGGGCGACAGAGCCAGACTCCATCTCGAAAAAAAAAAATTTTTTTTTTTTAATTTAAAAAACAGATTTTTATCTATACTTTGTAAATACCTGGGTTTTTCTGATAAGTGTAAGGGCTCATGTTATTATTGTGAATTAATTTTTTTTTTTACCAAACATCAATTTTTTTCTTAGATAATGTGAGATGAGGATTTTCATACATAATAAATCCATTTAGTCTGCCTGTAAATTACTTTGGGATTAAGTCATTTCAGAAAACTGTGCTAAGAAAGCTATGACTGTGATGCATCCATTTTTGTTATAAACTATCTGATAAATGCATAACTGATTTTATAGATTATTTTCACTATAAAATTCAAATATTCTAATCCAAAATGGAGGTTGTTACTAAGAATAAAAGACACTATCTTTGGTGATTAAACACAATCATTTTAAAAATGTTTAATTGACAAGTAATAATTATATATATTTATGGGAGACAATGTGAAGTTTTGATATATTTTTATGCTGTGGAATGATTACATCAAGCTGATTAACAAAGCTGCCACCTCACATACTGACCATTTTTTTGTGGTGAAAACATTTAAAATCTCATCCTTTAGCAAGTTTGAAACATACAATGCATTTTTATTATAGTCACCATTCTGCACAACAGACCACTAAAGCTTATTCCTCTTGCCTAATTAAAATTGTGTACTCTTTGATCAACATCTCCTCCTTCCCTTTCCATCTCCCTCCCTCAGCCTCTGGCAACCACTATTCTACTCTCTACTTCTGTGAGTTCAACCTTTAAAAATAATTCTTATAGAAATTCTCTTTTTCTACTACACTTCTTCAAGAAATGTCCTCCCACATATACTACTTTTAAATTAATCTGTGGAATTCCAAAACAACAATTAATATGATTAATCATTTTTGGGAAAACTTGTACAAGCATAGAAAAAATGATGACTACTTGATCTTCATTAAACATATTAAGAGTTTACAGATTTGGGGAATATATATATTAATAGTTAATATAACTCAATGTAATTTTGTCATCAACTAGATTATAATATAATTTCATACTGCATTAAAAAGTCTATTTGAAAGGATACCAAATTCTCTATTAAGATTTTTTTTTATAGAAACCACATTTTGGGGAAAAACAGAGAAAAAATTCTAAGTAATAAATACATCCTCACTTTAGTACATAAGAAATAAATTTTTAACGTAGTGTATTCTTTAAGATAGGTGGTTAATTTTATCTTGGGTGAACCAAGACATTATTAGAATTATGTTGAATTGTTTATATGGTTTCCCTTCTCTATGCAACCATGTTATGAAGTAATATATGACTTGTATTTCTGCACTGAAGCCTATGGTAAGTTAAACAATATATTTTCTATTTGACTTAAAATACCTCTTTTTAACTGAGAGAGACCCAGACAAACAGGCATTTTGTACAAGCATGAGTTGTTGCTTATTCATGAGTAAAACCACAGGTCGTCAAGTCTATAAAGTAATGTGGGCTTCATTCAGCTCTGACTTTACTTCTCAGCCATGGCACTCATGCACGGTGGCCAAGGAGGGACACAAGGGGCATAAATCTCTCAACAGAGCACATGTTTTATAGTTTTTCAAACGAATCCTCCATTTCTCATATTAAATTCACATGTGGTGTGTGTGTGTAAGTTCATGGACAATTTCCAAGGCACTGGGCTACTAGAAAAAGTTTCTAGGGGGAGCTTACAACCACTGCAATTACCCCTTTTGTGTTCTAGGAAGAATACAGAAAGAACGGACTATTCCACAGGTCAGAGGGGAAACTCCCAATTGCCTTTCAGGTAACTTTAATCCTGCAAGTTATTTATAAAATTATGTCTTTCTTTGGATAAAAGAAGCAAAAGAAAAAAGAAGAGGTAATTTTTCTTTGCTTTAAAAATATTAAATGACAAGGAGCATCTATTTAGTATATTCAAGTATACTTTTTTCTTCTTATAGGAATTGGCTTGATTTTCCCTTCCTTGCCTTTAACCACAAAAGCAGTATTACTACCAAGTTTCCTAGCATTTTTGTATCACATTTCCTTGGTCATATGGAGCTATTTTATATGTCTTACATAAAAATAAGTAATTCCAATACTCTCTAAAATAATTAGGGAACAAACCACAGAGAAAACATCTATATAAAATATATAAACATCTATAGAGATAACAGATTTACAAATAAGCCTGAGTTTCTAAATAAGAAAGCGTGTCAAAAGAAAGTCAATTACTTAAAAATCATATTACAACATTAGCAGACAATGGAAGTGCAGAAGATGTAACAGACCTTACTTTTAGCATAGTAGCTCATGAATTCTCATTTGAAAAATGAATTCAAATTAGCTACAATAGGAGAGTTCTCATCTGCACTAAAATAGCATGAAGGGTTGTAAAGGGAAGGTAATGATGAATGGCAATGTATTGAATCATAGATTTTTTTTTTGAAATCTTGCTCCAAAATTTTGAAAAATTTGAAAATTTTTGAAAAATTGCTCCAAAATCCAATGGATTTTAAAGTACTTAAGATACCAAACTATTTATATGATCACCTGTGATGAAAGAAAGAAAGGAAGGAAAAAGGAAAAGAAAGAAGCAAAAAAAGTGAGGGGAGAATAGAGGTTCCTAGGCAGGCTTTATGTGTTTCTTGCATACATTCATAGCATGAGCATTGCTCCAACAGCAAACCCTGTCTGTGAGATTTATATCCTATAACGCATATGATAGCAAAGCATAACATTAAATATTAGATGTTTATCCAGTATTAGTCCTCCTGTTTCTCATATTATTGCCATATATAAAGTAACAGGTATATCAAGATTCATAGTATAGAATAGAAACAAATAAAAAAGAAAATTAGATACCAATTACCGTTAATAAGTTAACACATACTAAATTTTTACTATGTGTTAGGTACTCTAAGACTTTAATCCTGAAATCTTACTTCATCCTGAAATAATTAAGAGTAAGTACCATTATTATTTCCATTTTAAATAAAAATAAATCATGTTCTTTTCTTTCCACATTCCAGTAAATTGCAAAGCTAGAACTGAAATAAAAGACTACCAAACTCAGGCTGGGCGTGGTGGCTCATGTCTGTAATCCCAGCACTTTGGGAGGTTGAGGTGGGAGGATTGCTTGAGCCCAGGGAGGATTGCTTGAGCTCAGCCTGGGCAGCAAGGTGAAACCCCATCTCTACAAAAGATACAGAAATTAGCTGGGTGTAGTAGCACACACCTGTAGTCCTAGCTGCTTGGGAAGCTGAGGCGGGAGGATCACCTGAACCCAGGAAGTCAAGGATGCAGTGAGCTGTGATCGTGCCACTACACTCCAGCCTGGGTGACACAAAGAGACGTGTCTCAAAAAAAAAAAAAAAAAAAAAAAAAAAAAAAAAAAAAAAAAAAGTCAACCAAACCCTAATACTCCTTTCACTATACTACTTTGCTATTATTATTATTATTGTCATTATAATGACAATAATGTCATGCTTAATTTCATGGGATTAACAGGGAAACAGAAACATGAACATATTAATAAAATGTCAACAACATGGTCTGAATAGTCATGTTTATGACAATAATCCGAGCTATGCTGAAGGAACAATGCCTCCCATGATTGCCACATGTGTGAAGTCCTGACTCTGATTCAGCCACCATGTCAGTTCACTTCTAGGTGGAGCATCTCTAAACTTCACCATCTGATGCGATTGATACAAATGAAGACAATGAGATTTGGAGAGTCTAAGAAACTTCTCCAAGGTAGTTGTGGCAGAATCAGGATTTAAACCTGGGTGTTCTGATTTGAAAGATCTTGCATATAAACACTCCTAGATAGAGCTTTTCATAACTGGATGCACAATAAATTGCACAGATTCTAATTGACTTAGAACTTCAGAGAAGGGGAAATAACTCTTGGCTGGAAGGGCCAAGGACGGCTTTTAGGCAAGAGAAAGGTTTTATTCAGAACTTTGAAAAATTCATAGAAGTAGTGGACAGAGTGGAGCAAAGGGACAGTATGCCTTGTATTATCTTATAGTTCTGGAGGTCAGAAGTCCAAAATCAGCCTCCCTGGGCTAAAGTCAAGGTACCAGCAGGGCTGGTTCCTTCTGAAGACTCTGAAAGGAGAATCAGTTTCCCTTCCTTTTTCAACTTCCTTAGCTCAGGATCCCTTTCTTGTATCACTCCAGTCTCTTGCTTCTGTCATCATGTATTAACTCTGATTCTCCTTCCTTCTCTTTTGAAGTCCCTTTTGATGACACTTGGCCCACCTGTATAATCCAGAATAATCTTCCCATCTCAAGATCTTTAATTTAGGCACATCTGCAAAGTTCCTTTGCCAAATAAGATACCCTATTCCCAGACCCTGAGGACAAGCACATGGACATCTTTGGGGGCATATTTTCAGTGTACCATAAGGTAGGACAGCCATAAGGTTCACACAGCCTGATAGCCCTCCTTGGCCAATTGAAGACAAGTGAGAAAACAGGGAAGTAGCATGATTAAAGTAATATTTTTGGTCAAGTAATCTGGAGTTTAACTGGCAACTCATCTATAACAGTGGTTCTCAAAAATTAGTGTATAAAAACACATTTTGTGTTTGTTATAACACAGAGGTTCCTGGGCCTCTTCATCACTGGATCTGTGATGAAGATACAGTATTTATGAGTCTGTGGTGGAGTCCAGGAATCTTCTTTAAACAATCCCCACAGATGATTCTGATGCAAGTGGTCTAAGTCCAAGACCACAGTTTGGGAAATGCTGGGCTATGACATGTAAACGTCTTCATAAATCTACATTCACTCTTTCCCCAGTCTATGAGGGGAATGAGGTCAGGACTTTAAAAAAAAAAGTGCAAATCAAAAGTGTATTTTAAGCTTGTTTACACACTAGTTTGTTTGTAAGATTTATCACAAACCTAAAATAATAACACTGCAACAAAATTCACTCTTTTAAGCATAAAGGAAAAAAAAAGTTACCTGTTTCTGATAAAGGGGAAGAAGACATCCAAGAACTGCACATCTCACTGACTGAATACTTACTATGTGCTGAGTACTGTTCTAAACACTATATAATATTAATTTTTAAAATCCTCACAGTAACCCTACATGTTGATGTTATCATCTCTGTTTTTACGGATTAGAAAGCTGAGGTGTAGATAAAATATGGAAATAATGGAAAATAGCTTTTCCATTATCACATAGGTAGGAAATGATAGAACCTCTATTTGGTTATTGTCTGTCTGGCTTCTAAATTCATACACTTTTGACTTTGCTGCTTTGTCTTCCAAGGAATGCTGACCTACAGGAGACTAACTACTCAAAAACTTAAATATAAAATCTACAATCATTTAATAGATATTCCTGATTCTTTTTAAGAAGAAGCAATAGGTATTGAGAGAGGGAAAAGCAATGGACTTAGAGCTAGAAGTTGAGATTTTCTTCTGATTTGGAGCCCACTATCTCTGGGACCTTGAACAAATCCCTTAATCTCCATGGTCTGCATTTTCTCAGACTGAAAATAAGAAGACGAGACAAACTAATCTGTAAAATATCTTATCATTCTACATTTCTAGGAGTTTTACGAGTATAGTAATTATGACTCACATATCACTCCGCACTGATGATAGCACGGATTCCTCATAAAAGGAATTCTACATGTTAGCAGAAACCTCTTTGGCTGAAAAATGGCTAAGTAGGAAAGAAACTGCAGAAAATCACAAGGTCAAACCCCCATCTAGAATCTGTGGGAACAAGGGAAAAGAAAATAGCCTTTGCAATCACTTTTTCCAAGGACTCAGCAACACAAATAACATGATATAAGTGAGAACCATGGAGGAAGCAAAAATGCCCCTAGAACAGGCAACAATTAATTTGGTAGATTCAAAACTTAAACAAATGCACTAATTCATAGAGAAGTCATTTTCTGGGAGTTTTGTCATCTGTCTTTTTAAGTATAATGTAAAAAAGCATTGTAATACCTGAGTATCCATTCCATGGCAGGTTAAAAGCAGCTAACTTGCCAGAAGGTTAAGTGGACTGTGCACTTATAGCAGTAAAAAGCAATGGAGATGATACTAAAACTACAAAAAGTTGATACACTGTGACTCAAAAGCACAGTGTCTGCAGTTCCTCAGAATGGGACAAAGGACACTGCCAGACGCCACATGGTGGCATGATGACGAGCACTGCCTTGCATGCATGCCTAACAGATATGGCGGCGGGTCACCTGTCTAACATTGACTCAAATGTTTGCTGAGTCCCCACCAGAGTTTAGTGTACATATCAGGCATAGAAAGGATGAGGATGAAGGGACATATGAGATTTTGCCAAATTATTCGATGACCTGAGACACTGGTGATAAACTCCAGCTCTGTGGTCTCAAGACAGGAGGCCCCAAGTCTGGGGTGTCAGTCCCTGAGTAAGTGCCTCAGGAGCTGTCTAGAGAACTGCCTGCATTAGAGGGTTCTAGAGCTGGTGCTGAGAGAGTGACACTGCACTATCCAATCCCTGAGGAGTTGTTTGAGAAAGCAAAGGAGTTACCAGAGAGGCAAGAGAGGAACCTATGGGAGCTACCCACAAAGGGCTCACTGGGCCAACACTGCCAAGAATAGGTGCCACCTTCACAGAGAAGAATCTCTAAGCAAGAGGCCACAAAATTAGGACTTTAAAAGTGCAAGGCTATGGAGTCACATAGACATGGCTTTGAATCCTGGCTTGGCTTGGCCATTTAGTATCCAGGTTTTTCATTAGCCAAATATCTATATCATCTCATTGTTAAGAGAATTAAATGGAATATTGCTGGTATATAGCTGAACTTTGGTTATTAATTTTTTTCCTGTTACTTCATCATTACTGAAGAATATTGGGATGTACTCAGAGAAACCCATGAGAGAGGGGCTTCTGAGCCTAGTTATCTTTGGAAACAGCAGGTAGAATGGAAACAGCAAGGGATGCCTAATGCAGAGAGATCTCTGCCTCTGTCTTCCACCTCAATGAGCATTGTCAGTCTTTCAAAATATGCCTCACAGTGAAGACAGAATACTTTTCCATCAGAAAAGTTGGTCTAAATATCTGAACGGGAATTCAGATTCCTGCTGGTTCAGGGCAAGATTAGAATTTTTCCATTTAGACTGCAGGTTCTAAGGAAGTAGAATTATATCTTATCTATTTATGCCCCACAGATCCCAACAAATAGGAGATTCTCAGTAAACAGTTATTGAATGAAGAAATAAATAAATGCTAAATATAAATACCTCTACCTCTCTCCATTTTTCCATTGACAGCATTTTATATCCATGTTTGAACTATTTCTTAGGAGTTATTTTTATAAAACAAAATTAAACTATCTTTACATTTCAATACAAAAAGAGCAATTGATATACAATAGCAGGCTTAAAATGGAACCTATAATGGAAGCTGAGGAGAAACTATCATTTGTTTAGTCTCTCCTTGTCTAGGTACCCCAAATGCATGAAAGTATTTCAAATAAGACCGTAAGATGGAGCAGAGGCTGGGTGCGGTGGCTCACGCCTCTAATCCCAGCACTTTGGGAGGCTGAGGTGGGCGGATCACGAGGTCAAGAGATTGAGACCATCCTGGCCAACATGGTGAAACCCCGTCTCTACTAAAAATACAAAAATTAGCCAGGCATGGTGGCACGTACCTGTAGTCCCAGCTACTCGGGAGGCTGAGGCAGGAGAATCACTTGAACCTGGGAGGTGGAGGTTGCAGTAAGCGGAGATCACACTACTGCACTCCAGTCTGGCGACAGAGCGAGACTCTGTCAAAAAAAAAAAAAAAAAAAAAAGAGCAGAAAGGAAGAATCTCAAGACCTGGCTTAGCTCCTCAATCTCCAATTGAAAACCAAGATAAAAGGAATGCAGCTGCTGCTTAATGCCACCAACTGCAGGTGGAAAACTGGCAAGCAGAACATGCAGACCAGCAAAGGGAGAGGCATACATCATAACATAATTAACTATTCATAACTTCTTAGGATCAACTTGGAGGAACTTTCTTAGAAGAACATGAATTTCTAATGGAATTTAGAATCAGTAAATACTGACTGCCAAGGGAACCTCAGTTTCTCAGGAAAGTCACTCAAGGCAAATTTTTAGCAATACAGGGTAAACTCTTCACCCAAAGTCAATTTGTAAGAATGTAAATAATAAACCTCATGCATGAGGCATGTGTGCTTTGGGGTGGCCATAGAGGGTGGGATCCTTGCCCTCTTAGACATATGCAGGTAATGACTGGCATATGATGTTTGGGAGAAAGAGTTGTGTGAGGTCATACCGTGGAAGACTCCAAGGCAGAAATCCAACTACTCTTGGTAGTACTGTACCGTAAAAGCTGAGTGAATATTCTACTAAACAAATGGTCCTTAATAAATAAATTTTTCAAACACCTCCTTAGTTCTAGGAATATTTTTCCTGCTTTTGGGAATGCATTCATGGTACATAAACAAAAGAATTCACTCGATTTTTATTTCTGTGGCTTAGATGGATGATAACAAAAATCTACAGGCAGCCTCATGGAGAGCGATTCTAAACTAATGATTCAATTTATGTTGTGCCTATCACCCCTTAAATACATGGTTAATGCTAAGATTGAGAGCCCCAAGGCCCTAGATAAATGAATAAAGGCTTTATTAAAGACTGTACCAAAAATAAGTGTTCCCATAGTGACAATACATGTGTTATTTTCTAAAATAACATCCAAGAATGTTCTCTCATGATATGTTATTTGGTAATTAATTCCTGTGAAATCTAGAGTGGTCACCCATTTCTCTTTTCAAAATATTTAAAAATTTTTTGACACATAATAATTGTACATATTTATGAAATACAGTATGTTTCAATACAAGTATATGTTGTATAATAATCAAATCAGAGTAATTAGCATATCCATCACCTTAAAATTTATCATTTCTTTATGGTGGGAACATAAAAATTCCCTTCTTCTAGCAATTTTGAGATATACAATAACTTAATGTTGATTGGCTCAACCATTCCTCTTAAGCAGGCCATTTACAACATGGGTGAAAGAAGACTAGGTGTTAGACATTCAAATTGTCTAGATTTGCTCAAACTAAATAACTGGCACTTCCTGCTGTGACACAGTTTGTGAAGCTCATCAGATTATGCCAGTGAGATTCCACTACATGGGGATTATGACTCACATTTTGTCAATAATCAGAAACATGCTCACAAATGAATTTCAGCATCTTTGAGAATTATTATCACTCCCTCCATTAGAATGCAAACTCCATAGAAGCTCTGTTTTCCCCATCCCTGGAAGACTCTTTGGCATGCAGTAGGTGTTTAATAAACATTGTGTGGATCAAATGCATAATTGAATTTAAGTTGCTGCTTTGAGATGGCATTGAGGAAAGTGGTTAAAGATGAGCAAAAAGTTTATACGTCACTTTATGAATACACATCCCTGCAATCTGTTCTCTAAAGGGTGCTTTTGTGACAACACAATCTTCTCTCTTATCTCACCAAAGTTGAATGCTTCTCTCAAATGTCAGAAAACCTAAATATGACAGTTCATGTCTGACATCCAACATCCACTTAATAGATAGTAATTAAACACCTACTATATATGGCCATATGTCACTAAACCAGTCTTACCTGTGTAAAAAGAAAAAATTCAATCTTCTGTACAAAATATGGTACCCAGGATTAATTGATAAAAAGTAAAGCTTCTCCTGAAACAATTAAAGGCTATGAAGAAGCCCCTAGAGCCAGGTTTCGCCCACTGCTTTAGGTATTACAAAAGCCAAATGAATATTCAGCTAAGCAAATGAACTTAAAACCAGCAATTAAAACAAAAGCCTCCTTGATGCTAAGAATTTTTTCATGCTAATATGGTAATTCATTTATAAGGAAGCAGATAAAAAGTATGACCACACATACTATGCCTTACACATCCAAATAATTGCTTTCCTGTATGAAATAGTCACTTTGTGAAGTTATGCATTTATTCTCATGAACAGCCATTTAAATATTTCAGAATCAATTTTTACTTTTTTCAGAAGTATGTCCTATTCTTTTAAGTAAACTTAAGGGACAAATTTTATTTTGGGGGGCTGTGAAAAATCAGTTGGAATTCCTTATGATAAACAACATAAATAATCAAGATGAGCAATGACATTTGAGTTAAGAACAAGATGCAACTATAACGTATTAGGAATTTTTATGTGGCTCATAACTTGATTACAAAGGCAAATTGTAGAAGAGGAACTCTATAATATTATCACTGGCATAAGTAGAAAGCTTATTAGAGTGATTATTGTTAAGATCAACAGTAAAAAGTATAACGTAAGTATCAATCACAAACATTTGAATTTTGATATACATAACAAATGAAAATTATTATATGTAGATACAATATTTCTTAAAAGATGAAAAATGGAGATTATATTATTCAGATTTTATAAAATAATTATCCTAGTTAGTATCGGAATATCATTAGAATTTCGTAGCACTGAATTTCTCTAATTATCATTAAAATACCATAGTATAAAACCAAATATTATCTTAAGATACTTTATAAGTGTCATGTTTTAAATGATTTTCCTTTTTAAAATTTAGAGGCATCCATATTTCTAGGTAAATTACATGTCCATCTTTTTTGTTTCAGTCAGCGACCAAGGAGGCTCACTATTTATGAAGGCATGAGCTGACTTCAGAAAACTTTAGAATTGGCTCCTTCTGCTCATTCCTGTATTTTCAACCTGTGCTTCGTGATCTTGTCTGAATTTCTGTACCAAGAAAGTCTTTGTAATAATCCAGGGCAAACATTTTTATTGAGAGCCTACAGCATAACAAGCCTCTGTAACTGTGCCTAGCAGCCAAAGTTTGCAAGGTAAAAAAACCCAGATTCCCTTAGGGATTTGGCCAAGGATTTGGGCTTGGTTATACTGTGAATGCACTCAGGTATGTAACCGTGGCCATTCTGTGTGCTACAAACACTGAGTGAGTTCTTCAGTGATCTCACCAGCAGGTACAGGGACTGGAGTTACTCCTCATCCTGCAATTACTTGCCTGAAATTGGCCAGGCTACGGATAAATAACACTCTCACTTACCTCTGTCAAATTAAATAAATATTCACTAATAAATAGTTTGCATGCACTTCTTTATAACACAACATTTAAACACCAATTTTGGTCCCAATTGAAAGACAATTTATGACAGGAACAAATACTATGTTATTTAGCTTAACTGTATAATTTTAGAATTCTTGCCTACATTAAAAAAATCTCATCCAGTTTACAAAAAACAATTGGCTCACAGAGGCTATATATTTATTTTTGTTTGCCCATTTCCTTTATTATCTCCTGTTAGAAACAATTTCTAGCATTGATTTGTTTATTCTAAATATGATGAGAAAAATCCATCAGATTTATTTTCCAGACTCCCTGGTGCCCATGAATATGATCTTCAAGATATTAAGAGGAAATCAAGTTTTTGCTATTTTTGAACTGCCTTGACATTAGCAGTTATCATTTAGAAACTGACGGAAATTAGCCAGTATATGAAGGAGTTCTGACATGTATCAGCTGACAATTAAACTGGTCAGATGGTCATCAGTGAAAGCACTTTAGCTATCAAACAATACCCAAGGTAACTATCCATACTCATGATAAAAAGATATTTTCATGTCCTTTTGTAACCCACACAATATTAAGCATGAATTATATAAGCAACTGTTCCTAAGCCATATCAGAGAGAAAAGGAAAAGCAGAGTATGTAACAATATTGCATGGGATGTGTTATACAGGCTTTTTTTTTTTTTTCAGTTTAGTGGAGGATCCATTTCCATCTTGAACTCCAAAGATGGTATGAGCCTTTCTACCAAAAGGGTTATGACAAGCTCCTCCATTGCTACAGATCAGAGACAAGAACTTTACAAATAAAGAACACAGCAGGTATTGCAGCATTGCACAATGATGGGTAATGCTTTAGAGAGCATAAAGTATGGAATCTAGGAAATTCTTACAAACATAGTAGTTGATATGAACTTAATATCTAAGATAGTTAATTAGGTGGAGATTAAGACTTAGTAAGAAGAGGCCTTCAACAACAAATGGACTCACTAGGAACATATGTCTCTATGTTGCTCAGAATCTGCTCCACAGCAGTTGTAATTGTTGTTACAGAGAAATAAATGAAGTCTGTGTAATGGGTAAGGACACATAGGTGAGCTAACATTTGAGTTGAGATTCAAAGAATGAATGGCATTTTATCTTGCATGTAGGGGAAAGGGAAACTCATTCCAGTTAGGGAAATGAGATGAAAAAGGCATAACTCCGGATGGAAGTGCATAACTCTCTCAACACAACACAGGATCCAGGTAGACTGTATTTAGGATTTTGGAAATGATACGGGATGAAGCTAGAAAGGCAAGAGAGTCTGCACTTAAAGGTCTGGGAATATCATCTTAAGTGGTTAAGTTTTACTCTACTGTAAAGGAGAAGCCTGAGAAGGGCAGTGACATAAGCCTATCTAGTCTCCATGCCCCTCTCTAAGACAAAGAACCCTCTGTGGGCTTCAAGCACTTATTCCTTTAGCCTAGAATAGATGCATAAAAGGAACTTAACTGATGTTCTCTTGTTGGTTAATGAAGATTTGTATCAGTTGCTTATTTTAGCAAATCTTGGCTGACAATATGGAATATTGACTGGAGAAGAGAGAGGCCAGAGGCACCAGAACTACTAGGAGATCACTGCAACTCCTGGGAAAACTCAAGTCATTCTATGAACCAAGATGATTTGGAAGGTGGATATGAAAAAAAATTGTAGAAGCCAAATTAATAGAATTTGGTGATTGGTTGGACTTCTGATGAAGGTAGAAAATTTTTGTAACTCAGATGAACAGGTTGATGGGATGGTGATGCTTCTCTCAAAGATAGGAAAAGCCTTTCAGAGGTGAACTTATGATGGCTGGGGAAGGGTGGTGCAGGAAGAAAAGGAAAGAGTCATGTTTGGGACGCCTGGAGTTCAAAATGCCTGTTTGGCTTTCATGTGGAAACATCCGAAATGGAGCTGGGGCTTAAAAGTCAGCCAGAGATGTTAGCAAGCCAAGATGTTTGCTTGGATTTCAAATGTGTAACTTGATATTAGGAATTGCATCTCTGACTAAGCTGCAAACCCAACCAGCATTTTTATATCTACCTCCTGCTGTGTGACTTTAAGCATGTATTCATTTATTTATTATGTACATATTACTGAGCACCTAAAATACATCAGGCACAGTTTTGGGTCTGGGAATGCAGCAAACAGGAGAGAGAAAGTTTTTGTTGCCACGTAGATTATCTTCCAAGGGACGACTGACCAAAACTAAGTAACTAATAAACATCTATTTTTAGAAGGTATATACAGGTGGTGATATAAAATTGTTTTACTGCTCATCTGAGTCTTAATTATGACTCATTATGTGGTTATGCATGAAGTTAATAAAGTTTTTCTTATGCAGAAGTATAAGGGAGTACAGAGTGAAGTAACAGGAGGAGGTAGTAAAGCAAAAAATTATTGAGCTTTCATCCAGAGAGGGTACTCCAAGTGAGCTTGTCAAGAAAACCTATTGGTGTTCTATTAGTTGCTGACATTTTTTCCCAACTGTCATTATGGTCATAATTTAACACAAAGAATGATGATGTTATCGTATATCCACCCAGGCTGAGAATGTGTCAGAGATGAGCTTTCAAAGGTAGTTCCAAGCGGCTACTACCTGAGGTAAATCTTACACAAAATAAATTAAATCTTATTAGATTCAAAGATTGACAACAGTGACAAACAGATTCAAGTATTTTAAAGCTGGTCTTGCTTTTAGGATTCAGAGGTGTTCATTCGTATGCTAGGCTTGCTGCTGCATGCTACTCATTTCAGAGTATATATTCTCTTTCCTTCTTGAAGCGCCTTCTTCCCCTGACTTCTTAAACCTTGGACTCTATGAATTTCTGTCTGTGACAATTCCTTTGCTATTTCTTTGTAAGTTCATTCTCTTCTTCCAAGCCTATAAATGTAGGTGTTCCCCAGGGTTTTATTCTAGATCTGTTTCTCATTTTATGTCAAACTCTTTCCTAGGTAATCTATCCATTCTTCATTCATTCATTCATTCCTAAAACAAACATGTATTCAGTACCTCCTGTATACCAGCACTGTTCCATGCATTTGAATACATCAGTGAACAAAACAGATAAAATCCCTGTCTACAGAGAACTGAAACTGTAGCATATTTTGATTACTACACATATGCTTTGACCTCCAAGTTTATATTTCCAGTCCATCTGTTCTCTGAGCTCCAGATTCATTCACTGACTGATTCTCCACTTGGATGTTTCAGAAGCATCTCAAATTCAGCATGGCCAAAATGGAACTGTCAAGTTGGGGATAAAATTGTGAGTCCAATGTTTTCCACTTCTAAAATGGCACCAACTTCCTTCCATCTGAAAAACCCAGAAATGTAGAAGAAATCCTTGTCCCAACAAATTCATTCTTAAAGATCAATCCGCTTCTCTCCAACTCCACTGTCACCTTCCCAAATCTAGCGTAATTTATCACCTGGGACCTTTGGATAGGTCTCCCTGCACCTACACTTTCCCTACTCCAATTCTCCACAGTCAGATGATTTTAAAAATGCAGATCAAATCATGTCAGCCCTTTAGGATAAAGGCCAAAATCCTTCGCAGAGTCCACCAGACCTTGTATGATTTGGCTTCCCTCTACCTCTCTCATCTCCCCAGGCACCACTCTCATGTGTCATCTCTAGCTTCGGCTTTCTTTCAGATTCTCAAATGCACCAAGTACTTTGCACATGTTGTTCCTTTATGCTTCTTTTCAAGGGGTTAACTCTTTTTTGTCAGTCTGCTACTGCTGCCATAACAAAATGGCACAGACTGGGTAGCTTAAACAACAGAAATTTAATTTCTCACATTTCTGAAGGCTGGAAGTCCAAGATCATGGTGTTGGCAGGGTTGGTTTCTCCTGAGGCCTCTCTGCTTGGTTTGTAAATGGCTACTTCTTGCTGTGTACTCACATGGTCTTTTCTCTGTGTACATTTATTCTTAATGTCTCTTCTTCTTCTGATAAGGAGGACACCAGTCCTATTGGATTAAGGCCCCACTCTTACAACCTCATTTTACCTTAGTTACTTCTTTGAAGTCCCTATTTCCAAACACAGTCACATGGGGAATTAATTTCCACATATTTGCTAATTTTCCATGATTCTTTCTCTTATTGATTTCTAGTTTCCTACTACTATGGTCAGAAAAGATATTCAATATGATTTGGATCTTAATTTTGATCTTGTTTTGTGGCCTAACCTAATATCTATTCTGCAGAATGTTCTGTGTATACTTCAGAAGAATGTATATCCTGTTGCTGTTGGGTAGAATGTTCTGTATATGTCTGTTAGGTCCATTTGGCCCAAAGTATAATTCAAGTCCAATGTTTCCTTATTGACTTCATGTCTGAATGATATGTCCAATGTTAAAAGTGGGGTATTGATGTCCCCCACTATTATTTTGTTGCAGTCTATGTCTCCCTTCAAGTCTCTTCATGTCTGATTTATATATTTAGATGCTCCAATGTTGGGTGCATATGTATTTACAATTGCTACATTTTCTTAATGAACTGACCCTTTTATCACCACATAATAGCCTTCTTTGTCTCTTTTTACAGTTTTTGACCCAAAGTCTATTTTGTCTGAAATAAGTATAGCTACCCCTCTTCTCCTTTTATTTCCATTGGCATGTAATAATTTATCCCATTCCTGCACTTTCAGTCTGAGTGTATTTTAAGGTGAAATTAGTCTCTTGTAGGCAGCATACAGTTGGGTCTTGTTTTGTTTTGCTTTTAAAATTTTTTAACCCAGTCATCCACTCTATGCCTTTTGATTGGATAATTTAATCCATTTACATTCAAAGTAATTACTGAATGGTAAGAACTTACCAATGCCAGCTTATTAATTGATTTCTGATTGCTACATTGAGAGTTAAATAAATTTTGTATTTTGGGGGGACACAATTCAGTTCTTAACAGAAGCTTCCCCTGATTCCCTTGGGTAGGCTTCCAGTTGTCCATTCTCTTAACATCTTGTATTTGTTACAGTGCACTTTCACCATTTGTAATAACAAGCACTGTTTGCCATGTAGAAGACCAGGCCTTTTCCTATCTCACTGACCTTATCTGTTACCATTCTTTCCCTCACTCACTCCATTCCTCTCTAAACATGTTATCTCAACCCCTCAAATTTTCTGTGCCCTTATATAGCTTTATTTTTCTTCATAGCACCACCTGCCATGATAATATTTACTTATTTGTTTATTTGCTTACAGTTTAATTTGTGCACCAGAATGTAAGATTCATGGGTTCAGGTACTATATTCCACAAATCTAGTACAGATTCATAACACAGGGAGCGCTCAATATACATTTTTTAAATAAATTAATGGGTGTATTTATTTGTATGGTTATTTGATTCTTACTGTTTTTTCCACCAGAGGGTAATGTCTGTAATACAGGAAGAATGTCTGTTATGCTCACCAGTGACTTGGCGCTTAAGATCTAGTGGCTAGCACGTGGTGTGTTCTTAGTAAATATTTGTTAAATGAAAGAAAAATAAAGCAAAAGGAGTGAAAGTTTATAGAAAACATCTTGAAACAATTTGCAGAACATGAAGAGAAGTTGTAGCCATTTCTAGTGATTTCACAATTCATTTTGACTTAGCAGGGGTATACCCTCAGTTTAAGCATGTCTTTTCTGGGCCAAATCTCTGTTAGGGGCCATAAAACCGCCGTCAGAGTGTTATGTAAATTACAGGAGAAAAGAGAATAACAGAATTTATATTTCTAGAAATATTTCCTCTCCAAGGATCAAGTGTAACCCTAGACTGTTATTTTTTTGGATGGTCCTTTAGTTCACTAATGAATGGGATTCCAAGACCAAATTATTTGGATGTTTTGTATGGATTGAAATAAATGTCCTAAAAACAAGGCAATAAAAGCACACTTTGAGAATAACTTCTAGTTCAAACCAAGTATTATTAAGAAAGTAGATATATTTTCTATGCATGTTTCATTTTTAGAGAAACTTAAAAGGAAGGAAAACTGATCGCTGGGCATGGTGCCTCATGCCTGTAATCCCAGCACCTTTGTGGGGCCAAGGTGGGCGGATCAGTTGAGGACAGGAGTTCAACAAAACTGATCAACATTATATTTAGATTATTTTGGAATTAGTCAAAAAGTAGAAGTAACTTAATAAAAACTATATATATCATATTTGCAAATTTTTAGAGAATTGTTATCTTTCTCTTCCACCATATCATGGTAGGAACCTGATTACTTCCTGAAAAGTACTTGAGCCAAAAGAGTAGTTACACCTATTGCCATTTTGATTTGTTTTTCAACCTAGGGAAAAGTTTGAAAAAAAAAGTATTTGTGGGCTGGGTGCAGCGGCTCACTTTTATAATTCCAGCACTTTAGAAGGCGAAGGGAGGTGGATCACTTGAGCTCAGGAGACCAGGCGGGGCAACATGGCCAGACACCGTCTCTACAAAAAATACAAAAATTAGCTGGGCAGGGTGGTGTGGGCTTATAGTCCCAGCTACTGAGGAGGGTGAGGTGGGAGGGTTGCTTGAGCCCATGAGGCAGAGGTTGTAGTGAGCTGTGGATTGCAGCACTGCACTCCAGCCTGGGCAACAGAGTGAGACCCTGTCCCCACTGCCACCCACCCCAAAAATGTATTTGCTTAATAAGCTCAAATGTAGCTTTTTCTTCTCTTTGCAATAGAGTAAAATTCGAAGTGATTTCATGTCTTTAAGAACATCTAAAAGAAGTTTCCCTTCTAACTTCAAAATTTTTGCCAAAAATTTTCTCCACCCTCTTTTCCATTTCACATCTTAATACATATAATCAAATTTTTCCAAATATTTCTCCACCCTCTTTTCATTTCATATCTTAATACATGTAAAATATGTCTTAATGTGAAAAATTATTTGAAAAAAATAAAATTCATGAAATTTTGTCAGTTTGTTGCAATTAAAATTTAAATAACAAATACATTGGGGAAAACCCAAATAAAAGAAAACCTTATTGTAGGAGGTCATATGATTAAGAAAGTAAAGACTATTCAGAAGTACAGATCTAAGAGTAAATCTAGGAAGAGTAAAGAGAGCTACTATCAAGGATTAATGTGGTCCTACTCTGTTTTGCCCTGGATAGCTGGTGGAAACAAAATCTTTTTAATTCAGATTTCATCAAGACATTCTGGCTTGAGGCAGTGGCTCATGCCTGTAAACCCAACACTTTGGAAGCCAAGGTGGGAGGATTGCTTGAAGCCAGGAGTTCGAGACCAGCCTGCAAAATAAAAAAATTAGCCAGTTGTGGTGGCACCATATGTGGTCCCAGCTACTCAGAAGGCTGATGTAGGAGGGTCTCTTGAACCCAAGATTTCGAGGTTGCAGGGAGCTATGATTGCACCACTGCACTCCAGCCTGGGTGGCAGAGCAAGACTGTCTCAAAATAAAAGAAGTTCTGTGTCTGATGAATGGTTAAACATGTGCACATAAAATTTATAAGTGGGATCTAGTTTACATTCTGTCCTAAGTTAACTATTATCAGGTTAATATATAATTTAAGTTCCAGGAGATTCAAGGATCATGAAATAAATTGAATATTTAAGCATTTTATCTTGGCTATAATTTTTCTCAAGGCAATTTTTGGATAGTTTTCAATATTATGCATTTCAATTAACAAATATAAACTTTGTTTCATTCCCTACTGAATCCAGATATAAAGTATAACAACGTCATTTTTTAAATTCTGAAATAAACATATATGTACACACATATAAGGATAATGCCTGCAGGTGAGGACACAGGACACAATGATCACATACAGAACATCCCTATTATCAATACAAATTAGTACTGATTTATATTAATTATGCTAATATTAATTTGGGCTTTCTGCCTTGATATTTAAAAGAGTATTAATCAACACTGGTCTCTAGTAGGATAGGCAACATTCGTAAAATTCAGATTTGAAATTTAGTAATAAAAATTTTCAATACTTTTAAAAAGCAGGTGGCTTTGTGAATATGCACGCATAGCCAAAAGCATTTATGAAGTAGCTAATTGTCATTTCCAATTGAAAACCTTGGTTGGTGCATATGCCTAAATGGGTATACACACATACACACACTCATAGTTTGTATGATCAAGTTAGCTAAACATCTTTGTCCCTGATATAAAAACCAAGAAACAATTAAGTTAATGAATTTTCCTTAAAAGTATAATACTGGTAGAATGATTATGTTGCCATATGTGTCTTCATGTTTATATATATGAATGAGCATGGAAAATTATTACATGTGGTTCTAAGTATTGTTCTTTTGACAAGAGGGAATAGTAAAGATGATACTTTTTAATCACAGATGGTGTGGATTACTATAGAAAACTATTCTGTTCTTTTTATGAACATTTGCAGTAGTCACAGTCTCCTTTTCAGTTAAATTATGCTTTTGTTTTCATTCAGATATGTAGAAGGCACCTTGATGCTTTCAAGGCCTCTATGACATCACTTTAGGTTGCTATATTAGGAACTGACTAAGGTAAAGAACCTATCACTTAAGGTAGTTAATATTTTGTCATTCACTTAAGCCAATATCAAGAAGTGATTTGGGCATGGGAATAATAAGAAACAAATAGTTCCAGATTGATATTCTTAAGTTGATTAAAAATATGTAAATATATACATTCACATATGGACTCAGATTATTCAATTATAAAATTATGCATATATATGAACATGTTATTCACATAATAAATACTTTAGTATCCACCACAGGGCCATAAGCAAAGCAAGGCATCTTTTAAATTTTAATTGTAACAAGATATTTTATAAAATATTAAATTTATCAGAATCCTTCATCTTACACAGAAAACATCCTTTCCACTTCAGAATTTGTACTCAAAGCATGTTAATGTTTCTGCTTTAATAAAATAAGAAATAATAATGGCTAGATTTAGAGTGGTAGATAAGATGCTTCTGTTTTGATCCATTCAATAATTCATGATAAAAAGAAAAAACATAACTATACTTTGAGTGACATTTTAACCAAATTTCATTTTTATAGTGCTTAATATTTCCGACTTTTGCTGCCTCATTTAATCAAAATTCCAAAATAAATTAACCAGCTCTTCATGCAGCAAAGATTTGTCCAATATTTATTGCAAAATCAATTTATGCAAACATAATACTTCATTTTAATAGTTTATTTTTTCTTTTGTTTAAATGTTCACACACACACACACACACACACACACACACACACAAATCTCATTTCTTTTTGGTAAGAAGCAATACCCAAAAGAATAAATTTTTCTATCTTATACTACACTTCTTATTCTGATAATTTATTTCAGGGAATTTGAGCCTGTCAACATTATAACAATATAACAAATTACCTCCCAGATTAAAGTAATAAGGGTATAAAATCTGACAGCTCTTTTGTGTTAAAAATTAGGTCTGATAATTGCTTTGAAATTTTCTTTCCTACCTTATTTTTTAAAGGGACCACAAAATCCTACAGGGGAAGAGATTACATTTTACAAATTTTGATTTATTGTATTAGCTGTGCTTTAGCAAAACAACAACAACAACAACAACAAAAAAAAACAAAAACAACAACAAAAAACAAAAAAAAATTTGGACAGTAAAACCTCTAGGCATTTTTAAGAATAGTTGCATCAAAATGCTTCAATATGTCAATCTGCACCTACTTAAAGTTTCCTGTTTTAAGAAAGCATGAAGCTTTCACAAAGAAGCAACTTGTATTTCTTTCACTCTATAGAGACAATTCTAACATCTATATCTTGGCAAAGTATATCTGTATTATTCATACATGTCAAACATTGAAAAAAGAATAAATGGATTCAATACAAAGACATATTCTAGCTTTATTTTCTGCGGTTTAACCTATTGATAGCTGACAGACATGCAGTGAATTCTAATGATCCAGGATATCAGTTCTCACAACTTGACTATATAGACTGAAGTGAATAAGCAGTTATTTAGTACGCCCCATGGTGGAAGTATCCAGAATGTCACCACCTCCCTATGTGGTTAAGGGGAATGATGTGTTTGGGATTTGCACTGAACATCAAGGAAAGCATATCAGGTGGAAAAATAGATTAAGCAAAGGCAGAGAGGCAGAAAAGAATAAAAATTATTGGAGAAACACTGACTAGTTCAGTATATTCAGAGCAAAGACACCATGAAAGTATCATATTAGAAATAATTTGAAAGGTGGGCTAAGCTATTGTGTAGTCAGTGGTGTGCCTCCACATTTCTGAACTGAGGGGGGCATAACAAAATTTACAAAGTTAACATTTTCTCTGTAAACAACTTATACATTTAATGCAATAGCATTATAATTATCTTTTAAATGTAATAAACTTAGTGGGGTAGGGAAAGACATAGCATGTTGTTTGCTGTATCACCAAATCAAAAGATTTGCAATAGGATTAAGATACATAAAGATCAGATAGTAACATTCCATGTTTTAAAAGGTAATTCTAAGCAAAGAGGAAACTTTATATTTACATGAATGGAAGTAACATTTTTTTTATCATTTATAACAATTAATATCCCCTTTTTCTTAGGAAAGAACCCATCAAATTATAGAATTTCTATAGGCATATGTCATTCTACATGTGATTTTATTTTTTGCAAAATATTTCATATATCATGCTAAGCAAAGAAAGCCATTACTGCAGTTGCCTAAATTAACTTACTGAGTACCTCTGCATGCAGTCCTGCAGGGTTCTCACCAGGTAATTTCCAAGAAATTGGGGAAAAAAACCAGAGTAATTAATAAAGACAAAGAGAGCATGCACATTGTGAATGTATTATTTAAAGGTTTAAATAATAAACCTGCAAATATTTCAGCTTGCTTTTGGAGGTTTTAGAAAATAATTTTCAAAAATGAATTTAACATGATTTTACTGTTACTCCATAAACAGAGGGAGAAATATTTCTCTAAAGATTTATAATTACACACATAAAAGAGAGGAAAATAGGAAATGACCTTCCCCAAAGCCTGATTTTTGATAATAAAATCATATCTGAAAGTCTGAAGTTCAACCCTAGAACAGAAACTGTTGTTAAAAATTCCAAAACAAAATTAACACCTACGTTAAATGCAGTTATCAGTATTAAGAAAGAACTAAGCTAGGACTCATTTTTATTTTCGTAGAAAAGTATGGTTTTGCCAAATGTTTTAAGGCACACAAAGTATAGCACAAAATATTAGTATTTAAAAGCAGCCATAAGTAAACTATTTAATGAATTTTCCCTTTCTAAAAATCTCATTTTAAGAGAAAATCTCTTGGAATGAGTAGTTTTACAAATTTCACAGGAACAGCAAATATATCAAATGTCTTCATCCTAGGTAATTACTTTCTTTGCAGGGCCATATACATTCTTGCAATCTAGCTCAAAATTGAAGCACACATCACAAATAGAATTCGATAAATGGAAAATGTTTTTTTAAAAAATCAGACCATATGAAGGAATACTTAAAAATACTGACATAGATCTACACCACCTAAACTTGCTACTTTATAGACTGAACTGGGGTTCTTTGCAAATGCTTGTTTACAGGAATTTATGTCTGTGTACCTTGGTTCTGGCCAAATAAAACATTTTTTAAGAAATGGTTTAACTAACTATTTTCAGCCTTTCGAGTTTTGTTGGATTACTATGACATTGTTCCAATCCCTCAGAAATTAACACTACTGGAGGAGACAGACACTTAACTACAAAACAAAAAAACAAAACAAACAAACAAACCATAGAAGTGCAGTAATTCAGATATGGGCTCATTGACAAAGGTCATTCAACAAATGTCTGGAGGAGGTGATATGGGAGCTGAGTCTAAAAGGAGAAGTTAGAGTAAGAGGAAAGAGAATGAACATAAAGAGCAGCATGGGCAAAGATAAGATGCTGGGAAGGGCAGGACGCTGCAAGAAGTTCAGAGTTGCTGGAGTGGAGTTGAGAATCTCAAGGGCAGAGTAGATGACAAATAACCACCACTTTTGCACACAAGGAGTATAGTCTGCTCTAATAAAAGCTTGTCTGCTATAGGCTGGTTGTGAGGAGCCACTTCGGGGGTCTAGCAGCGGGGTGACAGGAACAGATCTGCATCCTAAATAGACTGCCTTGTGGCTGTGCAGAGGACAGAAAGCAGTGGGACAATCCACATAGGAGACTGAATAAGAGAGAGTTGAACAGGGATTGAGGCAGGTCAGTGATGGCAGGATGGAGAGGAAGATAAAGATTAGTAAAGTCCCTTTAAAAGTAATCAAGACTGATTCTAAGGAAGGAAAAAGGCTGAACATGCAGAATGATAATAAATATGAATGATTTCTTTTTATCTGAATCTGCCAAAAGTGTACCTGTACGAAGTGAAATCATACCGTAAAGTGGCCATTTTTTTAAATCAATTGCAACGAAGTCTAGGGAAATGTACACTACTTGGCAATTAGAACCCATATCTGTATCTGAATATTCTGTGTGAATGGGTCACATGCTGAAGACATGGGAGAACATCACAACTTATCTGATGCTTCACAGTCCTCAGGGCTAAGTCTTAAAGCATTTCCACAGAGAGTGGAACAAAACAAAGGGAGCTTTTGTTCCTTAAAAACACATCTTTCTCTACTTCGATCATAGCTATTTATTCCAACATTCCAGGCACTTAATACTTTTTTATCACTTGCAAAAAATTACCTGTTTCCTAAACCTTTTCATACTCCTTAAGAAAAAAAAAACCTTGTATTTCCTTAATCTTGGCCAATAACTCAGGAATGTTCATATTTATTTCCCTTGAGCCACATGAATTGGTGATCGTGTATTTGGTTCCTACTGTTATCTCAGCAGCACTTCACATTGCTACACAAATGTTAGTATTTTATCTTTGCTCAACCTCACACTCATAATGTATCCTTATTGAAAACTCATTTGGTTGTAAATGTTAATTTATTCTGGAAGGGTATTCTGGGACAATATTACAAATTAAGAAGATGGGCTAAGAAAATAATTTGTATTTGCTTTGAATTATTCTGTAATTCTATTGTGCTGTGGAAAGAATGTAACACTTTAGTTGAGCATTCTCTCTAATAATGATGTATGAAGATGTAACATGGAGTTTATTTAAATACCTCAAAAAACAGCTCACAAAATTAAAAAAATATTAGCTGGGCATGGTGGCTCACACCTGTAATGCCAGCACTTTGGGAGGCCGAGGCTGGCAGATCGCTTGATCCTAGGAGCTGGAGACCAGCCTGGGCAACATGGCAAAACCCTGTCTCTACAGAAAATACAAAAATTAGGCAGGCTTCATGGTGCACATCAAGCTTCTTGGGAGGATCACTTGAGCCCCAGAGGTGGGGGTTGCAGTGAGCCGAGATCGCACCATTGCACTCCAGCCTCGGTGACACAGTGAGACTCTGTCTCAAAAAATTAAAAATAAAAATAAATTAGCCAGGCTTGGTGGAGGTGGGAGAATTGCTTGAGCTCAGGAGTTTGCGGCAGTGAGTTATGATGGTGCCACTGCACTCCAGCCTGGGCAACAGAATGAGACCCCCAACTCTAAACAAAAAAAAACAAAAATCAAAAAAAGAACCGCCCCCACAAGTCTCTATTTCTTTTCTCCATATGCATGGATTACAAAATAACTCTTAGCTATAGAATTTGTAATACTATCTATTTACAAAATTAACAAATTTGTTATTCATTCTTTGACAACATTTTATTTGCAAAACCGATATCATAAAATTTGCTTCTTGCTCTTCAGAAGTTAAAAAAATTGTCTAAAGCAGTATTTTTGAGGTTAAACCAAGTGGAGTTTGTTTCAGAGGGTCTGAAGTTGGGGTAAAAAGCCTTAAACGTTATGTAAGTTTCAGTTAACTGCTGCACAACTACAGTAAAACAATTTGGCTGATTGTTTTGTTAAATTTTCATGAATATGAAGCTTTAATTAAACATCCTTTTACCTTGAGCTGGTATTTAACAAATAGCCTTCTACACAAAGTACACCAAAATACAATTTATTAATCTTTCAGAGGATCATTTTAGTAATTCAAGCTACTAGAAATTTTCCCTCATATCTCTGGTATTAAAGTCCCATCTGGAAATTTTGTTGCAGTTGTTGCTGTTGCATGTCTACAATGAACTTAGTAAACAGCAATGTAGTCGCATGTCAGAAGAGTGAAAACTATGTGAATTGCTCTTAAAATTACAGGGTATCTGATGATTCTAGGTAATATTAATACTTCTTTTTTATCTGGTCAATTAAGGCAGAAAGAAAACCTCCACAGAGGCTTAGCTGAGGGATGGGTTTGCTCAGCCTTTCTGGGCCTTTCACCTGGCCTCCATGATGGATGGAATGGAAGAGGCTGTGCTGGGAATGTGCCGGTGCTAGGTCTCTGCCTTGTGTAAGGTTGCTGGAGGACTGGTTGCAGCTCCACCATTGCTTTCCCTCTCAAGAAAGCATATAAGATCATGGCGGAGTGAATGGGTTGCTATTTTAGGAATAATCTTGTATCTGCTAGAATTTAGGTTTAAAAAGTCATTTCTAAACTTTAGATTTTTATTGTACTATTTTACTAGTTTGAAAAAAGTTACTTGTGGCACATCAAGCAATTTTCACTGTGGTTTAGAACCACAGAACTGGATATTGTGTTTTAAGAGTAGACACTCCACCAAAACCTAATCAATCTTAAAAAAATAAAAAAGGAATGGGAGAAAGTTGAATGGGCCTGAGCCAGAATAGTGATGGTAGGGATGGAATTATTCATGGCAGAAATTGTTTGAAGAATTCAGAATACCTTAAACTAAGATAGATAGATAGATAGATAGATAGATAGATAGATAGATAGATAGATATAGATATATAGATTGGCCATTTATCTCTTTGAATGAAGATAAAAGACTGGACCCTAAAACCAGACAGAACCGAATTTGTATCCCAGCTTTGTTAGTTATGAGTTATGTGAGCTTCCTGCCCATTTAAGAGTTGGGATAACAATAATGCCTAAACATAATAATAACATGACAAAACATATGACTTTTTTGATGGTCAAAGCAGCTGATTTTAATATTTTACATTTATTGAGTGCTTACTCTATAATGTTTTAAGTGCTTTCTATACATTTCATTTAATCCTCAAACAAGCCTTTGAAATGGGTCTAGTTCTTATCCTTATTTTACAGATGAAGAAGGAACAATAAGGAACAATTAATTATGTGTGAAAAGTAAGGTGTGTTGCATGGAAAGCTTGATGCCCGAAACATAGATTCAATAAATGTTAACTGTTTTGCTCACAGAAGTTTAATTTAACAGTCTAAGTAATGAACAGTACTCCAAAATAAGAGTACTTAAGTCTGAACTGTATTATGCTACATTTTCAAATTAACCAAAGTTCAAATTAGCCATTTCATCCCAACATGAACTAAACTAAGTGGCTAAGAACAAAAATTTATGTTGTTAAAGTATTCTTATATTAAATAAACCTTTAGATCATCAAATTATAAATTCTTGAGATTAGCAGAGCCATCATTTGTCCTTTAATTGTGATATTTATATAGCTTCTAATAGAGTGGGGAAATTGGCAATCTTCTAATTAACTTGATATAAGCAGCCAAGTAGGATAATGTAACTCTCCTGGTAAGAAAAAACATTAGACTTAAATCATTCATTCTGGAGGTCAAGAGAGGAGCCAAGAGAGGTCTTACTCAGCTGATACAAATAAAAAATATTTAAATTCCTTTTTGGTCATTGGAGCAATTTGTGAATCTCTAAATGACAGTTTGTCAGCATTTAACCACTGATCTCATCTTTAGTCACTGTTAATTTGAACCTGAGCAGTCGTCTGATCAACAGTATTTCATACCACAAAGCAGACTACAGAAAACTATTTTCACTTCCCTTTCCATAAAAGCTATTCCCTAAAAGAGAATCTGGATCTAAAATTTAGAAGGTCCCACCTGATTTCAGCTCTAATAGCTGATTCAGATTTTTAACCATTCATGTACCATCTTACCCTTAGTTTTTCCAAAGTGCCATCCTTATCTATAAGATTCAGCCAAAACAGTGTTAGAATGGGTACCTTCTGGCACTTCCAACAAGAAATCAATATAATCTCTAATTATGAGACTGTGTCACGGTTAACTCTATTCTGCCTTTTAAAGTATAATAAATCCTTAAGAAAACTTAAGTCGGCTGGGCATGGTGACTTACACCTGTAATCCCAGCACTGTCGGACGCCAAGGCAGGATGACAGCTTGAGGCAATAAGTTTGAGACCAGCCTGGGCAACACAGCAAGACCCCATCTCTACAACAATAAAAATAAAAAAATAGCCAGGCATGGAAGTGCATGCCTGCAGTCCTAGCTACTCAGGATGCTGAGACAGGAGGATTGCCTGAGCCCAGGTTGCAGTGAGTTATGATCATGCCACTGCACTCCAGCACTACTGCCTGGGCAACAGAGTGATATCTTATCTCTCCAAAAAAAAAAAAAGAAGAAGAAGAAGAAGAAGAAGAAGAAGAAGAAGAAGAAAACATAGATTTACTTCCAAATTATCATGGAACATTTATTCTCTTTTCCCTATTTAAACACCTTTCAACATGTTCATATAATGACCAGAAAATCCCCCCATAATTGCAACATTCAAACAAACAAACAAAACAAGCCAGGTGCGGTGGCTCACACCTGTAATCCCAGCATTTTGGGAGGCCGAAGCAGGTGGATTATCTGAGGTTGGGAGTTCGAGACCAGCCTGACCAATATGGAGAAACCCCATCTCTACTCAAAACACAAAATTAGCCAGGCGTGGTGGCACACGCCTGTAATCCCACCTACTCAGGAGGCTGAGGCAGGAGAGTCGCTTGAACCTGGGAAGCGGAGGTTACGGGTGAGCCGAGATCACGCCATTGCACTCCAACCTGGGCAACAGGAGTGAAACTCTGTCTCAAAAAGAAAAAAAAAAGTCTAAATACATTCATTTTTACTGGTGCTTTACCTATTTGGGTTTTAAAATAAAGAATAACTTTATTCTGAAGCTACTGACTTGATTACTTGAGTAGAAATCAGTTACAAACATCAACGGACACACTTTTATTATTTATTTGTTTATTTTTGTAGAGAAAGGGTCTCACTATGCTGCCCAGGCTGGTATTGAACTAGTGGACTCAAGTAATCCTCCCACCTCAGCCTCCCAAAGTACTGGGATTACAGGCATGAGCCACCATCCCCAGTTGATACACTTTGAAAAGGTATTTTGTTTAACCAAGAACTTCCTTAGTAAAAATTGTATATGTTTAAGATATATAAATTGATATTTAGATCTATGTATACATTGTGAAATAATCGCCATAATCAAGCTAATTAACATATCCATTTACCAATTACACCTCAATAAAGCTGAAAAAAGGAACCCGTTTAATAAAACAATATAACAGGTGAAATAGTTAAAAATGTAAACATCCACATAAAACTGCAGTAACTAAACTCATGTCCTAAGTAATTTATTTTATTGTAATTCTCTTGACTTTCATTACCAAATATTTCTTCATCACTCCTGCCTTGCTTATTTTTCACAGAAACCTAAGGAATTGTATCCTAATTTCTTCTAAATTTTCTCATTCTGAAATTCATCTTGGATTACAGTTTGTTTTACCACCATCAGCTGCTTTCACTGTATATAGTTTAAGGTTTAAATCTAGAATTTAAGGTTTAAATCTAGGAACAAATCTAGAATTTGCATACCAGATTTCAGAGAAGAAGCTGCTTGAAATAAAGTTGTGACCCACCATGAGTTATTGTGTCCTATAACTTCTATATGGCCCTTTCCTCTTCCCTTGCATCCCACTTGCTCCTTCCACAGTTCAATTGGTACCCAGAAGTGCATAATTGGTAAGATTAGGATAAATGAACATAGGGAATGACCAGTAAAAACAACCATCCTATCTGAGCTACAAAATCAATCCTCACTGAAGTACCGTTTCACAGGGAAAAGATCGCTCAATGATTCTTGAGGAGAATGAAATCACAAAACTAAACTCTACTTGACTTTAATGAACATCTGATTTATAGCTTAACAGTTTTACAGAATGAGTTAAAAGAATTTTACCTCAACTTCACGGTGATGAACATGACAAGATATGAAATTAAAGAATGATACCGCGATTGACCTCAAATAAATATCAGACTTTGTAAGGGGTAGCAGTAAACTGATTATCTTCATCTTTGATAGAGTTTTATCACTAGAGCTACTAATATGTGGCACTGAAGTGTCAATCATTATTTAGTGCTAAAATTACTACCATCAATATACCTTTCTTCTTTATGCAAGATATGTATTCTTGAAGCTTTGAAAAAATAAATTTCATATAGTGAGCCATATTTAAGATACTGGGAGTGTTCCTATGCAAAGGTGTTTCCAATTATAAATCCAAGTATGCCTCTATTTAAAAAAATCCCCAGCTTACTATATATTTTTAAGTCTATGTTTTAATATGCAAGATTTTCTTAAAGCAGATAACCCATAAATAACACTAATTTATGGAGTTCTTTGATTGTGGCCCACTAAGAGATAAAGAGTTGCCACTCAGCATCACACAAAAATGTTGGAGAAAAATTGCAAAATAGATCTTGCCCATTTATTAACCTGCATCTTTTTTGAAAATGTCTTATTATTCTTCTGTAATTATCTCATGCAAGCCTAATACACTCATTTAAAAAGGAAACAGATTGTGTAAAAATTATGAATAGGAGAAAACATCTTGCTTCATAAAGTGCCTAATATTAAATTTTTTTCACACCCGTATTTTATCAAGTATTGTTTGTAGATTTATATGTGGTTAATAGTTTGACAATTTTTCTGATTACCATAATTCATTTTATTAAAATGCTATTTTCACTGCTGTATAATATTCCACTGTTTGCCCATGTTACTAATGAGGGCCTCTTAAATTACTTCCAGGTTTTCACTATTAAAACCATTGCTGCGAACAACCTTTTAGATATCTTTGTGCACATGTGTAAGAGTTTCTCATGCAGAGAAGTGAAATTGCTGGGTCACAGGATATACATTCTCCCAAATTTACTTGTTTTTTCCAAATTGGTCTACTAGATATTTGTACCTTCTTACCAGCAATTTAATAGCCACATTCTCTTCTCATGTTAAAATAAACTAAAACTGCATGCATCAATATGGCTGAATCTCTCAAAACATTACTTTTGGCTCACTTTTTAAAAAATTGTTACTTTTTCTTTATTTTTTATTTTTTAGAGACAGAGACTTGCTATGTTGCCCAGGCTGGCCTTGAGCTTCTGGGCACAAGCTATCCTCCCATCTTAGCTTCCTGAATAGCTGGGATTAGATACATGAGCCACCTCGCCCAGCTCTTGAAAACCTTATTTTTGAATGAAACAATTTAAGTACAAGTTTAAATCTTCCCAAAACAAGTGTATGTGTGTATATGTGTATGTTTGCACATATATATTTATATAAAATCATACATAATATTTATAATCCAATATACGTAATATTATATATTATAAACACAGTCATGCATAGCTAAATGGCATGTATATGTTCTGAGAAGTGTTGTTAAATGATTTTTGTCATTGTGTGAACATTTAAAGATAATAACATTCAGAGAGGAAAAGAGGTGAATGGGATGGAGAGGTGGGGTTTCAGCAACCTCTGTAAGCTTTGTTTTGTTGTAAGAAAATTTGAAGGAAATGTGACAAGATGGTGGCACCATTTTATATAAGAGGAAAGTACGGGAATATTTATTGTTTTCTGTACTTTTCAGTAAGCTTAAAAAATCATAAAGAAAAAATAGAAATAAAAATGTTATGAGTTTAGGTAAAAAATAAGGTCCTTTTGAAACAGCATTGAAGTCATGAAATATAGACACACAATGCTATGTTTTACAACAACGGTCATTTATGTGTACAAATATCTTGACGGCAGTTGTCCTAGAATATATATAGAGAGGTATATGTACAATGCAGCACTAACCATAATAGCAAAGACATAGAATTGACCTAGGTGCCCATCATTGGTGGACTGGATAAAGAAAATGTGGTATATGTATATATATCATGGAATGCTACACAGCCATAAAAATGAATGAAACCATATCCTTTGCAGCAATATAGATGCGGCTGGAGGCCATTATCCTAAGTGAATTAACTCAGAAATAAAAAACCAATACCACAAGCTCTCCGTGAGACTTATAAGTGGGAGCTAAACATTGGGTACTGATGGCCATAAAGATGGCATCAACAGTCATAGGGAACTAATAGAGCGGGGAAAGGTTTTAAAACTGTTGGGTACTATGCTCAGTACCTGGGTGGTGGAATTATTTGCATCCCAAACTTCAGTATCATGCAATATACTCATGTAACAAAGTCACATATGTATGCCCTGCATCTAAAAGAAAAGTTGAAATTATTTTTTAAAAAGGTGTAGTTCCAGTATCGTGACAATAACACATTTCTTGAGGTAGTCTGTCCAGGTATTCTTACCTTGGGTCCTCACTGCCATTCTATGAAGTAGTTAGGGTGGCACAACCACCTTTATCTTATAGATGAGGAAATTCTGGCTCAGTGAGCTTCATTGACTTGCCCACCATAAGCTATAGAGTTTATATGGGCCCAGGTCAACACTAGAGGCCAGAACTCCTACCCAGGCCAATGTTTTTTCTCCTAACTCTGCCACATAACCCCTCTGCATCTCTCAATCCATGAGAAGAAAGGACAGGCACAAAGTAAGGATGCATCTCTTACATATCAAGCCTTCAGACCAAAATAACAGAAACCATCCATTATCTAGCTAGTTTATCTGCAGACCAAGTCTTCCTGCCCAGCCACAGGGGGGCACAACTTTATGCAAGGCCTCTCTGAGGGCCCCTTCTAAGGGTCACAGATGTTGTATATTTCTTGTGCTGCTATTCCTCACAGAAATGATAAATTGTGAAATATGGAAGAGAGTAATTACTAGAAAAAAAAGGATCCATATTTTACATGATCAAAAATGTATAATTTCTCACTACATTCTCAGTGACCCTGTAGCTTAAAACAGGGTGGGCTGGAATGGGACTGTCCTAGTTGTTACTTGACAGAAGACAGCTGGCATTCATGTGTAATGGCCCATAGGAAAAAATTAGATCTAAAACTTTAAGTTAATCAGTGTTCTCCAAAATTCAGTGAAAAATAAATAAAAGAGAAACATGGGATTCTGACACCTTCAGAAACTAAACATCTGAAGCTGTAAATTTCTTTCTTTACTCTAGCAGTTCTACTTTCAAAACTGTGAGCCAACTGTGAAATAACTGGTTTTGGGAAGAATTAAAAGATAAGTCTTAGAAACAGCTAATATAAATGTCTCTCTCCAAATTAAATCAGTGGGGTGCTAGTTTTAATGCCTCTTCTTATTAGCTCATAATTAGGATTCTGTATAAGCAATTACAATATTCACCTCTCTGGAATAGTTTTAGGTGGAGTTTTGACCTATGGTGGTACAATTTAAACAACCAGTAATAGCTAGTCCTACAATTCTGATTAGGGCTTCCTTTACTGGGCCCTAACATTTACTTCATTTTCCTGCAATCTTACCCGTTTTTTCCCTCCAGAGAAAAACTTTTACTCCCTTGCCCTGCTAAAGAATCCTGAATCCCATCACTAACAGCTTTGTTAGGTTTTGTTTTCTAACAAAGAAGACCTTATGAAGTGAACCTACCAGCGCTAAGGCTCAAATGGCCTAATTGCCAAATCCACTTTTTCAAGTCTCATCCTACAGCCCTAACAGGATTTGGCACTCCTTATCAACTCTTCTCTCTTAAAATCTCTCCACAACTTGCTCCCAAACACACTCTCCTGATTCTCTTCTAACTCTCTAAACACTCCTTCCAAGTCTCGTGTGCACGTTTCTCCTCTTTTTCATATTCATATATGCTTTTAATGATTCCTTCCTTCTTCCTGCTTGTCTTCTTATTCCACATGCTTCCTTTGGGTTCTCCCACCCATTTCCTATGGCTTTAATTATTATCTATAAGTTAGTAACACATAAATCTATACTTCAAAGTTAGTCTTTTTCCTGAAAACTTAAGCCCAATCCATTCTCTATATTGCTATTAGAAATATTCTTTTTTAAAAATAATCCCTTTCCCAACAATTTACAGAAAATAAATTATAAAAATAATTCCACCTCCTCATTCCTTTTTGAAAAATGTGATGGCTCCTTTGCCTGGAGGACAAAGTCCAAATTTCTTGGTGTTGCATACAAAACCTTCTACAGTATGTCTTTACATACTTTTCCAGTCTCATAAATCCTACACCATATTACAGCAGGGCCTCACTAGCCCTCCTTCATTCCTTTGTCTCTTTGCTACACTGACCATATTTCTATGATCAAGAGCATCAGTACATAAGGTCTGATAAGCAAACTTCTACCAGGGTAAAATGACTCACTTGGAGTCTAGACTGTCCTGAGAAATCTGGAACATAAAGTTGACAATTTTCCTGCAGAGGCCATTCCTAGCTGTGCCTACAGAGTTTCATTTTGTTCTTCATCACCTTAGAAAATTTCAAAATGTTCACACTTACAAGAAATGTATTTGCAGAGTCTCATATTAAAAAACCCACTGATTCCTCTAGCTGAGTTATCTTCCTTAACCAACAAATTAATTCTAGAAGTGTAGAGGAAGGAAAGAGACATTCAAATACGTGCAATGAAACAGATCAGTTGCATGAACCTTGATAATCATGGAAGGAATGCTGCTGCAGGCAGATGTTTCTCGCACAACCTGCAAACTCCAAACCATCCTGCAAGCTAAATGTGACTTACTCAGTGAATGTTTCTCACTCTGTGCTCCTATAGCATCAAATTTATGCCTTGATTATAGCTTACAGTGTACTCATCTGTAATTACTTGATTTTATGTCCATCTTCCCAGTCTGTGGGCTTCTTGTAGACAGGCAAAACACCTGGCATCGAGCAGATGCTCATAAAGGAGTAATGAACTCACCCTTTAGAAACAGCATTGCCTAGGATACAATGAAGTTTTTAAAAACCTTTCTGAAATCACAGCAATGAATACATTAAGTGCAATTTGGTCAAAGAAATTATGAACACTGTTATAACACATTCTATATGAAGACTCTCTCATTAAACCAACATGTTCATAAAACAATCTGTACTGACATGAAGTTAGAGATAACTGACCCTGCACACTACAAGTTGTCCAAATAGCATAAAGCAATTCTACTGACACAAAATATTTATGCTTGAAAATCCAAGCCTAAAAAGTTGACAAATATTTCTATCACAGTCTCACCTCCATTTTGTCAAAATCCACTAAGAACTAATGACATGAATTCATATTACAAAAGAAAGTCTTGCCCCAGTGAACAATGTTAATTTTCTAGCTATGAAAGGTGGAAATGCAGAGTGCCCAGGAGATAAGGACATCTGTCCAAAATGCCAGGCAGTTACCAAAAAAGTGATTATAGTAATTCTTTTTCTTATTTTCCCATCTCTAATATTCCTGTTTCTATTCCTTTCTTGATATTTCACATTTGTACAACTTTCTTCTCTACAATTTAGCTCTTTATTTAGCTCACAAAGTAGGCATTATACTAAGGAGATAGAGTATTCGTCTTCGGCGTCAGTACCAGTCGCCCTTAGCAACCACTACTTCAAGGGAAACCTTATTTTCATCTGCTAACTCAAAATAGGACTAAAGGGTCAACCGCAGAGCAATTGTAAAGGGTAGGTATTAAACTGACAAATTGCTCAATGTAAGACCCTCTTTCATTTGAATTATTCCAGTGGCATTGGGTGTTTTGTTCACAAATATTTCATAAGTCATAGGGTTTATAAATCGGTTTTTAAATGATACTTACGAAAAATAGAACTATACATTCCAACTTGAGATCTCTTTATTATTGAGGCTATGGAGAGGAATCACATAATTAACACAAGTCTAATGCAAACAAAGATAAGTGAAGGGAATATTCTTTTCAAATATATTATGCCAAATACTCTGAAACTATAACTCCTTTTGAATTTACTGATTTTTGAGTTCAAGTTTCCAAAAACCTATGCTAAGAAGAAAAGCCAGTTTGCTCTCTATTACTAGTTTAAGCTAATAAACACAGTGGTTAAGAGGCTAATAATTCTGAATATTTTGAATTGTTTTCTGATATATAACAATTCTTTAGGAAATATTAAGGAAAACATAAGGCATAAAGGATAAATATAATTTTCATTATTTTTATAATTCTTAAAGGACATCTATATATAATTTATATATGGTATTCTAACTGAAATTATACTTTAGCATCTTTCCTATGAAGAATGGAAAAAAAACTGCAAAAGAACACATACAGTTTCACTATTGTTGTGGCTTAAGAAATAAAAAGTATTGTACTATTAGGCTTTTTTTTTTTTTTTTCTTGGTAACAGATTTCAGGAGGCATGGGCTGCCCCATTAGAGTTCTGTATGCAGTTGGGGGAACAGATGTTGACAGCAGCAGCAGCCTTTATGTTGACACTTCACAGGCTTTGCCTTTTCTACTGTAAATCTTTTGTAGATTTACAAATAACTGGGAACACCAATGTTTTACATTAAGTAAACTTGATTCAATAGTAGGTGTCAAGAAATTTTACCAATCCTCTGTCCACAACCCTAAATAGGAAACAAACTTTCCTTTCATGAAACACACAATTCAGTGAGGGAGATGAGGCAAAGAGAAGAGCGGGAACCAAAGAACAGAGATTCAGAAGCAGGTAAAAAAAATTTAGGAAGAGTAACTTGAAAATATGATGATGATGAAATTATATTAATAAACATAGGACAGCAACTATGTTTGATTGTAACAAATTAATTCTGTGGAAACAGCATGTTTTCTTTTTCTTTTCTTTTTTGTTTTTTTGGAGATGGGATCATGGCTCACTGCAACCTCTGGCTTCTGGGTTCAGGCGATTCTCTTGCCTCAGCCTCCTGAGTAGCTAGGACTAGAGCACCCGCCACCATACCCGGCTAATTTTTATATTTTTAGTAGAGACGGGGTTTCACCATGTTAGCCAGGCTGGTCTCGAACTCCTGGTCTCAAGTGATCCACCCACCTCAGCTCCCAAAGTGCTGGAATTATAGACGTAAGCAACCGCGCCTGGCCATTTTCATGCTTTTGTAAGCCACTCCAGCTAAATCTGGAAATTCAAGTTACAAATTTAATCTTGTACTCTTTAAGTACCTCTTAAATAACTAAATAACTCTCGAAACAGAAGAAAAATCAGTTACCCAATCAGATTACTGTCAACTTACTATGGGTTTTTGTTTTGTTTTTCACTTTCCTGTTGCACTGAGGTTGAAACAAAAAAAAAAGCTTGTTTTCAACTAGAAAAACTAAATATAGCTAAGTTATTTTAAAACTGCATGCAATGTCACTGAATTGTAATGCATTTCAGGTATGTAAATTTTACCACAGTATCAATAATTTTAAAACTTTTACCATTTGCCTAATACTTTGTGGGTATAAGTATATATAATCTTCCAATTTTTAGTTAAACACAAATTCTCAGCTACTACAAAGTCTGCCACCTCTGAAACTTTCTAAAGGGACTGAAATGTTCCATTGTGGGTCTGTCACAAATGTGTTTTACTCTGTTAGCGAGGCTGCCGTTTGGGATTCCCCATCTGCCAGATGCTCCTTAACTTTTCTGGGTTGATGCTGTCTCATCTAGTCCCCCTTGGACAAATGACCACTTTGGATGAGTTAGGGATGTTGCTTGAGATCGAAGAATGCTTCCTTTTGGTGGAGATTTTCTGTTTTGTTTTTTCTGTGTGAAGGCTAGCTATGTCCCAGGGGAATTAGACTCATGACTTAAAGTCCCTTAGTCACTGCCCCCTTGTCTCTGCTCTTACTCATTCTGTTCCGCCATTGACGCTTGAAAGCACCACAGGTTTGTAGAGCTATGGGAGTAGCTGCATGGTTTTTGTTTTCTAACCAGGACTCCAAAGGGTTATATCTGGTAAGTTCATTTACTTTAAACCTCAAAATTAACTGCAAATAGGCCATCAGTAAATTCCCAACTGCAAGAACTTTGAATGAGTAATGAACACTTAATGACTTAAGGTTACATTTTTAATAGTCAAAACTCTTTAGTTATTTTTATAGCTATAATGTTTTTCTCACTCTAAAGAAGTGTTTTTACTTTAACATGTGCTCTGTTTTGACATGAAATATTTCTTGAGGTAATAAGCTTTTACCAAGCTTATATTTTTGGGCAACTCAGTTACAATGAGAAAAAAACACCAAAAGACCAAAAATTTTAAAAACTCACTTTTCTTGCAATCATAGACATTCTGCATTATTATAGAACATTCAAACAAGTTAGGTGGATAATTATTGTCTATAGATAAATACGATGCAATTTTAATAAGAATTTGAAGAATGACATTAAATGCTGTCTGAAACCTTTTGTATTTTTTTAATGTATGACCATACTCCGTATATACTTAGATAACTTATCCAGAAACCTCAACAATGTATTGAACATTGCTGAGAGAAACAAACAATAATTTTAACAGATATGATGACAGTAAAAATTGATTGCATATCTTTTTGCACTAAAACTTTTATATTTATTTACAAGCGGGAACTCCATTCTGCCACAGAGACCCTGTAAATTCTCCTTTTAGGTATACTGTAATTTGGACCAGTTTCTTCATCTGGTTTCCCAAAGCATAAACAAGAAGAAGCTGCAAATGAAGAAGGATAAAGATAAAGAAATGCTGGAAGTAAACCTGGATCTTAGTCTAGACTTAGACAACGGGAAAGAAAGAAACTCTCTTAAAAGAGTGAACCTTAAGAACCTAGTAACCTGGGAAATCTTGAAGAGCCCCTGAAGTTGCTGTGTTGTACAAAAGAAGATGTTCTGAATGCTATTTCTGAAACTTCAAATAAAGTGTAAACTCTGCTCAGTATAGTTAGATTAAGAAAGCAATGTAACATGCATTTAGAACACTTTAAAAAGTGATCAGTATTGGGAGGCCGAGGCAGGTGGATCACAAGGTCAAGAAATCGAGACCACCCTGGCCAATATGGTGAAACCCCGTCTCTACTAAAAATACAAAAATTAGCTGGGCATGGTGATGCGCACCTGTAGTCCCAGCTACTTGGGAGGCTGAGGCAGAAGAATCGCTTGAACCTGGGAGGCGGAGGTTGCAATGAGCCGACATCACGCCACTGCACTCCAGCCTGGGCGACAGAGAGAGACTCACTCCGTGTCAAAAAAAAAAAAAAAAAAAAAAGGGATCAATAAAAAGCCTAGCATTTTGCAAACTGGAGCTCTTATGGGTTCTTTTCACTTCTTAGGAAAAATATTTCATTTCTTTTTCCTAGAAAAAGCCAAATAAATGAAACATCATTCTACAGTTTGAGACACAATGCTTATAATATAAACAGAAGTAAAATGTGACTCAGGACTTTCCTAAACTTACTTTATATCCATCATTTTCCTAGCACTTCAAGTATGCTTTCACTTTTTATCTCCTTAAATCCCCATAATGTTCTTCCCAGTCCAAATCAGATGGCTTTTTTCTGAACTTCTCGGAGCACTGTAAATATGGTCACATGTATTGTCATTGTCGACTTACTGTCTGTTTCCACTAGCCATGTGCTCCTTGAAGGCAGGGCCTATGGTTCTCTTTGTCTCTCTTGTCCTCAGGATAGTGTTTGGAGCATGGTAGACACTCAATATTTGCTGAACAGATTAAATAGAAGTATAGGTCATGATCTCTCTGCTAAGGAGTTCACAGCTTTTCTGGGGAAGGTAGATAAGACATATACAATAGAAATAACATCCTAAGAAAGATGATTTTCCACTCAAATATATGGTCCAGACAATCAATGTCAGTGGAAACAGAGCAGAGAGCAATCAATATTGGCTTAAGTATTCAGTAACGCTTCATATACAGCCTTGGAGGATCTTGGTATTGATGCTACTTCTGGCTGCTCAAGGTAACTCATCTTCACTATATAAATGTAATTTATAGATTCTGTAAATTAAATACAAGAGTTACACAATTAACTGATAAATTAAGAACTGTCCTAAAATATATTTAATTACACACACACATTCTAAATCTGAATTATCCAGATTATGTTTACAGTGACAAAAATCAGTAGATAATCATATAGAATCATATAATTTAGCCCTTTTATGACTTTTTGAGATATGTTCCCTTATTTGATAGATTAACCTATTTTTTTCTGAAGAAATAAACAGATACAGAACACCTGAGTAACGTTAAAAGAAGGAACAAAACAATAAAATCAAACAAAGATATTGGATTCTTATCTCATAACCTGTACCACAGTAGTCCCAGATGTATCAAAGACTTAAAAGTTAAAAAAAAAAAACCCATAAAGATTCTCAAACTAAAGATGGGCAGTGAAGTAATTTATAATTTCATCTTACAGATGCAATAGAAGACAAATTTTTAAAAAGTTATTATGAAAAATAAAAACACCCTTAACAAAAGTCAAGACACAAGACAAACTGGCAAAAGTATTTACAGCTTATATCAAAGAAAAAGGACAATTTTCACATACACATATGAAACAATAAGAAAAGGATCATCAATCCAACAGAAAAGTGGGTAGACTGTGAATACCTACTTCTTAGAAAAATAAAGTGCTAATAGTGCTAAAGTGCTAAATGATGAACATATGAAATGTTCATCAGCCTCATATATTAACAAAAGAAATGTAAATTGAAACTATACTGAGCTATCATTTTGACCTATCAGCTCGAGGGAACATCACAAAATTTGATAATACAGTTTGTTGGCAAGGTTCAAAGTCTTACTCTTTCTTATATTGGAAACGGGTAGGACCCTATGTGAAGCAATAGCAAATCTGCCAAAATTTTACACAGTTTGACCCAGTCATGTTATGAGCTGAATTTTCAACATATTAAAGTTCATATGTTGAAGCTCTAATCCCCAATGTGATATTATTAGGAGGTGAGACATTTGGGAGGTAAATCAGGTTTCGATGAGGTCATGAAGATGGAGCCCCATAATGGGGTCAACATCCTTGAAAAAGAAGAGATACCACAGCTCTCTCTCTAAACATGCACAAAGAAGAGGTCACATGATCACGCGGCTAGGTGGCAACTATCTGCAAGCTAAGAAGAGGACCCTTACTAAGAATTGAATCTGTTGGCATCTTGATCTAGGACTTTCCTGCTCTAGAACTGTGAGAAATAAATGTCTATTGTTTAAGCCACTCAGCAATGGTATTTTCTTAGAGGAGCCCAAGATACATTTATAGGAAGTTATCCTCTTGATATACTAACATACAAGTAAAATGACATTCATATAAGCATTTTCCTTGAAATATGATAGACAATATTAGAAATAATTGAAGGCAGTTAAATAAATTAGTTCACATCCATTTGATGGAATTCTGTATACTATGAAAATGAGTAAGGCAGTATTGTATAAACTGCTAAGGCATAATATACAGTGTGTATGATATGATAACATTTATGAAAAAAACAAAAACTTACATCCATAGTGAGAATGCATACAACATCTCTGAAGGATATAAAAAATGCAAGGATAGTAGTTGTCTCTGGAGTAAGAAATTGGTTGTCAGGGGGCCAGGAATGGGATGGAAGAATTCTGTTAACCACCATATATCTTTTGATTTTGTTTATATGCATGTATATCCAGCTCAAAAGAAAAGGAACAAAACCAGTGTATGTTGGAATGCATATAATTTTGTTAACTAAAAACTGAGCTTCAATTCAAAACAGTATGTTTCTCTTGACTGAGGGATTTACTCTAAGCAAACCTCTTAGTGAGTAGCCAGAAACTTTTTGTATCACAGACAGAAACCATTGAATTAGGACCTCAGCTCTTTGGGTCCAGGCTTTCAATACAGGTTACTAAAATAGATAAAATAGAACTTACAAACCAAATCAGAGTTTGCCTGGATTCATTCAATCATTCTGCACAACACATAGCCCTACACCCTCTCTCTTCATCTCATTTTAAGGGCCCTTTTCTCTTTCTTGTTCAGTGTGCTTATTTGTGCTTGTTTTGGTTTTGGCCTGAAGTACAAACAAACAATATAGAGGGAGGGACAATGGTGTAGGCCAAGAAATGCAGCCCAGTGGAATGTTTCTTAAGAATTATATAGAGGAGAAATGGAGCAATGCCTAGGGGCCTCAGAAATACACAGACAGACACACACGCATACACACACACAGAAATACACACATACACACACACAGACACAAATGCATACACACACATTCTTTATCATATGCCAGCATTATTAATTCATATTAACAAATGTAACATTTTGTTATTTCATAAATTAACATGTCAATATTTGGAAGGTTTTCATAACTAGTGAACTAAAACTTTCCAAATGACAATGCATAGCATTACATAGATAACATATGCAAAGGCCCATTCCAAGTGCATGAAAACAACACTTTTTCTTGCATTATAATTTTTGATTGACAGACCATTGTACCTATTTTGGAGATACAGTGTGATATTTTGATACATGTATACAATGTGTAATAATCAATATCAAGGCCTGATACTAATGCCCAGGTGGCAGAGGCAAGTCTATCTCAAAGACACTGATGAAAGATTTTTGGAAACTTTTACTGTCTGCCTCTGTGGATGGAGATTTCCAGGCAAAATAGTTAAGAAATAGTTTCTTGGGAAGAAACCACAATACTTTGTCGGTGTAGGCTCTCACTCTACTACATGGATGTGCCTTAAAATTGGCAAGCAGCTAGGATCTTTTCTGTAGGTATCCTTCAGTGTCAGGGAAGTGTGGGATGCCATTGCTGCCAGTGCACACAAAAGCCTCAGGATCTGACTAAGGAAGGATCTTGAATGAATAAGGACCTTGGTGACTATGGATGGTGGAACCCATACTCATTCAGAATTGGAAGGCTGAGAGAATCATGTCGGGCTTTTTGTTTTTGCTTTATAAAGACCAGGTGATCATGCTATGTGCATAATAGGTAATGATTATACATACATGAACAGAGTTTTCTTGTAGGGTTTGGAATCAAAAGACCTGTGTGTTGATATTGACCATGTGGGTTGGTAAACTAAGTCTCAGTTTCATTATTACTAAAATGAAGATACCGATGGATTTCTCACAGGTTAAGACTTTCCATGAGGACAGAAAATGATGTGAAAACATAAAAGAAAAACTAGCTGTTAACAACAATTATAAAATTATAAGCTCCAGACAATGTAAACCTAAAAATTTTGACATAATTACTTTATTCATCATAACTTGGTAAGTTGGTAAGCAGTTACACAAATGGCTTTTTTTTTTTTTTTTTACCACACCAAACATATGAACCCAGGCATTCCTAAGAGACATCTAAACCATATACAATTAAGACCAGCTGGGCAAGAGAAAAAGTATATGTGGGCCAGGAGCAGTGGCTCACGCCTGTAATCCCAGCCCTTTGGGAGGCCGAGGCAGGTGGATCATGAGTTCAGGAAATCAAGACCATCCTGGCTAACATGGTGAAACCCCGTCTCTTCTAAAAATACAAAAAATTAGCCAGGTGTGGTGGCACATACCTGTAGGCCCAGCTACTCGGATGGCTGAGGCAGGAGAATGGCGTGAACCCGGGAGGCAGAGCTTGCAGTGAGCCGAGATTGCGCCACTGCACTCCAGCCTGGGCGACAGAGCGAGACTCTGTCTCAAAAAAAAAAAAAAAAGTATATGTGGCTAACAAGCACTTGCTTCAAGCTCCCACCAAAGACCAGAATCCAAGAGTAAGTGAGAATGTGTGTGCTGATTTCTCCCTCCTCTGACCACAGGTACCTGAAAATGGGGGATTCTGAGAGCCTCAGAAAGTCTGACAGCAAAGGCTTGGCTTTGGGGTTCAGACACACTTTAGCTTGAGAACTAGTTTTAACACTCAGCATTTGTGTGAACTTGAGTTAATTACTCATAATTTCTCCACTTAAAAAAATTGTGGTAAAACAGGTGAAACAGTAAGGACGCCATCTTCCATCCTCTGCATCCAGGCCAAGGAAGACACTCTGAGTTAAAAAATCACGTATGGCTGAGGGCAGAGCCATCCTTAAAGAAGGTGTCCTCTCCAGAGAAGGTAGTGAGACATTTCTAAGTGGGGCAGCGATCAGCTCCTCTTTTCAACATAAAAACGTAGAGGCTCCTGGAGGAGCCTTTCTCCTCTTTCTTTGGTAAGTGTGAAAAAATCAGCAGATTAGGTCTTTCCCTTCCACAACCCTTTCATCCTCGCCACCCTGGCCTTGACCAATTAAAGACTCATTGGAGCTCCTAAGCACCTCTCCATCCCAGTCCCACCCTCATTCCTAATGGTAAAATAGAAGATACCAGGAATAATCTATTTTCATTATGAATCAATTTAAAGAGCTTACTTTCATGATTCTTCATAGAGATAGAAAATTTATTAAGAGTAAAGTAGGGGTATAAGAGGAATACTTTGAGGGCTGGATTCCTGAGAGAGGGAAAGAGGCCATGGCAGAGAACTTGGACAGCCAAGAATGGGTTGAAGCACTTGATGTCTGAGCACTGAAGGGAAGGTCAGAAAAGCAGAATGAAAGGAAGCAAGGAAGACACAAGTGTGGGGCCAAAGGAAAAAAAAGGTACAAATCCTTTTTGTCAACTGAAAATAAGGAGAGAATCAGAGGATAGTAGAGCTGGAAGAAATTTAGAAGATTATCACTTCCAGTACCTTCAGAAGCAAACACCTTTAAGGGTCAGGCAGGGAGTGTTAATCAGGGAAGTTGGCTGGTTGTGATACAATAGATATTGGAGAAGACTGTGGAGAACTAGAGCAAGCATTTTGTTCCTAAAAACAATATAGAGGGTTTTTTCTTTCATTTTGTTTTTTTAATACTGTGCTGGCCAAAGAACATAACCATGTGAGGAATTGTCCAATCCCTGTAATGTTACAGATGGGACTGCCAAGCATTAAAATATCTAAGGAAGTATTTTATGAAGTGGCTTTGGACAGAGATAACTCTACTGAGGCTCTTTTCTCCACATACTTGAAAGCTGGGACCATGGATCTGAAGGATCTCACAAGAAGGAGGTCACTCCAGGAAATCCTCAAGTCCTGGGGAACTCCAGGATTTTTCCAGTTCCCCCTTAGGGAAGAACTCATTTGATTCTCCAAGGCAACCCAGGAGCAAATCTAGGATAGGGCTAGAGAATCCTCAAGGGAAAATTTAAATAATTTAGACTGACTCCATTTTCTATAAGTCAGAAAGGGGCACTGAAGATATTGAAAGGGAATGGTTCACAGGTTTATCCCATGAAAACTCTATCACATCTTCTGAATGTCCTGGGATCACAGCATGATGATGATAAGCTGTGGGGATAAGCTTAAAGGGGCAACTGTGAAGGCGCAAGATCCAGAACAAAAGCTGGCAAAACAGGTTTACTTAGGGCATGCATGCAGAGGCTGCATCTTTTGGGCCACATAAGTCATATTATCATCAATATTATGGATTTGAAGCATCTATGGTTTTAATGTCAAACATTAATTATCCATCCTTGACTAGTTCAAAGAGAGAGACTTTGGATCTGGGTTTGAATTTCAGTTCTATTACTTATTAGCTAGCTGACACAAGGAAAAGTCACTTCACTCTTCAGTGGCATACTTCTCTTGCCTGTAAGATAGAGATAATAAAACTTATCCAGGAGGGTTGTGATGCTAAGAGGTAACGTGTAGATGCAAAGAGCCCAACAGAGAATAATTACTCAATGAATAAAAGCTATTATTATCTCTTATCATCATTGTTATTGTTATCATAATAGTAGTTACAAACTAGCATCATCACACAGCAAGCCCCCTTTGCTTTATTCTCACATACACAGAAAGCCCCCATTGCTTTCTTCTCACGTCCTCAATGTTGTAACTTCCCAAACATGCAGGATCTGCGTGCTCTATAAGAGAGCTCCAATAAATGCACAGCTCACTCAACTTGTGTCCTGGTTTACAGAAGTAAGTAACAGGAGAAGCAGGGCTTTCATAGCCCTTCCACACTTTTTTACTCAAGTGCTTTGGTATACAATTAGTAAGCAGTGTTTCCAGCAGCTTCTGATTTGCAGTAAGTAATTGCAGTCTAGTGCTCTTTCTTCTGTTGCCACTTGCTAAACACCCACTTAAAAGTATCAGATCACAAAACTCCCTACAAATTGAAATTTATGTTTCCTTTTGGGCTATTTAGGACTAATCCAACAAAGCCAATGAGGAAACATAATGCTAATTTATACTTTTAGTTTCATAACACTACCTTGGTTATTTTTATACTTAATTGAAAGGGGATATTTCCTCTTATATTTTTGTAAATGTGGATTTTGGGGGGAGTTCTAGACAATGAATTTACACTAGCAAATGCTAGGCAAAGTAATGAGAAGCAAAATTAACTTACTGAAGCATTTTAACGAGTAAAAAAATGGTTATCTATTGCCTAAATAAGTCAAGGTTTTTCTTTCTAAAGGTATCTTCATTTCATTGGCTGTGATTTTGTTTAATTTGAGAGAGAAGGCAAGAGTGTTATCATTCTCCAATTGGAAACTAGCATGGATGGTATTCCTGCTCCTACTCTTCAGAATCTTAGTATAAACAAAATAAGCTGATCCAAACACACATTAACTGATTGGTGGATAAACAAACTGTGGTATATCCACACAACTGAATATTATTTAGCAGTAAAAAGAAATGAAATATTCATACATGCTACACCATGAATGTACCTTGAAAACATTAAGTGAAAGAAAAGGCACAAAGGGCCACATATTACATGATTCCATTTATACCAAATGTCCAGAATAGGCAAATACATAAAGATAAAAAATGGATAGAAGGTTACCTAGGAAAGGGGTGGTGGTAGGGGATGGAGAGTACTGCTTATGGACAAGGAGGCTTCTTTTTTAGAATAATAAAAATATTTCGGAATTCCATAGTGATAATGGTTGTTTAGCTCTGTGGATATCCTAAAACCCACTGAATTTTATACTTTTTAAAAATTTTTTTTATTTTTGAGATGGAGCCTTGCTCTGTCACCCAGCCCAGGCTGGAGTGCAGTGGCACGATCTTGGCTCACTGCAACCTCTGTCTCCTGTGTTCAAGCTATTCTCCTGCCTCAGCCTCCCAAGTAGCTGGGATTGCAGGCATGCACTACCACATCCAGCTAATTTTTGTAATTTTAGTAGAGACAGGGTTTCATCATGTTGCCCAGGCTGGTCTCGAACCCCTGACCTAGGGCGATCTGCCCACCTCAGCCTCCCAAAGTGGGGATTACAGATGTGAGCCACCATGCCTGGCTGACTTTCATACTTTATTATTATTTTTTTATTTTATAATTATTATACTTTAAGTTTTAGGGTGCATGTGTACAATGTGCATGTTAGTTACATGTGTATACATGTGCCATGCTGGTGTGCTGCACCCATTAACTCATCATTTAGCATTAGGTATATCTCCTAAAACTATCCCTCTCCCCTCCCCCCACCCCACAACAGTCCCCAGAGTGTGATGTTCCCCTTCCTGTGTCCATGTGTTCTCATTGTTCAATTCCCACCTATGAGTGAGAATATGCAGTGTTTGGTTTTTTGTTCTTGCGATACTTTACTGAGAATGATGATTTCCAATTTCATCCATGTCCATGCAAAGGACATGAACTCATCATTTTTTATGGCTGTATAGTATTCCATGGTGTATATGTGCCACATTTTCTTAATCTGGTCTATCTTTGTTGGACATTTGGGTTGGTTCCAAGTCTTTGCTATTGTGAATAGTGTCGCAATAAACATACGTGTGCATGTGTCTTTATAGCAGCATGATTTATAGTCCTCTGGGTATATACCCAGTAATGGGATGGCTGACTTTCATACTTTAAAAGAGTGAATTGTATGGTAGCTGAATTAAAATTCAATTTTCTACCTAGAAAATTCTTGCCTGTCATCATCATCATTTCCCAAAACAAACATTCTCTGCAAGTTTACCTTGTGAGGTTCAGTGAATTCTTGAGTGACACTGCATTAGCAAAACAAGTTTTGAAGTCCTTGTTTATAAATCTCAACTTGGTTTCCATAGTTTCATAAACAAAATACTCTGCCAATTTTATATTTTGAAAAAATTGCTTTGAGGATTCTTTCATTTTATTGGCTTTTCTAATAAGATAAAAGAAGTGCTTCATGTCTTTTATTTTTATTTTAGTTTTTGGAAAGAAGTTGAGTCAAAACGGGATTAAGAATTCTATTGTATGGCTTCTTGAAAGCAGCAGAAAATCAAATATGGAACATACCCAAAGTGGGAAAGAAATAACTACTTAATTCAGCGCATTAATAAAAAAGATCTTACAAATTAAATGTTGTTCCAAAGACATCTTAAACACTTACTACAGCATCATACACATTTATTGAGAAAATGCCAAGTTTTATATTATGGTATTCTAGCAACTCAATGCAATAAAAATTTCCAGAAAAACCAATGGAATAATGTAATTTTTATAAAAAATACAATACATATGACCAGTGTTACTTTTTTTTTAAATTTTTTTTGTTATGCATTTGGAAATGCCACTAATGCAAGGTTTTATTTAATAATTGAATAATAATGTAGGGTAATGTGGTGTTGAAGAGAACAAGCCCTGGGGTCTATCTGATTTGAATCCTGATTCCTCTATTTATGGCCTGGAGAAAGTTTCTTGATCTTTCTAGGCTTCAATTTTCTCCATCTGTAAAATGAGGATATGGTGTAGGGTTGTGAGAATTCAATGTAATAATGCACTTAAAGTGTTTAATATGATGTTTGGCACATGGTGAGCTGAAAGCATTATTATTATCATCATCTTTTTCTTAGCATTGCTTAATGTCCTTTTATAGGATTATTTCTTCTCCTAGCAACACTTCTGAGAGAGTCAATAGATTTCAGCTAGAGAAGCAAGGTCACAAACCAATTCAGCCCTACAGTGAGATACTTTTCATTTGTTTCTCTCAAAATATTCAAGTTGTAATTCCAAGAAACCATTCATCCTTTATGCTAACAGGCCTCTAACCACAATTTAATAAAATGTCTTTTTTTCCATAAACAAAGCCAAACATAATATCTTGTTCATCTGATTATAAGCAGAATAGCTGCTATCTGAACACTGCTGTATCACAGACAATAATGGCAGTAATTACTAGCCACCGCACCCCCAATCACCTAAGACATGTGGTATCCATCAGTGTAACAAAAAATGAAAAGAGGCAAACAAGTCTGCTCACTCAACTTTGTATGTTGATATTTGATTTATAGTTCAATAGAGTTACATCTATTCTATAAGTAATTCCTAGGTACTTAGTATGTTTTGAATGTGGTGCATGCCTAGCATAAATTTCTCATTCAGTTGAATTCCTTAGTATTGTGTTAGGTGTCACAGATACAAACTAAAGTTAAACTTTACCTTACCTAAACCTTAAAACCTTATTCTGAGGCATATTGTATTCAGAACTAAAAATAGTCAAGTTCTTCAATTACAAGATAAGATTTAGTAAAGGCAAGGCAAGCATGAGTAAAATGTTAATACCAGATACATTTATTCTCTGTGACAGCAGACATTGATAACATTTCAAGGTAAATTTAAATAACTTAGAAAAGTTCATGGTATGGCCAACTGTGATGACAATCTTTACTGCAAGATCCCTGGGGCAAAAAGTTATTTTATGTCATCCTAATATAAGTACTCCCATTTCTGAGGTTCCCAAATTGTCTAGAAACTATCCCATCTGCACCATTCCCTAAAGATAATCAATCTCACCAGGTGATCTTAAACCCAAAGGCTGGTGCTGGTGTTTCTGGAGGACAGTATCTGAAAAGCCCAGAGTTTCTTACCCCAGTAACTGATGTAGCTGATGTGAGTAAGTCCTGGCTTGCCTGACCACATGTCAACACGGAGGAGCAGGGTAGTAGAGGCTTCAGAGAGTAGTACGCCATGCGGTTTTGGTTGACCCACTGAGAGGGAAACAAGGTAAACTGAGACTATAATTACTGAACTAATTTGGTTTGGTGGCCTAAGAAGATAAGTCTTCAAAAAAATTCAAAACTTGTTATGGAAACATACATACATACATATACCCCAAATCAAACCAAAAACAAAGCTGAAAAGAAAAGTACTAACTAAAAATATCAATTATACCTAAGAATTAAAGACTCCCTGTTATCCAAAAACACTGCTTTGGAGTTATGCCAGCAAGCACCCTTAACATTTGGTCCTATGTTACAGCAGCCTGTTTTGAAGGAAAATACAATGAAGAATCTTGACACATTGATTTCAACTCCACATAAAAATATTTTTAATCAGCATTTTATAAGGAACCAGAGTAAAATTTGTATAACAAAGATTATGCCCAGATTTTAAAGGAAATGTCAAATGTATGGAAAAAAGCAAAAATAGATATAAACAAGGAGAAGTGACAGCATTTTTAAAAAGTAATGTTGGTCATTAATGCAACCACGACAATCTAAAGGGATGAATAGTAAAATTTCATACTAATTACCAGAATCTTGTTTTCTAACATTTCCATACAGAAATATTTATGTTCTTTCTTAATTTAGGATGCTTACTCCAGAAATTCACTTCAAAAACTGGGAACAGAGACACCAATCTGCTTCTTCTCAGACTTACCATACAACGGAAACATCTTCTCCCTCCTGTGTCAGCCCTGAGCATATTCTGACTCAGTAAAATTGAGGTTATAATAGAGTAAAATACTTTATGATGGAAATTTTATTCTGCTACTTTGTGACATAAAAAAATTTAAATAATCCAAGAAAAAGGGAGAGAAAGACAAAATTTTCCATTCTTTCAGATACATTACATTCCCACACACTTCTCCCATTCCTAGCTCACATGCTGATGTGCATGCTGATGTGTCTTTGTGTTCAAGATAAGAGTAGAGAATACCCAGTCTTTTTCATGAAGTACGAAATAGGATGTGCAGTAGATCAAGGAAGGTTAGTTACCTCCCATTATCCAAAAACACTGCTTTTGTAACCTCAAAAGTCCAAAGGTCTTTGCAAGAGTTAATGAAATTAAATCCTATAATAATTGTATCTCCAAAGATACAGTGCTCTGAATTTACTTAAACAGTTACATAGGAGCAATAACCAGTTTCAAAATCAATATAAGATTCAGAATGGATATATTTAAAAACAAAAGAAAGAGACTGTCCAGTAAACTAGGTTAAAATGTTCAGTGATTTACTCCCTCAATTCTAAAATGGATCAATTTTTCTAAGCCAATGCTCCCATCTCATAAATCACTGGAAAATCCTTCTAAATATTAATAGTATAAGGCTACAGGAATATAAAACCCTAAGGCTTAGTTTAAAAGAATCTAGAGTGAAATAAGGGCCATGAATTCCACAAAAACAAAGTTTCACTGGGAGTCATTCTGGAAAACTGTCACACATACCTTCAGAAAGCTGGTATGAGAAGCATGCCAAGAAAGTTCAGTTATTATCTCACTGGCAGTTATCGCTATTGTCCAGTCACTCAATCTTAACTACTGATGGTTAATCTCAGATTGTTTGTCTGGTAAGATGCAAGACTGCAAGACAAAGTAGGGGCAGACACCAGGGGCAAAACTGAAAATTGAAATCAGTGGGCCCTAGGCAAAGACTGGTTTTCCACAATAGAATTCAGAAGCACAATGTTTTAATTTAAATATTACTTCAATTCCAAGATAAATTAGAACAATTTAAACCTCTTTCTCTAATTTTCCCTGGGAACTAAAATTTCCTTTACAATAGATGACAATTTTGCAGTTCCTTAGAAGTCCCTTGGATAGAAAGTATAATTAACTTGATAACTTAACAAATATGTTCATGACTACTAAGCCTTATGTGTCCTCAAGACAGCTTTGGATACTCAGTTTTGAAAACTGAGTGGTCCCCAGGTACCAATATATAAGTCTTTTGGGAAATACAACCAGAGAAAATTTTTTTGTTTGTTTTATGGTTGGTTGGTTTTGTTTGCCTCAAAAAGACCTGAGCAAAGCAAAAATAACTACTGAATTTTTTAAAGACTGAGCTACAGTGCCTTACGTAATGAAAAATCTAAAGTGCAACTTAGCAAAGAACTTTCTACAAAGCAGTCTTTATGTAATAACTACATTACTTAAAGTAAGAGATCTATAGCATCCATGCAGTTAGGCCCACACACATATTTATTCACTGAATAATAAAATAGAACTATTCTCTGAAGTGGAAGATCAAAATTAGTTGATAGCAAAGCCTTAGTTAGATGATCAAAGATAATTTGCCACACTTACTCCCACTTTCTTTGTTTTTAAACTTTATTTATTTATTTATTTAGAGACAGGATCTCACCCTGTCACTCAGGCTGGAATGCAGTGACGCGATCTCAGCTCACTGCAACCTCTGCCTCCCAGGTTCAAGCAATTCTCGTGCCTCAGCCTCCCGAGTGGCTGGGGCTACAGGCACATGCTACAGCAACTGGCTAATTTTTGTATTTTTAGTAGAGACGGGGTTTCACCACGTTGGCCAGGCTGGTCACGAGCCCTGAGCTCAAGTGATCTGCCTGCCTCGGCCTCCCAAAGTGCTGGGATTACACGTGTGAGCCGCCATACCCGGTCTCTTTTTTTTAACTTAAAAATATTTTTTTAATTTTAAATTTTTATTTCAACAGTTTTGGGGGTACAGTAAGTTCTTTAGTGGTGATTTCTGAGGTTTTGTTGTACCTGTCACCTGAGCAATGTGCACTGTACACAATATATAGCCCACTTTCTTAAGGATCTCCATTTAGCATCTCTTGAATCCATTCTGCAATTAATCTAGTTAAGAAATTTAACTCTAAGTATTACCAAGGCTTTGGAAAAATGGGAAATAATTTCTCCAAAAAAAAAATCAAAACATTGGATGATGGACAGATAGATAGACAGATAGGCAGACATACAGATAGATATTTCCTTCTCCTGTTTCCAAAAAGGATCCACAGTGACACTTACTATTCACGGTACAGTCTCAATTTTTAAGTCTTTAAGGCTAGAAATGTAGCTTATAAGACAATTTTTTATTATAATAAAACAAATAATGAAGCAATGCTTTTAGAGTAACGTATTATACTAATACTGGTTGAAATTCTAGAAATAAAAAAGTTGATTCACATTATCCTCTCCATACAGTTGAAGTGGAGAACTTCTAGTTTGAGAACATTTGGTTCAATTTAATCTGAATAAAATGGCTTTGTCACTGCTACCAAAGCATAGAAAATAACTTCTAGTGTCCAATCTGGTGACCCTCTCAAGTAATGGACCAAAGTAAAGCTATCAGATAGTTGAAGATGTGAACATAGTGATTAACCAGCTAACTAACTCTTTGAAAGCAGAGGAGAAAGGATAACAATGCCAATTTCCACAGTCCAAAGGAAGAGTGGGGTGTACCCTTTACTAAACCTAAAATATTCCCACTCCACGTCCTCCTTCCTTGCCTTACCTCTCCGCCTCCTCCACTCCTCCCCATGGGTCACTGCCTTTGCCTGTCTGAATCCCTACACTCCAGACTCCTTCCCTTTGCCCCTGTCTTCCTAGTCTACCTCTTTTTTCTTGTCTTCTTTCACATCTCAATCACTTTAAATGAAAATAACCTTGGAAAGAAGCATGTTCTGTTGTTTACTATACTCAGTAAACAATATTGTTTCCAATATTTTAAAATAAAAATTGGACATTTTACTTTCCAAGGAAAAGTAAAGTGTATTTCAAGGAAGAAAATACACTTGATGCATTATATATTTAGGGTGTGTCTTTCAACTGCTTGCTTCTTCTTCTGTAAGTAAACAATTATGACCAGGAAAATAAGAAGTTCCCTTGCCCACTAACCCAACACCCTAGATCCATACGGAGGCACAGAGCACAAAGCTGAAGGGGTGGGAGCCCTGAGTCTCTGGAGTTACAGTCCTTGACTCCAGGCAAGACTGGAGGTTAGCTATCCCCAGGCAATGGGACAGCTGTCACAAATGGGATTCCACGGCCTCCCCAGAGGCCAATTCTACTTTGTAGTAACCTCACTACTGGAAAGTTATTTGGTTTAGTTAGCCTAAATAATTCATGCTGAACTTTCCTAGTCTGGTCATCAGTATTAGCTCACTGGAGTAGTTTTCAAGTGCTTTAAGACAATTATTGGATTACCTACTAGCCTTCTCTTTCTCATGCATAATCACTACAAATCACTTAAATCTTTTCACAAGTGCTTTTTATCATTCCTATCATTTTTTATGCTAACTCTGATACTTCTAGATTTTTCCTATCATCTTTAGTTATGAAATGAAAGTGATAAATATTAGAAAATAACCACTATTATAGTAATGAAATAATGAGTGAAATCAATACTTTACAAAGTCCTTTCTTGGGCATGACGTCTTCTGATTCTGACAATTTTGTAAGGTAGGTACGGCAGGGGATAAAGCTTCCATTTTCCTCAGATGAGGAAATTGAAGCCCCAGGAGGTTGTCACTTTCCAAAGCATATATAGCCAGAAAGTGCCAAAGACTGTATCAGAAACTAGGACTTCTGACACCAAAACTTATATACTTTTATTTTTAAAAACACTAGGCTTTCTACTTATGTCTATGAAATAATCTTAGTGGATCTTAGCGTGTCTTTTTAACTTTCTTCTATTAAAAAATGCTTACTCTATGTTTATATACATATAAAGTTTTCTGGTGAAGGCTGGGCGCAGTGGGTCACCCCTGTAATCCCATCACTTTGGGAGGCAGAGATGCATGGACCACTCGAGGTCAGGAGTTTGAGACAAGTCTGTCCAACATGGCGAAACTCCGTCTCTACAAAAAATACAAAAATTAGCCAGGCGTGGTCCTAGACTTGGGAGGCTGAGGCATGAGGATACCTTGAACTTGGGAGGCAGAGGTTGCAATGAGCTGAGATCATGTCACTGCACTCCAGCCAGGGTGATAGAGTAGACTCTGTCTCAAAAAAAAAAAAAAAAAATTAGGCCAGGCGTGGTGGCTCATGCCTGTAATCCCAGCACTTTGGGAGGCTGAGGCGGGTGGATCATGAGGTCAGAAGATTGAGACCATCCTTGCTAACACGGTGAAACCCTGTCTCTACTAAAAATACAAAAAATTAGCCAGGCGTGGTGGCGGGTGCCTGTAGTCCTGGCTACTTGGGAGGCTGAGGCAGGAGAATGGTGTGAACCTGGGAGGTGGAGCTCGCAGTGAGCCGAGATCGTGCCACTGCACTCCAGCCTGGGTGACAGAGCGAGACTCCATCTCAAAAAAGAAAAAAAAAATTTCTGGTGATATATATGTGTATATTTATGTATATCTATGTGTATACATATACCACCAAAAAATATTTCCTGCCAAGAATCTGCATGCCCATGTACTCTGCTATCATGAACTAGGTTGCAAGGAAGCTTGTTGTCATGGTTACATTTTTGATAATCCTAATACTTTGTCATGTATAAAGATGAAAGTATTACATTCTGTAAAAAATTGGTGCTTTTTCTTAAATAAGTAATATTAGAAAATTTAAGCCCAAGAGGCAGCACAAGTTTAAAGTGATGAATAAAAATGTGTTCATTGTCATTATCTTGTCTCTCTAGAAAACAAGACTCAAGTAAAAACCACAAAGGTATGTGGTTTGGAATAAAGTTTATGAAAACCTCAGTAGTTGCAATTACTGAGACTTTATCAAAATGCTAGTAGCATAACTATGAGAAATCCTTCTGGCTATTCTGACAATAAACACATCTACGCCTTCCACACAGCCCTACAAGCCCTCACTGTAGACTCCCCATGAAACTCATCAGTATCCCTATTCCTTTCTCCTGAGCAAGTGACTCATTCAGTTTTCCCAAAGTAAAGGCTGTCTACTCTTATTAACTTAATGTTGTATCCCCTCAAAATCCCTCAAATCCGAGAACTCCAAAAGAAAAGGGAGAAGGCCTGAGAGAACGCTTTCATCTTCTTAGTGAATACTAAACAATCGTGAACTGAATGTTGGTAGAAATACGGGCGTTAAAGGTCATTTGGATGAGGACCCAGATGGAAATGAGCAGAAGGTTATAAAAACTTGGAGAAAAGGTGATCCTTGTTATAAGGTGGCAAAGAACTTGCCTGAATTGTGCTCTAGTGTTTTGAATATTGAATATCCAACCCCTAATATAACTATTTAGAGATAGGACCTTTGAAGACCCTACCAGGTCTACAGGATCTGACCTATAGGATCAGAACCCCACTCTTATGTCCTTGTTTATGTCTTATGTCCTTACCTATTGAGGTAAGTAAGGTTAAACAAGAATGTAAGAGTTGGGCTCTGATCCTATAAGATTCATGTCCTTATAAGAAGAGACACGAGAGATCTCATACTGTCTCTCTTCACCACAGGAGCACAAAGCAAGAAGGTGTCTGTCTACAGCCAGGAAGAAAGCCAAGAACCGAACTGGCTGGCACCTCACTCTGGGACTTCTAGCATCCAGAACTGTGAGAAAATAAATTCATGTCGTTTAAGTTACTTATTCTGTTGTTTAATACCACTATGGCATTTTATTATGGCAGGCTGGACTGATTATGACAGATTTTGGGATTAAGAAGTGGGGTAAAGCTGTAAAAAAGTACCTAAAAACAAAAAAAACAAAAACCCTAAAAGTTCTAAAGTGGTTTTGGAACTCAGTGATGGGTAGAGGCTGCAAGAGCTGGAGGTACATGCTAGAAAAAGCTAAGATTGCCATAAGAGAGCATAGGTAGAAATATGAACATTAAAGGCAACACTGGTGAAAGCTCACAAAGAAAAGAGGAGAGCTGGAGAGAAGGCTTTCATCTTCTTAGTGAATACATACATAATTATGAACTGAATGTTAGCAAAAATATGGACGTTAAAGGTCATTCTGATGAGGGCCCAGATGGAAATGAGGAACAGCTGATTAAAACTTAGAGGAAAGTTGATCCTTGTTATAAAGTGGCAAAGACCTTGCCTGAATTGTGCTTTAGTGTTTTGTAGAAAGCAGGAATTGTGAGCAATAAAACTGGACACTCAGCAGAGTATTAAACGTGTAGCTTTGGTTCTCACTGCTTATAGTCAAATTCAAGAGGAAAGAGATGAATGGAAGAAGGAACTGTTAAGTATAAAGGAACCAGAACTGAGAGATTTGGAAATTTCTCAGCCCATCCACATTCCAAAAAAAAAAAAAAAGAAAGAAAGTTTGTTTTGAAGAGAACACTAAGCAACTAAGCATTAAGGGTATGCATTAAGGGTATGGCTGAACAACTGCTTGATAGAGAGCATAGGTGCAATTCATGAATGTAATCAGCCATCTCAGCACAGCCAGGAATAGGATTACACCAGCAGAGACTCTGCCAGTTTGAAAAATAGGGGAGACAGAAAATGGGATGGAATAACAGAAGGCTGTCGAACTTCTTGGGTTCTACAGGACCAGACCATAGAGCTCTTTGTCTATGAACACGAACTAGTCTTCAAAGAAAGGGAAGAATGACTCTGAAAGCAATTCAGAGATGATCAGAACTGCCTCTCCCACCACAGGCCCAAGGGGAGGGGAAGACAGGTGGGTAAGGCTCTTTCCTGCTTGGTTTCAGAGAGTGGAGCTGCCTCAGAGACCCACCAGGTGGGGCCACCCTGCAGAGCTGTGGCAGTGATGCTGCCAACCCCAGGCCTGGAAAGTCAACGAGGATTATTCAAGGCAAAGAGGATTATTCAAGCCAAAGACAATTATTCTCCAACCTTAAGATTGAATGGAAATTTGCCTTGCTAAGTTTGACTTGTTCGGGATCCATCACCCCTTCATTCCTTCCGATTTTTCCCTTTTGTGATGGGAACGTCTATCCTATAACTGTCTCATCATTGTATTTTGGAAGCCCATTAGCTTGTCGGGTTTCACAGGTTCACAGCTGGAGAGGAATTTTGCCTCATGATGAATCATACCTTGAGTCTCATCCATCTGACTTAAATAATATTTAGATGAGATTTTAGAATTTAGACTTTAGAGTTGATGCTTGATGCATTAAGACTTTTGGGGCTGATAGGATGGAATGAATGCATTTTGCACTAAAAAAGGACATAAATTTTGGGCGGCCAGGGGTGGAATGTCACAGACTAAATGTGTGTGTCCCTCCATAATTCATACATTGCAGTCCATATCCCCAATAAGTATATTTGAAAACAGGGCCTGTATGAAGGTAATTAAGGTTAAAGAAGGTCTATAGGGCCTGGCCATAATCCAATAGGACTAATGTCCTTCTAAGAAGGCTGGAAGTTTCAGATCTTGGTGCTGGCTGATGTGGTTACTGAGGAGGCCTTCTTTCTGGTTTGTAGGTGGCTGCCTTCTTGCCATGTTCTCACATGGTGGGGAGAGAGCACATGAGCTCCCAGAAAGAGGGCCTCCCCAGTAACCACATCAGCCAGCACCAAGATCTGAAACTTCCAGCCTCCAGAACTGTGAGGTTTCCATTGTTTAAGCCATCCAGTCTATGGAATTTTGTTATGGCAGCCTGACCTGACCAAGACATCTACTAATGAATCACCTGGAGTAACCAAGTTCTGGTTACACCTGGAGTAATCAAGTTCTAGTTCATGTTATGCTCACAAAAAAACTTTTCTAAATCTACCACCTCACCCAAAACACACACACACACACAGAGTCCCAACAGGAGGTCATTTCTGTCCTCTTTGTGCCAACTCTCATATAGCTACCTTAATTTATTTCATTGCTCTCACCAAACTGTAAATTGTTTGAAGGCAGAAATTCCGTTTTCTCATCATCGTGTCCTCTGCAATGCTTAACACAGAGTTGATGCTCAGTAATTATGTTTAGTCAAGGCAGTTGAATTATATTGATTTGGGCTGTCAACTTTCCTTTTTTAAGAAATAACTTTTAAAATTTTGAACTTATTAAGAATTATAGAAAAAGAGGCAAAAATTGTACACCCTATACTATCGTGTATAGGAGAGTTTCTATACACTTTCCCCAGCCTTCCCAATATCAACTTCTTATATAATCATAGTACATTTATCAAAACCAAGGAATTAATATTATTATAGTATTAACTAACTACAAATTTTATTTGAATTTCAAGGTTTTTTCAATAATGTCCTTATTCTGTTCCAAGATCCAAACCAAGATCCCACATTGTAATTGTTCGTCATATCTCCTTAATCTCCTCCAATGTGTGATAGTCTCTTGGTCTTTCCTTGCCTTTCATGACCTTGAAATTTTTGAAGATTACTGGTCAGTTATTTTGTAAAATGTTTCTCAGCTTGCACTCATCTGATATTTTCTCATTAGATTAAGATTATGCATTGTTAACATGAATACCATCATATAGGGATACATCATTTCAATATGCCCTATTACTATTACATTAGGAAACATAATATGGATATATTTTATTACTGTTGATATTAACCTCAACCATTTGATATACATGTATCCTGTTACTGTTGACATTAACCGAATCATCAACTGGTGCCTGCTTGATTTTTTCACTGTAAAGTGACTATCTTTTTCTTCGTAATTAATAAATATCTTGGGTGAAATACTTTGAGACAATATAAATATCCTATTTCTCCTTCATCTCTTATCCACTTATTTTAATACCCACTGGTAGATCTTGCTATCAATAACTATTTCTATAGTATTTATCTAATGGTGATTTTCAATTTTCTTATTCCTGAACTGTCAGCTTTCAAAACAAAAAAAGGCAAAGGCCTGAATTCCCCTGGATAGGGCAATGCAGGGTGAAGTCGGGATACGAATCTGAGTGATCAACACAAGTACAATAGGAGGCTTAATGGTGCCTAACTCTAGAGCAGAGACAGAGGTGAGGCTTAAGTCATCTTTGGTGGCTGCCTTAATTTGATAGATCAAGCCCATTCCACTCCCCTTGCTTGATGAGATCCAATTTTTGAGCTGAGCTAGCCTAAAGATTTGTTGTAAAGGCAACTGAAAACAGATGTGGGGACAGAGTGGCAGGAGAGTAGCAGCAGACACCAGATATTTCTTATCAGAAGCTGTTTCTCACATCTTCTTTGGAAAAAAAAGTATTTCATTTATTTCCTAATGAATATTTGCTAAAGTTATAGTAGCACACATCTTTTAAAAGTTGTTCAATTGATTTCTTTGCTAATTTATCATGACCAGTATTTTAGGAATGTTTATTGTAGTATATCTATAAACAATGGAACATGTAATTGTAAAAGATGGAAACCATAACCTACTAATTGCACATTTAGTTGGAACCCTAGGAGTTAGTTCACCATTATATCATGAATATACTTAATAAGTTTCTTACTGGACTTTACACTTTATTGTGAATTTTATGATAATGCACTCTCAAGGTTTTTAAGTGTAAACGTTCATAATAAAATACTAGCATTTTACTTTAGTACATTATTAACATATTTCTCAAAACTTCATGTTAACATTCAATAAATAAATCTGTATTTCAGATCACTTTAGAGTAAATTTTGTAAGTATTTTGAATAATTTCGTTACAAATTAGCCATTAGGTATAATTTCAATACATTAAGTCACTTAAAAAGAAATTAAATAATTTTTTAAAGGCACAAATGAGATTCAAACTTATGAATCTAAATTGATTCAAAACAGAGTTTAAAGTAAACCACTTAGCCTATTAAATTTGGCGAAAAATATTAAATGCTCTTTCATTTTTAAGTCATTCAGTTTTATGATAGTGATATTGATTAATTGATAATGTCATGATTTTGGGATAAGATGTGACTTCTCCACAAATCAATACGTAAATTTATTCCAGTTGTTATTTTCCTTTTATACACCACTAAAATGAATACAAGTTTAGAGACTTTTTAAATTATAACATTAAAGTCCTTTTTAATATCGTGATGTATATCTCTCTCTATTTATCATTATTTACCTCTGAAAAATGAATGATATTTAACTTTACCTTTTAATGTGTGGAAATAACCTCCTCAAATCTTTTAAGATTGACGTCTTCTACTCTTACAGATACAGTGCAATTATACGGAGAAGCTATGAAATTACTCCTATTTTACTCCCACAGCTGAACCCATTTATAGAACTCCTGGTTTAGAATTGTTTCCTATTATTCTGATTACGGAAACAAATATGAGGTCATGAAAAGCCAAGAGTAGTGAGTAAGGTGGGTAACAGGTTTGGGGTAATTTTATTCATGACCAGAAGCCAAATAATGACTAAAATTCCTATGTAGTTCATTAAGAGATTCTGAGTCAATTCCAAAGAGGTTAAGAAATAGCCACCCTGTCATATAATATAGCAGTGGTGTGGCCTCCTAGGGCTATTACCTCAAAGACAACAGAGTGTGCGTTATATAACTTCTGGCACCCTATAATCACCCTCATGCGGCAACTCTTTATGATCTGTGCCAACGAGGGTAAACAAGTGGAAATTTGAAAACAGGGACTATCCATGAAAAATATAGTTATATGGAAAGAAAGGAAGTAGTCTGGTTGCTTTGGGCAGAGACTGTGCTTCTAATGCCCCCATGTGAGTCCTGATTTGGGAGTTGTTTCTTATGTAATGGCCAATCTATAATGTGAATAATCCATACAGAACTAGTTAGAAGTTTACCAGAATGCTATTGATTTTCTTTTCAGAAATTCTTGGTAAATCTTGGGTGGATTTAAATGATGACAATAGATTTAGACTCTGGTACTTACTTTTAAAACGCCATATTACACAAATGGGTTTTATCCTCAACTCACAGTCTTAAAACTCACAGTCTTAAAACTGAGATTTTTTTTTTTTTTTTTTTTTGACAGGGTGTTACTCTGTCGTCCAGGCTGGAGGTGGCATGATCTTGGCTCACTGCAGCCTCTGTCTCCCAGGTTCAAGTGATTTTCTTGCCTCAGCCTACTGAGTAGCTGGGACTACAGGCGTGCACCACCACGCCTGGCTAATTTTTGTATTTTTAGCAGAGACAGGGTTTCACCATGTTGGCCAGGCTGGTCTCCAACTCTGAACCTCAAGTGATACACCTACCGTGGCCTCCCAAAGTGCTGGGATTACAGGCGTGAGACACCACACCCAGGCAGTTACATAATTTTGAAGGCTTTATTTTATTCACAAAAACAATGCTTTTACGCAAAAATATATTTGTACTTGTAAACTACAGTCTGCCTACCTAGTTGATAAAATGTCTATGTAGCTAATTACTTTGTTATCGGGAATTCAATAGGGGAGATTTATGAGATTAATGACAATTACATTTAATGGTAAAAATGACAGTAACAGTTTTGAATAATGTCCTATTTCTTTTGTATTTATTTAACTCACATTATCCCAATGAAATTCCTTTGAGTCATGGCCTTACATCGAGTCATTTGATGATATTACTTTCTCAAACTGTCATTTCATGAGCTCAGTTTATTTTCCCTGCTTCTCTTATATAGCTTTTGTGTTTTTTGTTTGTTTGTTTGTTTGTTTTTCTTGAGACAGAGTCTTTCTCTGTTGCCCAGGCTGGAGTGCAGTGGGTGCAATCTCAGCTCATTGCAAGCTCTGCCTCCCAGGTTCAAGGGACTCTCCTGCCTCAGCCTCCTGAGTAGCTGGGATTTCAGACATGTGCCACCATACCCAGTTAATTTTTGTTTTTTCTAGTAGAGACAGGACTTTGCCATGTTGGCCAGGCTGGTTTCAAACTCCTGACCTCAAGTGACCTGCCTGCCTCAGCCTCCCAACGTGCTGGGATTACAGGGATGAGCCACCGCACCCGGCCTGATTTCCAAATAATATTTACTAAAATTATATTTCATTAATACAAACTGTGTTTTTAGAATACATTTTGTTATTTGTCAAGGAACCCAACGTTTTAAGAGATTTCAGGAATAAATTTAACTGTGTGAACTTTTCCTTTTTTGTATTAACTTTAGACTCCAACTCTGCACTCCTTTCTTGCACTTCCCCATCACATAGGATTCATTATCTACATCCCCTCCTAACACTTTCTGGTCACTTCTGAATTCCATGTCCACTAGCACTTTGGAATAATGTTTAAAGTCCTTTTGAAGTCAGCAGCTTTTACAGGTAAATGTGCAAAGTATTTAGGAAATTGTAACAGGTTGAAGGGGGAGGAAGGAAACAAGGTCATGAGTTAGAATTAGAAACTCTGGGGAGCAGGGTGATGGTCCAGAGAAATATTTCCAAACAAAATCTGAAACTGGATGGTCTGAAAATAGATAGCCAAAGTGAGTACAGATAATATACTTGAAGATTTAAAGCGTAGGACACACTGTCAACACACATATAAAGAATGGTTGAGAACACTAGAAGTACTTTTTTTTTAAAGAATATATTTTGTGTTTCACACCATAAAATTTGAAAAAGAAGTGCCTTTGAAAGAAAGTCTTATTTTGGAATTGAAGAATGCATTTTAAAAGCTCCAAACTTTAATGGGAAAGCACTATACTTAGGTCATATTCCTAAACTTTAATTTCCTTTTTTGGGAACTTGTATTTGGGATCTTTTGGACATAGCATAAATTATGCCAATTTCAGATTTATTCTTGACTTACAGCTTTATACTCATAACCAAAATCTGAATATTACTTTTTTAAAAACTTCATTTAATTTTAGAGAAGTGTGACTTCCTAAGAACTAATTTTAAGCAGCAATTAAGGTAACCAGGTTGTTACCTAAATTTTTGGTGTACTCACTCTTAGGAAGACTAGTTTAGTCTCAGTCAACATTTTAGGGGGCAAAATACCAAATATGATTACCAAATATAATTATAATTGCAGTATTTAATGCTTTACATCCTTGACAGATCTTAATAAAATGAAACTTTAGGCCTCCTTAGAAACACGATTTTTTAAAATTATATTTAAGTTCTGGGATACATGTGCAGAACGTGCAGGTTTGTTACATAGGTATACACGTGCCATGGTGGTTTGCTGCACCCATCACCTACATTAGGTATTTCTACTAATGCTATCCCTTCCCTAGCCCCCCACCCGCTGACAGTCCCCGGTGTGTAATGTTCCTCTCCCTATGTCCACGTGTTCTCATTGTTCAACTCCCACTTACAAGAGAGAACATGCAGTGTTCGGTTTTCTGTTCTTGAGAAACAGGATTATTTTAACTCTCAAGCAAATACTATTGTATCAGGAATGAGTTTTCTGGAAGACCTTTAAAATATTTTATCTTGGAAGGTTTTTAAAAGAGCAACATACACTCACTGATACGCATAGAAAGTAGTATCAGTGAGTATAAGCAATAAATGCGGTTTATTTATTAATCAGCAATTATTCTAGATCATTATATTTGTATGATGCATATTTGTAGCTCTCAAAATAGCCTTCTTTGTTTTTCTCTTACTAATAATTAGGGCAGCTTAAACAAAACAAAACAGTAACACAACAAAGCAATCTCCTAAAAAGATGAACAGTGATTTAGTTCTTAAGTTGGCCACAATATTGTATTTGCTAAACAATGTCAGGAGCCTTTCTAAAGGGAAAAGAAAAATATTACTTAGGTACTGTAAAAAAAAAAAAAGTTATTTCCAAGTTAACCTGAGTTTTTGATGCCTTACTTGCTTTAGTTTAGCTATTTGTGAATATTATTTAATTTTTAATTTCTTTTTTGTCTCTCATGGGCATGGTGTAATGATATCTGTCTACTAGTAGCTGATTCACATCTGCTTTTCAATAAAAACATTCCAGACAAAAGTTATTTATGTTATCATATCATCACCACATTTCTGATTGGCTAGAGAGAATTAAAAAGAAACAAGCCACAGATATTTTACTATACAAGGAAAGTACAAAATTTTATTTATTTTTCCTCTTATTCCTAGGACATAAAATACCTATTTTTCATGGCTAGTACTTTTGATCATTAAAAATATTAAGGATAAATTGTGACTGAAGTAAATGTGCTTACATGGCAATAGAATTTATTCTCCTCAGCTGCACCAAAAAATAAGGTTTAAGATATAAATGTGCTGAGAGGAAAAGAAGTAATAATAAAGATTGCTTTCTAAATAGGGAAACAGTTATGCATCAGATGAGGAAAGAAATAAGAAGAAAGATTATGCCAAAAAGAGGTTTAGGAGAAGGAAGAAAATATGAACCAAGCACTGCATGAAAAAAGATGGGTTGTATGGGAAAGCATGAGCACTGCGCCACCTCTATCACATAAGTTCATTTGGAATGTGACACTCTCTATTGGGTGCTGTGATGGCTAAACATAAATAAATAATTTGGAAACAGTCCAGTTTTTCATTTAAAGAAGCTTATTCTAGCCCATTGATGAGATGCTGTAAATGCAGAAAAATGGTCCATTATGCACCATTGTATGCTAAATGCTTTACATATATGAACCCATGAAGAACAAGCCTAGGGAGATTAAATAAACTGACCAAATAAAAAGCCAACGAAACTAGTTAAGTCACAGGCAGCCTTTAAATACCAATCTTCGTGTCTCTAAATCTCATCTAATCACTACACTCTAGTGATACATATTGGGTGTGTGTCATGGAAAATGCAAGGCAATAGTAAAAACATTTCCAAGCCTACATCAATACTAAAAAAGTCAGGCTGAATAAATGGAAAACATAGGGTAAGAAACTGACTCCTATGGGGAAAAAAAATCTTCTATGTATTCTCAATTATGTTACAGTAATTGGAGAATATTATGGATGGTGGGTTAACTTATATTTTTCTAGAGTAACTCCTGTACCTCAAGGAAGGCATTCACTTTTTATTAATTGTATAATTGTGAAACAGTCATCATGCTAAGTAAGCTGATAAGCCTGCATGATAGGACTAAAGAAAAACTATGGAGATAGTTTTAGAAATACTTTAAGATAGAAACTCATGTCAATATTATGTTGTACTCCACTTGGTAAATTCTCAATGTGTTATTATAACTTACATATAAATAATAATTACATAGAATATTACATTTCTAAGAAAATAAGTATTAAATAACACATTAGTGGCTCAGTTCTCGACAAGAGGGTTAAATATCTATATATATATAAAATGAGTTTCCTTTGGACAATGATTTAGACATGAATATCTGAAATATTGGAAAATAATAAATATTTTAAAACTGGGTAGTGGATGAAATTTATATTTGTTTAAACTTTATGAAAAAAAGTATGATTTTAAAAATTTTGTCACCTACACACGAGACCTCTATAAATTTTAAAGAGTACTTTTTATTATATGCCAATATTTAGGTTATAATAACTTTGGTTCCGGCCATCATTACTAGTCTGATAAAACACAGTACCACTTCACAACTGAACAAATTCTTCTTTATCTACAATTACATTCATTTTAGTACCTGTTAGTTCTCATGAAGAACAGAATTTATTAATGCAATTTTCTGAAAACAGCATTTATTACTTATACTCACTTATTGCCTGAATGAGCAACGATTTTAAAAGGACAAATTATGATTAAAAGTCAAAATAGGACATCAATAGTAGAATTTTAATGAGGAGTGAAGTGCAAGATAAACTTTAAAACTTAGTAGGAGTTGCTCCGGGACACTGAAATGCTGCTGGGACCATCAATGTCAAGAGAAATATTTGGTATTTACTCAGTGTACTGCTAACTACTTCTTAAGAAACAGGATGCTAAGAAACTTCATTACAAAGCTGTCCTTCAAAATATGGCACATGTTATTGTTGGCCTTTTCATTGATAAAAAGGGATTATCAGACAGACTTTGAGTACACCATGTTAAGAGGTTAAACAGTTACAAAGAAAGGAGAGAACGTTGAGCTTAGTTTTTTCATGTCCGCGCTCTAGAATCTGACAGCTTAAGCTCAAAGATAGCTCTGCCACCTCATAATTTAAGTGATCTTGAGAAATTGTTCAATCTTTCTATAGCTCAGTTTCTCATGCGTAAAATAGGAATAATAAGAGGTTGTGGTGGGGATAAAATGAGAATTGGCTTGTACTATTTTAGCACAGGCTCCGCTACACAGTAAGTGATCAACACACATTAGCTTATACTATTATTAATAATATTCATAACACTTCAGTAATACTGCATAAACATCCTCAACAGAGGAAATATATGACCTGGCTTAGGTTTTAAAAGGTTTGCCCTGGCTTCAGTGTTGAAAACAGCCCACAAGGGACAAGAACGGAAGTAGGAAACTCTGTAGGCAGCCACTGCAGAAACTACCAAGATGAAAGTGGAGAAGGTGGTTAGAAGTGGAACAGCTATAGAGATATCATGAAGGATTATTTTTTCAACTGTACATGGCATTTTCAAAAAGAAAAAAAATGGACAAGATAATTCAGAATTGTTGCTTTTTATGGGGGACCGAGGGGATGTTATGTTCTAAATGTATCCCTCCAAATTTATATATTGACAATCCATCTCCTAAGTGATAATACCAAGTGGCAAGGCCTTTTGGAGGTAATTAAGTCATGAGGGCAAAGGCTTCAAGAAAAGATTCAGTGACCTTATGAAAGAGGTTGAAAGGAGCACCCTAATCCCTTTTTTGCCCTTCCATTCCTTCTTCCACGTGAGGACACAGCATTAGCTCCCTTCAGAGGACGCTGTAACAAGGCACCATCTTGGAAGCAAAGAGTAGCCCTCACCAGACACCAGATTTGCTGGTGTTCTGATCTTGGACTTCCCAGCTTCCAGAAATCTGAGAAATAAATTTATATTATTTATAAATTATCTAGTCTATGGTATTTTGTTATGGCAGCACGAATGAACTAAGATAGATGGTTGTTTGTTTGCCTTTTTGTTGGGTTGTTTTTGTCTGAGTGGCTAGAAAAATGGAGTTGGGTGTGGCAAGATACATAGATGAGGATGATTATACAGGTGCAAGTTTGGAATGAGGGGATGAGGACAAACAGGAAGTTGGCTTTGTGCATATTCAGGCAGAAATGTCTATAGCCATCCTTGGAAATATTAATAAGACAGTTGGATAAACAAGAGGAGAGATATGGGTGGAAATTTAAAAGTGGATTACTATTGATTAAATTATATTGTGCAGAATAAGGCTCAAATGAGAGACGGAAAGTTGCAAGAAGGCAATCTTAAACGTAGGTAAACTAATCTTTCCCATTAATGGAGACGTTTAAAAAATCCTTACAATATCCGCCTAACTGCTAAGCTGTATGTATAGCACACTTTGGAAATGTCTGGATTCTAAATACGCTTAGAAATCTCACATTAATTTTTAAAGCCATGAACAACTGTAAAAAAATTCATGATTCTAAGAAATGTGTATCATGAAATATATTTGGGTAGGCTGGGCGAGGTGGCTCATGCCTGTAATCCCAGCACTTTGGAAGGCTGAGGCAGGTGGATTACCTGAGTTCAGGAGTTCGAGATCAGCCTGGTTAACATGGTGAAACCCCGTCTCTACGAAAAATACAAAAGTTACCAGGCATGGTGGCACATGCCTATAATCCCAGCTACTTGGGAGGCTGAGTCAGGAGAATTGCTTGAGCCCAAGAGACGGAGGTTGCAGTGAGGTGAGATCGTGCCACTGCACTCCAGCCTGGCTGACAGAGCAAGACCCTGTCTCAAAAAAAAAAAAAAAAAGAAATATATATATATATATATATATATATATATATATATATATATATATATCTCCTGTAATCCCAGCACTTTGGGAGGCTGAGGCAGGTGGATCACTTGAGGTCAGGAGTTTGGGACCAGCCTGGCCAACATGATGAAACCCCATCTCTACAAAAAATATAAAAATTAGCTGGGCATGGTGGTGGGCGCCTGTAATCCCAGCTACTTGGGAGGCTGAGGCAAGAGAATCGCTTGAATCTGGGAGGCGGAGGTTGCAGTGAGCCAAGACCATGCCACTGCACTCCAGCCTGGGTGACAGAGCAAGACCCCGTCTCAAAAAAATAAATAAAAAATAAATAAAATTAAATTCTTTACACATCACCAAAAATGAAGTAATTAACTATTTAACTTGACATACATAAATATCTAATTTGTAGAACAAACCCATTTTATTTTCAAAGGGTCTTCCTGGGCATTTATTCTCTCAAAACAGACATTTTGGAATTCAGACTGAATCTTTATCAATGTTCTAAGCCCAAAAGGGAAGGATTTCAAGAGTTTCAGGAGAACTTCTTGGGCTGCCCATCATACTTCCTGGCCTGCAGATGCCCAGAATACAAAACATAGCTATGACTCACTTGAATCTAAGTTGTGGATAAAAATGCAAATATTTCAGAAGTCTGGTAATCATTTACATCTTAATGTGGCCTCAATGCACCAGATTCTGTGGACCTTCCCAAGAAAAGTGAGGTTGGAGAAGTCACAAAGTATGAATAACAAGTGAGAATAGGTAGATTTGGGAATATCAAAGATAAACTAATGTTGCTTTATAGTCTGCATTAAATTCTCTTATAAAATTGTAACAATTATACAAGTTCGACAAATATAAAAGCTGTAACTATAACATAGCATAGCATCATTTGCAAATAAGCTATAGATTTCTACCTACAAAGGCTTTAGTTTGAGGAAAAAAATTTTATAGTCTTGGCACATTATGCAACTCTGAGTAAACTTCTGAGCATCTCTCAGGAACCACTGCAGGTGAACAAGACCCTGTTTCTTTCCTTAGGCACTTATAGTCTATGAGGCAAACTTCAAAACCTTCAGAAGTAAAATAAATAACCTCTTGCGGTCTGAGAAAGTGCACTATAATACTTAAATATATTTCATTGAAAAAGTATCTATTTGTCAACTGGGTGAATTAATCAGGGGACGAATTTTTTATAGAGGATGAGAAAAAATTGTGATTCTCTTACATATGGAAAATCATATCCACATTTCTAAATCTTACAATTTAAAAATATGATTTAATTACTAGTATTTGTGTAGAGGCTAAAACAAATTTGTGAAATGTGAGTGGTCTCCCATGCCATCATTTTAATTTTATTTTCTATCTTATTTTATTTCCATTTATTTTAGTTTTAGAGGCAGGGTCTTGCTCTGCCATTCAGGCTGGAGTGCAGTGGTGCAATCATAATTCACCATAACCTCAAGCTCCTGGGCTCAAACTATCCTCTTGCCTCAATCTCTTGAGTAGCTACGACTATAGACATTCACCACCACACCCAACTAATGTTTTCTATTTTTTATTTTTGCAGAGATGGAGTCTCACTGTGCTGCTCAGATTGGTCTCAAACTCCTGGCTTCAAGTGATCCTCCCACCTTGGCCTCCCAAACCATAATTTTATTAGGCTTTAAAATGTACCTTGATTCACAGGGTTTGGGTTATTAATAAAATAATTTGTTAAATGGTGTTGTACAATAAAATCTTGAAGTACCTAGGGACAGAGTCTAATGCATCCCAGATGCAATGGTCAATGGCAGTGATTAGTTCCAGGCCAAAAGTGTCAGAGCCAGAGATAAGATGCTCTCAGTGGACATAAATTTGTGTGGTGGAGAAACCCTCATAGAGCATAAATATCAGGAAGTTGAGTCTATGATGTTTATTGGATTCATAAATGAAGAAAACTAAACTTGCTTTTATTAGGTAAAAGGGAGATAAAAGCAAGACTAAGAATAATCAGTTGAGAAAGATTTTTGTTTTCCAGTTACTTGTGTTAAATGTTTTATTATAATTAAATGCATTTTAATATTGCAAAGATATAATAGATGAATAGACAATGTGATAAGAATAACTGAAATTATTTTTGCTCAGTGATTATTGTCTTTACTACGTGGGAAACTGAGCTTCATGAAAATTAAATAAAGCAATACATTTTCAAATATACCAATTGCTCCTGATGGAATACTAGGTAGAGATGCATTTGAGGACTGATCCTAGAGGCCAAACATGCAACGTTCAAGTTACAGTGGGTGAGGAGAGCTGCTGCCTTTTTAAAGTAATTAAGAAGACTTTCTAAAACTCCTGGGGCAACCAGTTCATAACACCATACTGTTTTGTGTGGTCCTGGGTCCCCAGTGAAATTTGGCTGCATGAGCGTCCAGGACAAGTAGAGTAGAAACAGCAACAAATTTTAATTATGCATCCACTTTGGTGGCCTTGTAAAGAAGAGAAGACACCATTAATACAGACAAAAGTGGTGCTCTGCAGCTGAGAATCACCTGTGCCAATAAGGTTACTCTCAGATCTGTGCCAAATATCTGAGGGCAAATGGAAATTTAAAATACTATCCAGATGTAAACTTTGGATGTATGGAATGTTCCTGAATATCTGCATCTTGGAAGACCCATATATAGATTCTTTCATTTTCATTCCATGCTGGTTCAGACTTTCATTAACTGCTAAACTATAACAATAAGTTCCCAGCCAGTTTCTCCAATTGCCATTTGTCTTCATTCCAGAATATACTATGCATTGGTGTCAAATCAGTCTTCTAAATTGCTGCTCCAGTAATGTTATTCCCCTACTCAAAATCCATTAATGGCTCTTCATTGCCTATTGAATCAATCCGAATTTCCTCATGATAGCACTCACAGTATGTCCCGACATATTCCTCTCTATCCAAATCTCCTATCAGTCTTCCACTTTTATGTCCCTTTTTCTTCAGTCAACAGGACAATAATTCCCTAGGAACACCACACACCAAGCTTGTCTCCATGTCTTTGCCCATGTTGTTCCTCATCCAGAGCCTGGCATTACTCTCATTTCTTACTCCCCGTTCTTCTCTAATTCCACTTTCTCTAGGAATTTCTTCTTGCTCTCTCTCAACCAGATGCTCTGTCTCTCCTTGGAATCTTCATAGCCATTTGGATGTCTCACTGTGATGGACAGATTCTCCTTTATATCATTTATATAACTGTCTCCTTAATTTGAAGATTGTGAGCTTGTGGTCTGTAGCACCTAACATAGTGCTAAAAAATGGGAAGTCAATACATATTTGCTGATTCGAACTGATCTAGCAGCATTTCAAGTATCGTTTGGTGACTAAGTTTTGTGTTATACAGATTATATGTCCATTACGATTTATTGTGGAGGACTTTTCTCTGTTTTTTTTTTTCCATTTTGTTTGCACGTAGCTACTGAAACAAGAATCCAAGGCTTGTTTTTTCTTTTCTGAGAGAAAGAAAGAAAAACAGAAAGAAAGAAAGAAAGAAAGAAAGAAAGAAAGAAAGAAAGAAAGAAAGAAAGAAAGAAAGAAAGACCGACCTTGGCTATTAAACATGGAAACAAAAAGAAGGTAAGCAGTGTTTATTGGAAATATGTCTGGTTTACTACATATTGTGCAGAAAATTACAGAACTAAGCATTTAAAAATGTTCAAGCATACTTAATTACAATTTAGTCAAAAGTACAGTTTTCTTTGTTCATTGAACAATTCCTTCAATACCTTTATTTTAATGAAAATAATATCACACTAGAATAAGTAGATGTATGTAATCATTTTCATGTGTAAATAGGTAAAAAGCCAAGAATAATCTATCTTTATCTTCATTTTCTGTTACTGAAACGTATAAGAATGATCTTAAGCTCTAGAAAGCATTCAATTTATATAAAAGTGATTCTTCTGGAAATCACAATGTCTTAAAATTGTCTTCTCCCCTCGTGCAGCACTCTCTTGATATGTCTTCAGCCTCTAGTCTTGTGTCATTGGGGACTTTTCTTTTCTCCTCTCCTATTTGTAATCACTAACCAACACTTCATGCCTAGTACATTGTTCCTTATTTCTAACTTTCACTCAGAAAACCGACTCACAAATTTATGTATTTCCATCCTTGGTTTACTGTACCTTGGTTACTGTACCAATGCACATTATCTAGCACATAGTATTGGCCCACAATAAATATCTCTTGGAAAACTAAATGAACAATGTTAAAGTTCTGGTCCAATTCATGAGATGACTACAGTCCATCTTCACTACAATTACTTTCTATCACTTTAAATCCAATATATTCCCAAACCCAACTTAGTATCACCTCTTCATTCCCAAACCCCCAACACTCTTCCAGTTCCCTCCCCCAACTCCAGTTTCCTTCTATTCCAATTCTGATACCATATGGTCTCAAACACAATGATGTCATTTCTCTGTATTTCCCTTCTGTTTTCCCCTATCTAAAATGATGATCATTTCTATTTTTATGTTCCTATTGTCTTATTCTGGGTTATAGTCATAGCATGTACTCAATCACAGTATCAAGTATTCATTATGTGCTTACATTATGGTAGACACTAGGTTAAGTCCTGCACATAGGTATTATTTTTATTTATTTTCAAAGTAACTCAATGAGAAGATGCTATTATTTATATTTTACAGATGAGTAAACAGTTTTTCTAATATTTATTGAGTACAAAGATATGTAATTTGATATGAAACTATCTGATATCCAAATATGTATGTGTCCATAACAGAGTAAAATACATAATACCTTATCTTAATTTTTCTCCTAGAACAGTTTCTCTAATAAATATTTAAAAATAGTTGTCTTGAAAAATATTAAAATGTTACTTTACTTTGATAAATGAGTATCCTTAGCAAGAGAATTAACTATTTTTATATCCACATTTAACAACATGAATTAGTATTTAGCACACATTTGGACTGACAAAATAACATGCTATATTTGCAAAGATGTTATTCAGAGATTGGCATTCATACAGTAATTTCAAATAAATATTTTTAATAAACGGTATAATGACCACAACTATACAATAATGTCATTGGTAAAAATCACCAAAATATAGTAAGAATTTAAAAAGGCATTTTTAGCCTCCTCTTTTGGGTATCAACCATTATCTTCTCTCTGAATAATACTGAAAGAAAATTTACATCTATGCAACAAATTTCACAATTAGAAATGGAGATAAAATTACATAAGCAGACACTAATGGAAAATCTATTAAAACAAAGGAGGATCTTTAAAGCCAAAACTTGAAGCACTCAGGAAAGAAAGAATCATTGAGTGTATCTAAGACAAGCAGTAAATGGCATGCTCCACTGATTCTGACAACCTGCAGGTTGATTATGAAACACCATCACAAAGGCTTCAAGACATGGAAAAATTCAGAAAATGTGGCAGGTGAAACATATTATAATGAAAATCCAAGGGAGAGGTCTCTTTTTTAAAAAGAAATGAAAGCCACTCTTATGGAATAAACAAACTATAGTAAGCAATTGCTACCATAATTCTTACAATCTCTGAATACCTGTGATTGTCTGTGAATAAATGGTACCAACTGAAATAGGGAATTCATCACAGAATGCTGTAAACAGCATTTGGGTGCATGGCTTTATATACGTATATATAAATTCACATAATCCTCAGTGTGATATAGTTCTAACCACTCTCATTTTCTAGATGGGAAAACTGGGGCCTGAAGTTTCCTTGTCTAAGATCATACTTAGAGCCTCTTGTGAGGCTGAATTGAACTCAGTCCTTTGACTAGGATTGGGTGTTCTTTCCTCACTAGCACAGTGCCTCTCCTCAGGGTTGAAACAGAATACAGGAATACAGCTCTTTTGACATTCACAAGTATGCCTTCTACCTCTCCAAAAGCCCACGAGAAATCCCACTGGCAACGGTGAGGAGAGAAAAAGGCTGTGATATGGATCAGAAAAAGTCTTACAGATCCAAGGATATTCAGGTTAGATAAGAAAGGGAACAGTACAAAGCCAGAGTGACCCCCAGTTCAATCCTGCTCAATTCTAGGGAATTACCACCAAGCAATTCTGGCTTTTTGTGGGAGAAGGAAAGGGGAGGGAGGAAAAAGAGGGAGGAGAAAAGGTAAAGAGGGAGGGGGAAAAACCAGGAGAAAAGAAGAGGGAGAGAAAAATGAGAGTGGGACTCAAAATTGGAGAGAATGATTCAGAGGAATTAATATCCCACTCTAAGGAAGCACATAATTAAAACTTCTTCATCTTCTGAAACATCTAACTAAAAAAGACACAGGCTAGAAAGCCTCTTTCTCTCACTTTTTTTTTTTTTTTGCTTCTGCCTCAAGCACTTTTAAAGTTGCCTACACATTACAGAATGTTTTGCTTGATTTCCTTTCAATGTCCCGGAGAATATTTGGAATGTTTCTTAATTTACATATGATGTGGTGTTATTTAGATATAGATCCCATGAAAGATAAAAATTTTTTAAAGTGAGTGTAAGTGTGAGCATTGAGACAGGAGAAGGAGGTAATTAAAAGAGATAAATAAAGCTTTAAAAGCCGCTTCTTACCCTAACCACCGTCATCAAAAAAGAAATCTGTAATTCATGAATAAAATATAATCTGAGTTTTACAACAGCATTATAAAGATTCTTTTTGAGTATAAATTTTAAAAGTGTTATTGTGTTATAAAATTTAATGGGAAATTTTTCTTTCCTTTAAAAATAAACCCAAATACCACAGACATTTCCCAAAAATTCCAGCTGTCTGCTTGCTCTCCTTGAGTTATTTTATTTTCCTCCATTAGTAGTTTAAAGGTGTACTCTTTTATATGTAATATCATTTTAAGGAGTTGAACAGAATTAAGATTGTTCCAGTATACTCAGCTGTTTATTTTCACAAAATTGAGGTACACATTGCAAAATTAGAGTGTTTTCATTGGAAAACTTTCATTAATAGTTAAAAACTGTCATCTCAATGAAATAATAGACTTCTAAATCGAAGGAGCTTTTTGTCCAACAATTTAACAAGTATACTAGTGTATGCATGAATGTGAAATTTTGGAAGGGCCAGGCATAGAAGGAAATAATTTCTAATTTGTCATAAAGTCCAAGAGTATTTCTAGTAAAAATATTTTTACAATTCTACCACACCCCATGTATTGCATTTTTTCTGCTATGTTGTTTTTTCCACTGAAGGAGTCATAGCCCAAGTACATTTCTTTGTAATTACAGAGTATCTATCTATGCATCCATCTGTCCATCCTTTCATTCACTCAGTTCAACTAAAAGAGTCTTCATTTTGTATCTACCAGCTGTCTGGACCTGTTAGGCACTAGGGAAAAGAGATGGATAAAGTACTGCTCCTACACTTAGGGACTTCACAGAGGAGATTAAAAGGTAATCAGGTAATTATAATACCATAAGGGGATAGCTATGTTAAATATATGAACAAATATATGAGAACAAGATAGGAAGAAGGCAGAAATCTCCCCTCATACTTTACCTCCACACAGAAGGTACAATTTATCATTTACAAAACAGTTTACAAAATATTATCTCCTGCATTTGGCCTCTGTTCCTATTCCTTCCCACCTGTCCTCTTAAAATAGGCTGACCCTTTGCAACCTTAATCGACCCAATTTAAACATGACCCCCTCTGACCATCCTCTCCTCCATGGATTAGTTACTGCACATTTCATTCTCATGGCATCTCTAGGTTGATGCACACTGTTTTTCCTGAGTGTTCTCCCTTTAGACTAAAACCACGTGAAGGCTAGGAATATTTCTTTCTTCTTTGTATCACCAGTGCTAACCATGTAAATGTGTGAGGAATGACAAAAAGGAAGAAAATACTTACAAGTAAACAAGACCCTATACTAATACATTTCACTGTGCCCTTCCATATACATATATCCTACCCACTCCCCCACTACTAAGAACTATTCTTTCCTTTCTTGTAAAAAGGTATGCATTTAAAATAGTTTCGCTTTTAAATGGATTTTTCCCCAGAGGGCAAACCACTCATTTACTCTCCTGGCAGAGGAAAACAGTAAAGTGTCAAGATGTCTAAGCCAGTTTGAAAATATTTTGGAATTTCTGTGTTTTTCCCCTTCTTTTTTACATAGCTATATAAATGTGCACCTATTCTGAGAGTCAGCTTGAAGCACACATTTCAAGGTATTTGAAATACTTTTCTTTCCGTTTTTCTTTTTGCATTTCATTTGACTAAGCAGTTGTCTAAAATGTGATATAACCAGAATGTACCTATTTATATTGGTTACTTCAAAATGCATGTCTATGAGTCACTGTTTTTATACACTTTAGCTAGTCAGCCAGTTCAAAGAAAAGAAAATAGGGGAAATTATTAGAATAACAATTACTAGTTGAATGACCTAATACAGATTAAATTATAAGAAACAAGACAGGAAAAGGAAACTTAGTTTATATCTCACATAAGTGCATTTTAATTATTCCATCAAACCAATAACTATATAAACATAATTTCAGAAAAATGGAAGGTTGAGTTTAACATTATAAAACAGTCATTAGCTGTGTAAATAATGAGTAAAAATATGTAATGGTCAGAAAAAACATAGCACTTGCAATGAGAGACTGTTTGTATTAAATATATTTGGATGTGTCAGTTGCTGCAATATTTATTCAAGGAACCAAGCTTCTGGGATTTCATTTCTATTTGCCACCAGGTGAATAAAAATGTGTTAAGTTCGTGTTGTCTGTGACCTTTTACTAAAAATGTTATTCCCTAGTCATATTCTGCATTGGTGGTCAGGGTTGGATGCCAAGAATTTGCTTGTCATCTGACTGAGTTTCCTTTTCACATGTAATGCTTCATCTGAATTACACCATCCTAAATGATTGTACAAGCTGAAGAATTTTCTATGTCCAGTAGTTTTATTCTTTAAAGAAGCATTCAAGAACCATTATAAAACAAATAAAGCAAAGATAGATTCTGTATATTCTGGTCATTTGTGTGCCAAGATTGATGGTGGTTAGTAGAGTATGTAAATCAATGAATTTAGGAAGTCTCACTGAGTTGTACAAACTCTTTACTGGGTCCGTAGCTCCATTTTCAGAGTCCTGTGTGTTTTCACAGAAACTGCACCATTAGTTATCTTCACTGGAGGATTTGACCAAATTTATCTAAGGTAATGTGCCTATACACGAGTTTCCTAACTAAGGTTCTTAAACCCCTTGGTTTATGAACTTCTGGAAATTTATGTAATCATGCATATGTGCACATACACGTGCATGTCTGTTTAAGGACATGCTTCACAGGTTTTTAAAATACATAGAGATTCTGAAAGAGGCTGTGATCCAAAACTGTTTAGAACCTTAGCTTCGCATCAACAGTATTGGCCAGGGACTCCTGACATATTTGCCACCAGTGTTCTTAGAAGCCCTCTACTGCTGTCCATAGATGCACAGTTGCACATCTGCGAGCAGGACAAAGCCTGTGCTCAAACACAGCCATCTCCAGGCTTCGTGCATTTGTTTGGTCACATGAAGTGGTACCCTGACTCTATCAAAAGCTAATTTCACTCATTTGAGTAATACGACTAAGCACACAATAAAACTGAGGATCTCTGAACTAAAACTGGGTCCTGACCCATATCATCCAGTTTGGTAGATTAACTGAACATAACCACCTTGAGTATAACCAGCCACATGTCCCTTCTTTGGAATGTGTCTCCACATAAACACACGTAGGCTTTTCTTTTTTTTCTTCTGAGATATTTCAAACAGAAGACCTCTGAGAATAAAAAAAAAAAAAAAAATGAAGGCCCATGTATTCATCTCCCGTTTTGCTATATTTCTGCAGGCTTAGGTTTTAAAAAAATTTAAATATTCACATACAGTAGAAACTCCTGCATATGCCTCCTTAATATCATTTTCCTCTCTTTTTCCCCCTCCATATTTAAAAGCTATCTTAGTATCTACCAAGTCTAAACATTAAAAAAAATCTATACAACATATGTATGCTGGTCTAAGTAATATAAAAGTATTGGTTGCCATGTTTTAAAATATTGCATAGTTCGTCTCACACTATAAAAATGTTTTTGCACCTTTATTTTTGGCTCAACATTAGGCTTGAGATATATCAATATAGATTCATGTAGCTCTAATTCGTTCCTTTCAATTACTGTATGGTATTTTCCTATACAATGACACTGCCAGTTATTTACTCATTATTATCCTTATGGACATTTTCATTTTTTTCTATTACCAGTGATGTTGCAATGGGCATTCTATCTCTTGTGCCCACTGCACGATGTTCCATGATGGCTTCCCTGGTCTTGATGGCAAGAAGTGATCCTCAGTTCTTGTGTACAGTGCTACTGTTCTTCCAATGTCAAAGGCTCAGCCTCATCCATCTCAATAGCCATGGTGAATGGCCTTATGTTCTTTACGTTTTAGTACATAATGTGACTGCTATAAATAATTATTAAATTTAATTACCATAGGTTTCTCTGTGTGGTAGTCATCAGTGTATCTGTCTCAATTTTCATACAAGATTGTACATGTTCCCTGGGAGTGGGTTTGTTACATACGTGTTCTAATCCATCAAGCTGTCTTGCACTTCTTTATACTTAATAGGTCTTCAATATTTACTGAGTGGCTGAACAAATGAAATAAAAGGGAAATCTTATTTAATTTCATGATGTATGAGACATCTTAACAGTCAACATTACATTCTACTACATGAAGTGACTTTTCTACCCAAATTAGCTTATTCATGCTTATCGTCAATACTGTGATCTAATGGGGGAGTCATTCCCATAGGAACTTACAAATAAGAGAAATAAATTTGCCTCATTATGGTGCAATACATAATGATCTGTTTTGGTCCCTCTCTTTTGATTGCAAAAAGAGCTCCTTGCTGTCCATAGATGGGGGTCCTGGAGGTCAGGGGCATTACATGCATGTGTCTGTGAACTGAACAGCTATCAGAAACCTAGGGAAGTTGAGGAACAAGCTAATCTCTGCCTCAGGGCCATATGCCAGATGATCAGTCTCTCAGTCTCTGTCTCTGCCTCTCTCTTTCTTTCTCTCATCTTATGGCATCTCTTTTTTTTTTTTCTTTTTTTTTCGTTTTGTTTTGTTTTGTTTTTTCTGGGTTGTTGTACAGCCTTCTGTCTCCTGACCAGGTTTCTCTTCTTAATGCATGGTTTCTTCTTCCTCACAACTTTACCTTGCACTCTCTCTCTCTTGCCATGACTCTGACTCCAACTAATGGCATTCTTTCAATTCAACTCTACTGATGATTGACTCACCATGTCCATTTTTTTCATCCCATTTCTCCATAAGTCACCTGCCTACATGGCAAGGACACATGATAGAAAGTATAGTTTTCTGGCCTAGGCCAGATAGTAAACATTTTCAGCTTTTTCAGCTGTAGATCACTGTTGTTACCACTCAACTCTATTGTTGTAATGTAAGAATAGTCACAGACAGTAAATAAATGAATATGCATAATGGTGTTGCAATAAAACTTTATTTATTATTTATAATGGACCCCAGATTTACAAGACGTGATTAGAGTCTGTTCTGTGCCTATGTTTACCAAGCACCTCTCAATAATGGGTTAGTTTTGCATATGGCTCTGCCTACAGGAAATGGATAGGATTGTTATGTGAATTTGAGGATTCTAATTCATTTGAGAGTTTTATAGTGTTAGTAAGAAGAACTTCAAATATGACTAAAGTGTATAAATAATGATGATTCATATCTCAGTGCTCATAGACATGGCCGGATGGTGATTTGTAAATGAGATGATGTACCTAAGCTGTGCACTTGCCCTTGGGCAGCACCCTGCAATGTATGCTTATGGGCAAATGACATTAAACCAATCACAGAGAAATTGACCCCAGGCTAGAAGGCACCCTTAAACTCAAACAAGGCTGGATTGGCAGAACATATATCAGCCATACACAGGGTTTGATCAGAAAAGGTCCCTTTAGTTTTACTGAAAGCTTCTGTCTACCCATGCAACAGTAAACTATGTAGACCAATAGATAACCATATGCTTTTTTTTCCCCCAAATCCATGTAGTTTTTCAGACATAAGATCAGCAATAACTACAATCTGTTCCACTTGTGAATAACTGTCATATTTGGTAAGGAAAATAAACATATAAGAAATTTTAGTATTTTTATTTTTAGAGGTCCATACATTTACAAAATTTATTTTTAAAATAAACTCATCATTTGCTGCTACAGTTATTCTTTATAAGCCTGTTGACTTTTTTTTATCAAATGAAGATGTATTTTTCACAGTTTCATTATATATGTATATATATATGTGTATATGTATACAAACATATTTAAAAGACAATATTCTCAATATTTGAGAAGATGTAGTATGATGGATGGGATCCTGCTGTCAGAAACCCAATTATGCAGAGATTTGAATTATTTCAGATTACAGATTAACAACGGACATAGGGTGATAGTCCATGGGATACCATTAATATGAATGTATTCCATCTATAATTGGGCATGCCTTATACATCATTTTCTTGATCTACTGTCAGTCAGCTTGGCTTCAGCTTGCTTTTAACTAGGGGCACAGTACATCACATGAAGTACCTGGGGGGAAGTGGAAATCTCTACATTCATTAAGAAAAAATGCCTTTCAGGGAGGTAAGTAGTTACATTCTCTTCAGGCTTTTCTTTCATTAAAGGACTCACCATGACATATGCAAAGAAAGAAACAAACAAAAATTAAAACATTTTCCAATCTTCTAAATTACAAGTTAAAAATAGCAAGATTTCAAACTCATTCAAGAAGCCAAGCATGATAAGGACAAACCACAACTGAATGCTCTTGAGTCTGGACATCCTGAGGAAGGTGAGATCCAAGAACTCTGAGTGGGCCCAGTGCAAAGCCAGCGAGGACCAAACCCAGAGACTCACTACCTCTTCCCTTCCTCTCCTTTCTATGAGGGAGACGCAGGTAGACTAAAAATGGGAATTCAACCTGAAGAGAATTTCCATACCATATGTCATATGCTGACTTAATACTTATTGTTATATTATTAATATTATTCATTTCCTACTTATTAAACTTCCATTCTGGCAACCTGCAATAAGAATGTAAGTAAGAGTATTTGGTGGGGTTTTTTCTTGGTTTGTTTTGTGTGTATGTGTTTTTTTTTTTCCTTGAGACAAGGTCTTGCTGTATCACCCAGGCTGGAGTGCAGTGGCATCATCATTGTTCACTGCAGCTGCAAACTCCTGAGCTCAGGTGATCCTCCCTCCACAGCCTCCCAAGTAGCTAGGACTAGGGCATGCACCCACCATACCCAGCTACTATGTTTACTTTTTTTTTTTTTTTTTTTTGGTGACAAGGTCTCACTATATAGCCCAGATTGATCTTAAAATCCAGGCTCCAACACAATCCACTCACCTCAGCCTCTCACAGTGCTAAGATTACAGGCATGAGCCACTGTGCATGACCCCTAAGTAAGAGTATTTGACAGACAAAAGGTACCCAAAGTCCAGGCCATCCCAGCATGCTGGGATATGGGGTAATATTATGTGACACAAATTACCCTGAGAACTCATGTTCTAAGTGTCATACTTAGCATTTGTAAAATACTCCTAATTTGCAAAATTATGTAGACCAACTTTTCCAGGAGCCTGATTCAGAGAATATTCACTATGAGCAATTTGGCTCAAATAAAACCTTGTCCCTAGAGTTCTTCAGAAAATGCACTGGCTTGCTGAGAGAATGACGATGATAGTGATGGTGGGAGAAAAGGAGAAGACAGAGAATAAGAAGGACTATGGGATGCACACAGTAAAAAAGTCATGTAGGGCAAAGAGGGTCATGATAAAAGGTGCACCTTGTCTCATTCCTTCCCCACAGCCCTGTTCGCTAAAGATAACTTTCATCTAGTAGTTTAATCCTTCCAGAAACTTTCCATTTATATACATGCATACATGCTGTCTATGTATTGCTGATCCTCATTATTTGTGGATTTCATATTTGAGAATTTATCTACTCAAAATTGATTTGTAACCTCTAAGTTAATACAGCACTTTTGAGGTCATTTGCAGACATGTGCAGACCAGCCAAAAATTTGAACCTCTCCTCTCACATATGTTCCCAGCTAACACTGAACCAGACTGAAGGGTGATCTAGCGTTCCTAAGCACAGGAAGGCTGTGATGTGCCTTACGGAGAACATATGTGTAAGATAAACAACATTCAGGTATGACTTACAAACTGTGAGTTCAGTGTTAATGAATCAACAATATATATTAAATAATGTATCTTTAAACAGAAACACACATAAAATAAGGTTATGTATTGATCCATTGATGAAAATGTTATGACCAAAGGCTCATAGGACCTAACCCTGTATTTCCACTAGGAGCAATGAGTCGGTATTTGCTAATTCAGTATTTGCCGTGACCTTATGGAACAGAATGAGAACAACCTACTATGTGTGTATTTTTTAATTTACAAAGTGTATACCTGTTATGTGCTGTACATACTGGTTTATACCTTGTGTGTGTTTTTTTTTCATTTTAGAAATCATGCTATACCATGTCATACATATCCACCTCATTCTTTTCAAAGGATGCAGTTTTCCCTTGGACAGTTTTGCCATCATTGATTTAACTAGATGCTAATAACATAGTTTTATGTTTTTTCTAGACTTTTAAAATTAGAAAACAATGTTTCAGGGAACATTCTTATGCTTACATCTTTGCAAACTATCTGAATTAAAGAAATCTCTAAATTAAAGAAAATTCTGGTTTCTGTGACAAATACATAACAGCTGTGGCTGTCTTTAGGCGACATCAAAAAGTTTAACAGATTGATAGGTTTGAGTATCCCTTATCTGAAATGCTTGTGACCAGAAGTGTTTTGGCCTCTCCAGGTTTTTTTTGAAAATTTGAAATATTTGCAGACACTTAATGTTTGAGCATCCCTAATCCAAAATCCAAAATCTGAAATGCTCCGATGAGCATTTCCTTTGAGAATCATGCCAGCACTCAAAAAGTTACATATTTTGGAGTATTTTGGATTTCAGACTTTTGGATTAAGGATACTCAATCTGTACTACATAGGGTGCAGACTTGTCCTGTGAATTTAATGTGGCTGAACAGCAGCACCACACTGAGGATGTTTAGCACACATCAAATAATTAGACTTCCTTTGGTATGTGAAGTCAGGGTTAAATAACTACAGGGTGCCTTGAACTGAGGATCAATGGAAAATGCTCTGTGTTTGTGTACAAATCTCCATGACCAAAGGAGGCCTTTTTTAAAATAACTTTTAAGTTCAGGTGTACATGTGCAGGTTTGTTATTTAGGTAAACTCTTGTCACAGGGGTTTGTTGTACAGATTTATTTTGTTACCCAGGTACTAAGCCTAGGACCCAATAGTTATTTTTTCTGTTCCTCTCCCTCCTCCCAACTTCCACCCTCAAGTAGACCCCAGTGTCTGTTGTTCCTTTCTTTGCATCCACGTGTTTTCATCATTTAGCTCCCACTTATAAGTGAGAACATGCAATATTTGGTTTTCTGTTATTGTGTTAGTTTGTTAAGGTTGATGGCCTCCAGGTCCATCCATGTTCCTGCAAAGGATATAAGCTCTTTCTTTTTTATGTCTGTGTAGTAGTCCATAGAATACATGTACCACATTTTCTTATCCCGTCTACCACTGATGGGCATTTAGTTTGACTCCATGTCTTTGCTATTGTTAATAGTGTTACAATGAACATACGTGTACATGTGTCTTTATGGCAGAACCATTTATATTCCTTTGGGTACATATCCAGTAATGGGATTTCTGGGTTGAATGGCAGCTCTATGTTTAGTTCTTTGAGGAATCATCATACTGCTTTCCACAATGATTGCACTAATTTACACTCCCACCAACAGGTTATGAGAGTTCCCTTTTCTCCACAACCTTGCCAGCATCTGTTATTTTTAGACATTTTAACAATAGCCATTCTGACTGGTGTGAGATGGTATCTCATTGTGGTTTTGATTTGCATTTCTCTAATGATCAGTGACATTTAGCATTTTTTTCATATGCTTGTTGGCCACATATATATTTTCTTTTGAAAAGTATCTGTTTGCTGGACTTAATGCCTGGGTGATAGGGTTGATCTGTGCAGCAAACCACTGTGGCACACGTTTACCTATGTAACAAACCTGCACATCCTGCACATGTACCCCAGAACTTAAAATAAAAGTTGATAAATAAATAAATAAGAATTTAAAAAGAAAAGTGTCTGTTCATATCCCTTGCTCATTTTAAAAAACAAAACAAAATGTTTAATGGGCAAAGGATATGTTTGTTTGTTTTTTACTCACAAAATGTTTGTTTTTTACTTGTAAATTTGGGAGGCCTTTTTAACATGCTCTTTATCTAGTAGGGCCAAGCTAACCCTCTTCCCTAGGACAAATAGCATAGCCATGTATAATAACAAGGGGAATTAAGCCTCTACTGCCTTACATCCCCCTTCCCTTCCCCAAGCTGTGTTTGGGTAATAAACGAAGTAGCTCTGAATCAGGACCATCAGCGTGGAGGTTAAGAAAACTGAGAGAAAAGATTGTAGATATTCAAAAATTGTGAGAGTAATGAGTCGTAGAGAATTGTTCATAAAAATAAAGGAGACCCCTTCATTTTCTCCAGTCACCTGTCTCAAAAGTGTCTCAGATAAATAGGAAATGCCTGAAGAAGCACACACAGTACACTTCAACCTCTCAGTGCACGTACATGACCCAGGCAGAAAATGGTCAATTATTGGCCAACAATTTTAGATACCAAAATTCTTTTCTCCTTCATAATTCATTCATGAAACCATCACCTTTCTAATGATAATATTGACAATTAAAAAGTATATTAATATAGACAAATATGAGGAGGGAGAACCAAATTCACATTAATTTTAACCATTTTCTCTCTCACACACACACACACACAAAATAGTGTGCTTGCAAAGCTGAAGATATGCCTCACCTCTCAAGCAGGGCAGGATTTTCAACAGTTAGGGTCAAATCCAGCTGCTCCTACTTACATCTGTCTTGGTTCAGGCTCTTTGGGGCATATAAACAGAGTGGTAGGCCTGTTTAACATGGCAGATTTAAAGACTGCACAGATGTTTCTGCTTATTTGAATGTCTGGATGAATACATTTGCCTTGCCCTAATGAATTTACCAAGTGTAATGAAATTGTGTGTGAAATAATAAATGTATTTTTGTGTGTGTGTGTGATGCTGATGATGATTTTGGATTCCTCATGTAACATTTATACATACTCTTTCCCACTCCCACTTGCTTGATTTCAGGAAATATTTCTCACATTTTCATATCTGGAAAGAAACCACAGTGCTGCAACTGAATGGGCTAAATACTAATTTGTTTCTTACTTGATCTATTCACTTATTAGATCCTTTAAAGATCAAGTCAATATATGGTTTAACTCCAAGAAAAACACCGTCTTCAGAATTTAACTTCCTTAGAAGAAAGAAAAGTCATGGAAATTACTATCTTTTGCCAGCTATTAGAAGTTTATAAAAGGGAAAAATATTTTCCCTGTTAGCACTACAATGCTTATTTAAAGAATATTCTTCATGGAACAGTTGAACAAACAATAGTATTTAAAATGAATGTCAATATTCATTTATTAAGAATTATAGAGTACCTTTGGTAGAGGAAGGTAAGTAAGGAAGGTCACAGATCTACAACTGAAGTCATTTCTATACAGGATTGACCACCAATGCTGGCTCCAATAGTACTTGATCCTGAGGAAGCTACTTAACATTTTTGCAGGCTGTTTTCCCATCTAAAAAAGATAGCACTAGAGTTGGTCACCAAAGGTCCTTCCAGCTCTCTAATCCTATTACTTAAATGTGTCAAAGCAGTAGTTCCTGCTTTAAGAGTGTGTTTTTATCTATACACTCAAAAATAAAGAGATTATAAAATATGGCTTGATTTCTGAAGAAAAATCTTTTTGTTCAAGCTCAGAGAACTTGTACACACAACAGGAAATATCTGGCTCTATAATCTTGGCACCAAATACAATGCTGTTGTTAAATAAGTGTTATGCTAATTCACTTATTCACTCATTTGTTCGTTGAACACATGTTTTTTCACGTGTCTATTATTGCAGCATTTCCTCCTCTGAAGAGGCTATAGACTATATATGGTTACAAAGTATAAAAATTACTTTTTTTTTTTTGCCCAGCAATTATATAAGGAGCTTTAACACTTTGTCTCCTTATTTCCACATTTGTCAGATGGTTGGTGCTTAGAGGGGTTTACGATTTGCCCAAGGTCAAGGTCACACATGTTCAGTGTGTGTGACTTCTAGAAAATTTCTCATTCCCTTTACTTTGGCTACAAAGTTGCCAGCCTTGGGTTAGGGCTCCATCTGCTTTTTAAAATTTACCCTGCACACTACTGTTAGAGAAATTCTCACAATCTCACACACCAGGTAGCCTTCTACGTGATCATGCCTGAACTCTATCAGGGCCTTTGCAGTTGTCAAGACATCGTGTTATTTATCTCTCAATGTTGCCTTATCATAGCTCCCAATGTTGCCATTCCAAACTTTTTTTTTAACCAACCTAAACTTTTATTTACCATAACTCCAGGATCTTGTTATTCTCAATTACTTTAATCTTTCCCCTTCTCAGGGAAGGGGGTTCCTGGGGCTTTTTTATTTGTACAGACCTCCAGCTGCTTGGAGAAATAAAAGTTTAGCTTTACTCTGTTGATTCCTAATCTACCATTCTCCCTCTCTCTTTGCCCATTTATTTATCAATTATGCACCCTAATCTGTCTCCCTTCTCCCCTGCAAGCACCGTTTGGTGCATTATCTCAAGCTCTTTAGAACTGCTTTGCACTTATCAGCATCTTTCTTAGAGACTGCAAGATTGCTTTCCAACCAGATATCCCTGGTTTCATTCGAGGCTCTCTAAATATCACCCTCTCTTCTGGAGTCCCCATCCCAGTTATACAGTGATACTTTCAGGGACACACCTCACCCTGCATGGTCCCTTTTGAAAAACTGATTGCTATGTCTGCACACCACCTAGTTGCTGGGTTGTTCTGGCCTTTTTTTCCAGGACATCATGTTTCCTGTGAAATTGGATGTCCTCCTAACACATGGCACTGCAGATGCTGTCCACTCCTAGATGGCAAAGTTTTCTTCTAGGTTCTGGCCCCTCGCCTTCTATCCTGGCTTTCTACATCATCACACATTTTCACTTCTTTTCTTTGTAATACTTTTATCCCATTGCAATCCTTTGAGAGACAGTCTTCCTGTGGATGTTGTATTTTCCTAGTTTTTCTCTTCTTTGTCCCTTTTGCAAATCTTTCTCTTCTCATTTCCCAAGATGCCAGTATTCCCTAAATCTTTTTCCATACACTCTTCTCCAAGCATCTTATTTCTTCTCCATCACTCTACATTGGTAACTGATGATCCCCTGTCTTTCCCAAAGCCCAAACAGGCCACATGTCTACTTGTGCTTGTTCTTTACCTAAAACAGAATTGAGTAACTTCTGCATGGTCACAGTCACACTTGCTTGGAACCATGAACATTTTGATTCTTTCATCTCTTTTGCCAACCAGAAGCCAATGGAGAGCTAAGAACTCCAGTTCTCCCTTTGAATTTTCTCCTATTCTCCGTTTCTGCACATTCCCAGGGCTGACACTGCAGTCCAGGTCCTTGTCATGCTGCACTGCCGCTCCACTACCAGATGCTTACTGTAGAGCAACCACTAACTTTACATGTCACCCTTGAAACAAGTACAAAAACATAACGGATTTATTGTGAATAGCTCTTTAAAATATATTATCACGTGCTCCAGAAATCTATACTAAGATTGCAGTGTGGAAAGGGAATTTGAATCAATAAGAAACCAAAAAAAAAAAAATAGGTATTTGCCTTTAACCTTTTTTGGAGAAAAAAAGTACAATCCTTCATGATGACAATTTTAAATTATGATAGCTACCCTTCAATTAGAGGAATATTCTGTCTTCTCCAGTACAACGTGATGGTTTGATTATTCTTATTTATGGTTGTCTAGGCTACCGCACTTAGCGCCATCTATAAATTTATTTTTATTATCCACTTCCTGCCCTGAAGCCTGGAAGAAAACTCCATACCCACTAGCTCTGGAAAACAGCTCTCAGCAGCATGACCCAACTAGTTTAGGAAATGTAATTGTAAAGTAGCTCATCAAGTCCAATACTAGACGTAAAAGATCTGGAACCATGTAAGGGAATCTTTCCTGCTAGAGATACTGTGAAACTCTAACTTCCAATTTCAGAGGAATAACTGGGGCCATTCTACTGAGTGAAAGGAATAATGGGCTACTGAAGCATGGCCCAACCAAACCGGTAGCCTGAACTACTGTATAGGAGTCCACACGATTGGCACAAATATGATGACTACATAGTTTTCTTTCCTATTATGCTTCCTGTCCTACCTTCGGAAGGATTGCAGGACGATCTCAGTGCACAACTAAAGTAGGACCTACATAACTAGGGTAGCTGCTTCGTTTGAGAAGATCCTAACCCATCTCATTTTGTTTATTCCTTGATGGATCTGAAGCTAAGGGAACTTACCCGGGTTTCTTCTAGAGAAAAATACTTGAAGGCAAATTTGAATGTTCGAGCTTGTTAAAACTGTTTCCCCAAAACAAACTGTAATTTCTTCTATGTCAAGGACTAGATGAGTAAGAGTAGGTGCTCCTTGGGTTCAGGATCCTATCTTGAAGGTTCTAAGTGAGTTCCCAAACGTCATTTGGATTGCCAATCAATTTCTCTGCCTTTTCCATTTGACATACCAAAACAGAACTATAGAATTTTATCATCAGGCATGATAAATTTAAAACTAGTTTAATCTCACTTTGCAATTCTTTAATCTGACTGCTGATCTAGGTCTGAAATCCATTTGAAGTATGTAGTCTTTAAAAGATGGATAAAAAGCACTTTAGAGATTGCAATGAACACACATTTCTAACACTTTTTGACCTTAGCTGCACTGGGAAGTACCACTCTTAGTTGAAGAAAAAAGCCATTTTCCACATGACTGGAGAAAGTTGAACAAATGGAAGAAGTGTTTCCAAAGTGTTCCAATAACACAATATGCAGTGGGCACTCATTCAATATTTGAGTGTCCACTGCATATTGTGTTCTTGGAAGGCTAGGTATAATATTTTCCTTTCATGTAATAGAATTGAGTGAACAATATTAGAAGCTTAAAGTGTATACTGAAAATAAACAGACACTTCATTTTGTTAAAAAAAAAACACAACTTTTTGGTTTATACTGTTGTTCTTAACCCATTTAGGGAGAAAAAAATAACATCTCCAAACAAAGTATTATGAAACAGCATTGGTTTCTTTCTTATTTTTTAAAATACTTTGGAGCAAATTAAACATACTCAGAATGTTTTATTAACTAGAACATTTAGTTTAACTAGTTTAATTACTACTGTTTAGAAATTACTATGATGAGTGGGAACTCCTGTGTTGGTCTCAGTGTGGGAATGCCCTGAGCAGAACGCCCACTTGCACAGGCAGCTGAACGCCAAGCTCCAAAGTTTCCCAAGGGGTCAAGAGAACTGGCAATCAGCAGTTCTGTACATGGTGATCCTGGAGTTTACCTTGTAAATCCCTTCAAAAGGAGCAATAGCTAAATGCCACTGGAGAAAGGCCAAACTTTGCTTTTATCCTAAGTCAATTCAGAGAGATGGTTTTTGAGGCTCAGTAAACAGTAAATGAATATCTTTCTAGATGAAAATTTCTTGAGGGAATATGCTATGTCTTATTTATGTTAAGCCCTACAGTTCCTACTCTAGGGTCTTACACTTAGCAAGAGGTCAGGTTATTAAACAAACATTGAAGAATTATATCCTAATTTTACAAACCAGAAAGCTGAGAAATGTAGCCAATGACTCAAAACATGGGGAGAAGAATCTAAATTCTCAACTCCATTCAATCCTCCTAGATTCATTCAGGTGTGAGAGAAAACAGGTTTAGAGAAATAGAAGCCTTAAACTTGTTTTTCATTCTAGAAAAGGTTATGAGAATCGCTTTCACAAGGTCTATGCTTTGGAAACCTTTTCAACCAGAAAAAAATGCAGGTGGTTTTCTATCTCCTATGTACTCCTATGATACATTTGCATTTTGAGACCATGCTTTAACCTCTCAATAAAACAGAAAAAGTACAGCTCTGTGATGCCAGATTATAGATCTATTCTTGGCTCACTGAGTAAAGAAACTCCTAATGATTATAACAGCCACTGGGGTAAATATTTTTAACTGATATTTAACTATGTTACAAATATATTTGGACTTCTTTATTGTGCATTTTTATATAATAATTCCACATGGCATAAAAACTAATTTCTAATTTATTTCTTAACTATATACTTCCAAAGTATATAGTCAACTTTCAAAGTAGTCAACTTCCAAAACAGAAGGTAAAAACTTTTAAAATTATTCACTGAATATCTGACTATTCCCAAATTTCAGAAATAATATATAGATATTAGAAAACTTCAGCGATTTTAAGGCTTCACTCCTTATTTTCTAAGAAATTTGAGCATAACTAAAACCCTAAGAAAAATAGGGTTCTCCCCTTATATTTCTAAAATCCACATTTTCTAGAAGTCTCTATTAATTACCATAGAGCAATATGTAAATTAGGTACCCAGTCTACGTAGGCAGTACACTCTTAGAGCATGTAATTAGAAATTCAATGCATCTCTTAAGAACAGACAGCTTTCAGAGGAAGAGAAAGCAACATTTTGTACAAAGAAATGGGGAGAAACACCATTCCAGAAAGGTAGAAGCACAGAGAGAAACGAAAAAAAAAAAAAAAAAAAAAAAACTAGGAGCAATTTAACTGGAGGAAAAATACAATAAGACCAAGGGGAAAGGGAAAGTAAGAAACATCCAGGGAAAATGTAAATGTGGAAGGGGAGAGAGAAAAGCATGGAAGCTGAATGAAATGTATTCACACTAGTGTAAAGAAAATGAGTACTTATTATTTTAAAGAGAAGAAAAAAATCAAAAAATCAGTTTGGAGTAAACATGTTCTATATTCAGCCATTATGAGACTTAAACAAAGCAATGATGCTATTTTGTAGTGAATCTTAGGTATTCCATGATGACTGTATAAATTGGGAATTTAATGTTTATAGGAAATTACATTAAGAAATTATTATTCAGGGCCAAGCACAGCAGCTCATTCCTATAATCCCAGCACTTTGTGAGGCCAAGGCGGGAGGATTGCTTGAGCCCAGGAGTTCAAAACCAGCCTGAGCAACATAGTGAGACCCTGTCTCTACAAATAATAAAAAAAAATTAGCTGGGCATGGTGGTCTGTGCCTGTGGTCTCAGCTACTCAAGAGGCTGAGGTGGGAGAATTGCTTGAGTGTGGGTGATGGAGGCTGCAGTGAGCTGTGATTGTACAACTGCACTCTAGCCTGGGTGACAGAGACTCTGTCTCAAAAAAAAAAAAAAGGGTGAGGGGAACAAATTATTATTCAGATAATCAATACAAGTTGCTACGCAATACGAACTAGTAGAATTTAAGGAAATTCCTGTTTGGAAATATAAAGTTAAAACATTCAAATAGTTCCACTAGTGGTAATAAGCTAGGTGAATTTTGATTAAAAATAAAGAATGAAGGCCGGGCGCAGTGGCTCACGCCTGTAATCCCAGCACTTTGGGAGGCTGAGGCAGGTGGATCACCTGAGGTCAGGAGTTCGAGACCAGCCTGGTCAACATAACAAAACCCCATCTCTACTAAAAATACAAAAACATTAGCCAGGCGTGGTGGCGGGAGCCTATAATCCCAGCTACTCGGGAGGCTGAGGCAGGAGAATTGCTTGAACCTGGGAGGTGGAGGTTGCAGTGAGCCGAAATCACACCACTGCACTCCAGCCTGGGCAACAGAGTGACTCTCTGTCTCTAAAACAAACAAACAAACAAAAGCAAACAAACAAAACCAAAAGAATGAAAACCTGGGCATAATGCCCTATATAGGATACAAAAAAAGAGGGTACTTTGGTTTCTTTACATACACAAACTATTTGCAAAGAATTAGATAAAAACCAAATTAGAATACAATGTAATAATGTAATTAAGGAATAAAATACATAATCCAAATAATAAAGGCTATGGGAGGTGCATAATGATAAGAAAATAAGCTAGCACATCAGAAAAATATTTAAAGAAAAATTAGAACTTAAGCTGGTTAGAATGTGAAGGCAGAGAAACAAACATGCTTAATACAAAGTTAAAAGTAATTCCTTGATACTAGGTAATAAGGCATTTTAACTATAATTCATTTATTCAACAAACATTTATTGTGCATACACTATATTGCTGAGAGCTATACTAGACCCCAAAGTAGTTTTTATAATTACTCTACCCATCTGATATGAGGAGCCCTGGGCCCACATGTACCATCCACAATCAAGATTATAGCAGCCTAAGCTCTTTAGTTTAATTAGGTCCCACTTGTCAATTCTTGGTTTTGCTTCAGTTGCTTTTGGGGACTTAGTCAAAAATTCTTTGCCAAGGCTGATGTTGAGAAAACTATTTCTTAGGTTCTCTTCTAGGATTTTTCTAGTTTGAGGTCTTATATTTAAATCTTTAATCCATCTCGAGATAATTTTTGTATATGGTGAAAGGTAGGGGTCCAGTTTAATTCTTCTGCATATGGCTAGCCAGTTATCCCAGCACCATTTATTGAACTGGGGAGTCCTCTCCCCATTACTTGTTTTTGTTGGCCTTATTGAAGATCAGATCATAAGTGTGCCACTTTATTTCTGAATTTTCTATTCTGTTCCATTGATCTATGTGTCTGTTTTTGTATGAGTACCACACTGTTTTGTTTGGTATAGCCTTATAGTTTGAAGTCAGATAGTGATGCCTCCAGCTTTGTTCTTTTTGCTTAGGATTGCTTTGGCTATTCGGGTTCTTTTTTGGTTCCATATGAATGTTAGAATAGTTTTATCTAATTCTGTGAAGAATGGCATTGTAGTTTGACAGGAATAACATTGAATCTGTAAATTGCTTTGGGCAGTGTGGCCATGTTAACAATATTGATTCTTCCAATCCATGAGCATGGAATGTTTTTCCATTTATTTGTGTCGTCTCTGATTTATAAACAGACAACTTACAAAATGGGAGAAAATATTCACAATCTATGCATCTGACAAAGCTCTAATATCCGAAGTCTATGAACTTAAACAAATCAATAAGCAAAAAACCACCCCATTAAAAAGTGGGCAAAGAACATGAACAGACACTTCTCAAAAGAAGACATACGAGTGGCCCCCAAGCATATGAAAAAATGCTCATCATCACTAATCCTCAGAGAAGTTCAAATCAAAACCACAATGAGATACCATCTCATACCATCAGAATGATTATTATTAAAAAGCCAAAAAACAACAGATGCTGGTGAGACTGCAGAGAAAAGGGACCACCTATACACTGTTAGTGGGAATGTAAATTAGTCGAGTCACTGTGGAAAGCAATTTGGAGATTTCTCAAATAAGTTAAAACAGAACTACCATTTCACCCAGCAATCCCATTACCGGGTATATACCCAAAGGAAATAGATCATCATACCAAAAAGACACACACACTCATATGTTCATTGCCATGCTATTCACAATAGCAAGGACATGGAATCAACTTAGGTGCCCATCATTGGTGGTTTGGATAAAAAAAAAAAAATGGTACATATACACCATAGAATTCTATGCAGCCATAAAAAAGAATGAAATCATGTCCTTTGCCGCAACATGGATGTAGCTGGAAGCGATAATCCTAAGTGAATTAATGTAAGAAAAGAAAACCAAGTACCACATATTCTCACTTAGAAGTGTGAGATAAATACTAAGCACATAAAGATGTAAACATGGGAACAATATACACTTGGGACTACTAGAAGCGGGAGGAAGAGAAGAGCCATGGGTTGAAAAACTAACTATTGGGTACTATGCTCACTATCTGGATGCAATATACCCATGTAACAAACCTGCACAAGTACCCCCGTCTCTAAAATAAAAGTTGATTTTTTAAAAAAAGAAAAAAAAACTGGCCAGGCGCGGTGGCTCACGCCTGTAATCCCAGCACTTTGGGAGGCTGAGGCGGGAGGATCACGAGGTCAGGAGATGGAGACCATCCTGGCTAACACGGTGAAACCCCGTCTCTACTAAAAATACAAAAACAAAATTAGCCAGGGGTGGTCGCGGGTGCCTGTAGTCCCTGCTACTTGGGAGGCTGAGGCGGGAGAATGATGTGAACCCAGGAGGCGGAGCTTGCAGTGAGCGGGGATCGCGCCACGGAACTCCAGCCTGGGCGATAGAGTGAGACTCCGTCTCAAAAAAAAAAAAAAAAGAAAGAAAGAAAAAATCTAAAACTCTAACAGGCAAAGTAAAGGAAATAAAATATAGTGGCTAAGCATGTGTGGCTCTCAGCCAACCTGCCTTGGTTCAAAGCCCTGTTCTGCCATTAACTCAGAAGCTGACTTTGGACAGGTTACTAAACCTCCCCCTACTTTGGTATTCTGGTTTGCTGAAAGGAAGATGATAACACTAATATTAGTTATTAGGGTTATTCGGAGGAATAAAAGAATTAATGTGCATAAAGAATTTAGAACAATGTCCAGCACATAATCATTAAAATGACTATTATTTGTGATAAAAAAAACTTCTTCTCTATAACTTTATTCTCTCTTGATTTTCCTTTTAGCCTTGTATTTCCTTGTAGCTAGTGTCCAATCTCCCTTTTATTCTTGCCAAACTAAGTGAACATATGGCCTAAATATGCTGTTTCCTCTCCTCACTTCTGATTCATTTCTCAGCTAACAGCAATCTGCCTCTGCCCTCACTGCTTCACTGAAGGTTAACACTGATGAGTTTATAAAATCACTGAAGAATTCCACATTGCCAGATCCAATGGTAATTTCTGATGGATCTTTATCTTACTAAACCACTCTCTACATTTCAGAATTGGTTACTTTTATTTTTTTTTGAAACTCTCTCAATACCCTTTGTTTCCACAACCCTGACCATCTTTTTGTCTAGTGTTTCCTTATAGCCTCCTGTCTACTCCATTTCATTCCTTGTTTCCTTTGCTTATCAATTAAATGTTGGTATTCTCCAGATTTCCATCCTTGACCTCCTACCCTTTATCTTTATTTGCCTTCCTCGTGATTATAACTCCTGTCTGTATTTTATGTCTTTTAAATCATCATCCAAGATCTGCTGTACATTTATAGTTGGAATTCCGACAGGCACCAAAAGCTCAGCATTTCCAAAGCTAAACTCATTTTATCACCCCTGCAATTCGCCAACCTGTTGTTCCACCTCTATTGATTTCAGTTAATAGCACCACTATTTACCCAAGCACCCAATCCAATAATCTGGAAATAACAAATCTGTATCTCTTAATCTTCCACATTCAATCATTCACTAATATATTTCAACTCTATTGTCACACCTTTCCCCCATCCTTCCTACCACTGCCCCAGTCTAAGTCCTAATTATCTCTTGCTTAAGTTGGAACAACAGTTTTAAAATTTATCCTCTACCTCCAGTTTTGTCTCCCTCAAGCCATCACTGATATAGCTAGTAGAATCACCAATCTAAAATGGAAATCCAAAGACATTATTATTTGCCTAAATCCTATCTTCCTCAAAGATTGCCCATCACATAGAGGATAAAATCCTAGACCTTTATCATATAAATACAGCCTTCTACCACATTGTCTCTATTTTTCCCTGTAGTTTCAGCGAGAGCCACCATGCTAACTGTTAATATGTATATATTAAACATTATGTACACATATACTATACATATAACACCTTGAAGTAATATTTTATTTCTATTTTATAGATTAAGAAACTGGTGCTGATATTTTATATATTAAGAAACTGGTACCTGTATAGGAAAAGTAAAGTTGATCATTAAATCTAAATCTGTCATATTCTCCAATGGATTTCTTTGAGGTCAGGTCCACATCGTTCCTTTCTTTGAACCACCAGCATCTAGCACATTACCTGGCATACATAATGGCTGTTAAGCAAATGTTAAACTAAATTGACTGTTCAAAAAGAGAAATGATGGATTATAACATTATAATTAGATTATCCAGCCACTGACTGAAGAAGGAATAGGGATTCTAGAATTACCTCACAGATACGATAAATGAGAAAAATGACCACTATGACTGAGTTTGTAAAAGGTGTATATCTCTTCATCATGTAAAAATTTAATTATCTTTCAAATTAAGAGATAAGTTCTATATTATCAAGAGTAAATTTCATGTCCTTTTTATTTCTAAATTGCGTTTTATTCAAGTGTTTTTTACTTTTAAAGGATCAAAACAAAGGGAAATAGAAATATTTACACTAACACAAATTCTCTGCTAAAAGATAACAGTATGTATGTGCTCATGTTGCATGTGTATTTGTATGAGTATGAAATATATATGCACAATACACAAATGTATATGATGAAAAACTTCAAGCTATTTTTAAGTTTAGAAATTGATGACTTTAATAACATTTGGGAAGCTCATTCTTCAGACACACTGATTGCAAAGGATTAAAAGATCACCTGAAACTCTGAGACCATCAAAGAATTTCTTTAATTATGAAAAAAAGTGCAGATGTGTGGCCAGTCTTTCTCCCAGGTTGCAACCAAATAAAACTTCAAATAACACACTCATAAATGGCTGAAGAAAAAGGAAATTAAAATGAAAATACATACATATTAAACATAACTATGAGCTGTGACTGTTCAACAATTGGGCTTCAAGTAGTTTCACACCATTGGGCTAGGATAAAACATGCTCTGCTGGCATTTTCATCTGCCAAAATAGCCATTTGCAATTAAAAATTAAAACTGGCACTACTTCTTTGCAAGCAATTTTCAGAAGGCTGCTGGCTATCTTTCTTGTTTATAGTGTTTTTTTGTATCAGTCCTTCATTTCATTTTGAAATACCCTTTTCATTTCTTTCCTTTTAGGCTATCATATTCCCAGTACTAATATTGTAACACTTTTCAACATTTCTAATTGTAATATGGTCTTCAAGTACAATAGCATTGTTTAGATTTCTAAAGACTGATTAGAAGAGTATGAAACATTTTATATATCAGCACAGTATAAAGCAGTATAACTTCTACAAGACCTCTGTAGACTTAAGAGAAATCAGTGATTTTTTAAAGGAATGCAGGAGCAAAAAGAATATGTAAACATCAGTCTCTACAGACATAAACTTAATTCAGAATAGAATATATATGTAGGTAGTAAAGTAATTCATTAGGTCTAATTGAGTCTGACACATAGAATGGCCAACAGAGTAAAATTCCATCTGCCACAAGGGAACTAATAGTGTATTTTGGAGATCTGGGGTGTCAGTAAATGAATCAGTATGTATGCATGGAGCATCTTTTATGTGACAGGCAGTGTTCTGGGTGCTGGTGATATAATAATGAATAAGACAGAAACCCCTGCCTTTAAAGAATTGGGGTTCAGGGGAGAGACAAGCAATAAACAGATCCTCCTCCAAGCAGAGGAGGAGTGATGTGTTCTGTTAAGTCTTTAGGAAGATCACTTTGGGCCAGGTGTGGTGGCTCATGCCTGTAATCCCAGCACTTTGGGAGGCTGAGGTGGGCAGACCACTTGAGGTCAGGAGAATGAGACTAGCCTGGCCAACATAGCGAAACCCCATCTCTACTAAAAATACAAAAACAATTAGCCACGTATGGTGGCGCACGTCTGTAATCCCAGCTACTCAGGAGGCTGAGGCAGCAAAATCGCTTGAACTTGGGAAGCTGAGGTTGGAGTGAGCTGAGATCGCACCACTGCACTCCAGCCTGGGCAACGGAGTGAGGCTCCATCTCAAACAAACAAAAAGAAAGAAAGAAAGATAACTTTGGCTACTATGTAGCACAGAGACCTTGGGGATTTAGGAATTAAGTTAAAGCAACTAGTTAAGAGGCAACCCTCAAGCTCAGAGAAGAGGAAAGGAAATGATAAAAGGATCAGATTGCTTCTTATTCCAAATACTCTTTCTCTTTAATGATAGCATTTTAGACTCTCTACAGTATCCTCCACCATCTCGGATCACAGACACAATTGTGCCCATATCACAGATGAAGATTTGGAGACCCAGAAGTGTGAAATGACTTACAGAATTAATTAGTGGCAAAGCTACAAGCAAAGCACTAATCTCCTACTTCTAGTCCCATATCTTTTTTCTTTTAAATGAATCATCAGTATCTTACGTCTAAGAAAACTGAAAAGACTTGGTAGTTCTTTCAGCTTCGGCTCACCCTGAAGCTCCTCTGTGGAAGGCTTATAAGGAAAATTATTTACTTACTCAGTTAAGCATGCATTTATGGAGGGTCTACTAGACACAAGGCACCTTGTTAGGCACTTAATATTTAGAAATAAGTAGAAATTTCACTGTATGGAAGCTTGCTCTCATGTGGGAGAGACAGACCAAGTAGCCCACGATGACAGTACAATGGGGGAAGCACCATTATAATGACATTGGTAGAGTGCCATGGAACCTGAAACAAGGGGCACCTAACTCATCCTGGCAGAGGGAAGGGAACTGTTTGGAAATATGCCCAAGAGGAAGTGATCTTTGAACTGTACTTTGAAGAAACATTAGGAGTTTAATAGCAAGGGTGCCAGATGTGGGGAGAAGCCAAGAGAACAGCATGAGCAAACACATGGTGGTGAGACACAGGGTGGAGCACTGCAGTAAGGGTGGGGCTTAGAGTGCATATTAGAGGGGAGTAGCTATATAGTAGTCTATGCCCTGAGGGTCTTGTGTGAACTCTTCCAAGGAATCTGGAGTCTAACCTACACTACTGTGTCCATTTTCCCAAGTCTTAACCACTCCTCAGTCCACTTGAATCATATTTATGACCCTTAGCACTCCACTGAAGCTGCAGCAGCAAAGGCCACCAGTGGCCTCCTTCATAAGACATCCAATGAAATCTTACCTAACTTTTCTAGTCCTTTCTGCAGCATTGGAAACTGCTGGCCACAACCTTTTTTCCGTATGCATCTTCCTTTGCTTTCATGAAAATAAGATCTCCCGGGCTTTCCCTCGGCCTTTGGGTTGCTGTAAAGCTTTTCCCAGGTTCTTCCATTGGCTCTTACTTTTTCATCCACTGCTTGGTGTTGGTGTTCCCCAGTCTCTGGCCTCCACTATGCCCTCACTCACTCTATATATTCTTTGGACTATCTCATTTTTTCTACTTATTGCTTTAATTACCACAAAACTGACAGAGGCTTTCAAAGCTAAATATCTGGTTACATATTTAGATTAAACTCCAGATTTGTAAATGATTCCATTCATTCAAAAATATTTTATTGAGTGTTATCTATGTGCCAGAAACAGTTCTGGTTGCTGATCTAACGTGGTTGGAAATAGACTGTGCCTTGTTCACTGCTATGTTCCCACCACTTAAAATCTCCACCTGAATGACTCAAAAAGCCCAACATGTTCAAATCCGAACCCATTATATTCACCAGAATATGTGCCCTTCACTCTTTGTCCCATATATTAGTGAATGGCACTTCCATTCCTCAAATCAACCAAGTCAGAATCATCTTCCTCATACCACATGTCAGACTGGTGAAAACAATCTGCAAATTTTATCTCCTTAACATTTCTTTGGTTAAACTCCTCCTTCTCATCTCCACAGTTACTGCCTTAGTTCCTTAGGCAATCATCTCTCACCTTTCTAGTATGATCCACAGCATATAGTCGATAGTCAACAGACATTTCACAGAATAAGTTTATGAATAAATGAATGCAACAATGAATGGAAAATTCTCACAATTGGTATCATCTCCTTATAGGCCATATTGACTCCATTTTGCACTCCAATTTATTTGCTGAACTAATGAAAGGCAGATCTTTCCAAAATTTATATCTGATTATATCATTCCCCTGATTATCACCATTCAATGACCACTACTGCCTACAGGATAAATACAAGATTCTATGGTCAGCATCTGAAGCTATCCAACAGATTGGTGATTTGCCTTTTGCTCTACCACCCTTTCTTGTGGCTTTCCTCACCCTGAAAATACTTAACAGTACCTAGAATTACTGTGCTGATTCACAACTCCATATCTTTACTCAAGCTGTTTTCTCTGTCAAGATTGTTCATTCCCTCCTGCTGTGCCCACCTGAAAATTAACTACTCATTTGTGGAAACTCAGCTTACACCTCACTTCCCCTTTGAAGCCTGTGCTGACTTTTCTGCCCAGGCTTCACTTCTTTTTCTTTTCTCATGTCACTTTGTAACTTCTCTCTCTAAGCACACCAATAACATTGTTTCACACTTGTTCACAGGCTTGTAGTAGTCCCTTGCTGGCGTCTTTTCCTTCCTCCAGAGTGGAGGCCTTTGCCTTGTTAATTTGGGAATTAGCACCTATTACACACTCTAATAATTGTAGATGGATAAATAGATGAAGGAGTAGATGATGAGAGTCATGGAAATATTTTAGGCAAGGGGATGATATGATAAGATTTGCATTTTACGAACAATACTATGATGTTAGAGCAGAGAGAAGGCTGAGAACAGAAACCAGATGATCAGGCAGGAGAATATTACAAATCATCTAATGGAGAGGTAAGAAACAGAATGGAATAGAAGTGGTAAAGAAGAAAAGGGAATGTATTTGAAAAATACCTATAAAGTAAACAAACAATAGTTAATGACCTTTTGCCTGACCAGGAGGAGTAAGTATGAGAAAAAGGATGACTTCAGAGCTCCTAGCTTGGGTGACTTCTTCTTGTCTCCTTAATATCTATAAATTCACATCCATAGCATTAAGTCAGGCAAAGATACATCAGGCAAAGTGATCAATTACATGTATCTGCAACACCGTTTCCCATGTAACTTCTCAGAACCACATTTACTGCATCAACGCAAATTTATATATGAAGCCCCATCCTGTGTTCCTTCCTCTACTACCCTCATTATTCTTCAAGATTTTCCTTAAACAAGGAGGAATTAAAAAGGGACAAACAACATTCAGGCAAATGAGCCACCTCATGTTTGAATAGCACACTAATAAAATGAAGAAAAGTTGAAGATAGGAAATATGGCTGTCAGGTAAATCCTAAAGAATAGTAAGGGCAAGGATCTCCTAATCTCCACTAATTTATAAAGTTTAAGGGAAAATATTTGAAGTAGGTCATCCCTTGCTCTGTCCAGCCATCCTATCAATAGGCTAGGATATGTACTCTTGAAAAGACATTTTATAACCCTAAAATACCATTATAATAATTATTTTTGCATAAATAATAGAAATTTATATTTACCTCAAGCATAACTTTAAACATGCTTTTCTTGTTTCTTGGCAGTGAAAACACTGGTCGACCAAGTAAATTCACCCCTGAAGTACCTCATTAATCACGGTGCACTTGTTCTTGGCAAGAACCTTAATATGCTACAAATACTGTTATTAAAATAAGATTTGGGGATTCCCAAGCTGGCAGGGAATTAGTTAGTTACACCTCTCTCGAAATTACTTTATTGGGGTCTAGTTAAACTTACAGCATAAAGCAACTTCGATAAATGAATGTAATGTGTAAAGTCTGGCTATTCTAAAGCTCATTTAAATTCACAAGCAGCAACTGCCAAAGATGGCCTCTTTCCTCAGGGTCTGCTTAGTTGTGCACAATCCTCCCAAAAGATGATACTATCCATTGCCTCTTTGTGCTAATGTGGATATAGCACCCCTATCTAATTGCTGAGGCATTGCAGTTTCAGACTCTAAAATGCATAATCAAAAATTCACATTTGCTACATCTATTAAGTACACAATTTATTTCCTGTCTACTACTAAAGATACTGCTAGACTGATAAAGCTTGGTAGACAGAGAAGTATCCAACCTTGAACCTTTGGAAAAATCATTTATTAATGTTTTAAAATTCTGTAAGCCCATACAAACCTGTTAACACCAACACATGGAAAAGAAAATGTTGTGTTGCAAGTTCTCATTCATGTTCAAGAACAAGTTAGGAGATGCAAAGTATGTGCACCAACCAAGGCTTTCTTTAACTCTCTCTGAATATACAATGCATAATATAAAAAAAAGGCTAGAAATGTTTTGAGCATACTGTTGTAAAGAAAAAATCATAACCTATACAGTATATATATTTGCTACCAAATTGAGCATTATAATTGCTAAATTATTTTAGTATATTCTGACAGGTCAAAATAATTTACCAGGCTTATTAAGTAATATGCTTAATTACATATCAGGTCAGAGGAGATTAACGAGAAAAGTGTCAGTTGCATTTCTCTATCATTATCCTAACCACATTTAAATAAATGTGAATTTTACATAAAAGTTATACTTTTTGATGTAATAATGATGCAACACAACCGTTCTCCTTGTGTGCATTGTAAAACGGAAAGTTGGCTGGAATATTCTGCCTAATGCTACATGTTCACATCAGTCTGGGACTGTAAAATTTTCCAGACACCAGAGCACCACAGATTGTAGACTCCACCAATTTCCTGACTCCTATGTGGTTGAATTCCAGGTTCACCTAGTTACAAAACCAGCCCTTCTTCCATGTTATTTCAAAACACGTTTCTGGTGTTGATGCTAATTCTGCATCCCAGGAGAGAGCTATGTATGGATGACACAACTTATTTCTAAAAGAAACCTAGTCCGTGTGCTCAGAACTTATTTTACTAGGAAACAAGGAATGTATCAGCGAGTATCTGCAACTTTCTCTACTGGTCTTCTAAGGTTGATGTCTTTATATTTCATCTTAACAAAAAAGAAGCAGAAATAATAATACTAAAAAAAGAGGAAGCAAAAGGAGAAGAGGAAGAAAAAAAGAGTTAGACACGAGGTAACATTATAAAAACAACCTTAAAATGCCCAGATAAACGTAACTCTAATAGGAGACCGAATGAATGGACTTTGTGGGAAAAACAGTAGTAAACTTTAAAGCCACTGAAAGATTTTAAATGCCTAAGGGAAAAATAAACATTTGCTTCCAATCATTTTCTCATTAAGCATTCTCTGCTAGATGGAGAAGGCTTACTACACACACACACACACACACACACACACACACACACTCTTTGACTCCGCGCCACAAACGGGGACTTAACCCACTGCCCGATCTCTGTCAGAGGCGACCCATTTGCGCTTCTGCTATCGCACCTCTGCCCGCGTTCCTGCGCCCCAGGTTCCCCGCTGCCTCCCCGCCCCCTGCAGCGCGGGAGCGTTGCTTCGCCTGGCCTGCTGGCCTCCTCTAGACCTTGGCCACCTTCTCCGTGGCAGGAAGGACTACATGCACTGACAGATTTTCCGTTGGTGGTGGCTGGGTGGTGGCGAGGCGTGTTTCCGGGCGCACTTAAAACCTAGCAGCTCTCTCCAAGTAGCAGCTTCCCCTACTCCGCCCCTAGGACTGAGGACCTAGCCCTCGGTGCCCCCTCACTTCTCCCCGTCCTACCCCGCCATCACCTCCTAACCTCTCCAGTATACTCTCAAGCCTCACACGAGCGCCTGTCCTCCCTTTGCATTCCCTAGCTCCCGGGCGCCCCGTTCGGTTGAAGTTTACGTATCTTGGGACCTAATTGCTCCCAATTATCCGCGCAGCCTAAGTCCCGCGTCTGCCTGGCTCTCGCCCCGGGAGCCTGAAGCTACCGGGCAGTTCATTGAGTGTCCTCGGGGAAAAGGTTCAAGCTGTAGAGATGAGAGAAGTGGGGCTGGGGGAGGGGAGAGGCTCCAGAAGGAAGACCACGAACACGTGCGAAGAAATAAAAGCCACCACGTGTGCACGCGCGCGGGGGCCCAAGGGCGCGAGCGCGGAGCACGCCCCAGGGGGCCAGGGACAGTGGTCCCCTGCAGCGGGCATAGCAGGGGGCGCGGGTACTCACACGAAAGCGTGGTAGATGAACGCCCAGCCGCGGGGTCTCTCCAGCACGTTGTACAGGTAGTTCTGCACCCGCCGGTACTTGACGTTGCGCCGGCAGCTCTGGCTACTCGTGTAAGAGAGCGGCTTCCCCAGCAGGCTCATCCGGGCCCCCTGCTTGCCCCGGCGGCTCTCCCTCAGGCCACCGCCGCCGCCACCGAGCGTGGCCGCGCGGGTGCCCAGCAGTAGCAGGCCGTCGCCCCTGGCGGCTGCCGAGTTCAGCAGCACCCTGCCCCGGCCCGACTCCACATCCTTCATGCCGCTGCCCAAGCGCCCCCCGCCCGCCGCCGCCGCCGCTGCGCCGCTCTTCACCCAGAGCCCGGCGGCGCCGCCCTCCTCTCCTCCCGCGTGGTGGCGGGGCATGGCATCACCACGGGCACCGCGAGGGGGCCGCCAGCGCCTGCGGCGGGGGCAGCGGCCTCATGTGCGCCGGCGGGTTTCAAGGAGGAAGCCGGCGGCCGACGGGGCGCCCGCCAGCCAGAGACCTCTGAGCCGGGGGCGGGGAAGCAGGCAGCCAGCAAACCGCCCGGGCTTCGGGGCGGGAAAGGAGGGGCTGCAGAGGAGGCCGAGGAGTCCCAATTTCTAACAGCCTTTAGCTTCGAATTCTAAATCCGGACCTGTTTGGGGCGTCACTTTGAGAGGGTTTCTCTTGCTCCCTCATTCCCGCGACTACCACTCCCTCCTTCCCAAACTGCCCCCGGGGATAGAGTGGGGGAGTGCGGGGCGCTCCGAGGCGCGCTCCCACGCGCGCACACCCAGCCCCAGGCTTCCCCTTCCCTCTCTCCACTCCCCACGCCCTGCAGCGAACCGGCCCCAGAAGCCCCTCTCCGAGGCGCGAGTTCGGTTTGGTTCTGGCAGGGGCTTTGCAGCTGTCCGGAAGGTGAAGTCAGCCTTGTGTCCTGAGGAGAAACTGGAGATGCAGGTCGCTGTGCTCTCCCGCTGCTACGTCGCTGCGCCGGATCTTGCCATCCTTCCGCAAGGGGTGAGAGCGGGAACAGCCCTGCCCTACCCTCCAGGTATTAGCTAGCCTGGAGGCTGGAGCGCAAGGTAACGCTCCGGGAAGTGGCACTCGGGTCCCCGCACACGGGCGAATCCTCAGCAGTTCAGTGGACAGACCCGAAGGACGCGGCTGCCAAGTCCGCGAGGCAAGGACCAGGCATCTTCCCGCGCCTCACTCCAGCCTGCGGACTGTGACTTTCCATCCCAGTATCAGACAAGCTCGCGAGTAACTGAACATCCTTTCCAGTCCATGGGTGGGGTGTGGAAAGGGCGTAAAACTCCAAAGTGGCTCCTCTGCGGTGAGCGAGCTGCCCCGGGGCTCTGCCTGACTGCAGCGCGAAGCCTGGGAGAACAAACCCAGTTCCCTCCGTCAAGAAATTTCCATTTAAGTCCGAGAAAGTCATATGATTGAGAAGTTCAGCAGCGGCGGCGAGGACCCCAGTGTCTGGGAAAGAACACCTGGAGGATGGGGTGTCCAGGACGCCGGCTTTTCGGGGTTCCGACCCCACCCACCTTATGTTGTAACATATAAGCTTAGAGACCTGTTGCAAGGAACAAGTGACTGGGTCTTCCACCACCTCTGGCACCCGGGTGGCCCAAAGCCTATGCGCCCTTGGCGGAGAGAGAGGCTACGGTGCCACTGGCCGCAGCCTCTGGCCTTCAGAAACAGTGTATTACAAAGAAAAGGCAGCTTAAACCTCACATTCAGCATAGGGAAAACTGAAGGGTGCCAGGCTCGGGGACTTCTTCCAACAGAGTGGCTCTTCCCCAAATATGAAAGAAAACAATCATCAAATTAAATTGAAGGCAAAACTAAGCTTCCACCACAAAGACATAGCAGATAGTTGCAAGGTGGATTCCTTCGGGCCTTTTCCTTTCCTAAGGCTAAAACAATGCTAAGACAAAAGTCTTCTTGCAGCTGTCTCCGCCCCTCCGAGATAAATACTTTCCCAATTCTCTCCCACCCTGTACACACACCCACGCCCGCGGCAGCTGATTTCTGTCTTCTGCAATAGCTCGATTTAAATGCTTTGCTTTTACTCTTTATTATCACTATTATTTGTGTGAAGCCCTCTCGCCTGCTCCTGGTCACCAGCAGGAGCCTGCTTCCCTCCCTCCTTCCCCCCAAGCCTCCGGGCAGCAGAAGCTAGCTGGGAACTCTGTGCAGCTGGCGGCGACGCCATGTGACTGTGAGCCGAGCACCATCACCCAGAGTCACTCTCTAGCTTTCCCCTAATACACTTCACACCCACGCACTGTGGAGGTGCGAGAGAGGTTGCTCCGTGCGGTGCTATTCGAGGCAGATGCAGAGAGCGCCCTGGAGTAAGCTCTCCAATCCTAGAGCTGCGCGGGACCCTGACTGAAGGCGGAGGGGGCGGGAGGGGGTGCTGTTGCTATATTTAGACTCCCTATGGAGTTTCTGTGCAGGGACTTTCAGGGTGAAAGATCTAGAGACTTAAAATGACTCGTGTGCCCGCTTTAAACGTTAAAATCTTGGCCTTTCTGCAAGCAGTAAAATGAAAACCACTTCCTCTTAACTTAGCTGTTTTCCTTGTTGCAGACTGCTACTTTCGCTGGGTAGGTAAAGTCACTTCCATCTCTCTGGCGCGGCTGGGCCCCGCGTGCAGGCAAGAAGTCTCAGGAAGGCAGGACACAGGGACACGTTTCCCTGGAAGACAGCCAGCTGTTTAATTTCTAAGTGATGCTTTTCTGGGGATGCAGCATTAGTTCTAGTGAAACTGTGTTATTGATTAAGCAAATGCCAGTTAAGCTTAATTAAAAAATTAAAAAGACCCGGTTACTGGTAGCGGTTTTGAGCTGCTGAGAAGGACCTTTCACTTATGTCTTCTAGAGTAACCGCCATTTGGATACACAGCCCAGAAAAAGAGGGTCTGCTCAAGTTTTCGCGGGTAGTGTGAGAGTTACTAGGAATCCAACAACCTGGCTTCCTAGTTCACTGTTCCTTCCACCAATCAATCTGCATCTCCAGCAGAGAATGGATAAAATAGCAAACAGTTCTGGGGTTTTGTATCAATCTCTGACTGCAACCATTGGGAAAGACTGGCTTAGCTGAAGTTCTAACCATCCTACCTTTCAATGCCCAGAAAGAAAAAGCCAAGTGAGTCTGTGCCGACCTCTCCTACAAGAGCCTCTGTTTGCACCTTGCTTTATTTGCTACCTGCTAACTTCCCTCAAAAGACGGGAATTAACTTTGGAGAAAATAAGGTGTTTGTGATTAAGCTTTGTTGTTGTTCCTTTGAATACAGACGTTGCTAGGAAACTGCCTTTTATTAGTTCATTTTGCTGAAATATTAAAATTCAAATTTAGAAAAGAGGATAGGCATACTGAGCAGTGAGTAAAACAACAGTGTATATTCTATGCATTATAATTACATTACAGCATTATGAAGAGGTAAAGGCAAATGTTAACTGCTAGTGTAAAGTATGTGAGTTGATTGGCCCTCCCCATCTTTTGAGATATGTTTGCTTTTACTCATTCATTCTCTTAAGATGCTTGCCTGAAATTTATGACCTTGGAAACATTTTCTGAAGTCTACATGGATATGGTTTCAACTGAACATAGTTTCTAGAGATATTTTATTTTAGTGTGTTTCTTTTTCTTTTTTGGAGATGGGGTCTTGCTGTGTTGCCCAGGCTGGTCTCCAACTCCTGAACTCAAGCAATTCTTCCACCTCAGCCTCTCAAAGTGCTGGGATTACAGGCGTGAGCCACTGCTCCTGGCCTCAGTGTGTTTTCCATCCCATTGTATTATTCTTCTGAAAGGTACTCTGAAATAATAATATTTAAAATTCTATACATGAGCTAGAGATGCACAAAAAAAAGACTTTCAATGCTCATAAGAGGGGCAGAATAACTGGATCTGGACGAGTTTCACAAAGCATCAATGACTCACTCTCCCACTTTCCTTCTTCTTCATGCCTACCCATTTTCTCATTTGCGCCTATCTCCTACTACAAGATACGCTCTTTAGTAGCCACTCTTTAGTGATATGGGTGCATTTTGATCCAGTGTGAAATTCCTGGGCTAATCAGACAGGGAATGATAAATAGAATTCTTAAACCCTATAATAAAAAGGAAATGCATGTGACATGAGTCTGCTTGGGAAAACAATGAAGGGGCAAATATAAAACTTAAAAAGTAGAAAATAATCAACAAAAAGAAAATGCACTAATGGAGAAATGGAAATTCATGATTGGCTGCTGTTTAATGATGTGCACAGGACTCAGCAATTTGCCTTGTAAGCTTAGGGGTAGAACTGAAGTCTCCAGACTCCTGAATAAGAGTCCCTTTAAGCTACACCACCCTTCTCCTCAGCTTTTATTTCCTTCCAATCAGGCCATAACCAAACCAATAAGCATAGCAGCTATATTGCATTTCATAGATATCATAACCATTGGTTCAGTAAACATATTTATCTCCTACTATTATTTTAAATGTATCAGCATAATATACCATTTGTTTTGATCAGTCATCAACAATTCTTATCTCTAAGAGTTATGATACAAACTTTTCACGCTCTTTCTTCAACAAGCAGAAATTAATCAGAGAACCCAGGACAACGTCAGAGATCATATGAGCCTCACCAGACTGCATGAGAGTCATAACACAGTAGGAGTCCCAGGCCTACCTCACATGGCAAATGGGACAGTGTTCTTCAGAACAACCTCTGCCCCAGGGATGCAGAAAGGAGATGGGTGTGAATGAGTGTGGCTGTAAGGAGAGGCTGGTAGAGAAATAGTGCGGAAAGGGCTCAACAAGTTCTCACCATTTTTATTCCAGCAGCTAACAAAATTACTGTTTCTAGGAATTACTGAAATATTGTGCTGATCACAATTGTTGAAGCAAAATAATAGCAAATACTTATCATGTGTTTTGTATGTGTTAGGCACTGTGGTTTACAGTAATTATTTCAGGCCGGATGTGGTAGCTCATGCCTGTAATCCCAGCACTTTGGGAGGCCAAAGTGGGTGGATCACTTGAGATCAGGAGTTCAAGACCATCCTGGCCAACACAGTGAAACCCCGTCTCTACTAAAAAATAGAAAAATTAGCTGGGCATGGTGGCAGGTGCCTGTAATCCCAGCTACTCAGGAGGCTGAGGCATGAGAATCGCTTGAACCTGGGAAGTGGAGGTTGTAGTGAGCCAAGATGGTGCCACTGCACTCTAGCCTGGGCAACAGAGGGTGAGACTGTGTCTCAAAATAAAATAAAATAAAACAAAATAAATTTCACTTAATTGTGACAATAGTTTCATAAGTAGGCACTACAATCATATCCAATTTATAGGGGCAGAAACTGAGGTGTAGACAAGTTAATTTTTTTTAAACTAAAAATTAGCTGAGGCAGGGCAAAAACAGAACCAAAACTAGATTTTTAACTGCTAATCTATATCAGCTTTTGAATAAAAAATACTTAGCCTATTATTGTGTATTAATAATCTTAATGGGTTTTGTTACAAATGAAAAGTACTGGAAAGTTTCTATTGGTTATCTTGGAGGAGGATTTGAGGTTTTATTCTAAACACAGAAATAGCTTCAATATTTCTCTTCACTTTTCCTGTGGAAGTAGGAGTTTCCCTGCATAGACACTCTTCTGTGCTGAAATTTTAAAAATAGTCCCAAGTCTCATAGTATCAATTTCTTGAAATTGTATTTACATTTTGATCTTTTTCTTAATGCTATTCTCAGCTTTATTTATAAAACCCTGTTAATCGTATTTGGCCATACCTGATTTCATTTTTTCTGACATGTTAATATGTCAGCACTGCTCTCTATCTGTTAGCCAACTATTTAAACATATCTCTCTGGGAATAATAGAGTTAGTTGAACTTTTTAAGATCCATATATTTAGAAACTATGTGAAGAGGTTGCCACAGAAGGCAAACATCTCTTTTAAGCTAGTGTACCGGAAAATTCTGTTACTAGTCTGTGCCCCCTAGTGGTACTGACATTTTACCATTGTTTTTTAAAAGGAAATTAAGAAAGCTTCTTTTACGAAGTTCTCAAAACTTATTACTCTCTTCAACAAGTAATCTTCAACTATCAGGTGTCAGCTACCTGGAGTGGTGCAATGATGAAAGACAGTCCTGATTCTTATTATGTTCATAGACTAGTAGGGTAGATGGATAAATGAGCAAGTAATTATAACATGGTGATGAGTTCACACAGGTTTGCACAGAATGTTATAGAAGCTACAGAGGTTCCTAAAGAATGTAATAGCTGAGCTAAGTCTTGAGGAATAACTAGACTTTGGTGAAGACATGAGGGATAACTCAAAGAGAAAACATTTGAGAAGATGTGACGGAGTCTTGCTCTGTCGCCCAGGCTGGAGTGCAGGCACAATCTCAGCTCACTGCAACCTCCACCTCCCAGGTTCAAGTGATTCTCCTGCTTCAGCCCCCCGAGTAGCTGGGACTACAGGCATACGCCACCACGCCCAGCTAATTTTTGTACTTTTATTGAAAACAGGGTTTCACTATGTTGGCCAGTCTGGTGTTGAACTCCTCACCTCAAATGATCTGCCCACCTTGGCCACCCAAAGCGTTGGAATTACAGACGTGAGCCACCGCGCCCAGCCGGAGAAGATGTGAAATTTTGAGAGCTGACCATACTTTGAGAATAATAAGTAGTTGGATTCTACTGAAGCCCAGTGGCTTTTGGAGGTGTAGCAATAAGCAGGAGGCAGCAGAAGTAAGACAAGGGCTGTATGACAAAGTCTTGGCAAGAACTTTGGATTTTATCCTGACGTGAGTGGGGAGAGCCACTGAAGAATGTTAAGCCAGAAACACTACATGTTACTACTTCCACTTTCAGAAAAGGCTTGATATGGATTGTACACCTACAAGTGGCACACACTGTTCCAAGTGGAGACTCAAAGATGATAACGATACAGTGTTTATGCTATAGGTTTGTGAAGCTACCAATCCATGGACAGATGTTAAACCTAACTTCCAATTTCAGGTACAAATATCTGAGTAAATGATGGTATCATTTACTCAATCAGTAAAGGTCAAAGAGAAGGCAGTCTGAAGAAGGGAAAGGTGTTCAATTTTGTATTGAGTTTGACATACCTGTTGAGACAGCTCAGTGGAGATATCCAGTTGATGCTTGGGTATATGGACTTACAGCTCAGGGGGAGCTAGAAATTGAAATTTGAGAATCATCAACCTATATTTATAATGGGTGAAATCAATAAGTCGGAATCAAATTACCTGGGGAAGCATGCAGATTTGTTTAAAAAGGAAGAGGCCTGAGAACCCAACCCTGGTAAGCATGACCATTCAGGATAAGAGAGAAGGAGCAAGTAGGGAAAGAGACTGAAATAAAGAAACCTGAGTAACCACTGAGGACCACTGCTACAATAGAGAAAAAGGAGCTTCATTAGGGAAATGCCTGAAAGAAATCAAATAAGGTAAGGATTTTGGATTTAGCAACAAAGAGGTCATTTGAAGAAGTTGTTTTTATTTTTATTTCCTTGCAGAATTGTAGAAATAGAAATCAAATCAGAGTGAGCAGAGAAACAATTTGAAGATAAGGGAATGGAGATAATTATTTTAAAGTGGGAGAAGCAAGCAGAAGATTTAGGTTTGAAGAAGGCACTATACAAAATAATGTTGATTCACTTGAGACTTGAGTGGCTGTTACAGCCACTCTCACAGGTCCCGAGGCTGAGCCTGCACAGGTGTTTCGACAACTAAGCTGCAATTTTGACAGACACTATTTCACTGTCAATTGTGCGGCCTGCAACAACTTGGACATCTTTTATTGATTTTATTGAGTACTTTAATAACATTTTAATAAAAGCCATTATATTTTATTTCTAACATTTCAAAAAATTCTATTTAATAAGTATGCATTTTTCATGTTTAGTTTTACCAAGAAGGAAAATGCATGCTAGATAAACTACATTTTTGTTTGATTTTATTTGTAATCAAGGCTGAGGAACTGACCAGATCAGAAAAAGAAAGTCAATACCTGCTAAGTATTCAACACAGTTTTCAACAGTGCTACTGAAAGCTACAGGAGATACCAAGAGTCCCTCGGACAGGTCAGGGATTGGCAAGAGTGGGGTCATCAAGTTTCTGGAGTTTCAATAAGATATTTGCTTTTTTCTTATATATACATATTAGCTTTCTGCATAAAATTATATTAACAGAAATGCTATTAAAGTTGTTTTTGAAAAACCACTGAACTACAGAATGGTCCTGTTTGTTGGAGTATTTAGAATACTTCCAGGCCAGGCGCGGTGGCTCATGCCTGTAATCCCAGCACTTTGGGAGGCCAAGGCGGGCAGATGACGAGGTCAGGAGATCGAGACCATCCTGGCTAACACGGTGAAACCCCATCTCTACTAAAAACACAAAAAATTAGCCGGGCTCAGTGGCGGGCGCCTGTAGTCCTAGCTGAGGAAGGAGAATGGCATGAACCTGGGAGGCGGAGCTTGCAGTGAGCCAAGATCCTGCCACTGCAGTCCAGCCCAGGCGACAGAGCGAGACTCCGTCTCAGAAAAAAAAAAAAAAAAAAGAATACTTCCCGCCTCTTTTTGAGTCATGGCTCAGTTACAAAATGACAAGGCTCATGGTCCACTAAGACAAAAGGAGGAGACCAGTGGTAGCCAGAGGTGGTGGGCCTGAGTTTTTGGCTATCCTGGGTCTGCAGCAGTGACTGGATTCTCTGGATTATAAAAAGCATTAGGATTTAAACAGTACAAAGTGTGGGCCTTGTATAGGAATCATGAAAGTAAAAAGAGTTAATTGGAGCAAGAGGCAAATGTCCTAAAAAAGAAAGGGAATGTGAGATTGCAATCAAGTTGAATTTTACCACTCTGGTGTAAAATTTTGTTGATACATAATACAGGGACTGTGACATAAAGGGAGTATTACCTGGCATGTTTTCAAGTTTCTGGTTTCCTTTTTGCATGTTATTTTGTATCTAAGACTGAAGTTTTTTTTTGTTTTTTGTTTTTTTTTTTAAAGAGAGAGACACAATGTTGAAATTGTTTTAAGGAAGAAGATATATTCTGTTGTGAATAGGAAGATTAAAAATGAGAAAGAAGGCAGGGTGCGGTGGCTCACACCTGTAATCCCAGCACTTTGGGAGGCCGAGGCGGGCAGATCATGAGGTCAGGAGATCGAGACCATCCTGGCTAACATGGTGAAACCCTGTCTCTACTAAAAATACAAAAAAATTAGCTGGGTGAGGTGGCAGGTGCCTGTAGTCCCAGCTACTTGGGAGCCTGAGGCCGGAGAATGGCGTGAACCCAGGAGGCAGAGCTTGCAGTGAGCCGAGATCAGGCCACTGCACTGCAGCCTGGGCAACAGAGCAAGACTCTGTCTCAAAAAAAAAAAAAAAAAGAAAGAAAGAAAGAAGCAGGGGGCCACAAACCCAATATTAGTTTTGATGACAAAAATCGAAAAATCGAAAGTGGAGCAATAAATACTAATACATATTTAAATATATTTTAAAATATGCTAAGAATTTGGAGTCATAAAGAAACTTATGAATTGTGGGATCCTGATTCCTGGCTGATTACCAAATCTCACTAAGTCTTTGTTTCTTTCATGTTTAAAGTGAGGATAATAATATCCTTATCACAGGACTTTTGGGGTAGTTAAAATAGTTTATGTAAAGGTCTTATCTTAGTGCTGACACATAATAAGTACTCAGTAAATGTTAACTACTACTACTATTTATGTATAACAAGATTTAGCTTGGGTTCCATTTGTGATTTAGCCTGCAATTTGAAATAATAGCTGATTAATTCTCTGAAACATTAGCTTCCATAATTGTTAATATTTAGCTGAAATTTAGCAGATACAAAAAAAAAAGTAATGTAAACTTGTAAAAAAAAAAACAGATTATATGAGTAAAGCTTGAGATAACCCAGAAGAGAAACTTTAAGTTTTGCAGATGATCTCGTTCAGGTGACTATTTGTGAAGTTTAAAAGCAGATGAAAGCAACTATGTCTCATAGTGTACCAGGCTATGCAGTCATAGATGTATATTTTATTAAGGGCTACTAGATACAACTAAACAAAGTAAACCTTAATGTATAGAGTTTTGCATATCATTCTACTTTTAACAGCAATATTCAAATGGTAATGGATATTTAATCCTTTCATTCTAAAATATCTGTGATATTTCAGATGTCTGGTGAGAGCTGTTGAATTCATTATTCTAGAATATCTGTGAATTTATGATTCTAAAGTTTTTCTGAATGGCAGAGGTCTGAGAATTTGATGAAAGCCTTCAAAAAAGTTTTAAAAAACGTATAATTTTGCATACAATTACAACTTTTGAGGCTCACAGACTCTTGGAAATAATTTTTAAAAACCTAGCTAATCAATCCCAGATTATGGGCCCTTGGGCTGTAATTCTTAAAGGAATGAGTTGTTTTTTAAAATTTTTTGAGATGGAGTCTCATTCTGTTGCCCAGGCTGGAGTGCAGTGGTGCAATCTTGGCTCACTGCAACCTCCACGTTTCAAGCGATTCTCCTGCCTCAGCCTCCTGAGTAGCTGGGACTACAGGCACGCACCACCAAACCCGGCTAATTTTTGTATTTTAGAGACAGCGTTTCACTATATCAGCCGGGCTGGTCTCAAACTCCTGACCTCGTGATCTGCCTACCTCAGCCTCCCAAAGTGCTGGGATTACAGGCATGAACCACCACGCCCAGCCAAAGGAATGAATTTTACAAAGATTCTCTTGAGGATATCTTCAGGATGACTTATATGGGATATATGGGAAAATTTGGAATAGCTAGAACTTCCTCGACCTCCCTGGTAATCTGCATTATTTCTCATGATTTGGTTGGGAGTACCTTGATGACACTTCTATCAGGGAGGATCTAGGACAGCAAGGTTTGTGGTCACTATAAAGCCCTTGAACTGAGATTTTGGATCTTTGTTATAGGTCTTTCTGTTAGAAAACAGCCTTGAACTCTCATTACATTTTTCATATGGTTATATTATGGGATCACATTTACTCAGAATAATGGTGTTTCTATTCCAAATTAATCTTCCAGAGTTTGGATACTTTTTATTTTTTATTTTTTATTTTAGAGACAGGGTCTCAGGGTCTCACTCTGTTGCACAATTTGGAGTGCAGTGCTGTGATCATAGCTCACTGCAGCCTTGAACTCCTGGTCTCAAGCAATCTTCCCACCTCAGCCTCCTGAGTAGCTGGGACTACAGTTTCAAGCCACCACATCTAGCTTTTTTTTTTCCTTCATTTTTTGTAGAATCGGCATCTCACTATGTTGCCCAGGCTTGTCTTGAACTCCTCCTCCCTTGGCCTCCCAAAATTCTGGGATTACAGGTGTGAGCCATGGCACCTGGCAGAGTTTGAATATTTTAAAGCCAAGAGCATGCATGTATGTGTAGTTTAGTGAGTGCATATATAAACACATATATATGTATTAATATAATTGCAATCTAAGCTTTAAAATATTGCCCACTAAAGCGTACAAACTGCCATGAATCTACTCATGCAGTACAAGGGAAGACTATGAGTACAGCCAGAACCTCAATTCTGGAAAATATACTAAAGTCATTTCTATGCTTAAGGCTTTATCTCTGCTGCCTAACAGTACACTACCACGGGATATACTCATTTTTGTTTCAGTCATCTCTCAGGAATTGAAGTCTTGACCCATATCTTAAAATGGTGACTAGGGTCCTGTTACAGGTTTACCTACTTCCACAATGTCAATCGCCTGCCTGCCTACCTACTGAACCTCTGGATGTCATCTTGGCTCCAGCATTTCTGTGTTATACACATTGAATAACCTGCTAGTGCATAATTCTACAAAAAAGAATACACTCTTCTGCCTAGCAGACTATTTCCTGCCCACACCTGATGTTGAGGCCATTCTCCCCAGCCCTTGCCTGGGCCCCTTGCCTGGGCTGTCAGTGTTCAGTTCTGCAGTGGCTAGCTGGGTCATGACTAATCATGCTTGAGTTTAGACCAAACCCCTATCTCATTCCCTTAATGAGAATTGTTTTAATTTATCCATTCCTCAATCCAACCTACAACTGCTGAGTTCCTACCATATGTTAAAACTGTAGAACAAACATTATCCCTACCTAATTCATGCCATAGTTTACTGTATTTTTTCGAAAGATTTAAAATATTTTTAGAGCAAACTTAAATACATAACATGGAATGATAGAAAGATTATCTAAAACTTGACAACCCCCAACCAACTAATATGTTTTATAAACATTTATTCATCTGGAGCTACTTCTTTACAACAGCGGTAATTTTGCCCCGCAGATGATATTTGCAATGTCCGGTGGTGTTTTTGGTTGGCTTAGTACATAGTATGGGGGAGGGTGTGGGAAATTGTTGCTACTGGCATCCAGGTTGTAGAGGCCAGGGATGCTGCTAAACATTCTACAATTTACAGGATAGCTCCCCACAAAAAAGGAATTATCCTGCCCAAAATGTCAATAGTGCCAAAGTTGAGAAACCCTGCTTTAAACAAACTTTTTAGGTCAGCCCTTGAAGGTATTGAGGTGGGAAGTTTTGCTTGCTGCCATTTGGTGATATTTGTTGGTCTACGTACCATTTATTTCTATATTTAGAATTTTAGTTTTTATAATACACCTGGGGAAATGATGCTAGATGTTCATATGAAAAACATTTTTCCACTTAAAGTAAAATCTTTCAATGTATACAAAACCAGGGAAAGTCAACAGGTAAGTAAGCATGTCAGACTTTGCAATATTCTAGAAGGTTAAAATAATAACAGTATTTTTGTATACCTAAAAATGAACATAAATTCCTGCTTCTACTATAGGATAGAAATGAAAGAAGCAGCAAAAAATCCAGAGAACAAATAAATGGCTAATTGGTTCAGGGTTTTGAGGGCTCTTCTGAGACTTTTTTTCTTGATTGCATTGGAATATAGATGCCTCAAATGACACTATAGGTTTATTATAATTTTATCTAATTCCATATAAATTTATACAAGGGCTCTTTAGATTAAGGTGGTAATAAAATATCATTTAGCAAATTAAAATAACTAGAGTTCATAGATGCCTATTCGCCACTTCATTAGAGGCATTTTATGAGAGATTCAAGCATGAACATTTGGTCTGAGTGTCATTTTAATGCAAGTGTTTCCATTGTGGTTTGCTGCATCATATTTGAGAAATGTAATAAAAATACACATTCATAACCTTAGAAGAGCAGTATCAAACTGACATTTTTTTACTTCAGTTAGTAATATACGAATGTACTATATCGTATAGTAATATATGAATGTACTATATCATATAGTAATATATGAATGTACTATAGCAGCTAACAATTTTCTTGTATAACAATGGTCTCTGGTTAGAAGGAAATCTGTTAGAATTTGAAGATATTAAAAGGCCAGAAGTGGCTTAATGAATTTTCTTATTGAATAAATTTACCTCTCTTTTGGAAAAGCTTGTTTTTAATCTGCTAAATCAAAAATAGGTTTTCCATAGGTAGTATTTATTTTTTATGTATATACATATTCATATTCAATTTGGTTGTAAGCTCATGGGTACATAAATCCTCAAAACATTGCATTTATTTCCATCTTCACTGATCTACTGGGGTCCTTAAGTTTCTTTGTTCTGGAAAAGAAAGTCATTCCTATAAGAAAAATAACGCTACTCTTCAAGTTTGAATTATGAAAGTACTCCTATTTCCTTAATACTCCTGGAACAATGTTCTAATTTTTTTGTCTTAAAAAATGATTAAACTTGTGCAAAATTGTTTTCTGTTTTGAATTATACTGACAAAATCAGAGATTTTACACGGATTAACCTAAATCCCAATAACCCTATTTAGCATACAAGTAAATCTGGATGCAGTGTTTAGTCTCTCAGTTCCCCAGTTTTCTTATTTTCAAAATGAGAGACAATAATGTGTTATGGTATAATAGATGCCAGTGCCTTGCACTTATTAGTTGCTCTGTAAATGTTAAATAACACTTATGGATGGCTTCCAGCTTTGTTATGGAGAAAACAAGAAAAGTATTAGGAGAAAAAATTAAGAGTCACAACATATTGGAATGTTTATTTATTTTAAGATATCTTCTTGTAAAGGAACATAACTGGCAAATCCAACATCGCTCAGACTATGAGTTACCATGTTTTTAGTAGTTCCGAAGCTAAGTTATATTAAAGTAAATATACAGAAACATACATCTACATGAATCTGAATAAACTCAGCCTCCCTCTCCCATTCTATTTTTTTTTAAACTTTTTGTTCTGATTTTCTCCATCACACAACCCTCATATATTTAACAGAGCTGTTGAATTTTAGAGTTGGAATGGAGTTTAAATTTCTTTCAACCAATGCAGAAATTCTAAAATAGTTCCAAGTTTTAAATTTTAACTCTTGATGGAAAAAAAAAGTCAATATACACTCTCCTACATGCTTTTCTGAAGAACTGCATTTAATCCTGCCACAACTATATGACATGGGCATTACTACTCTCCCCATTTTTAAGATGTGGAGATAAGCTCAGAAACATTAAGAGATTGCTCAGTATCACACAAGCAGTAACCAAAAAGTGGGGATATGAACAGGATATGAAAAATCGCTGACTCCAGAAACTGTGATCTTAACCACAAAACCATATATCTCTCCAAATTAGAAAATGCTTTTAGGAATAGAGGGTTGTCTATTTAGAAATTTTATTAACAGCCACATATAAGAGAAGAAGATATATCTGCAAAGGCCCATAAACACTGATCATTCTGGCTTCAAACACAGGAGAGAAGAAGAGTCACTTCCCTAACTGAACCTGGTATTTCTAGGTGTACAGTTACCCCTTTCCTGGAGATTCTGAATCCTAACATTACAATTGTATCTTAAGAATGTGGGCCGGGTGCGGTGGCTCACGCCTGTAATCCCAGCACTTTGGGAGGCCAAGGCGGGCGGATCACGAGGTCAGGAGATCGAGACCATCCTGGCTAACACTGTGAAAGCCCGTCTCTACTAAATAGAGAAAAGAATTAACCGGGCGTAGTGGTGGGCGCCTGTAGTCCTGGCTACTCGGGAGGCTGAGGCAGCAGAATGGCGTGAACCCGGGAGGCGGAGCTTGCAGTGAGCCGAGATTGCGCCACTGCACTCCAGCCTGGGAGACAGCGAGACTCCGTCTCAAAAAAAAAAAAAAAAAAAAAAAAAAAAGAATGTGTTCAGCTGCTAATAGAGACCCCCTCCCCAAAACACTGGTTTAAGTAAGGCCTATTTGTTTCAAGCAGAGAAGACTTGAGTCAAGAGTCAGGCAGGCAAGCCTCCACAAGGACGTAAGGCCTAACTTTTTCCATTTGCCACTTTCACCTGCTTAGCATGTGTCATTCATCCTTACGGTCACAACAGTGGCAGCTATGTTTCCAGACATTATGTATGAAATTCCAGGTGAGAATAAGGGAAAAGCTCAAGGGAAAAATGGACTTTGCTTGTTATTCAGAAAGGGTGTCCTCCTGATGAATTTCTACCTGCAGCTTATTGGCCAGAACCATCTCATGACCAACCACAACTGCAAGTAAGGTAAGGAAAGTGAACTATTTTAGTTGAATATATTGGAAATAATTGAGAACCATGTAAACAAATGGGGAACAGACAGACAACCAGCAACGTCTACCATAGGCCACCTCCTAGATTACCCAAGTGACATACCTTAAATTCACAGATACAGAAGGTTGAATGTAAAAGGATAGAAAAAGACATGGTCATGCCAGTATCAGACAACATAGATTTTAAGGCTGAAAGCATTACTAGAGATTAAAGAGGCATTTCATAATGATAGAAGTTTCAACTCACCAGGATAATACAGCAATTCTAAACTTGTATGGATGAAATAATATGGGTTCAAAATATATAAAGCAAACACTGGACTACAAGAAGGATTTGACAAATTAACAATTACAGTGGAAGATTTAACATATCTTTCTTAGAAATAGAACAGTTGCTAATCATTAAGGTTTTCATCTCTTTCTTGTAGAAATTTCCTGAAAACAGAAAGTTAAGTCTACTACACACAAATATTCTGAAAATTTGGTAGCATTTGCTCTAACATTCCAACCTCAGCTGGCACATTGTCTATACCCCAGATCTAGCATGCAACTACCTGCCTGTAGTGTCTATCAAGAGTCACTGGCTTCCCAGGCTGTAAATGGCTGGGCCCTTTTTTCCTTGTAGTGCTCCTGGCATTGACTTTCGTTTTGGTTCTGGTTCTCAGATGAGAACAACAGTAGCTGGCTCTGATTAATTAAATTAAAAGGAGTTTATTTGGAGAGTATTGAGTTGCACACATTATTGAGGCAAGGGTTAGAGAACCAGGCCCAAAGCTAAGCATTTAGGAACAATGTACCAAACCATGCAAAATTGGTCTGATAATATTGATGCCACAGTGAACATCCTATTTGCTGGAACTTTTCTTTATTGTACTGCAATTTCCAACAGCATGATATCTCCTTTAGCTAGTAGTTGGTCTTAAAACCAATACTGCTCCATAAAGCCAACCAAATGGAAGCTGAGTTTTTTCTACCTCCTAAGTTACTCATTTCCAATTCAAAGTCTTAAGTGGGACCATTCTATTTTTCCTGCCTTTATCTTGGTGCTCTGGCACTGTTAGAGCCTGGAATTACTCAAACAAAGCAAGAACACTCAAAAGCAACTGACAAGTCGGAAAACATGACCAATGTCCCCTACACATAGAAATATTCCTTATGCTTGTCCCCTTGAAAGAGTTCAAGTTCCACAGATTGTGATTTCGAGGTGTAAGGACAGAATCATATTCAATGTCATCAGTCTGTTGGAATTGTGACCACAAAGTTAGCATTTATATAAAAATTAATACACAGATTTAAAAATTACACCTTTTATTTCTGGGGCAATTACTTTTGGGCAATGTCAGAGTATGATTTGTTGCAAGCAACAAATAAGCAAGCAATCAACTACACAAGCCTCAAACAAATAAAAAGATTTAACAGGGAATTTGATGACATTACGTAGTCTCTATCTTTGGGGAAGGGTTACAAGAATCTGAATTTTATTTAATCTCCTTTCCAGGACAAGTAGAAATCATTATATGGTATTGCTGATAGGGTTCACAGGCTATGTAGATGATTTTTTTGAAGGGCTCTCATGGATTCAGATGCAACAAAAACTGAAACAACCCAAACACATACATGTGCATGTATATGTGTTTTTGCAAGTGCATATACACACGCTAATTGACATAATAAGGACTGTTTCTGGGATTGTGGAAGAAGATGCACTCTGATTCAGCCTCCCTCAGAGGTCAAAAACAAATATGAAATAATTCTGACAGGCAAGTGGAACTATCCCCCTGAAGATAATTGCCAACATTCAGATGAACTTAAACCTTAATTTTCATAGGGCAGTGGCAGATAGTAACGAGAGACAAAATTACTCAAGGTAGGGTCTCATAGGTGATTCTATCGGGTCTCATAGGTGTTTCTCCTGGCATAGAACTCCAAGGAGCTGAATAAAGAGGGCTAATAGAAAACAGATTACAAAATAACTAGTTGTATTAAAACTTAGCATTAGATTTATGGGAACTAAAGTTTTCTTAATAATTTAATAGGTCAGTACATAAGCATTGCAGATTGAATTCATATCATCTGGGTAGTTCAAAGAGGCTATTAATACTATTTTAGTTTAGAAGTGTACCAGGTTGGTAGCATCCTCAGGAACTTAAAAGAAGGAAATGAAAACAAGCCACCCAATAGCAAGCCAGGCCTCAAGGAATACTTGCAGAGAAAGTTCTGGTAAATGGAAGTTAATTGCCAAAATCACAAGCACCCAAGGAAACACAGCAATATGAATGAGCACCAGCAGAGTAAACAAATAAATAATTCAAACTAGCAAAACATTTAGATATTAGATTTATCAGTCACACTATAAAATGGCAACACTTAGCATTTTTAACATATATAGGCTTCAAAAGAGAGGATTAAAATACACCAAGGTGCTATAAAATTAACAAGCAACAAGCAGACTTTAAAAAGAACAAAGTAAAAATTTCAGAAAGGAAAAAATATTGAAATATAAATAATGGTTAGGTATGATGGATGATTAAATATGTCATGAGAAGATTAGTGAACTAGATGATGGATCTGAAGAATCTATTCAGAAAGTAACACAATCAGAAAAAGAGGAAATATGACAGAAAAGAGTTAGGTAGAACAGAGTAAAAAATTCTAATCTAATTTTAAAAGTTGGAGTTCTAGAAATAGAGGAATATGAATGAGGTAGAGGCAATATTTGAAAAAAAATTGAGAAATTTGATGATGTGATGAAAAAAATTAATCTATAAAGTGGTGAACCTAAAACAGAATAAATAATAATAAATGAACATCTCACTTATGTAATTTAAACTATGGAATGCTATAGATTAGCTGAAAAATCTTTAACAACTACATCAATCAAAATAGATTAAAGACTTAAATCTAAGACCCAAAACTATGAAAATACTAGAAGAAAACATTGGGGAATGCTTCAGGATGTTGGTTTGAGCAAATATTTTATTGGTAAGGTTTGAAAAGCACAGACAACAAAAGCAGAAATGGCATCACATCCTCTGCACAGCAAAGGAAACAATCAACAAAGTGAAGAGATATGAGAGAAAATATTTGCCAACTATCCAATTGACAATGGATTAATAAACAGAATATGTAAGGAACATAACTCAACAGCAAAATCAAATGACCCAATTAAATAATGGGCAAAATATCTGAATAGCCATTTCTTAAAAGAAGACCTACAAATGGCCAACAGGTATATAAGAAATACTCAACATCACTAATCATCAGGGAAATGAAAATCAAAACCATGATGAGATAATATTTCACTCCAGTTAGAATGGCTTTTATCAAAAAGATAAAAAATAACAAACGCTGGCAAAGATAAGGAGAAAGAAGAACACTCATATCCCATTATTAGTGGGAATGTAAATTAGTACAGCCACTATGCCGAAACAATATGGAGGTTCCTCAAAAACCTCAAAATGAAACTACCTATGATCCAGCAATCCCTCTACTGGTTATACCTCAAAGAAAGAAAGGGAATCAGTGTAGAGAAGAGATATCTGCACTCCTGTGTTTATTGCAACACTATTCACAATAGTCAAGATATGGAATCAGGAGGTAGAGCAAGATGGCAGAATAGAAAGCTCTGCCAATTGTACCTTCCACAAGGACACCAATTTAACAACTATCTACAGAAAAAAAAGCACTTAGTAAGAACCAAAGATCAGGTGAGCACTCATCGTACCTGCTTTTAACTTCATGTCACTCAAAGAGGCACGGAAGAGGTAGGAAAAACAGTCTTGACTTGTGGACCCCACCTCTTCCCATCCCCTTGGCAGCAGAGGCATGGTGCAGAGAGCATTTCTGTGCACTGGCAAGAGGGAGAGTGCAGTAATTGTGAGGCACTGAACTCAACACTACCTGTTACAGCAGAAAGCAAAACTGGACCAAACTCAGCTGACACCAGCCCACAGAGAGAGCATTAAACCAGCCCTAGCCAGAGGGGAACTGCCAACCCCAGTGGTCCAAACCTGAGTTCCCACAAACCTCGCTACCGTGGCTGAAGGTATTCTGGGGCCCTAAATAAACTTGAAAGGCAATCTAGGCCACAAGAACTGCAACTTCTATGCAAGTCCTAGTGCTGAACTGAGCCCAGAGCCAATGGACTGGGGGGACTTACTGAGTTACCAGCAAGGATGGCTAATGGAGTGCTGGCATCACTCCTCCCCTAACCCCAGGCTGCACAGCTCACAGCTCCAAAAGAGGCCCCTTCCTTCTGCTTGAGGAGAGGAAAGGTAAAAATGGGAAGGACTTTGTCCTGCATCTTGGATACCAGCTCTGCTACAGTAGGATAGGGTGCCTGTAAAAGTAGTGAAGCCCCCTTTCCAGGCCCAAGCTCATGGATGACATTTCTACACACACCCTGGGCCAGAATGGAACATGTTGCCTTAAAGGGAAGAAACCAGTCATGGCAGGATTCATTACCTGCTAACTGAAGAGGCTTTGGGCCCTGAATAGCCAGCAATGATACCCAGGTACTACGTTGAGGGCATTGGGTGAAACTCTGAGACTTGCTGGCTTTAGGTGAGACTCAGCACATTTCCATCTATGGTTGCTATGGGGCTACACTCTTCTACGTGAGAAAAGTGGAGGGTAAAGTAAAAGGGACTTTGTCTTGCAGAGCCACATGGGGGTAGAGCACCAAGTGAGCTTTTGAGGTCCCCAATTCCAGGACATGGCTCTTGGATGTCATTTCTGGGTCTGTCTTGGGCCAGAAGGAAGCCCACTGCTCTGAAGCCTAAGTCCTAGCCCGGACAGCATTTACCACAAGCCGACTGAAGAGTCATGGGACTTAAGAGAACATCAACCATAGTCTGGCAGTACACCCCATGGGCCTGTGGTGGCAACAGCCATGGGCAAGGCTCCTCTGCCTTCAGAAAGGAGAGGGAAGAGTGGGAAGGACTTTGTCTTGTGATTTGTGTGCTAGATTAACAGCAGTACAAGTAGAGAATCAGGTAGAGTTCTAAGGTTTTTGACTCTAGTTCCTGGTTCCCAGACAGCACCTCTGGACCTGCTCAGGGCCTGGGGGAACTCACTGCCCTGAAGAAAAAGACACAGGACTGGCTGGCTTTGCCATCTGCTGATTGTAGAAACCCAGGGTCTTGAACAAACATAGCCAGTAGCCAGGGAGTGGTTACAGTAGGCCTTGGGTGAGACCCAGTGCCATTCTGGCTTCAGGTCTGACCCAGCATAGTCCTAGTGGTGGTGGCCACAGTGGTGTGTGTGTCACTTCACCCCCAGCTTTACATGGCTCAAAACAGAGACAGAGATCCTGTTTGTTTGCCTAGCTAGAGAAATCAGAGAAAAGAAAGAAAGGGCATTCAAATTAGAATGAAAGAAGTCAAATTATCATTGTTACTTGTTTGCAGGTGATACAATCTTATGTTTGGAAAAACCTAAAGAATCCACCAAAAAACTGTTAGAACTGATAAACAAATTCAGTAAAGTTTCCAGGTACAAAATCAGCATACAGAAATCAGTAGCATTTCTATATGTGAAGAGTGAACAATCTGAAGAAGAAATAAAAAAAAATCCCATTATAGAGCTCTTTCACTTCTTTGGTTAATTCCTAGGTATTTAATTTTATGTGTGTACAAGACCCACATATAAGAGGAAAAAATCTAATAATCCAATCAAAACACAGGCAAAACATTTGAATAGACATTTCTCAAAAGAAGACATACAAATGGTAGACAGGCATATGAAGAAGTGTTCAACATCATTGATCCTCAGATATACACAAATCAAAACTACAATGAGACATTATCTCATGCCAGTTAAAATGGCTTATATTCAAAAGACAGACAAGGCTGGGCACAGTGGCTCATGCCTGTGATCCCAGCACTTTGGGAGGCCAAGGCAGGTGGATCACTTGAGCTTACAGGTTCAAGACCAGCCTAGGCAGCCCTGCCTCTACAAAAAAAAAAAAAAAAAAAAATTCAACAATTAGTCAGGCGTGGTGGTGTCTGCATATAGTCCCAGCTACTTGGGAGACTGAGGTAGGAGGATGGCTTGAGCCCAAGAGGTGGAGGTTGCAGTGAGCAAAGATTATACCGCTGCACTCCGGCCTGAATGCTAGAGCCAGACTTTGTCTCAAAACAAACACCAAAAGACAGACAATAACAAGTGCTGGTGAGGAAGTGGAGAAAGGGGAACCCTTGTACACTGTTAGTGGGAATCTAAATTAGTACAACCACTATGGAGAACAGTTTGGATGTTGCTCAGAAATCTAAAACTAGAGCTGCCATTTGATCCAGGAATCCCACTGCTGGCTACATATCCAAAATAAAGGAAATTAGTATATCAAAGAGATATCTCCATTCCCATTTTTGTTGCAGCCCTTTTCATATTAGCCAAGATATGAAAGCAACCTGTGTCCAACAGATGAATGGAGAAGGAAAACATGGTACACATAAACAATGGAGTACTATTCAACCATAAAGAATGAGATCTTGTCATTTGCAGCCACATGAATGGAATGGAGGTCATCATGTTAAGTCAAACAAGCCAGGCACTGAAAGACAAACTTTATACATTCTCTCTTATTTGTGGGAATCTACAAATCAAAACAATTGAACTCATGGGGATAGAGAGTAAAAGAATACTTACAGGAGACCGGGAAGGGTAATGGAGGGTGTTGGGGAGGTGAAGATGGTGAATGGATACAAAAAATAGTTGGAAAGAGTGAATAAGACCTACTATTTGCTAGCACAACAGGGTGACTATAGTTAATAATAATTTAACTGTACATTTTCAGATAATTTAAAGAATATAATTGGATTTTTTTGTAACACAAAGGATAAATCCTTGAGAGGACAGATATCCCATTTTCCATGATGTGATTATTATGCATTGCATTCCTGCATCAAAACATCTTAGGTACCCAATAAATATATACACCTAGTGTGTATATATATAGTGCCCACAAAAATTAAAAATAAATAATTGAAATATTGGAATTAACCTAAGTGTCCATAGTGGATGAATGGATACAGAAAATGTGGTACAAAGAAAAGATAAATGTTTGAGGTAATGGATATCCCAATTACCCTGATTTGATCTTTACACATTGTATACAGGTATCAAAATATTACATGTACCCTCAAAATATATTGAAGAGGCTTCATTGTCTGGAGTAACATCCGAGGTTTGTTGTCTCACGACCATGGAGATCAAAGATGTGGACACACAAAGAGTGAGGTTAAGAGTGAGAATTTTCCGGCGCCTGCCCCTCAGACATAATTTTGAATTAAAGAAAATATTTTATCAGAAGATGGCCACTGCCCAGTTGCAGAGGACTTCCATGACTGCACTGGTATTTCTCAATAAGATACCACCTGAACACCAGTCTTTGGTGTTAGTGAAGAGTTTCCTCACAGTTTCAGTATCCTGTATCATGTATTTGAGAGGAATATTTCCAGCATGTGCTTATGGAACCAGATATCTAGATGATCTTTGTGTCAAAATACTGAGAGAAGATAAAAATTGCCCAGGATCTACACAGTTAGTGAAATGGATACTAGGATGTTACGATGCTTTACAGAAAAAAAAAATCTAAGCATGGCTGTTCTAGCTATATACACAAACCCAGAAGATCCTCAGACAATTTCAGAATGTTACCAATTCAAATTCAAATACACCAATAATGGACCACTTATGGACTTCATAAGTGAAAGCCAAAGCAATGAGTCTAGCATGTTATGTACTGACACCGAGAAAGCAAGCACTCTCCTAATTCGCAAGATTTATACCCTAATGCAAAATCTGGGGCCTTTACCTAATGTTTGTTTGAGCATGAAACGTTTTTACTATGATGAAGTTACACCCCCAGATTACCAGCCTCCTGGTTTTAAGGATGGTGATTGTGAAGGAGTTATATTTGAAGGGGAACCTATGTATTTAAATGTGGGCGAAGTCTCAACACCTTTTCCCACCTTCAAAGTAAAAGTGACCACTGAGAGAGAACGAATGGAAAATATTTATTCAACTATACTATCACCAAAACAAATAAAAACACGACTTCACAAAATCCTGAGGGACAAAGATGTAGAAGATGACCAGGCGCATTATACAAGTGATGATTTGGACATTGAAACTAAAATGGAAGAGCAGGAAAAAAAAAAAACCCTCGATTTTCTGAACTCGGAGAACCAAGTTTAGTTTGTGAGGATGATGAAATTATGAGGTATAAAGAAAGTCCAGATCTTTCCATTTCTCATTCTCAGGTTGAGCAGTTAGTCAATAAAACATCGGAACTTGATATGTCTGAAAGCAAAACAAGAAGTGGAAAGTCTTTCAGAATAATGGCAAATGGAAATCAACCAGTAACATCTTCCAAAGAAATTCGGAAGAGAAGTCAACATGAATCTGGGAGAATAGTGCTCCATCACTCTCATTCTTCTAGTCAAGAGTCAGTACCAAAAAGGAGAAAGTTTAGTGAACCAAAGGAACATATATAAAAATTATTTTTCTTCTGTATGTTTGCAAAGTTTTTCTCAACATTTAAACTGAAGGACACTATATTATATTTCCCTAACTCTGAAAACGTATATGTAGTTTAAAGCAGTTTGTACACTAAAATTAAGTTCTTGGCTGACTGTCATACTGTGGTCCTTAATCTTGAAATGAATCCAGCAGAACTTTTGAATAAAAGCAAAAGTACAAATGTTTTAAAAAAAAAGAGTGTGAATTTAATAGGTGAAAAAAAGAGAATATCTCTCTGCTACAGAGAGGGGTCCCAGAAAAATGGGTTGCAGATCTGTGATGAAATGCAGGTGTTTTTATAGATGAACTAGTCGGGAGGCGGTGTCTGATTTGCATAGGGCATGAAAAACATAGGACCTGGGGTGCCATCTACATAGGGCGTGAATCTCTGGCAGCCCCACCCCAATCTTTTATTGTGCAGATGGGTTCTCTGCCTGAGCTTGTCCATGTTGCCCATTTCTTTCTTACTGTGTATGTGCTAAAAAAGTGGGGAGGTGGAACCCCCATGGTGGACATGGCTGGCCCCCAGATAGCCCATTTCTTTTTGTGCAGCTGCTAGCATCCCTCCATGCAAGCTTCCAGCTTCCTTATCTATGTTTGCAGCTTGATCTTTCAGGCTGCTTTTTGTTAGAAAAAAAAAAAAAAAAAGGCCGTGGCTCATGCCTGTAATCCCAGCACTTTGGGAGGCCAAGGCAGGCAGATCACCTGAGGTCAGGAGTTTGAGACCAGCCTGACCAACATGGAGAAACCCCGTCTCTACTAAAAATACAAAATTAGCTGGGTGTGGTGGCACATGCCTGTATTCCCAGCTACTCAGGAGGCTGAGGCAGAAGAATCGCCTGAACCTGGGAGGCAGAGCTTGCAGTGAGCCGAGATTGCTCCCCATTGCACTCCAGCCTGGGCAACAAGAGCGAAACTCCATCTCAAAAAAAGAAAAAAAAAAATTGAACCACTTTTTGTTAGAAGAGGAGCTCTGCTGAGGACTATTTTACCCTTACTATCTGCCTAAATAATTTTTCTATCTCTTGTATCAATATCATTTAAAAATTTAATGACAAAGAAAATGTGGTACATACAAATAAGGGAATATTATTCAGCCTCAAAAATAATTACAATGAAATCCTGTCATTGCAGCAACATAAATAGTAGAGGTCATTATATTACATGAAATAAGCAGGCACAGAAAGACATATACTGCATGTTCTCACTTATGTGGAAGCTAAAAAAGTGGATCTTGTGGAGGTAAAGTTGATTCGTGGTTACCAGAGGCTGAGAAAGGTAGGAGGGAGGTGGGGGGAAGAAGGAACACTGCTAAATGGATATAAAAATACAGTTAAAGATAGAAGAAGTAAGATCTAGTGTTCAAAAGTACAGTAGGATGATTACAGTTAACAATAATTTGTCATATAGTTGAAAACTACTGATAGAGAGGAATTGGAATGTTCCCAACATAAAGAAAGGGTCAATTTTGGGGGTAATGGATGTCCCAGTTGCCTTGGTGATTACACATTTTATACATGTATCAAAATATCACATGTACCCTAAAATTATATACTTCTATTATGTATTGGGAAAAAAATTACCAGAGAAAAAGGAACTATATTTTGATTGACAATTGATTTCTCAGCAACAATAATGGAAGCCAGGAAACAGTGGAGTATTTTCAATGTGATGAGAGAAAATGCCTGTCAGTGTAGGATTATATACTTAGCAAAAATAATTTTGAAGAATAAAAAATAATGTTATTGTCAGGTGAGGAAAAGGTGAGAAATTTCACAACCAAAAGACACTCTCTTAAAAAATTCAAAAGATATACTCAAGGAAAATAAAACCAATTCCACATGGAAAATACAAAAAGGATTAAAGGACAAAGAAAGTGGTAAATATATGGATAAATATAAACAACACTGAGTGCCTAAAACAATACTTTTTGGGGGGTTTAAAATAAGGTAAGCTGTGGTATTCGATAATTACATATAAGTTAGAAAGGAATGATCAGACTTAAAATTTAATAAAATCATTATTTAAAGGAGTACATTCAGATTTTTATAAGTTAAGTATACAGGCTGAAAATGTTAAGGTAACCAATAAAACATAGAAATAATATATGTAACTTTCAAATCTGTGGAGGAAAATATAAGTGAGGAAAATATCTATTCAATATTTAAGAAGACAACCCAAAACAACAAATTAGAAAAAGAAATTAAAGAGGGACAAATAGCACAAAAATAGGATAGTAGAAATAAATCCAAATAAATACCCCTCTCTTCTCAACTCTCAACATTTAGATATTTGCAGTAATGACTTGCAAATGTTTTATTAAAAATTTACTACTGGTTGATGCAAAAGTAATTTCAGTTTCTGCCATTACTTTCAGTAGCAAAAACCACAATTAATTTTGCAGTGATCTAATATCTGAAACGAAAACTATGATATATACATGAATGCACCAGCAAAATGTCAAGTTGTGTGTATGTTCAGGAAGGAGGTTTTATAGTTCTTGCTGAATATCTTAGCTCTTATACAGATAACGTCTTATTTCTAACTAATGTGATTTTCCTTGGGTTTAGCTACTTTGTTTGTGTCTGTCAGTTATCTGAAGGCACTTAACACCTAGATCCAATTTAAATAGTATCCCTACCATTTTAAACATATGATTTCTTTGTTTGGTTACATAACAATACACATTTATTATTGAGCATAGAAAGTCAAGGAAATTTGCATCCATTACAAAATACACTAGACACAACAGAGTCAATATACAGCCCATTAAACAAAGCCATTAAATCATTTCAAAAGTTGTGATTTAATTGCTTTACATAATGCAGAAGTCTTTGGTAGCTTGTTATATGAATGTAAGAATGTTTCATTGATATTTGGGGAAATTAATCTGCATTTTTGTATTGTTACTATTACATATCCTAATTTTACCTGCAGGAATATAAAAATATAATTAATGATCCAGTTAAAATGATCCAGTAAAAGACAAGAATTTTCAGTCTTGATTAAAAAATGAAAGACCTACCTAAACCTTCAGGAAACAATTTGAACATGGATGACTGGAGCAAAGCTGGGAAAATGTTCATCAAAAAATAAATGGCTTCTTTTGAGAAGTGTCTGTTTCATGTCCTTTGCCTATTTTTAAATTTTTTTTGGTTGTTGATTTGTTTAAATTCATTATAGATTCTGGATATTAGACCTTTATTGAATGCATAGTTTGCAAATATATTTAGTGTACTCTGTTGATAGTTTCTTTTGCTGTGCAGAAGCTCTTTAGTTTAATTAAGTTCTACTTGTCAATTTTTGCTTTTGCTGTAATTGCTTTTGGAGACTTAGCCAAAAATTCTTTGCCAAGGTCAATGTCAACTTATGTGCCCATCAATAATGAATTGGATTTTTTAAATGTGGTACTTATACACTATGGAGTACTATGCAGCCATAAAAAGGAATAAAATCATGTCCTTTGTAGCAACATGGAATAGCTGGAGGCCTTAATCCTAAGTGAATTAACTCAGGAGCAGAAAATCAAATGCTACACATTCTCACTTATAAGTGGGAGCTGAACACTGAGCACACATGGACATAAACTTGGGAACAACAGACACATGGGTCTACTAGAGGGAAGAGGATGAAAGGGGCGTGGGTTTAAAAACTACCTATTGGGTGTCATGCTCACTACCTGGGTGATGGGATCTGTACCCCAAACCTCGGCATCATGCAATATACCCATGTAACAAACCTGCACATGTACCTTGTATATCTAAAATATAAGTTGAGGCCAGGAGTGGTGGCTCACACCTGTAATCCCAAGGCAGGCAGATTACTTGAGGCTAAAAGTTCAAGGCCAGCCTGGCCAACATGGCAAAACCCTGGCTCTACTAAAAATACAAAAATTAGCCAGGCATGATGGTGCACGCCTGTAATTCAGCTACACGGGAGGCTGAGGCACGAGAATTACTTGAGCCAGGGAGGTGGAGGTTGCAGTGAGCCAAGATCGCACCACTGCACCACAGCCTGGGCGACAGAGTGAGACGAGACCCTGTCTCAAAAAAGTTAAAAAAAATCGAAATAAGAAAAAGAATGGTATAACCATATAATTATGTAAATACAGACGAAATATATTTTAGGGCCAAAAACATTTATAGAGATGAAAGAGTAATTGCAAAGTGGAGAAAAGTTTCAATTTACTGGTGAAACTAAAGATTTCTGATTTGTATACATCTACTTAACACAGTTTTTTATGTATGTGTGCATGTATGAAATGAAAAGGATGAAAAGACAAATACACGATAAGACTGGGAGATTTTAACATGTTTGTCTAGTAATTGCAAGACTAGACATGTAAAGTCAGTGAGAGCACAGAATATTCGAATAACACAATTAAAAATTTAACCTAATGAATCAACTGCAAAATATCCCTTCCATTCAAGGACACTTAGAACTTTTACAAAATTAACCACGTATTGTGCCATAAAACAGGGTTCGCCAAACTTCAAATGACTGGAGTCAGGCAGAAGAAATTCCATGACCACAGTATAATTAAGTCAGAAGTAATAAACAAAAAGATTAGGGAAAATTCACACTTTTAGAAGTTAAATATTTCTTAAAAAACACATACATCAAAGAAGAAATTATAACAAAACTTAGGAAGCACTGGAAACTGAATGATAATACAAATGCTGCATATCAAACTTATGTGATAATGCTAAAGCGGTTATTAGAAAGAAACAGAAATCTTCAAATTATTACATTAGAAAATTTTAAAAGCCTCATAATGAATGAGTTTAAGAAATTACTAACAGAAAAAAATCCTGAATTCATCCCCCAAAATAGAAAATGAAAGGAAAATAGACATATAAAATAGAAAAATCAAACGAAAGAAAATAGAAAAATGGAAGATGGAAAATCAAATGAAAAGAAAACAGAGAGAATAAACAACGCCAAAAATTATTGGAAATGAATGTCAAAATTCACAAACAGACTGTGCAAAGGAGGAAAGAGTGAAAAATACTATTACCAGTGGAGGGGTGGGGAACATAACTAGGCAGTCTGTGTAATTTAAGTTATTGTTCAGATATTATACCAATACGTTTAAAGTGTTAGGTACAAAAGACAAATTTCTATAATACTATAAATCAAACTAAGTAGAAATAGGTATGGGGGGTAAGCCCAAATTGAGTTGTCACTATTAAAAAAAAATCAGTAGTTGAAAGTCTTCCTTCTCATATACTGTTCCAAAAAAGCTTCTACTATTTTATTCATGAAGTCCAGCAAACATTCAATAGATGAATTAATTCCAGTCCTACCCAAACTATCCTCAACTATAAAAATAGAGGAAATATCAGCAAACTAATACAGGAACAGAAAACCATACACCTCATGTTCTCACTCATAAGTGGGAGTTGAAAAATGAGAACAAATGGACACAGAGAGGAGAACAACCCACATTGTTGTAGGGTGTGGGGTGAGGGGGGGGAACTTAGAGGATGGGTCAATAGGTGCAGCTAATCACCATGGCACATGTACACCTATGTAACAAATCTCCATGTTCTGCACATATATCCCATATTTTTTTAAGAAGAAATAAAGAGAAGAAAGAAATCTCGAGAAACTAGTTTTTGAAGACCCTTTAATATTGTGATGGTTAAAAAAAATAGAGGAAATAGTAATGACCTATTCCTAGCTCATCTTACGAGGCTTTCATTACCTTGGTTCTGAAACTTATGAGGACAATATATAACAAAAATTACTGTCCAGACTAACTTGTGAACATACATGTTAACATCTTAAAGAAAAGATCAGCATTGTTTAAAAGTAATAAACATTCTGGCAAATGTGTGTTCATTTGGGAATATAAGGTCGTTTAACAGAAAATAAGTTTCAGTAATATACCACATTAACAAATTTAGGAGAAATGTATGATTATCTAAATGGGTACAGATAAATAATTTAATAAAATTAAACCTTTGTATGTGTTAAATCTCTTATCAAACCAAGATTTGAAAGTAAAAAAGACCCTATTTAAAGATGTTCAAAACCCCAGAGACTACCTAATGATAAAACTTGGAAAACATTCCTTTTAAGATAAGACAAAAACAGCGGTTCCTGCTGCCACCACTTCTAGTCGGGCATTTGTCAGGGCAGCAAGGGAAGATAAAAGATCTATGAAATTTAGGGGGGAAAAATAAAACTCTTATTTATCATAGATGGTATGATTTTTTAAAATCTAGAAACCGATAAAAAATAATTGAGTACATTTATCAAGACTGCCGGACACATGAATTAATAAAAAACTTTAGCCACACTTCTATATATTAGCAACAAAGAGAAAATGGAATCAAACAAATACAACCTTTCGCATAACATTAAAAAATTAAGAATCAATTACCAAAAATATGCAAGACATTAATGAGAAAAAATATCAAACTTAACAGAAAAGTATTAGGTAAGACCAAGACCTAAATAAGTGGAGAGACACACCATGTTTATGATTGAAAAATACGATATTATAAAGGTATCAGTTGTCTTTTCCATGTGTCTATGAATTCAGTGCAATTCTAGTAAAAGTTCTGACACATTTTCTTTTTTGTTTGCTTGTCTTTTATTTTATGATGAACTTAACAAACTGATTCTAAAATTTATACTGAAGAGCAAAGAGCCCTAAGTAGCCCAGAAACCCCTGAAAAGAATAAAGGTGTCTTATTCAGATAAATTGTAAGGGATAATTATAACACTATAGTAACTAAGCCAGTCAACAAAATAGAAGAGTGCCCTGAAACGGAATAAAACATATATAAACCCACTTGATGATGAGTTGACATTTTATATTAATGACGATTAAGGGACTAAAACAGAAAAGGTATTGGAACAATTATGGAGAAAAATAAAATTGGACCTAAACCCAAACATAAAAATAATTTTCAACTGCTGTAATGATGGAGAATATCGTTATGCCTACAGCACAGAGAAGGCTTTTAAAGGAAGATCCCCCCAAAATATATCAATGAGCATATTAAAATAAAGAACTTCTGCTCAAAATATTCATAAAGTAAATAAAAAGTGAAACTAAATTTAGAAGATATTTGGAATGCATATAACCGACAAAGCATTAGAGTCTAGAATATATAAAGAAACCACAAAATTACAAGTAAAAGACAAACAATCCAATAGAATGGGCCAAAAAGAATAAAAGGAAAACAAAATCTGAAGAGTCATTTCACTTGAAACAGAAAATATATAAAATATTCAATATCGTTAAGATTAAGGGGAATGGAAATTAAGACTACAAAGAGAAGCTAACTCATATTTGCCAGACTGGCAAAAATACTAAAATCTGAGAACATCATATTTTGCCTGGTATACAGAACCAGCTGCCCACTATGTGTTCTTGGTGGAAATGTAAATTTGAACCATCATTTCAAAAACATTTGATATTTTCCATTTGAGCAGAGGATGCATCAATCTTATGATTTAGCAATTCTACTTTTGTCTATATATTCCTCAAATCACATGCATACGGATACCAAAAAATATGTGTAAGAATGTCTTTAGAAGCACTGTCTGTTAACAGCAAAACCTGGAAACAACCCAATAGTAGACTGAATAAATAAAATGTGGGATATTCCTACAATGAAACAGTAAATAGCAGTAAAATGAATGAATTATAACCACATACAACATGAATGAATCTTATAATAGGAGCAATGAAGCCAAATTCAAGAAGATTTTGCTATACTTGATAATTTCATTTAAATACAGTACTAAACCATGCAGAAATAAACAATATAGTGTTTGCATATACAAACATATTTGGTAGCTATTTAAAGAAAACATATTTAGTAACAAAGGAATGATACAGAAATTGCAGTTACTTGGAGGGGTAGGGAGGGTCAGGAAATAGGATAGGATTGGTGAACAGCATTTATGAGATTTGCAAAGTGATAGTAATATTGTGTTTCTTAAACTGGGTTGTAGGTAAACATGTGTTTGTTTAAGGGTTGCATTGCTATTTTTGTACTTTACATATATTTTATAAGTATTTTTGTATCTACTCAATATTTAATGAAAATAATTGAAAAAAACTATCTTCAGTAAGTGCTGGAGGGAAAACTCATATTCAAAATGTGATAACTAAGAGAAACTTTTATTAGTTCATTTCCTATAAGATATTCCATAGGCTCTCAGAGTAGATCTGATTCTGAATAAGTTAACCCATCTGTAATTTCTAAAATGTCTTTTTGGTACAGGAGAAGCCATTTTTTGGTGAGGGGAGAAGAGAAAAACAGCATCATAATGACAGCTCACCAATCTTTACTATTCTTGACCTTCTAAGATTGCTGTATGTACAGGGTTAAGATATCTTAAAGTACAGCTTGATGTGAGAGAATTTGCAGTCTGTTCACCGATGATCTTTTTCTTGCAGACAGTGTTCGATGGGACTTATAGATATCCTGAATCATCTTTTGTCTTCATTGAAATTACAGTTCTTTTGATATGAAAATATCTTACTGTTTTTCCGTCAGTACTACTAACCACCTAAATTGATGTTTTATTTACAGGGTATTAAATAAGAACATGTTTGTCAAATATATACTCTTGTTATTTTCCCCTCAGCTTTTTGGGGGTGTCTTTATCTTTTCTTATTAGTGCTATCTTAATTGTTCCTTCTTCAAGCAGCTTATAATTTATAACTCTTTGCTTAAGGCATAATTGCTGACCAAGGGCCTCATTTCAGATCCACTTATCTATTGCTTTTTGAAGTTGTTACTGCCTTATAGAGGCCTGTCTTCAGTTGATTATAGATCAGTGCATGAGCTTTCTTGTGTAGGACTCTGCTCGCACTCTCTTACCTTCGTAGACTCCATTTAGTGACTTTTCCAGAGCTCAGCACGCTAGTGAAGACACATTGAATGTAACACTACCCATTATCATCTTTCCTTTTAGCTAATTTGAAAGCACAGTTTTAAAACTAAAGAAAAAAAACCCGATAGATTATTTTAAATTCAACTGCCTTAGAAACATTCAGTAGTAAATGAACTTATGTGATTAATATGGAAAATAAATCTGTTCTCCTTCACCCCAAGCTGCATTCTGTGTTTTAGTTGTATTTGTGCCAAGAAGTTTTGGCAATCTGTACATCTTTTTTTTTAAGCCTCAAAAGTAAATAACAAAACACAGACTCCATGGTTGTGTGGCTGATTTTACAGAGTATTATGGTGTGGATAGCTTTGATAAAATTCTCCCAAATTTTCCTACTCTCACAAGTACATCTTCAGAGTCCTTCCTCAACCTGTGTGTGGTGTGGGGGTGTGTGCATGTGTAATTTCTAAATTCATACTATTTTACATGATTCAAACTTTAAAATAATACAGAATAATGTATGGTGGGCCCACAACATCCTGAAATAACAACTTAAAAAGCTAGATAAAATGTTTCAAACATTTCTGAAAAGTGTAAGTGAGCTAACAAGATAGTAAAAAATTACCTGGCTAAATCTAGGATAAACTAAAAATTCAGAGACTTATGTCCCAAACTAAAACTTGCTTTTGCCCAGAGGGTATTTATCTATTGAAAGAAACAACTGTGAAACTGAACTGTGGTTTTGGCAGCATCCTGATACAAGGGAACACACTTCCAAAATCAGTTTCTACCTAACTGCAGAGTCTGAAAAGAGCTATATCCTCAGAATAAGCATGAACCAGAAGTAAAGAAGCCCTTGCTTGAAAACAGACAATAGAGATCCATAAAAATTCAGATACTGAAATTAACAGACATATTATAAAACAACTTATGCTTACAAGCTAAAAATATATATCAACAAAACGAGCTTAAGAAACAGAAAGTTAAGCCGGGCGCGGTGGCTGACGCCTGTAATTCCAGCATTTTGGAAGGCCGAGGCAGGCAGATTGCTTGAGGTCAGGAGTTCAAGACTAGGCTGGGTAACCTGATAAAACCCCATCTCTACTAAAAGTACAAAAATTAGCCAGTGGTCATGGTGCGTGCCTGTAGTCCCAGCTACACGGTAGGCTGAGGCACAACAATCGCTTGTACCCTGGAAGCGGAGGTTGAAGTGAGCTGAGATCGCACCACTGCACTACAGCCTTGGGCGACAGAGGGAGATCCTGTCAAAAAAAAAAAAAAAAAAGAAAGAAAGAAAAGAAAAGAAACAGAAAGTTATTTTAAAAGTGTTACTGATTTTAAGACAATCAAACCAATCTTCTCATCCTAAAACTATTACTAAAATTAAGAACTCAGTGGAAAGATTTAACAACGGACTAGATTAAAAAGAAAATTAGTGAGCTGGAAGATAGGTTAGAATAAACTTTTCAGATTGCAGCATGAAGGGGACAAAAAGATAGGAAGTGCAAAAGACATGCTAAAAGACACAGAACATGTCTTATAGACATGTTCTTAATATCTAAACTAATATGGGAAGATCTAAAATAATATGAGTAGAAATTGATCTTTATAGTTTGTCCCCTTAGAGCCAGGAGACTGTAGTAGGGAGATGGATGTAGTTATAAAAGGGCAAGATGGAGGATATTTGTGGTATTGGAAGTATTCTTTATCTTGATTTAGGTAGTAGACACACAAACTTATACATGTAATAAAATTGTGTATAACTAAACACACGCATGCACACAAATAAGTACAAGTAAAACTAGAGAAATCTGAATAATATTGGTAGATTGTATAAATACTGGCTGTGGCATTATACGATAGTTTTACAAAATTTATCATTGAGAAAAATAGGAAAGTGTACATAAAATATCTCCACATTCTTTCTTTCTTTCTTATTATTTTAAAAGACAGACTCTCACTCTGTGGCCCAGGCTGGAGGGCAGTGGCACGATTATGGCTCACTGCAGCCTCAAGCTGTCCCCCCGCCTCAGATTCCTGAGTAGCTAGGACTACAGGCATGTGCCACCACGCCTGGCTAATAGTTTTTATTATTATTATTATTTGTAGAGAAGGGGTCACACTATATTGCCCAGATCAGTCTTGAACTCCTGGGCTCAAGACAGCCTCCCACCTCAGCCTCCCAAAGTGTTGGCACCACTGCACCCAGTCTCTGCATTATTTCATTTATTTATTTATTTATTTGTTTGTTTGTTTATTTTTTGAGACGGAGTCTCGCTCTGTTGCCAGGCTAGAGTGCAGTGGCGCAATCTCAGCTCACTGCAACCTCCATCTCCCGGGTTCAAGTGATTCTGCTGCCTCAGCCTCCTAAGTAGCCGGACTACAGACGTGTGCCACCATGCCCAGCTAATTTTTGTATTTTTAGTAAAGACGGGGTTTCACCATGTTGGCCAAGGTGGTCTTGATTTCTTGACCTTGTGATAATGTCTGCCTCGGCCTCCCAAAGTGCTGGGATTACAGGCATGAGCCACTGTGCCTGGCCTGTATTATTTCTTATAACTACATTTGAATCAATAATTATCTCAATAAAATTTGAATTAAAAAATATACAAGCATGTAGATGCACAATAGCAAAAATGCAAAATGCCTAAGCAAAGAAAACATGTTAAATACAACAGAAAAATAAAGATGGACTGCCTCCAAAAGAACAGCAGTTTGATAACTTCATAATGCCAACTAAGGATGCTAGGAGTCAGTAGAATACTAGCTTTGAAGTTTTAAGATAGGTAGCCAGTGAAGCTATTATCCGACGTGAAGGTAAAATAAATACTAGCTTCAAAGTTTTAAGATAGGTAGCCAGTGAAGTTATTATCCAAAGTGAAGGTAAAATAAAGGCATCTTCAGATACACAGAAAAATAAGAGTGTTCACCACCTTCAAAACCGCACTAAAATGTAACCCTAAAGGATTTACGTAATAAGAATAAAATGACCCTACATGGAAGATGTGAGATGCATGAAGGAATAAAAAGCAAAATGATACACATATTACATATTAGTTTGTAAAATATGACAAGTTAGCATATATCCTTACCAGATATCAAGACTTAGTAACATTAACACAATATAGAATAACTAAGGCTGCTCAGTGGGACAGCAGAGGGCACCTAGAAACAGTCATGCATTTGTGAGCATTGAATTAAGCAGTGTAGAGCAGTGGAAAAGGACTTTTTTTTTCTTTTTTCTTTTTTGAGACAGAGTCTCAATCTGTCACCCAGGCTGGAGTGCAGTAGTGTGATCTCGGCTCACTGCAACCTCTGCCTCCTGGGTTCAAGAGCTTCTCCTGCCTTAGCCTCCCAAGTAGCTGGGACTACAGGCATGCGCCACCACACCCAGCTAATTTTTGTATTTTTAGTAGAGATGGGGTTTCACCATGTTGGCCGGGATGGTCTCAATCTCTTGACCTCGTGATCCACCCGCCTTGGCCTCCCAAAGTGCTGGGATGACAGGCGTGAACCACTGTGCACTGCCGCAAACCTCATTGGGAAATATATTCATGATATTTGGGAAAAAAATATTTCTGAAATAAAACATAAAAAGCACTAACCACAAAGGAAAAGATCAATAAACATGCTTATGTTAGAAGTAAGAATTTTGGGCCAGGTGTGGTGGCTCACTGTAATCTCAGTGCTTTGGGAGGCTGAGGCAGGAGAATCACTTGAAACCAGGAGTTTGAGAACAGGCTGGACAACATAGCGAGATCCTGACTCTACAAAAAAATCTTTTTAAAAAAGTAAGTAAGAATTTTGTTCATCCAATGGTGCTATAAAATTACTAAAAGACAAGCCAGAGTAGAAGACATTTGCTAACAAAGACTCATATCCATAACATACAATGAACGCCTACAAATCAATAAAAAGAGAAAATTTAACAGAAAAAAATGGGCAAAATAACATGAATAGGCATTTGCCCAAAAAGGTGTCAGAAAGGCCAATAAACCTTTAAAAATGTTTTTAACTTTTTTACAGTTAAGGAAATATTACTTATAGTCTTAATGAGATAACAGTACTACCCCCCACTGCCTACCACCAGATTAGCAAAATTTAAATTAACAATACACGATACTGAGAAAAACAACTCAATTTTGAAATAGAATATTTTTATAGATACTTCAACAAATATAGCTAAATGGCAAATAAAGATATGAAAACGTGTTCAGCATCACTGCATTAGCACAATATAGATTAAGATTATAACAAAATAGAACTACACATCTATTTGAATGAATCAAATTGAAATCATTGACCATACCAAATGTTGGTAAGGTTATGGAAGAACTAGACCTCTTATACGCTGCCAGTAGTAATGTAATTTTTTTTTCTTTAGACTCCCTTAAATGTAATTTGAGTCTGGAATATATTTGTTTCCTAGTTTCACTAAAAATGTAGATTTCAGGTTTTGTTTTGTTCTTGTCACTTTTCTGTATTTTCCCATAGGAAAAGGGGAAAATGGTGACTTTCATGGCCATGTTCATGCTGGAAGCATTCTTTATATTTTTAGGCACATTAATTCATTATTTTGAAAGGTTGATTAGAGATGCCTTTTTAATACTAAACTTTATGAGATTATATTGGGTTGGGTAGTGCTTTATAACATAAGAAAACAGAAAATATTTTCATACACTGTACCACTTCTTTTGCCATGAAAATTAATCTGATCTAGTTTAGTCAACAAAATAGAGTGAATATTACAATCAGAAAATTGAATTGAAAAGGAAATCAAAACAGTTATGCTGTCCTAAAGTTATAATCACTATAATCAACAGATGAAAAAATATGTTATGGTCTCACCCAGGGAAGTTTAAATTTTAGGCATCAAAGCACGAATCCAAGAAAGTCTTGGGAATGCCTCGCCACTTTTCTGCAGATAGATATTAGACAGATTATACTTGATAAAGCACTAAAAAAGGCTCTCTGAGAAAAAATTGTTTCTTCATACCTAGCACTGGTTGGTGTCAAAGCTTTTGATCAACTGTAATCAGTTGGCTTTTAGAAACAATGACTGATATTTTCTTTAAAGAGTTCTGTCAATCTAAGTATTTTTGTAATATATTTGTTATTAGCTTGCAGCACTTTTAATCATGTTTTTTCCTTGCAGTATTTTACTATAATGCCTCTAGTTTCTTTATCATTTTGCAACTATGATCTGTTTTATACATAATTAAACACCTTTTGCATTACCACATAGTCTGCTTCATTTCCAAAATTGAAGAAATGGCTTGTGTAGTTGTTAGGAAGTGATGATTTTAAAACACTACAAGGAATAAGATTCTTTAATATATTAATTATCTGCCAGATGAGAATGGTCTGTAGACAGGGTAAAAGAAAGGCATAATTCTCTGGAATGCAAAGAAAAACTAGCTCAAGAGATTGTTACAGAATAAGAGTTGCTAGCAGACAGTTTAAGAGATAAAGACTGGGGCAGTCCTCTTTGGGCATTATACTTACATATTTTAGGTAATAAATCAGACTATTAAGGATTAAACTATATAATTATTGCCACAAAGCATGTCAACAAAACTTATTATAGCAAATGAGAAAATCTCGTTGAAATTACCAAGCCTCTTGCAAGTGAAGCCCCTTGCAAGTGATCCAAAGAACCGTACACCAGGTCAGGTGAGAATTGGAACAGCATCTGCTGAAAAATGGAGTAGCCACATTCTTCCTTGAATCTTAAGTATTAGAGTAAGGGGACAGATTAGAACCAGAATAGACACATGAGCTTGGTCATAACTGACAGCCATCCTAACACACACCAGGTCTTAGAATGATAAATGCTTTATCAGGAAAAGAAAAACTAACTAAGGAAGTAATAAAAGGGATATAGTTCTATCATCAGTATCAGTCTATGGAAGAGTTACAGTCCATGTCTCCAAATGGTGTTTGCTGGTTAAGGAGTCATAGAGTTGCATACTTGGATACCAGTTTCCTTATTCTTCAAAATAAGGTAATCACAAGCAGTCTTTTCTCTCCATTTAAATAGTACTTAGCTATCACATAAAAAATCTTATCCTCAATGATCAAGTTGGCTTCATCCCTGGGATGCAAAGCTGGTTCAACATATTCAAATGAATAAACGTAATCCAACACATAAACAGAATCAGTGACAAAAACCACATGATTATCTCAATAGATGCAGAAAAGGCCTTTGATAAAATTCAACACCGCTTCATGCTAAAAACTCTCAATAAACTAGGTATTGATGGAACGTATCTCAAAATAATAAGAGCTATTTATGACAAACCCACAGCCAATATCATACTGAATGGGCAAAAGCTGGAAGCATTCCCTTTGAAAACCGGCACAGGACAGGGATGCCCTCTCTCACCACTCCTATTTAATACAGTATTGGATGTTCTGACCAGGGAAATCAGGCAAGAGAAAAGAAATAAAGGGTATTCAAATAGGAAAAGAGGAAGTCAAATTGTCTCTGTTTGCAGATGACATGATTGTATATTTAGAAAACCCCATCATCTCAGCACAAAACTCCTTAAGCAGATAAGCAACTTCAGCAAAGTCTCAGGATACAAAATCAATGTGCAAAAATCACAAGCATTCCTATACACCAATAACAGACAAATGGAGAGCCAAATCATGAGTGAACTCCCATTCACAATTGCTACAAAGAGAATAAAATACCTAGGAATCCAACTTACAAGGGATGTGAAGGACCTCTTCAAGCAGAACTACAAACCACTGCCCAAGGAAATAAGAGCGGACACAAACAAATAGAAAAACATTCCATGCTCATGGATAGGAAGAATCAATATCGTGAAAATGGCCATACTGCCCAAAGTAATTTATAGATTCAATGCTATCCCCATCAAGTTACCATTGATGTTCTTCACAGAATTAGAAAAAACTACTTTAAATTTCATGTGGAACCAAAAAAGAGCCCATATAGCTAAGACAGTCCTAAGTGAAAAGAGCAAATCTGGAGGCCTCATGCTACCTGACTTCAAATTATATTACAAGGCTACAGTAACCAAAACAGCATGGTACTGGTACTAAAACAGATACATAGACCAGAACAGAGGCCTCGGAAATAACACCACATGTATACAACCATCTGAACTTTGACAAACCTGACAAAAACAAGAAATGGGGAAAGGATTCCCTATTTAATAAATGGTGTTGGGAAAACTGGCTAGCCATATGCAGAAAACTGAAACTGGATCCCTTCCTTATATCTTACACAAAAATTAACTCAAGATGGATTAAAGACTTAAATGTGAAACCTAAAACCATAAAAACCTAGAAGAAAACCTAGGCAATACCATTCAAGACATAGGCATGGGCAAAGACTTCATGACTAAAACACCAAAAGCAATGGCAACAAAAGGCAAAATTGACAAATGGGATCCAATTAAACTAGAGAGCTCCTACAGCAAAAGAAACTATCATCAGAGTGAACAGGCAAGCTACAGAATGGGAGAAAATGTTTGCAATCTATCCATCTGACAAAGGGCTAATATCCAGAGTCTATAAATAACTTAAACAAATTTACAAGGAAAAAACAAACCCATCAAAAAGTGGGCAAAGGACATAACAGACACTTCTCAAAAGAAGACATTTATGCAGCCAACAAACATATGAAGACACGCTCATCATCACTGGTCATTAGAAAAATGTGAATCCAAACCAAATGAGATAACATCTCATGCCAGTTAGAATGGCTATCATTAAAAAGTCAGGAAACAACAGATGCTGGAGAGAATGTGGAGAAATAGGAATACTTATACACTGTTGGTGGGGATGTAAATTAGTTCAACCATTGTGGAAGACAGTGTGGTGATTCCTCAAGGATCTAAAACCAGAAATACCATTTGACCCAGCAATCCCATTACTGGGTATATACCCAAAGGATTATAAATCATTCTATTATAAAGACACATGCACACGTATGTTTACTGCGTCACTGTTCACAATAGCAGAGACTTGGATCCAACCCAAATGCCCATCAATGATAGACTGGGTAAAGAAAATGTGGCACATATACAACATGGAATACTATGCAGCCATAAAAAGGAATGAGTTCACGTCCTTTGCAGGAACGTGGATGAAGCTGGAAACCATCATTCTCAGCAAACTAACACAAGAACAGAAAGCCAAACACTGCATGTTCTTACTCATAAGTAGGAGTTGAACAATGAGAACACATGGACACAGGGAGGGGAACATCACACACCGGGGCCTATCGGTTGGTGGGGGGCTAGGGGAGGGGTAACATTAGGAGAAATACCTAATGTAGATGACGGGTTGATGGGTGCAGCAAACCACCATGGCACGTGTATACCTATGTAACAAACCTGCACATTCTGCACTTGTACCCTAGAACTTAAAGTATAACACAAAAGAAAGAAAGAGAGAGAGAGAGAGGAAGGAAGGAAGAAAGGAAGGAAGGAAATAGTAGTTAGCTATCAAAATGTATCTTTGGAAATACTCTTCAGGATAATGGCTCTTCTGGTTTTTAGTTGTTTTATATCTGTCCTATTTATTTACTAGCTTTTTTAAATCAAAAAGAAGCCCTTTAATTAAAAAAGCAATATGAATGTCTCCCGATAGACTTTATTAGTGGCATTATATTATTTTTGCTGCTTCCAAATGCAATAGATTTATAGTTTGTTTAAGGAGCAAGCTGAAATATAATAATAGCTTGACTGTAGAAGAGCTATAGCTAATGCTAAATTACTTATCAGATGAAATTATTACACATAGACATTTTATACAGGAAATGGAATACATTAAAGATATAATTTTAGTGTAAGAATTATAAAACTAATTGTTATTAATTATTTCTAAGATAGTTTCCAAAGTGTTTTTTTATGTCAGAATGCTTTAATAGTGTGTTTTCTTTCCACACATGGACTGCCATTTGATAAATATGATGTCAGCTCTTTCTATTTCGTAAGCTCCTATTAACTAGAGTAGTTCCCCCTACAGTAGCCGGAAGCATGCAGCAGATGGCACTAAGAACATTTAACAAAGCAGCCAAGAAGAGGTCTTCCTTAATTGCTCCACAAGGTCAGAAAATTGTCTCAAAAATGAGATACACTAACGGAATCCAGCCCTCCTAAGATAAGTTACACAATGGAATTTGTAAGTTCCACACCCTCTACTTTCCACTCGGGAGAAGAATTTACAATATTCAAAATAAACATATAGACAATGTCATGTTGAGCTTCTTTCAGGAATTAGGACTGTAATACTTCCCAAAATGGGAGCTATCACAGCTATTGTTTTTTATTTTTAATTTAGAGCACTCCATTATTTTAACTTTGGAAGTACAAGGTACAATGTGCTTAAATTTGTATTTTAAGAAAAGGAATGGTTCATACAAAAGATAGCAAAGCAAATAACTGATTGTTTTCACGGTGTGACACATATGCTTTCACCCTGTTACGTCCTTCTTTGTATTTCTACCAAAGTGGTGCAATAGCAAGTTTGTCACAGTTATGTTCTCACTTTCTATCTTGTGATTTTCTTTAGCAAACTGGTATTTGTTGCAGGATTGGATTGTTTAATTATTATATCTCTAAATACCTAATAATATATGACTAAACCACAGAAAAAGACTGAACTAACCTAATGTATGCAACGGAAAAGAAAAACCAAGCAAATTTATAAGTCAGTGTTCTGCCTTTAAAAATAATTTCTGTAATTTCATTTGCATCCACAGTGCAAATTTACATCATTTTTTTTTGTCTATAGGTAACTTTTATATAAACTTTTGTTTGCATCAACAGCACATATTTGTATCAAAACCATAAGGTGCAATGAGTATTGAAGTGTATTTCTTATACAATGGGAAAACAACTTTTATAGTTCTTCTCTTTCAGTAACTGAAACTTTACTTAAAGAAAATCAATTCATTAGAGGATAGGAATCAACAAAACCTGAGAAATTTTGGTAAGCCTGCATCATGCAACAATCTTCTGTCTCTATGAATGATCCGTGGTCACAGTGCTCTTTGTTGTTTCACATGGCCTCCCTGTACTGTCATACATACATTCTAAAACTAACAGTTATAGAATCTTGTGTTTTTGCTGTCATTATTTGAACATTTTATAAATACATTCTATATACAACACAAAAGAAAATAAATATAACTCCTGCTTTAAAGTAGAGATATTAAAGAGTTCTTGTACAACTTTTTAAGATGAGAAATATTCCCTCCAGGATGATTGTATAGAGACAGGAAGGAATCATTAGAGATCCTGAGAGATCCATCTATCAAATTAAAACAAAAATGAAATACTGAGCTGTGAATTTAATACACATTATTTCTTGAAGAATTCGCATCTTCAAGGACAGATTTTAATAATTTCTGCTAATTCTAACATGCTCCACATGCATGAGTACATCAGGAGACCACCAGCTTTTCAAAAATACACTATGTACTACTTCCAGCAGTGTTTCTTAGAAGAGAAGAAATAACACTATGGCATAGCAAACTTCACTGTTACATTACTGTCAATATTTACCAGGATGAAAGAAAGATGCTGTCGGTTAACTTAGGATTTGTCAATAGAATATCCTTTTTTATTATGAAAGGGCTTAATCATCTAGTGAAGAGTTTTCCAAGTCCTGTTCTATAGAACATTGTTGTTTCTTACGACGTTAATAGGTGTCCTATTAGCAATAACTTAGCAACACCTTTCTTTTTAAATGCATTTTCCAAAAATGCACCAACAATGTAAAAATGAAGAGTTTAAAATATTTTCATATTTGTTTTTGTTATTGTGCTAAAATCTGACTTTAAGAAAAATCCCCAAGAGTTTTCTTAGAAAGGAAAATTCCTAAGGAAGTAAAAAGAGAAAGCACTAACGTGTGCCATTTAATCAGTGTGCTAAGGCATAAGCAGCATTTATTAATACCTGGGTGCTGGATGAGAGACACAGACCATCCGCTCATGTTGCATCGTCTGGTTTTATACCTTGAGCACACAATAGTGATATTTTTAATGTTTAAGATATATCAAACATTCATTCACAGATTAGTGAATTTCTGTTAGGGCTCTGTCAATACATCATAATTTTAAAATTGTTTTGACATCAAATACGTTTCACATGTGTAAATCTGGAAAGCAATTTTAAATAACAAAGTCTGCAAACTAGAAAAAGAGAAACATGAATTAAAATTTTTTCATATCTTATAAGTAGTAGGTATGTATGTGTATGTATACTAATGCCATTCTTTTCTTTTCTTTTTTCTTTCTTTTTTTTGAGATGGAGTCTTGCTCTGTTGCCCAGGCTGAAGTGCAGTGTTTTGATCTTGACTCACTGCAACCTCCACCTCCCTGGTTCAAGCAACTCCCCTGCCTCAGCCTCCGGAATAGCTGGAATTAAAGGCGTGTGCCACCATGGCCCGACTAATTTTTGTATTTTTAGTAGAGATGGGGTTTCACCATGTTGGCCAGGCTGGTCTCAAACTCCTGACCTCAAGTGATCTACCCACCTTGGCTTTCTAAAATGCTGGGATTACAGGCATGAGCCACTGGGCCCAATCCATTAAAGCCATTATTTTCAATTTTGCTGCAGTTGATTTGCTAACATGTCCAATTCTTAAGTACTAGTCTACAGAGAAAATCAGGCATTACTTAAAAGATGTTCTAAAGTTAATATTTTTTTTTTTTTTGTAGAGCAGTTTTAGGTTAACAGAAAAATAAGTGGAAAGTACAGAAAATTCCTTTATACTTCTTGTCACCACAACATGCACAGCCTCTCCCACTGTCAACATTCCACATTACAGTGGTACATTTGGTACAGTTGATCAACCTACATTGACACACCATTATCACCCAGAGTCCATAGTATATATTAGCATTTGCCCTTGGTGTTGTACATTCCATGGGTTTGGACAAATATATAATGTATCCACTGTTTTAGTATTATATAGAGTAGTTTTGATGCAGGGCAGGCAAGCCCCAAAGTGGACTTAGCCTGTGAGGATTCTTGGCTTCACCAAGGAAATAATTCAAGGGCAGTCAATGGTAGGGTAGAAGAAAACAGCTTTATTGAAGCAGCAATGTTACAGCTTCGGCAATGTTACAGCTCTTTGAGGGCTCCTATGGAGCAGGACTACCTCATAGGCTGAGTATGGTGGCTCAGGGCAGTTTTGCAGTCATGTTTACACTTACTTTTAATTACATGTAGATTAAGGGATGGTCTATGCAGAAACTTCTAAGAAAGAGGTAACTTTTGGGTCATTGGGTCATTGCCATGGAAAGGAGTGGTTACTCCTGGGTGTTGCCTTATGGAAAACTGCTTCCACCCCATCCCTGCTTTAGCTAGTCCTCAATTTTGTCTGGTGTCTGAGCCCCACCTCCAGATTTGAGTGTCACCTCTTACCTCAGCTTTACTGCCCTAAAAATCCTCTTGTGCTCTGCCTATTCATTCCTCCCTCCTGCCTAACCCCTGGAAACCACTAATCTTTTCATTGTCCCCATAATTTTGCCTTTTTCAGGCTATCATATAGTTGGAATCTTCATTATGTAGCCCTTTTAGCTTCTTTCACTTAGTAATATGCATTTAGGTTTCATCATGTATTTCATGGTTTGATAACTCATTTATTTTTTGCACTGAATAATATTCCATTGTTTGGATGTAGCAGTTTATCATTCACTGGCTGAAGTAAATCTTGATTGCTTTCAAGTTTTGGCAATTATGACTATAGCTTCTATAAATATCCACGTGCATGTTTTTGTGTGGACATATGTTTTTAGTTCATTTCTGCAAAGGTGAAGGATATTATGGTAAGAGTATGTTTAGTTTTATAAGATGCTGCCAAACTATCTTCCAAAGTACCATTTTGCATTTCTACCAGCAATGAGTGAGAATTCCTGTTGCTCCACATACTCACCAGTATTTGGTATTATTAATGTTTAGGATTTTGGCCATTCTAATAAGTGTTAGCTACCACATGGCTGTTTTGATTTGCAATTCCCTAATTACATATTATGTTGAACATTTATGCATATGCTTATTTGTCATCTGTATAGCTGGCAAAATATCTGTTCATATTTTTTGCTCATTTTAAAAATCAGGTTGTTCATTCTCTTATTGTTGACTTTTAAGAGTTTTTATATTTTGGATAACAGTCCAAGATATATTCTTTGCAAACATTTTCTGCTAGTCTGTGGTTTGTCTTCTCATGCTCTTGGAATTGTTATCCATGGAGCAGAAGCTTATAATTTTAATTCAGTCCAATTTCTGAATTATTTCTTTCATGAATTGTGCCTTTGGTGTTGCATCTCAAAAGACTCATTGCTATTCTCAAGATCACTAGAGTTTCTCTTATGTTATTCTCTTTTTTTATTATTATTATACTTTAAGTTTTAGGGTACATGTGCACATTGTGCAGGTTAGTTACATATGTATACATGTGCCATGCTGGTGCGCTGCACCCACTAACTCGTCATCTAGCATTAGGTATATCTCCCAATGCTGTCCCTCCCCCCTCCCCCCACCCCACTACAGTCCCCAGAGTGTGATATTCCCCTTCCTGTGTCCATGTGATCTCATTGTTCAATTCCCACCTATGAGTGAGAATATGCGGTGCTTGGTTTTTTGTTCTTGCGATAGTTTACTGAGAATGATGGTTTCCAATTTCATCCATGTCCCTACAAAGGACATGAACTCATCATTTTTTATGGCTGCATAGTATTCCATGGTGTATATGTGCCACATTTTCTTAATCCAGTCTATCATTGTTGGACATTTGGGTTGGTTCCAAGTCTTTGCTATTGTGAATAATGCCGCAATAAACATACGTGTGCATATGTCTTTATAGCAGCATGATTTATAGTCATTTGGGTATATACCCAGTAATGGGATGGCTGGGTCAAATGGTATTTCTAGTTCTAGATCCCTGAGGAATCGCCACACTGACTTCCACAATGGTTGAACTAGTTTACAGTCCCACCAACAGTGTAAGAGTGTTCCTATTTCTCCACATCCTCTCCAGCACCTGTTGTTTCCTGACTTTTTAATGATTGCCATTCTAACTGGTGTGAGATGATGTCTCATAGTGGTTTTGATTTGCATTTCTCTGATGGCCAGTGGTGATGAGCATTTTTTCATGTATTTTTTGGCTGCATAAATGTCTTCTTTTGAGAAGTGTCTGTTCATGTCCTTCGCCCAATTTTTGATGGAGTTGTTTGTTTTTTTCTTGTAAATTTGTTGGAGTTCATTGTAGATTCTGGATATTAGCCCTTGGTCAGATGAGTAGGTTGCGAAAATTTTCTCCCGTGTTGTAGGTTGCCTGTTCACTCTGATGGTAGTTTTTTTTGCTGTGCAGAAGCTCTTTAGTTTAATTAGATCCTATTTGTCAATTTTGGCTTTTGTTGCCATTGCTTTTGGTGTTTTGGACATGAAGTCCTTGCCCACGCCTATGTCCTGAATGGTAATGCCTAGGTTTTCTTCTAGGGTTTTTATGGTTTTAGGTCTAACGTTTAAATCTTTAATCCATCTTGAATTGATTTTTGTATAAGGTGTAAGGAAGGGATCCAGTTTCAGCTTTCTACATATGGCTAGCCAGTTTTCCCAGCACCATTTATTAAACAGGGAATCCTTTCCCCATTGCTTGTTTTTCTCAGGTTTGTCAAAGATCAGATAGTTGTAGGTATGCGGTGTTATTTCTGAGGGCTCTGTTCTGTTCCATTGTTCTATATCTCTGTTTTGGTACCAGTACCATGCTGTTTTGGTTACTGTAGCCTTGTAGTATAGTTTGAAGTCAGGTAGTGTGATGCCTCCAGCTTTGTTCTTTTGGCTTAGGATTGACTTGGCGACGCGGGCTCTTTTTTGGTTCCATATGAACTTTAAAGTAGTTTTTTCCAATTCTGTGAAGAAAGTCATTGGTAGCTTGAAGGGGATGGCATTGAATCTGTAAATTACCTTGGGCAGTATGGCCATTTTCACGATATTGATTCTTCCTACCCATGAGCATGGAATTTTCTTCCATTTGTTTGTATCCTCTTTTATTTCCTTGAGCAGGGGTTTGTAGTTCTCCTTGAAGAGGTCCTTCACATCCCTTGTAAGTTGGATTCCTAGGTATTTTATTCTCTTTGAAGCAATTGTGAATGGGAGTTCACTCATGATTTGGCTCTCTGTTTGTCTGTTGTTGGTGTATAAGAATGCTTGTGATTTTTGTACATTGATTTTGTATCCTGAGACTTTGCTGAAGTTGCTTATCAGCTTAAGGAGATTTTGGGCTGAGACGATGGGGTTTTCTAGATAAACAATCATGTCATCTGCAAACAGGGACAATTTGACTTCCTCTTTTCCTAATTGAATACCCTTTATTTCCTTCTCCTGCCTGATTGCCCTGGCCAGAACTTCCAAAACTATGTTGAATAGGAGCAGTGAGAGAGGGCATCCCTGTCTTGTGCCAGTTTTCAAAGGGAATGCTTCCAGTTTTTGCCCATTCAGTATGATATTGGCTGTGGGTTTGTCATAGAGAGCTCTTATTATTTTGAAATATGTCCCATCAATACCTAATTTATTGAGAGTTTTTAGCATGAAGGGTTGTTGAATTTTGTCAAAGGCTTTTTCTGCATCTATTGAGATAATCATGTGGTTTTTGTCTTTGGCTCTGTTTATATGCTGGATTACATTTATTGATTTGCGTATATTGAACCAGCCTTGCATCCCAGGGATGAAGCCCACTTGATCATGGTGGATAAGCTTTTTGATGTGCTACTGGATTCGGTTTGCCAGTATTTTATTGAGGATTTTTGCATCAATGTTCATCAGGGATATTGGTCTAAAATTCTCTTTTTTGGTTGTGTCTCTGCCCGGCTTTGGTATCAGAATGATGCTGGCCTCATAAAATGAGTTAGGGAGGATTCCCTCTTTTTCCATTGATTGGAATAGTTTCAGAAGGAGTGGTACCAGTTCCTCCTTGTACCTCTGGTAGAATGCGGCTGTGAATCCATCTGGTCCTGGACTCTTTTTGGTTGGTAAACTATTGATTATTGCCACAATTTCAGCTCCTGTTATTGGTCTATTCAGAGATTCAACTTCTTCCTGGTTTAGTCTTGGGAGAGTGTATGTGTCGAGGAATGTATCCATTTCTTCTAGATTTTCCAGTTTATTTGCGTAGAGGTGTTTGTAGTATTCTCTGATGGTACTTTGTATTTCTGTGGGATCGGTGGTGATATCCCCTTTATAATTTTTTATTGTATCTATTTGATTCTTCTCTCTTTTTTTCTTTATTAGTCTTACTAGCGGTCTATCAATTTTGTTGATCCTTTCAGAAAACCAGCTCCTGGATTCATTGATTTTTTGAAGGGTTTTTTGTGTCTCTATTTCCTTCAGTTCTGCTCTGATTTTAGTTATTCCTTGCCTTCTGCTAGCTTTTGAATGTGTTTGCTCTTGCTTTTCTAGTTCTTTTAATTGTGATGTTAGGGTGTCAATTTTGGATCTTTCCTGCTTTCTCTTGTGGGCATTTAGTGCTATAAATTTCCCTCTACACACTGCTTTGAATGCGTCCCAGAGATTCTGGTATGTTGTGTCTTTGTTCTCGTTGGTTTCAAAGAACATCTTTATTTCTGCCTTCATTTCGTTATGTACCCAGTAGTCATTGAGGAGCAGGTTGTTCAGTTTCCATGTAGTTGAGCGGCTTTGAGTGAGATTCTTAATCCTGAGTTCTAGTTTGATTGCACTGTGGTCTGAGAGATAGTTTTTTTATAATTTCTGTTCTTTTACATTTGCTGAGGAGAGCTTTACTTCCAACTATGTGGTCAATTTTGGAATAGGTGTGGTGTGGTGCTGAAAAAAATGTATATTCTGTTGATTTGGGGTGGAGAGTTCTGTAGATGTCTATTAGGTCCGCTTGTTGCAGGGCTGAGTTCAATTCCTGGGTATCCTTGTTGACTTTCTGTCTCATTGATCTGTCTAATGTTGACAGTGGGGTGTTAAAGTCTCCCATTATTAATGTGTGGGAGTCTAAGTCTCTTTGTAGGTCACTCAGGACTTGCTTTATGAATCTGGGTGCTCCTGTATTGGGTGCATATATATTTAGGATAGTTAGCTCCTCTTGTTGAATTGATCCCTTTACCATTATGTAATGGCCTTCTTTGTCTCTTTTGATCTTTGTTGGTTTAAAGTCTGTTTTATCAGAGACTAGGATTGCAACCCCTGCCTTTTTGTGTTTTCCATTTGCTTGGTAGATCTTCCTCCATCCTTTTATTTTGAGCCTATGTGTGTCTCTGCACGTGAGATGGGTTTCCTGAATACAGCACACTGATGGGTCTTGACTCTTTATCCAACTTGCCAGTCTGTGTCTTTTAATTGGAGCATTTAGTCCATTTACATTTAAAGTTAATATTGTTATGTGTGAATTTGATCCTGTCATTATGATGTTAGCTGGTGATTTTGCTCGTTAGTTGATGCAGTTTCTTCCTAGTCTCGATGGTCTTTACATTTTGGCATGATTTTGCAGCAGCTGGTACTTGTTGTTCATTTCCATGTTTAGCACTTCCTTCAGGAGCTCTTTTAGGGCAGGCCTGGTGGTGACAAAATCTCTCAGCATTTGCTTGTCTGTAAAGTATTTTATTTCTCCTTCACTTATGAAGCTTAGTTTGGCTGGATATGAAATTCTGGGTTGGAAATTCTTTTCTTTAAGAATGTTGAATATTGGCCCCCACTCTCTTCTGGTTTGTAGGGTTTCTGCCGAGAGATCCGCTGTTAGTCTGATGGGCTTCCCTTTGAGGGTAACCTAACCTTTCTCTCTGGCTGTCCTTAACATTTTTTCCTTCATTTCAACTTCGGTGAATCTGACAATTATGTGTCTTGGAGTTGCTCTTCTCGAGGAGTATCTTTGTGGTGTTCTCTGTATTTCCTGAATCTGAATGTTGGCCTGCCTTGCTAGATTGTGGAAGTTCTCCTGGATAATATCCTGCAGAGTGTTTTCCAACTTGGTTCCATTCTCTGCATCACTTTCAGGTACACCAATCAGATGTAGATTTGGTCTTTTCACATAGTCCCATATTTCTTGGAGGCTTTGCTCATTTCTTTTTATTCTTTTTTCTCTAAACTTCCCTTCTCGCTTCATTTCATTCATTTCATCGTCCATTGCTGATACCCTTTCTTCCAGTTGATTCCATCAGCTCCTGAGGCTTCTGCATTCTTCACGTAGTTCTCGAGCCTTGGTTTTCAGCTCCATCAGCTCCTTTAAGCACTTCTCTGTATTGGTTATTCTAATTATACATTCTTCTAAATTTATTTCAAAGTTTTCAACTTCTTTGCCTTTGGTTTGAATGTCCTCCCGTAGCTCAGAGTAATTTGATCGTCTGAAGCCTTCTTCTCTCAGCTCGTCAAAATCATTCTCTATCCAGCTTTGTTCCGTTGCTGGTGAGGAACTGTGTTCCTTTGGAGGAGGAGAGGCACTCTGCGTTTTAGAGTTTCCAGTTTTTCTGTTCTGTTTTTTCCCCATCTTTGTGGTTTTATCTACTTTTGGTCTTTGATGATGGTGATGTACAGATGGGTTTTCGGTGTGGATGTCCTTTCTGTTTGTTAGTTTTCCTTCTAACAGACAGGACCCTCAGCTGCAGGTCTGTTGGAATACCCTGCCGTGTGAGGTGTCAGTGTGCCCCTGCTGGGGGGTGCCTCCCAGTTAGGCTGCTCAGGGGTCAGGGGTCAGGGACCCACTTGAGGAGGCAGTCTGCCCGTTCTCAGATCTCCAGCTGCGTGCTGGGAGAACCACTGCTCTCTTCAAAGCTGTCAGACAGGGACATTTAAGTCTGCAGAGGTTACTGCTGTCTTTTTGTTTGTCTGTGCCCTGCCCCCAGAGGTGGAGCCTACAGAGGCAGGCAGGCCTCCTTGAGCTGTGGTGGGCTCCACCCAGTGGGAGCTTCCTGGCTGCTTTGTTTACCTAGGCAAGCCTGGGCAATGGCGGGCGCCCCTCCCCCAGCCTCGCTGCCGCCTTGCAGTTCGATCTCAGATTGCTGTGCTAGCAATCAGCGAGACTCCGTGGGCATAGGACCCTCCGAGCCAGGTGTGGGATATAGTCTCGTGGTGCGCCGTTTTTTAAGCCGGTCTGAAAAGCGCAATATTCGGGTCGGAGTGACCCGATTTTCCAGGTGCGTCCGTCACCCCTTTCTTTGACTCAGAAAGGGAACTCCCTGACCCCTTGTGCTTCCCAGGTGAGGCAATGCCTCGCCCTGCTTCGGCTAGCGCACGGTGCGCGCACCCACTGGCCTGCGCCCACTGTCTGGCACTCCCTAGTGAGATGAACCCGGTACCTCAGATGGAAATGCAGAAATCACCGTCTTCTGCGTCGCTCACGCTGGGAGCTGTAGACCGGAGCTGTTCCTATTCGGCCATCTTGGCTCCTCCCTGTCTCTTATGTTATTTTCTAGCAGTTTTGTGTTTTACATTTAGGCCTATGATACATTTTGTGTCAATTTTTGTAAAGAGTATAAGATCTGTTTCTAGGTTCTTTTTGTTGTTGTTGTTTTGCATGTGGATCTCCAGTTGTTCCAGCATAATTTGTCTTTTCTGTTTTGTATTGCTTTGGCTTCTGGTCAAAGATCAGTTGACTATATATGTGCGGATGTATTTTGGGGCTATTTTGTTCTGTTAATCTGCAGGTCTTTTACCAATAACACACAATCTTGATTACTGTAGGTTTATAGTAACTCTTGAAGTCAGGTAGTATCAGTTCTTTGACTAGATTTATAATGATTTCATTTTTGGGGGTGATAATGTAAATGGTAATCTGTTTTTAATTTCAGATACCATTTGTTCATTGCTCTTATTTTGGAAAATAATTGACTTTTGTATATTAAGCTTGTGTCTTGCAACATTGCTATAATTGCTTATTAGTTCCAGGAGTTTTTTGTTGTTATTGACATTTTCTGATTTTCTACATCAGTACTCAGATGATCTGTGAACAAAGACGGTTTTATTTCTTCCTTCCTAATCTGTATATTTTTAATTTCCTTTTCTTATTGCATTAACTAGGACTTCCAGTCCAATGTTGAGAGCAGTGGTAAGAGGGGACATCCTTGCCTTGTTTCTGAATTTAGTGGGAAAGCTCTGAGTTTCTCACCATTAAGTATGATTTTTGCTATAGGGTTTTTGTAGACGTTCTTTACCAAGCTAAGGAAGTTCCTTCTAGTCCTGGTTTACTGAGAGTTTTTTCTTTTTTTTTTAATCATAAATGGGTGTTGGATTTTGTCAAATACTTTTTCGGCATCTATTGTTATGATCATGTGATTTTTCTTCTTTAGTTTATTGATATGATGGATTTTATTGTCAAATGTTGAATCCACCTTGAATACTTGGGATAAATTTCACTTGGTTGGGGTGTATAATTCATTGTACACATTGTTAGATTCAATTTGATATTTTCTTGAGGATTTTTGCATCTATGTTCATGAAAGATATTGAGCTATAGCTTTCTTTCCTTGTAATGCCCTTGTCTGCTTTTTGGTATTAGGGTAATGCTGGCCTGATGGAGTGAATTAGGAAATATTACCTCTACTTTTCTCTTCTAGAAGAGGTTGTAGAAAATTGGTATAATCTCTTTTTTAGATGTTTGGTAGAATTAACCAGTGAACCCATTTGGGCCTGGTGCTTTCTGTTTTGGAGAGTTGTTAATTATTGATTCAGTTTCTTTACTAGATAGAGCCCTATTCAGGTTGTCTGTTTTTTCTTATGTGAGTTTTGTTAGAATCTATGTTTCAAGGAATTGGTTCATTTCATCTAGATTATTTAATTTGTGGGCATGGAGGAATTATAATATTCCTTTTTATCCTTTTAACCTCTATGGGATCTATAATGATGTCCATTTTTTTCATTTCTGACAGTAATTTGTGTCTTCTTTTGTTCCTAGTCTTGCTAGAGGCTTATCAACTTTATTGGTCCTTTCAAGGTAAAAATGCTGGCAAAACCAAAAAAAATAAAACAGGAAAAAAACTTATTGATCATTTAAAAAAAACAGCTTTTTGTTTTGTTAACTTTTTCTATTGACTTCTTGTTTTGAATTTCATTAATTTCTGTTCTAATTATTATTATTATTTTTCCCTTCTGCTTATTTTGGATTTAACTTGCTCTTCCTTTCTTATTTTCCTAATAAGAAAGCTTAGATTATTGATTTTATCTTTTTTCTTTCCTAATTCATGCATTCATTGCTATCAACTTCCCTGTAAGCATTGTTTTCACTGCATCCCACAAGGTTTTGCAAGTTGTATTTTTATTTTTGTTTGGTTCAATTATTTTAAAGTTTCTCTTAAGATTTCATCTTTGACCTACTTGCTATTTAGAAGTAAGTTGTTCAATCTCCAAGTATTTGGGATTTTCCAGGTACCTTTCTTTTATTGATTTTTAGTTTAATTCCATTGTGGTCTGAGAGCAAATGTTGTATGATTTATATTTTTTTTATTTTTATAGGTGCAGGGAATACAAATGCACTTTCGTTACATGGATATATTACATAGTGGTGAAGTCTGGGCTTTTAGTGTATCCATCGCCTGAATGGTGAACATTGTACCCAATACGTAATGTTTCATCTCTCCCTCCCTACCTACCCTCCCCCATTTTGGAGGCCCCAGTGTCTATTATTCCCCTCTGTATGTCTGTGTGTACCCATTGTTTAGCTTCCACTTATAAATTTCTATATTTTTAAATTTGTTGAGATTTACTTTATAGCCTGGAACATGGTCTATTTTGGTGCTGTTGAGCTCAACTGTTTCATTACTGATTTTCTGCATGCTGGATCTGTTCATTTCTGATAAAGAATTACTAAAGTCTCCAACTATAATAACGAATTCATATTTCTCCTTGCAGTTTTTACATCATATATTTAGATTCTCTGCTGTTAGGTGCATACACATTAAAGATGTCTTTTTGGAATATTAACCCCTTTTTCATTATGTAATGCTCATCTTTGTCCCTGATACTTTTCCTTGCTCTGAAGTCTGCTCCGTATGAAATTAATACAGTTGCTTCTACTTTGATTAGTGTTATCATGGTATATCTTTCTCCACCCCTTTACTTTTATTTAAGTGGATTTCTTGTAAACAACATATAATTGGGCCTTACGTTTTGACCTGCTCTGGCAATCTCTGTCTTTTAATTAGTATATTTAGATAATTGATATTTAAAGTAAATATTAATGTAGTTTGATTAATTTTGATCATATGTGGTACTATTTTCTATTTTTTACCCTTGGTCTTTGTTCTTTTATAGATTTTTTAAGTTGCCAAATAGAACACTTGCTATAATGTTATACTTTTAAAATGTTGTTGGAATGCATTATGTTATAAGCTTTTTAGAATATTTCTGCATGGTGAAATTTTAGATGCCATAGGAAATTTTCATTTAATATGCAGTCTATTTAAATTTCCCCAAATAAGAATTTATAATAATAATTTTGAAAAAAAAAATTCCTGGAATTTCAGGTAAGGATATTTTATCTGAAATAGTATCAATTTCTTCTCCAGATATCTCAACAAATAGAATATTTTGGAATTCTTTGAAAAGCAAATGATGTTACCTTTCAAGCTCCGTGTTTGAGCAGCTCCCCCCAATGAGCAGAATTAAAATGAAAATAAACAAATTTTTAATCGGTTTTTAACATGAGACTTAATTAGGTCTTTTAAAGTAGAGTAAAATTTATGGTAATTTAACTTCAGGAATTTTGTTTCCATTAAAATTTATCAGAAATCACCATCTACTTGAAAGTCATTAGTCTTCAGAATGATGGATGATACATTTTGTTCCACCTTTCATGTACTGGTTGTTAGAGTTTACTTTTAGAAATTCAAAACCAGTTTTTATTTTAATTTGGAATGTGTTTTGTAGGTTCATTTAAATTTTAGTATTTAGAAAAGGTGGAGAAGTAAGTTGCTTCCCTAACTTCTTCTACTTGTTTAAGTATTAACCTGTTCTAGTAGTCTGACTGCATTGTTTCTGAATTTACATGAAACTCTGTTTGGTAATTGAGTGACCTTTTCTCTCTAAATCAGAAGAGCTAAGATATATCTTTTTTGAAACGGTTATTTTATTTGCTTTGACTTTCTTTTCTTAGCATTCCTCCAAAAATCCTTATGTATGTAAACAAAGTTTTATTAGAGTAAGTGGCAAAATCCCCAACAATTTTTACAAAATAAGTTTTACAAAAGATAATTAAGGATTGTAATATTTTTCCATACCCGCCAAGTGAGAATAGTCAAATTGCTGCCACTAATGGCATTGGCCTCACATGACTTTAATTATCATGAATTACTCAGTTTTCACCTTTCATTTATTTTAGAACTATAAGCTGAATTTTGAATTAACTTATTTTTGTGTCTTGAGAATATTAGAAGTGGAACAAAAACCATAATACCATTATTGTCGTAGTGTTGAGTAGTTAATGATTTTTTAAAGACTAAAGATATCTTTTGGCTGGGCATGGTGGCTCACATCTGTATCCCAGCAGTTTGGGAGGCCGAGGCTGGCAGACAACTGGAGGTCAGGAGTTGAACACCAGCATGACTAACATGGTGAAATCCCGTATTTACTAAAAATACCAAAATTAGCCGGGTGTGGTGGAACACGCCTGTAATTCTAGCTACTTGGGGGGCTGAGTCAGGAGAATCGCTTGAACCTGGGAGGCGGAGGTTGCAGTGAGCCGAGATAGCGCCATTGCATCCAGCCTGGGAGACAAAAGCAAAAAACTCTATCAAAAAAAAAAAAAAAAAAAAAAAAAAAAAGGCCTGGCGCGGTGGCTCACGCCTGTAATCCCAGCACTTTGGGAGGCCGAGGTGGGCAGATCACGAGGTCAGGAGATCGAGACCATCCAGACTAACATGGTGAAATCCTGTCTCTACTAAACATACAAAAAAAAAAAAAAAAAAATTAGCCGGGCGTGGTGGTGGGCACCTGTAGTCCCAGCTACTCAGGAGGCTGAGGCAGGAGAATGGCGTGAACTCAGGAGGCGGAGCTTGCAGTGAGCCGAGATCGCGCCACTGGGCGACAGAGCGAGACTCCGTCTCAAAAAAGAAAAAAAAAAAAAAATCTTCTACTGATTTTCTAGAGAAAAAAAAAAGAAAAATGCAATGATTCTTGAATTCAAGAATTCAATGAATTAAAAGACAATTTACTGATATTTTATAATCTGCTGTGCATGGTCCTTGAACAACAAGATATCAAGAGTAAATATGGGTTCTAAAACAGCATTCAAAATGTGATGCTCCAGGAGGGCTCTTAAATGCCTGTCACTTTCACTGTGGCATTTCTATTAAAAATCGAACAGAATATCTGACCATACTTTTCCATCCCTAGTGGCTCTCCAAACGGCAACTGACCTTGCTGACCAGTAAGTTTCTCAGTATTTGTTTTCCAAAAGCATTGTATTTTAAAGCTGATTTTTACATTTTTCAGTTTGATAAGGATGAGCAAGCTATGGTTTCTACCCCCAAGAAGCTTACATGCTATCAAGGGAAAGAGATACATATGGAACTAACCAAAGAAAATAAAGTAAATACTATGCTATTTGTGGAAACGCCAGAGAGGAAACTAGTAATTCTTCTGAAAGGGTTAGAAAACTTTACAGATGAGATGTGATTAAAGTTTGTCCTCAACCATTGCATATATTCCACAGAAAAGATATCAGAGAAAGGTGTGGGGAAATTAAAGGGACAATCTCACAAAAAAAAACTTTGAACTTACAAAATCATGTACTTTGAGTGAGAGGGACCCTCTAGCATGGTTATTAGGAAATCAAGAAAGATACACATCATTGGAAGAAAGGAAGCTATAACTTAAGACACTAAGGTAGAAGGGCTCATTCTCTTCTCTTTCTACTCCATTACCTTCTAAAGAGTTTAGAAATAATCAAAGAATATAAAGATGCTTGTAATCTAGCTACTATTTCAATATTTACTATATACAAGGCATAATGCAAATTTATTTGCACAGGATTTCTCAACTGATTCTGTCAACAACTCTTACAATTAGGCATTATAGTTTCCATTTTATAACCAGGAAAAAACCTAATATTAATAAAAGTTAAGTAAACTTCCTGGTATCACATAACTAATAGGTGGTATAACAGAGAATCAAATCAATGTTTTCTGACTCCAAAGTTTATTTGTGTTCTTAGTCACTACACCACACTATATCCATTGTACAAGAAATGTGCTGTAAGAAACATTAAGAAACCTAGACGGATCTGGTCCCTAACTTCCAGGAGGATGTCCCTAGAATGGGGACTTAGCCTGAAGGATGAATATCTGCAGAGACTGAGTTCAGAGCACTCACATTGTTGGCATTTTTTAAATTGATGAAGGTCTCCAAATAACCTCAATTTCCTCAGAGAACACTATGAATTAATCAATCTCAGTGTTCGGCCTCACAAACTGGAGGCATATCACTCTTCATATCTTCTAATTAGAGCCATAGGATAATCTTCTGATAATCCATTTCCTTGGCGTTTGACTGCAAAATCCTAACCTATACACATGGAAACCAATACTATTGGTTTTACCCTTAAAATTCCACTGATTTAATTATTTTATTGTTTTTAATGTTTGAACTCTATAACAAACTAGAAATTCTCCACTGTTGGTAACTGCAGATAGCATTGATGGGAAAATATGAGACAAAGGGTGGAGACTGGAGACTTAATTTCATGTGATTATTCCTGCTAGATAACCAAAAAGAGAAGCTGTGATGGCAGTTCAGGGTATTTCTGTCTGCACTGGCATTTCTGTGACCCACAAGCTATAGGGAAAAAACTGTCTGGCAGACTCCTTGGTAGTCAATGAAATTGTCTGTGGGTCATAGAAGGCCACGTGGGCACTGGCCAAATACCTGACTGCTAGGGCTGACCAGGGATAGTGTACAGGTAGTTCTGGTTTCTTCCTAAAACTATTACTCAGGAATAAACTGGAGCGCATCAGTCAATCACATTGATCACAAGACTTTTTAATTTTAGAGTTTGCTTCCATTTTGAAAGAACAGGTAAAATTCATTTCTTGATTTTGTATAAACGTACCTATTACATACTTAATTGAATAACCTATTGAATATTCTTAGCAGTAAATTACCCATGAAACTAAAGTGTTTTCCCTATTAATTATCTATAAAATGATTAATATTGAAAAAGGCAATAAATAGATTTCATCTGACTCAAATTTTTCTATCACAAATTAGACTATAAACCATCTTATTTAAAGTTCCCAGTTTAGAGTTTTGTTTGAAGTGGGAAATGAAAAATTAAAGTATCTTAGAGAATCTCTGTGTTCATAGAAAGTTTCAGCAAGTCTTACATAGAGCACAGTAAAAATGATATTTTATGTTAAACTCATAAAGCAAAAAGGAATAATCTGTTGACTATTATTAAGTCAAGTATGCACAGTATACATATAAATTTGTAAGCAAAAGGAAATTGTAACCGAAATTGATTTAATAATTTAGCACTGAGGAAATGATTTTCATATAATAAAGTTAACATATTCAGTAATAGAATGACTATATTTGCAAATCTCCTAATTGGATTTTTGTCTTAACATAAATTGCAAAGCACTTGTACTTTATTATAAATGAAATGGTGCACTCATCTATATAATTATCCATGTAATCCATATAATTATTACTTAATATTGAGCATGCACCTCCTGGGTTTGTAACTGATAAATTTGGACTTTAATTATTGAGCCAGATATTTAATTTATGTAACTTTAAGTTATTACTCATTCATAACTCTAGTAAAAGTAACCAAAGGGGTGCTATAATATTTTTGTGTTCTGATATATTAGAGAAAAAATTTTAAGATGAACATTTTAGTAATAGACAATATAAATTATAAAAAAAGTGTCACTAAAGAAAATAGCTTACCTGTTATTATCACTATCATCACAAATATTGTAACTATTAAGAATGCTATAAAATTTTAAATAACTAATAATATAGTGATTTCTTTCAGTGTATTTTCACCTTATGTAGTAAAATTAATGAACATTAATTTATCTTAAAATTGGAACATATAACTGACAATTTGTCTCTATTGAAGTCAGCATATTTTTAAAAATGTGATCTCAGAAATGGGAAAAGAAGTGGAAAAATACATCAGCTATATATAACTAAGTAATTGGGAAAAAATTATATTTCTTAAATATTTGAAGTGAAAAAAATCCTGAATATTGTATTCTAGCTATAGTTAGCAGCACAAAGAGACAGAATAAGGAAACAGCAAACCAACCATGATTGCAAGCAATTTTTCCTTTGCTTTTGGTCCCAATAGAATAATTGTGTATAGAAGAACCTGGAAACAGGCAAAGGACCTGGCAGGATACACTTCTCCTAATTTCTGTTTCTTTAACATTCTATTAAAATAATACTCTTAGTAAACTTTTGCTTTGACATCAACAGGACAAATGCCTTGAGGCTTTAGAGGTGTGCCTGGAAGACATGGTGGGTTTATTTCACTCTCAGGAGCTGAAGAGTAAGTGATCACCATGCCCCCTACACAATGCATAAAAGAACAGGTCCTGCATAAAATAGAAGACCCATGGCTCCTGGGTTTTAACTCCCAAGGTCCAGGCACCCTTGGTCCACAATGAATCAAGTGGAAATATTTGGGATAGGCATCTGGATATGTAGAACTGAGGCCCAAGACAGAGACTTGGCTGGGGATAGGAATGTGGAGTTTGTTCTTCTTAGAAGGTAGTTGATAATGTGCAGTGGGTGAGATAACTCTGCAGGAATGCGATTGTGTTGAATGAGAAAGGTAGCAGGTGAATGTGGAATCCTGGGGAAAACCTGAGAAATACTTAAATTACTGAGATGGGCCAAGGAAGAAAATCCAGTGAGAAGCACTGGATGGTTCCATAGGTAAGTTATTTTACAAAATGAGTTATAGTTTCAAGAATGATTCTCTAATCAGTGTCAAATAATGCAGGAACATGTAATATTAAAAGGACTGTGGATTTGTCAGGATGGAGCTAATTGGCAGTCTTAGCAGCATGTTGTAGTCTAAGTGGATGTGATACTGGTACGCTGTGGGATGTCCTCAAATGCCAGTGGGACCTCGATTACAGCCAATGTCCAGTCTCTTGACATCATTGCAAGAAAGAATTCAAGGATGAGTCAGAAAATAGTGGAAGTATGGAGATTTATTGCAAAGCTAAAGTACATACTTGGGAGAGGGTAGTATGGGTGTACTCAAGAGAGAGTCATGCAATAGAGTTTGGGGTTTCTAGATTTATGGATTTCTATAACCAGGGGGTGGACTCTTCATGAAATTCCTGGAAAAAAATGGAGATTTCTCGGAACTGTGGTGACACTCAATTTTACCCCATGTGGCTGTTCTTGGAACTGTCGTGGCACTGGTGGGTGTGTGATTTAGTTTTGTCAATGAGTAGATAATGAGGTCTTAGGAGGAACCTAGCTCAAATCCAAAGCCGTGTTGGGACCAGTCAGTCTTAGCCAGCTCAGTCCACACCCTCTTTTTCAGGGTCTTATCAGTCCTTAGCTTCTGTAGCTATTTCAACAGTTTGCTTTCACTTAGTCATGTGCAGTTGCTGCCTGGAATTTTCTATTCTGCGACCACCCTGTATTATTCCTGCCTCAGATGGTGAGTGTGGAAGCCAGACTGTTATTTTCTAAGGTGAATTAGAGGTGAGGAAGCAGTGAAAAGCCAGTTTGGTCTCTGCTGGTATTGATTTATGCTATTATTTCTGCCACACAAATGGTAGGAGGAGAAACAGAATAGCCTAGCTCAATAGTTTACGACATTAGCTGCATATTACAGTCACCCTGAGAAAGGTTAATTTTATTTTTTACATTTTTATACAAATGCCTGCTTCCCCTCTCTCCCCAGACCCACCAAACCAATTAAATCTTAATCTCCAGGAAAAGAACTCAATATTGATGTTTTCAGTAGAACTCCAGGTGATTTTAATATTTAGCTAGATTTGAGGACCACTGGATTAATTATATAAGACTACGGGTTTTGTAATCAGCTTTAGATTAAATGTCAACTCAGCTTCTGCTGACTGTGTGACTTCTCTGAGGCTCAATTTCTTTACCAAGTAAGGATAATAACAGTATCTTCTCCACTTGATTTCAGGAAGAATTAAATGATGTAAAGTATGTGAAACACTTGGCATGGCCCTGTCTATTATTGGTTGTTGTTGTTACTGTTTATACTATTAAAGCAGACAACTGATCACCCTAGTTCTCCAGCTCTTTGGAACATATCTCTGTGTGTGTGTGTGTGTGTGTGTGTGTATGATATATATTATCTCTATGGTGACCACATAGACCATATATATATGTGTATATATGTGTGTGTGTGTATATATATACACATGTGTGTGTTTGTGTGTGTGTGTGTGTACACACACACACACACAAACACACACAGATCTCTATGGTGACCACATAGTAATAAAGAGGTGCAGAGAGTTAAGTTCTGCCATTCTTTCCACCTCTTGTACTTTATGTCATCTGCTCAACAACTCTGCTACTACTTATGCCTGGTAATTGACTCTTGCCCCTGTATTAGCTATATCAAAAGTTTCTTGCTTCATTCTTGTTTGCTGCAGTTTTACATATGCTTCTTGGGCCTTTGGTTTCTAAAATCAACCGTAGAATTTTATTATTCTTTCATAGAACTTAATAAGATCTCTCAAGCTACTGCTCATTTTCAACTGAATTAAAGTCATTTGTGGCAATGCCTTATTATGCTACTAGACTATACATGCTATATTTCTTGCTATCGCAGACTGCCAATAGACACTAAAAAATGTTTGCTGGATGGTAGTACGTGCATAGACTTTGGTTTCTTGCCTGGCATTCTACCCTTGGACATTACCCTGGCTACCATCGTCAAAGCAAAAATTGCACCGGAGAAAGTTAAACAGGCAAGGAAGATTTTATTCAGGACAATTGCAATATTGGAAGAGAGACCCCAGTTTGAAGTAAATTCTACTAAAACTAAAAGCTGGAGAGTTTTTAAACACTGGAGTGAGCTAGTGGAAAAATGCCGGAGGACGTTTAGAGGAGGATGATCAATGGGATGTGTTGAGCACATTGAGTTATTTATTTCTGAATTTGCAAATGTTCTTCTCTGTGATTATGCCATCTGTGTTTGCTAATTGGTGCCCAAAAAAGTTAGGCTCCTTCCCCACCTCTAAGACTGGGAGACAGCAGCACTATCTTTCTTGGTAATTACCTTTCAGAGGAATAGCTCCCAGGTCCTTGAGAAAGACATTAGTGGGTTGTTAAACTGGCAAGAGGCTGGGAGAAAATATACATCTCAAAGAGGCAGAGAAAGAATGTACAATTGAAAGTTTTCTAAAGTAAATGCTCTAAGAAAAGGGAAGTCAGGGCCTAGAATCAGGAAGAAGCTGTCTAAAGGTTAGTTAAGCTGGGGAGAACATTAAGGCTGTCTTGGTCACCATATTTGATTTTTCTTTGTTTTAATATTTTTCTCAACTTCAGTATCTCTAGACTGTCTTGATTCTTGTTTTTGCTCTGCCTATGTTCTGGTTTAAGTCAAAAGTTTATTGAGATAACAGTTTTTTTAAATCTTAAATAACGTATTAATTGGAAACAGTAAATAAATTGAAACACACACACACACACACATACACACACATCTTTAGATTTGGAAGTAATCCTAAAATTAATCTAATGTAAGTCTATGTTAAATATTTGAGTCTCCTTTATAGCATTTTGCCTTAGTTTAATTATCTCCAAGGAAGAATAACTATTAGGTAATTCTTCCTTTCTTTGGCCATATCCTCACCATCACAAACAACAATGTGCAAATTGAATCATTTCCTCACTCACATGAGGGAACATAAAGTGTTTGTACACACTATTGAGATGTCATCTTCCCCTCCCTGCCATGTCTTCTCTTCCTTGGTTTAGATTCCCACTATTTCGTATAGTATGTTGATTCAAGGAAACTTCTTATCCCGGGTTGTTTTCTTCAACATCTTCTATAAGATATGGCACTCAAAAGTGAATACAAAATTTCCCTAGTACAAGCAGACCAGTTCACAGTCGAGAATTATCACTTCACTCCTTCTAAACACTCTATTTCTATTAATGCAGAGACCAAATTCCCTTTCGGTAACTGGTATTTATTTGTTTTCACGTATACATTTTTACTACAATTTACTCCTATTAAATATATTTTGTTTGGCTTGGTCTACCATTGCAGCTTGTCAACACCATTTGGGATAATGCTTATATTCTACATTGTATTAACTAATTTTTCCATTTTTCTCTAATCTGCTACATTGATAAAGATTACTTTAACTTCATCACCTGAATCTGACAAGACCCCTGAATCCCACCCATGCACCAATAAATCAGCATCTTCAGGACATGGTCATTTAAGAAGTTGTAAATTTACCTCATTGTGGCTAAATCTTCATTTATTTTATAGATCCATATCCTAAGATAATTTCAAAGGTGTGGATAAAGCATCAATTCAAGAAATCTTTATTATTTCTGATGGTTTTCATAAACCTAACTAAAATACATAGTATCCTAGTATTTACGAAAAACATTCCATTTTGAAATGTATTCAAGCCTATTTGTTAAACTTATAATTCCTCTGGGAAAATTGGTTATTAATTATTTTTGAGAAAAGACAAAATTTTCATTCTTACATTCATGAACAGCCAAGAAACAGAAGGTCCAGGTGTCCTTTGCTTGACTTCTTTGGCAGAGTGTTGATGCCTTCTCTGCTTTCAAATCAATTAGAAAAATATTTAAGGCATAAATCTTTTCTAATTTCCTATATAATTGTGTTCAAACGTGAATTTTTCACAACTTAAATTTTTTTCTGAATTGTCATTCTATGGATTTGGTAGAATAATAAAATTTATGTATGATTTGTTTGAAATTTTTATTATGTAATATTTTCTGCATGTAAAACTATGCAAGATATAAGTTATGATGGCTAGTAATAAAATGCACATCCATGACTGAATTTAAAAACTAGAATATCATCAATACCATTGTGCTTTTCCTTATTGCAATCCACTGCCTTCCTTCCGGGAGGTAACTTCTATCCTAAATTTTGTGTTCAGCTTTTCCTTCCTTTAATAAAAAGACTATTGTAACATATGTGAGTATCCCTAAGCAATATATTTAGTGTGTTTGTTGGTATAATTCATTTTTCAAATACAGGGTAGGCATCAGAAATGCTTACCTAGTGCTCAAATGATAGTAGAACCCCATGAGAGCCAAAATGGAGATTTATGTGCTTGGTTCCTCTTAGAAGACCAACTGGCGGCACACTTGACAATCTGCTTCTGTTTGGATCAACCATTGGATTCAGAGATGCTTTTGAAAACTATATTAAGGACCATTTTTCCTATACTACCCACTTGCCAAAGTACTTCTTTACTTTTCCTTTATGAAAAGTTACATGCAGTCTATGTAATAATTAAGCTGATATTAATAGCATATTAAAAAATTAAAGCATATTTAACTTAAATTTTGATGTAACCATGATTTTGACCATTCTACCTGATGGTATAGACATGTACACTCAGAGTTGAAGAATAATTACACTATTTATTTATAAGTGATTAAGTTAACTAAAGTGTAAGTGCTAAATTTCAGATACCCAGACCATGATTAGTTGAGGTCCTTTTGTTTAGATCTTGCAAAGTCCTGTCTCCCTTTCTATAAGATCTTTATTCTCCCTGATTATCTAGCTTTCTGCTCCTGTATTTATTGATTCATTTCTCTCCTACTTTCTTGACATCTGTCTTTCCTTAAGCCACTATTGTTTGGCATCTGCCTTCATGTTATGTCTGTCTTTACAAGTCTCTCATTCCTACTTTGTCCAGGATGCAAAATGAATTTAAATTCTGGGTGTTAGGAGTCCAGATTGAAGGCTTATGAAGAAACTCTGGCCAGATCTAAAATAAGTTGTGTGATCACAAGGAGAGAGATGCAAAAACTTCAAGGATAGGGTGACAGATACAGAGATAGACAAGGAGGAAGTGAGATGTGGAAACAGGTGGGGGTAAATCTTTATTACAAGATTAAGAAATGGGAAGAAAATTAATTTTAAATTTAAAGGAAATCTATACTAACCACTTTCACAAAAGAAATTTCAGCCATTTGATTTGCTTGCAATCTGCATTGAGGCCCTCTGTTTCTGGATGATTGAAACTCAAGTTTAGTTTGCTTTTTTGAAAAAAAATCATAGATTGTTTGTTGTGGCTTGCTCATGAATAAGATTGCCAGGTTCTATTTATATAGAGTTTTGTCCCACTTTTAATGTAAATAATTGGTGATTTTGTTTGCAACTTCTTATTTTGTTTTTATTAATTTTGTATAATTTATGCACTCATGGCAGCCCTTCAAGTAGACTATAAAACTCTTGCTTGGCAGGATAGGACTCTGGCACTAAGCAGTTCATCAAAATTAATCTCTTAAATATTAAATAAACATTCAGGAAAAGGTGATTGCCGAGGCAGTCAGGAATAAAGTGCAGGAGTGGTGTTTCTCTATCACAAATTTATTACTTAACTTTCACTTTCAGCTGCCATGATTTCCATCATCTTAAATTGAACAGAATTCTATGTAGACTTTTTTTTTTTTTTGTCTCAGCTTTGAGGTCTTTTATGCAGTGAATATACCAAAGACAAGGAGTAGCGAGGAGCATCCCAGGGGGAAGCTTTTGGTGTCATTGATTTCTTTGGGAATTTGAGGAGAACTAGGGCTCCATAAAAACATACAATTTGCAATTCTATGAAAACAACTTTAAGAAGAATTTTCACATGTGGCTACATTCAACATCTACTATCTCTAGCCAGGGAATCTCTAGTCAGCTGAGATTGGGAGTAGCTGCCCTGGGCTCCCCAGGGAACTGATTATGGGTCCGAAAGACTCCCCATATACAGAGCTATGAATCTTCTAAATATGAGGAAAAGTGATAGTCATAGGGAGTCCCCTAAGTTGATGCCTCTCAAACTTCAATGTATTTGCAACTTGCTTTGGGAATTTTGATAAAATGCAGATTTCTAGGCCCCCCACTCCAAAGACACTGATATTGTATGTCTGGGGTGGGGCCTGAGAAGCTGCCTTTCTAGCAAGCTCTCAGGTGTTGCTACTTTGCCGTTTTCAGGACCATACATTGGAGAGAACCGCCCTGAGTGGTCAATCACACTATGATTAATTCAATCAGGAAACTTGAATGCCTTCCATGAATATCCATGACCAAAGAATGGGCCTCTGGAGGGCTGCTTGCCGACTGAAGAGAGGGAGAAAGGACACACCTGCCTAGCCAGTAAAACAACAGAATCAACTCTAGAAATCAGTGTAGTGGTAGATGACCCACTAAAATCACCTTTCTGGCCACGAACCAGCACCATGAGTTAAGAGGTAGGCAGTGTTTATAACCCAGAACGGGAAAGTTCTCTTAAAGGACCCTGGCACAACCAAAGCCAATTAAAGAGGTCTAGGGGAGACTGTTGTCTTGGGTAGTGAATTACCAAATATTTCAGTCCAGGCATGCAGAAAACCTTACAATGTAGAGTTGTGATCCGGACCTAGACTTTGGGGTGAGGCAGCCTGCAGTAGAATCCCTGCACTGCCAATTCTCAGCTGTGTTCCTTAGCAAGTTACTTAACCTTTCTGGGCTTCAGTTTTTTCCATATAAAAATAGAGATATTAATAATATCTTCTTCCCAGGGTTGTTGTGAAACTACTATCAAAGCACTCACCACCATGCCTGACACTTAGGAAGTGCTCAATAAAGGTTTTTATTATGCCTCCAGCAAGATAAATTTTTCCTTTGATGATATCTAGTGACTTCATCAGAATAAAGACTTTCTTATACATTTTAGTGTGACATATGCAAAAAGAATCACACAGGAGCTGGAGATATTTTTTAAAGTTATTTTGATCACTGTGTATAAATTCTCATCTTAAGAGTAGTTCAGCTACCATTTTCATGATAATAACAAAGCAGCAGCTAAAGCTAAAGCTATCTTGGGCTATTTCCTCTAAATTTGCCTTCTAACATGGGAAGAATTTTATCTCACAAATTAGCAAATTCTAGCAAAGCCAGAATGTTGGTCATTTCTGATATCATGACTCTTGTGTATCTTTTCTGGCACATCCCAAAGCCATCAGATTGATTCCGAGTTCTCAAAATACATATTGTGTTTATTCATTCATTATTCATTCATTCCTTTCATTCTTTGGTGTTCACAGTCTATTCCTATTGCCATGGGGATAACTATTCAATGACAATTACCTCTTTACTTCATTTTAGTCATTTCCGCAGTTACTGTTGTGTTAGGTTTATTCTGGCTTTGATGATGAATGGAAAGGGAAAAAGAAACTTATTAAATAAAGTGACTTTTTTTTCCGCTCAATTTGTTTTTGCATCTCTTATCTGTGTCTCAAATTTAGCAAGTGAAACATTTGTCCCAATGGATTATCTGAAATGCATCGTTGGCTGTCAGACACATGATTGATTTTAAATATATGCCTGAGTTCTTTCTATTAGACTAAACCCTTAGGACAGCAAAACACTCTTGCTGTAAAAATGCTTTCCTGTCATTGTCAGGTACACCTGTCATCTTTGACTTAACCCTTGTATTGTAAACAAGTAGTTGCTGGCAAGAGATCATAAACAAAACCAATTTCTGTGTCTCTATTTTCCAGAAGTCTCTCCAGGGAAGTTATCTCCCTAAGACATCATTCCATTTCATCCTTTCTTGGTTCTTGGCTCTTTTTATTCCTCTTTCTGCATGCCATATTCACTTTTCCTGTATGCATTTTGAATCAGTCTCTGTGCCTCTCTGGTTACGGTGGCTCAGCAATGAGTCATGGAAACTACTCAAGACTTGTCTCCTTCTATTTATCCTACCAGCCGTATCCTGTTATTTGTCTGCCTTTCAGCTGCCCTTGTGTAACGAGATGCCTTTTTACTTGCCTTCTTCAGTGTTATTCATCTCGTTTAAATTTTCCATCTCTGAGTTGCCAGCCCCCAACACCATTTTAAATTTTAAATATTTTCATTAATTTTTCAAAAAAGTTATAATTTGGCTGAATAACAGTGTCTCTTTGTATTATCAACTATGAAATAGTACAATGTGCAAAATTTAATTAGTTCCAATTAATGTTTTAAACCCAAATGAGCCTATGTTCATTCTCATCTACTTACTGTGGCAGAGGGATACAGCAGAGTATTTGTGCAAAAGCTTTATTCCATTTCTCTTCATGACCTTGCTATTTTTATAATTTTGAAGAGTCCAGTTATATCCAATATGTCGGACTGATTTTCCAATAAGTTACATGTAATGACACTGGAATGTCATCTATGTGCCAGTTCAATTGTGACACGGGTTGGAAAACTGTGTGCCAAATCCAACCTGACAGCTGTTTTTGTAAATAAGCTTTCATTGCAACATAGCCACACCCACCTATGTATACACTATCTGTGGCTGCTTTCACATGACAAAGGAAGAGTTGAATAGTTGTGACAGAGACTACACGACCTAAAAAACCTAAAATATTTGCTTTCTGGCCATTTAAGAAAATGTTTTCCTAGCAGTGGACCACCCGGTAAACCAAGTCTGGTAAATTTCCATGTCAGGTCTTGAGGTAAAGTTTATAGAATGGTTACTAACTGAATATCTCTCCCCTCCAAATATATAAAAATCATCTGTTAACTCATACAAAGACCAGATTATCTTTAGAGATAGTCAAAGGTATTTGCATATAACTAGAGTTGCCAAGTAAAATACAGAGTGCCCGGCCGGGTGTGGTGGCTTAAGCCTGTAATCCTAGCACATCGAGAGGCCAAGGAGGGCAGACTGCCTGAGCTCAGAATTTCGAGATCAGCCTGGGCAGCATGGTGAAAACCTGTTTCTACTAAAAATACAAAAATTTAGGCGGGCATGGTGGCGCACACCTGTAGTCCTAGCTACTAGGGAGGCTGAAGCATGAACCTGAGAGGCAGAGGCTGCAGTGAGCTGAGATCATGCCTCTTCACTCCAGTTTGGGCAACAGAGCAAGACTCTGCCTCAAAAAGGAAAAAAAAAGTTCGGGCTTGGTGGCTCACACCTGTAATCCCAGCACTTTGGAAGGCCAAGTCTGGCAGATCAGATCACCTGAGGTCGGGAGTTCGAGACCAACCTGACCAACATGGAGAAGCCCTGCCTTTACTACTACTACTACTACTACTACTACTACAACTACTACTACTACTACTAATAAGCCAGGTGTGGTGGCACATGCCTATAATCCCAGCTACTCAGGAGGCTAAGGCAGGAGAACTGCATGAACCCAGGAGGCGGAAGTTGCTGTGAGCCAAGATCACGCCATTGCACTCCAGCCTAGGCAACAAGAACAAAACTCCATCTCAGAAAAACAAAAAACAAACAAACAAACAAAACGCACAAAACACAGAATGCCCAGTTATAATTAAAATTCAGATAAATGACGAAGAATTTTCTAGTATAACTGTGTCCCACATATTACGTGGGACATACTTATACTAAAAAATTCTTTATTTATCTGAAATTCAAATGTTATGGGCATCTTGCTCTTTTATTTGCTAAATCCAGCAACTTTGCATATAAAGGAATGAAAAGAAGAAAACCTGAAGAGAAATTGAAGCAACATCTACAGGGCACTGTGTGAAGTTTTTAGTTTATTAGCACCTTTGAGAATATTATCTGATAATATTCCAGAATTCTGCCATTGATATTCATGTTTTGAATCAATAATAGGAGACTTCAGTCTTTATACCCAGGTGTTTTGTGTACACAGATGGTCTGCTTTCCAACCTAGGAATGCATGCTATTTACTAACAGCTTGAATTTTCCAATCGTATCTCAGGTTGCAGGGGGAAGAGGACTTTTCAGTACCAGATAAAGGGGAATTACACAGTAGAATTTTATAGGTTTGAGTTAGTCACAGGGCAAATATAGAAAGTTTACAAAAATGAGTGATTGGGGAATTGGCAAGAGTCCACTTGTTCTGATACTGCTCTATCTGTAAGGATAGTGTTAGGAATTTAATTGTAATTAGGAAGCATTGAGTGATGCCAGATATTAACTAAGAGAAAGCAAGGTTTTTTAAACCAAAAAATAAAATACAAAACAATTCTATATTAGAGGCAAATTTTTTCTTAGGGGATATTCTGAAATATTTAACAAACTGTTGTGATGGCTATCCTTCTCACACCCATTTACTCTTCTAATTTTACTGTGTAAGAAAACACTTTTGGCCTGGCGCGATGGCTTATGCCTGTAATCCCAGCACTTTGGGAGGCCGAGGCAGGCAGAACATGGTGAAACCCCGTCTCTATTAAAAATACAAAAAATTAGCCAGGCGTGGTGGCGGGCACCTGTAGTCTTAGCTACTCTGGAGGCTGAGGCAGGAGAATGGCATGAACCTGGGAGGCGGAGCTTGCAGTGAGCCGAGATGGTGCCACTGCACTCCAGCCTGGGCCATAGAGTCAGACTCTTGTCTCAAAAAAAATAAAAATAAAAATAAAAGAAAGAAAAGAAAATAGTTTTACACTGCTTATGTTGATCAGTACATTTGTCCCAGTTAAACTCATTACTACTTTGCTGAGTGACTTAAAGTCAGTATCTGTATCTTTTGCTTGTCAACTTCTCATCTGCAGAAGCTGAATTAGATTTCCAAGATTTTTTCTAGATCTAACACTCTACTTCTATTTCATGCCTATGCACATTAAATTAGACTGTGATATCAAGGAATAATGGCAATAGAATATACTATATGAAGAAATAAAACTAGTGAATTATGTTAGTCACATTTTCTGTTCTTTTTCACATTGAAAAGTTATTTACAATATGTCCAAAATATCAAAATAGTCCAACTGTAAAAGTGGATACTGGCCCCAAATTTGCTAAACATGACAGCATCAGAAGCTGGTTGCAATAGATGAGATTGATTGCCATCAAATTATTACAGATTTGTTTAAATTAGATGAAGCACTGATTTAATATCCTAGATTTGTCTATTTCTAGCATATGTTAATGAAATATTTGTATGTCTGGAATTCTGCTGCTGTCTTTCCTGTAAAGATTTTAGTTTCCTGGTAGTTTGTAAAAATCCAGAAATCATTTTAATTGATAGTAAATGTTCCATTACATGTGCCTGGTTTGGTAATAGCTGCAATAGAAAGAAAATCTGTCTTTGGTAAGGTTTGTGATATAGTAATATATAAATTAGATGGAAAAAATACTTGTAAGATTATGGTAAAAATTGAGGGGAAAAGAATTGATCCTTACTATGTGTACCAAAAAAATAATAATGCTGAGTACAGTGGCTCATGCCTGTAATCCCAGCACTTTGGGAGGCTGAGGCGGGCGGATCACTTGTGGTCAGGAGTTCAAGACCAGCCCGGCCAACATGGTGAAACCCTGTCTCTACTAAAACTATAAAAGTTAGCTTGGCATGGTGGCGGGCACTGGTAATCCCAGCTACTCAAGAGACTGAGGTAGGAGAATCACTTGACCCTGGGAGGTAGAGGTTGCAGTGAGCTGAGATCGCACCACTGCACTCCAGCCTGGGCAACAGAGTAACTTCTCAAAAAAAAAATTATCATATTAGGTCTTGAGATAATACAACTAGAATTGAAGAAATGATAATATTGTGTTGTTTAAGCATTTAAAAAATACAAACCTCAGAAAGAAAAAAGGGTGTACAAATATGCTAACAGTAACTTACACCTATTCAAATACTATTTTTAAACTAATTTTTATTTACACAGCTAGTATATGAAGGTATTCTCCTTGTACAAAATCAAAATATTATAAATGAGACTAACATTGCCTTTGCCCACCACTCTAATTCTTCTTTCTTCACCTCCTCCTTGGAGGTTAGTATTGTCACTGGCTTTGCATGTGTTCAGATAATTTTTAATGTATTTTTGCACAGAGATGTGATTTTTTGCTGTATTTCATATTTGATAACAAGTTCAGCCTGCTGTGTTTGTGAAAACAATGCTGCTTATGAATGATCTTTTGCATTTGGCTTAATCATCAAAGTGAAGAAAGCTACACAGGTAGCATTTGATGAGTCATTTCAGGGGGCAAGGTGTATGTGTATGTGTATGTGTGTGTGTACACATGTGTGTGCATATATTTGTTGTGTGTATATATACACATATATACACATATATATACATATATTATATATAATACATATATACACATATATATACATATATTATATATAATACATATATACACATATATACATATATTATATATAATACATATATACACATATATATACATATATTATATATAATACATATATACATATATATTATATATATATATTTAGTTAAAAATGTTCACAAGCCACTTTGCACCTCAGTTTCCTCATCTGCAACCAGGAGTGTGATAATTTGAAACGTTACCTGCAATGTTTCATTCTTGCACTGCTATGAAGACATACCTGAGACTGGGTAATTTATGAAGAAAAGAGGTTTAATTGACCCACAGTTCCATACGCTGTACAGGAAACATGGCTGGGGAGACCTTAGGAAACTTACAATTATGGTGGAAGGGGAAGCATGTATGGTCTTCTCATGGCCAGGAGGAGAGAGAGTGAAGGGGGAGGTGCTACACACTTTCAAACAACCAGATCTCTTGAGAACTCAATCAGGAGAACAAGGAGGGGAAGGGGGAAGTCTGCCCCCATTATTCAGTCACCTCCCACCAGGCCCTTCCTCCAACACTGGGAATTACATTTCGACATGAAATTTGGGTGGGGACATACAGCCAAACCATATCCATTACAAAGCTTTTGTCCAGTTCTTAATTTCTATTATTTTTATTGCTAATAAAATTGTTATTAGCAATTAAAAGAAATAATCTCTGTTATTTTCATTGCTAATGAAATTGAAAAGATGAATATATTGAAGGATTTCTGCCACCACCACCACATGATCCTGCTGTTTTTAGTTATAGCTTTTGTTTATGCGACCCAATATTGTTTGCAAAAGCTGGATACATACCCCTTTGCTCAAAGTAGATTCAACTTAGTCCTGGTTCCCACACAGCAGGAGGGAAGATCCAGTAATATTAGTCTTTCATAGCATCTCAAGATGATTCCTTAAAAGTTTTGTCCAATTCACTTGGAGGTAATCTAAATAGATTCATACTCCTACATTTGTTCTGGGTATGATTGTAATCCCCTAATCACACCAAATTTGGTGAACAATGCTGGTAACTTGTATATGACATTCCACGACCTCTTATTTCAGAGCCACAAATTAAGATTAGCTTCTATACACCTTTCCCTGATATCTCACTCTCTCTTTTTTTTTCTCAAATTCACTGCCACCCTTACTAAATCATCAATAACTAGGGTTCTAAGTTTGTGTTTTCTACATTTATGTGAAGATGAATTTTAATCAGTTAGTTTTCCTTCTCTATCAAATAGACAATTGTCTTATTATCTGGGCACCAGTGTACATTTATAAACTCTGTATCCCGGCCCTACATCTATAGCATTAGTATTAAGTTGTTATTTTCTTAAATCCTTCAAGTGTCCCTCCTTAGCCAGATTTGCTGTTACTTTTCATATCAAATGAAGGCTGATGAAGAAGAGAGGTTAGGCAGACTGAAGCGAAGGATTCATGCAGAGAGCTGAACACAGGAGAACAATGCGCAAGAGTTTGCTATTGTCTTCAAAGGCGTAGGACCAATGCAAAAGTGAAAAACAATAACCTTCCTGAAGACATATACGTTTATGACTTCAGAGTCCAGTGTAAGTTATCTTTGGAGCATTGTAACCCCTTTATAATTAGTCATTATTAGCAATCTTGAGCCATGGAATTGCCAATTAATCTGAGGTTTCCAAAGTAGGTCTGAATAATATTCTGTAATAAAAATAACATTCATATGTAGTTGCTACATTCACTGTCAGTTGCTGGTTGGATAAGATATCTTATTCCTAGTTTTACAGGCATGCGTATCTCATTTGCTTCAGCCAGCTTCTCTGCCAATCTTATCACCAGTGATTTCCAGTTAAAATTTCATCACACTTAGATGATTGGAAAGTGGTATAGATACGTGAGGAAAAGCTTCAACTTCAGAGGCACAAACATTCTTTAATTATTACCGGAAAAATCTCCAGAGGGAACACACTCAAAAACATCTATGAAATGTTTTAAGCTACAGAGAATTTAATGTGTCCATCTTGGATTTAATTTGATACTAATTGATGATCTTTTGGTTTGTCAAAAGACCAAGTTAGCACGGCGTCCTTAGAGGCTGAGGTTGCGAAATATATTGCTATATGAGTCTTACTCTAAACTAGTGTTGTTTTAATTAAATCAGCAATCCCTTTAGGGTTAAAACAGACAATACAAAGCATATTAGTTTATGACTTTTTAAGAGCCAGTAATGCTCCTAGAGGTTTTTGGCACTACATAGCTCAGATATTTTTATGGTAATTTCTTTCAGATTTTAGGCAAGGAAGTTCAAGTACTTTCTAGAGAACTAGTGCTGGTCTTAGTTCTCTAGGGTGCTAAGAAATGATGTTTGTCTCTAATCTCTGTGCCCAGATGGTGAAAAATACTGTGATTAAGGTGTGTTGAGGAGAGTTGCAGCTAAAATGATTTTTATAGTGCTAATTTTCTCAGTTTCTTAGGTGCAAAGAAGTACTTTTGCATCAGTACCACTCTAATATTGATATTTTCTTTTTGATAAGCAAAACTATGTGTACTCCCTGCAGTACATTGTGTTAGTGACAAATAAGCATGAAATTCTCTGTTTACCTGAGGTCGGTAAGATCCTAACCAGTTTTCTTGTCTCTCTAGGTGGGCTTAAGATTGAGTCCACTGGTCAATGTCTATTCTGCTTTCAAGTGGCTATGCTTTTAAAATAATATCTGTGAAACTGCAAAATACTATTATTTAATACATATACATTCTCTTCACTTTAGATTAAGACTATCCTATAAATTTGGAATACATCTTCTCTGATACTGCATAAGTTTAGAGCCATGCCATTGCCTAATATCAAGTTATAATTTTCCGTACAAAATTGATGGAAAGTTTAATAATACAGTGATATGCAAATTATATTAAAAATCTCACACCCATACACAAAGGTTGAGTTGTGGAAAAAGCCAATTGGACAGTAGATTTGCCAATATTTCCCTTAAGGCATTCTCTTTTATATTAAGAAATTTTATTGATCAAATAAGTGTTCTTTAATAATTTATTCTTCCCTTTCTATGTATTTAAAATGCAATGTAAACATAATTTGTACACATTCTTGCATGGATTAGGGGCTCTGTTCTTTATTTTCTCTTAAAATTCAGTATCAACACCTTAGTTCCAAAGGCTAAAAACATAAAGGGCCAAATGTAAATATTTTCAGCTGTGTTAGAACTACAGGCATACTTTGGAGATGTTGTGGATTTGATTCCAGACCACCTTAACAAAGCAAATATCTCTATAAAGTAAGTCATACAAATGTTTGGGTTTCCTAGCGCATATACAATTATGTTTACACTATATGTAGTCTATTTGGTATGCAATAGCATTGTTAAAAATGTACATATTATAATTTAAAAATTCTTTATTGCTAAAAAATGTTAATGATTGCTTGAGCCTTCAACGAGTCATAATCTTTTTGCTGGTGGAGGGTTTTGCCTCAATGATGATGGCTACTGACTGATCAAGGGTGGCTGCTGAAGGTTGGGGTGGCTATGGCAATTTCTTAAAATAAGACAATGAAGCTTGCCTCATCAATTGACTCTTTCTTTTACAAAAATATTATCTGTAGTATGTGATGCTATTTGATAGCATTTTGCCCATAGTAGAACTTCTTTCAAAATTGAAGTCAGTCCTCTCAAACCCTGCCACTGCTTTATCAACTAAGTTTACATACTTTTCTAAATCTTGTGTTGCCATTTAATGATGCTGACAGTATCTTTACCAGTAGTAGATTCCATCTCAAGAAACTTCTTTCTTTGCTCATCCATGAGAAGCAACTCCTCATCTGTTCAAGTTTTATCAGGGGATTGCAGCAATTCAGTCACATCTTTAGGCTCCATTTCTAATTCTAATTCTTTTGCTATTTCCACCAGATCCGTAGTTACTTTCTCTAGTGAAGTCTTCAGCTCCTCAAAGTTATCCATGAGGGTTAGGTTAACTTCTTCCAAACTCCTATTATTGATGGTTTTTTGACCTCCTCTCATGAATCACTAATATTCTAAAGCATTTATCATGATGAATTCTTTCCAGAAGCTTTGAAATTTATTTTGCCCAGATCCATGAGAGGAATAACTACCTATGGTAACTATAGCCTTACAAAATATATTTCTGAAGTAATAAGACTTAAATGTAGAAATTGCTACTCGATCCATGGGCTGCAGAATGAATATTGTGTTAGAAGCCATTAAAATAACATTTATCTCCTTGTATATCTTTATCAGAGCTCTTGAGTAACCAGGCACATTGTCAATGACCAGTAATATGTTGAAAGAAATCTTTTCTTCTGAGAAGTAGATCTCAACAATGGGTTTAAAATGTACAGGAAACCATGCTGTAAACAGAAGTGGCATCATCCAGGCTATGTTCAATTTATAGAGTGCCAGAAGAATAGATTTAACATAATTTTAAAAAGTCTTAAAATTTTCAGAATGGTAAATGAACATTGGCTTCGATTTAGAGTCACTAACTGCATGAGCCCCTAACAAGAGAATCAGTCTTTCCCTTGAAGCTTTGAAACAAGGCATTGACTTTCCTCTCCAGTTATGGAAATCCTATATGGCACTTTCTTTCAACAAAAGACTATTTTTTTCTACCTTGAAAATCTATTGTTTAGTGTAGCCACTTTCATTAATTATCTTAGCTGGATCTTCCGGATAACTTGTTGCAGCTTCTACATGAGCACTTACTGTTTCACTTTGCAATTTTAGGTTGTGGAGATGGCTTCTTCAACTTCATGAACCAGTCTCTGCCAGCTTCCAACTTTTCTTCTCTAGTTTTTCTCATCTCTCTTGGCCTTCATAGAATAGAAGAGAGTTAGGGCCTTGTTACACCATCAAGAAAATAGAAGGCTTGGACAACATTAAATACCAACCAGACAGATACAGAACGCTACACTCAAAAACAGCAGAATACACATTTTTCTGAAGTGCACATGGAACATTCTGTAAGATTCATTATAAGTTTGGCTATGACTTTTGATAAATTTAAAAGAATGAAAGTCATGCAAAGTATATTCTCTGACTACCATAGAATAAAATTAGAAATCATTAACAGAAGAAAATTTTAGAAGTGAACAAAGATGTAGAAATCAGACAACACATTCCTAAATAACCAATGGGTCAAATAAGAAATCAGAAGGGAAATTGGAAAATAGTTTGAGATGAATGAAAATGAAAACACATCATACCAAAACTTAGGAGACGTGGCAAAAGCAATATGAATAGTAAATTTATAGTTGTAAATGTCAATATTAAAAGAAAAAAAGAAATCAGCAATTTAACTTTCTCTGTAAAACTAGGAAAAGAAGAGCAAATTAATCAAAGCAAGTTGAAGGAAAGACATAATAAAAATTATAATGAAAATAAATAAAATTGGGAATAGAAAAACAATAGAAAAGTCAATAAAATCAAGAAAGGAGGGACATCACAAGATGGTTGACTAGAAGTTCCTAGCACTTTTTCCCCTCACAAAGATAGCCAGAAAAACAAATAAACAACTACATTTTAACAAAAATAATGAAGGCGGAGTGTCAGAGTTAATCAGACAAGTGATAGAAACCCTGGTGTGCAAAGCTATTCAGGATGGCCATATAAAGAATGGAAGGAAAGGCCAAAGCTACACTACTTCATCCCACAAGTGGGATACAGGAGAAACTTGTCCCTCAGGTAAGGAGGTAAGCAAGAAGATCTCAGCATCTCCCATCAACATCCTGGACACCTACAGACCTCACCACTGGGGTCCCCTGCAATTCTCATGGGGACTAAGCCTATTTGAGGGAGCTGCCTGGAGTCCACATAGTTGTGCTCTGCTCAGAGAAGGAATTAACATTCTGCCCTATCCTCCGTGCCACATATTGCTACTGTATTACATCATCTTGAACTGGAACTATGCTTGGCATGTGTCTTGCTCCAGGAGCAAGTAGCCACAGTTACCCTTCATCCTTGAGGCTAAGCCACCACTGAACCACCATCAACTGTGACCCAACATCCCCAACAAGAGCTGTGAGCAGCTGTTACAACCTTACCCATAGGACCAAATGGAGGTAGAGCTGCTCCACCTACCCCTTCCCCTCCCACCTCAAACCAGAGCTGAAGCAATACTCTGCACCTTGAAAAACAGTACTTTGGCCACTAAGAACAGTCATGCCTCCCTAATGCCCAAGTTGAAGTAGCACCCTGCATTTCAAAAAATGATGCCTTGTCTACCTAGAGCAGTCACACATTCCAGTATCTACATTGAAGCAGTGCCCTGCAACTCAGATAAATGGTACCTGGGTTGCTCAGAAAAAATCATGTTTCCAGCTATGAGCTAAAGTAGCACATTGCCCCCCCTGGGGAATTGGTGCCCTGGCCCAGCTGGGCTGCTGCTCATTCCAGGGATGAGCTGACATAGTACACTGCATTCCAGGAGAACAGAGCACTGGTTGATTTGAGAGACCCCACCCTACAGGCCAAACTACTAAACTCTAATATTCTGCTTCCCTTGAGCTGGACTAGCCCTCTAGAGTTTTTGCTGCTGAAATATCGCTGTTCTTGGGGAGTGGGGTTATTGCTATACTGTTTTCTGTTCTTCTCCACCAGGGCCCAAACAACATCTGTGCTCTGCCAGTCTGGAGTACTTGCTACCACTGTGTGTGGATTCACAGAGTCTGGGATACTGCCAAGCCCCACCATCACAGGGTCAAGGGTAACTACTGCACAATGTCTCAACTCTCGGGACCTGAATTGCCATTAAGATGTATTGGCTCAAGTTTCTGAATTGCAACTTTACCCTACCTTCTAGGCCCAATCCTCCAGAGCACTTCTTTTCCCCTAGAGTTGGGCCGATGCTGTGCCCTGACTTTCATGGGTAGAATCATAGCTACAGCCTGGTCCCTTGGCCCAAGCTGCTAGGAAATATCTCAGAGTCACAGATCCTGGCTTTGTAGGCAGCCTGCATTCAACCGTGCCACAGAACATAAACCTATACCCTAAGACCAAGCTGTCATAATAGGTTTGTGAGATTCTGAGCCTAGGACCTTGACCCCACAGTTGCTTCAAACACCTGAACTCTACAGCCTAGACTACTGAGACATTCACAGTTTATTGCTGATGTTGAACACAGCTGAAGAAGCTACATGGAGACTGTAACACTGCACTTATCTGGAAACACAGTCTCTACATCCTTCTCAACTGGCACACTAAAACCAAACTGGAGGTGAAATTCTTTCTCTATGAAAGCCACTCTAGAAACTATGGAAGAGGTAATTGCCCCACCAGATACACAGACGTCAATGCAGGCACACAAAAAACTGCAAAAACCAAATAAAATGTGACACCACCAAAGAAGCATAATTCTCTAGTAAGAGATCCCAATGAAATGGAAATCAATAAATTACCAGAAAAGAACTTCAAAATAATTTATTTTAAGGAAACTCAATGAGATACAACGGAACAGACAGATAATTTAGCCAAACCAGGAAATAATTCACAATATGAATGATAAGTAAAACAAAGAGATAGAAACCATGAAAAAAGAATCAAACTGAAATCCTGCAGTTTAAACTAAACAACCTCTGCATAGCAAAAGAACTTATGCACAGCAAAATAAACTATCAACAGAGTAAACAGACAACCTACAAAATGGGAGAAAATATTTACAAACTATCAATCCAATAAAGGCCTAATATCTAGAATCTATAAGGAATTTAAACAAATCAACAAACAAAAAACAAATAACCCAAGTAAAAAGTGGGCAAAAGACATGAACGGACACTTCTCAAAATAACATATATAGGCAGCTAGCAGACATGAAAATCATCACTAATCATCATCACTAATCATCATTGAAGTACAAATCAGAGCCACAGTGAGATACCACTCCATAGTAGTCAGGATAACTATTAAAAAGTCAAAAACAACATACGTGGTCAAGGCTGCAGAGGAAATGAAACACATACACTCTTAGTGGAAATGTAATTGCACTAACTGTAAAAAGCAGTTTGAAGCTTTTTCAAAGAACTTCAAACAGAGCTACCATTTGACCCAGCAATCGCATTACAGGGTGTATATCCAAAAGAAAATAAATTGTTCTACCAAAGAAACGTATGCACTTATACATTTAGCAGCACTATTCACAATAGCAAAGACATGAATCAACATAAGTGCCCATCTGTTGTTAAAGGTAAAGAAAATATGATACCTATACACCATGGAATACTACAGAGCAATAAAACATGCAATCATGTCTTTTGCAGCAACATGGATGCAACTGGAGGCCATTATCCTAAGTGAATTAGTGTAGGAACAGAAAAGCAAATACCACTTGTTCTCACTTATAAGTGGGAGCTAAACATTGGGTACTCATGTACATAAAGGCAGCAACAAGAGACACTTGGAACTAACAGAGGCAGGGTGAAAGGGGGCAAGGGTTGAAAAACTAACTGTTGGATACTATACTCACTTCCTGGGTTACAAAATCGTATACCAAACCTCAGCATCATGCAATATGCCCATGTAACAAGCCTGCATATGTATCCTCTGAGTCTAAAATAAAAGTTGAAATTATTTAAAAAAAGAATTCAATGAATGAAAGAGAAAATACAATAGAAAGCAGCAACAGCAGACTTTATCAAACAGAACAAAGAATCATTGGAATTGCTGATAGATTGTTTGTAATTACTGATACAAAAGAAAAAAGAAATAAAAATGGAAAAGAGTAAAGAAAGCCTACAAGACTTATGAGACATTATTAAGGTAACAAATATTCATATTATGGGAGTTCCAGAAGGGAAAAACAAGAGAGGAAGTATAGAATACCTATTTAATAAAATGATAGCTGAAAACTTTTCAAGTCTTGCGGGGGTGGGAGTGCAGGGCAGGGGGGTGGAATGTGGACAACCAGATCCAGGAGGATCAAAGGTCCCCAAATAAATTCAACCTAAAAAATCCTCCTCCAAAGTACATTATAGTAAATTGTCAAAGGTCAAAGACAAAGACAGAAAACAGAATTCTAAATACAGCAAAAGTATCAAGTCACTACAAGGTAATCCCAATTAGACTAAAAGCAGATTTCTCCACAGTAATCTTTTAGATTAACAGAGAATAGAAAGAAACATTCAAAGCACTGAAAGAAAAATAATTGCCAACAAAGAATACCATACCAAGCAAATCTATCTTCCAGAAATGAGGGAGAATTAGAGTCTTTCACAGTCAAGCAAAAACTGAGGAAGTTTAGCAACACTGCACAGCTCCTAGAAGAAATGCTCAAGGAAGCCCTACATCTGGAAGCAAAGAGATAATAATCACTATCATGAAAACTCACAAATGTATAATACTCATTGTCAAAGCTGATACACAAAGGATAAAAATAAAAAGATCAAATCTTATAATAAGAAAACCACACATAAGTGAGATTGTCTTTCTATGCATCAGGACATTGGTCTGGACAATGATTTCATGAAGAAGACCTCAAAAACACTGAAAACAAAAGCTAAGATTGACAAATGAGATTACAGCAAACTGAAAAGCTGCTGTACAATATGGGAAATAATCAACAGAGTGAAGAGACAACATGAACAATGGAAGAAAATATTTTCAACTATTTATCTGACAAGGAATTAATATCCAGAACATACAAAGTACTCAAACAGCTCAACAGCAAAAATACAAATAATCCAATTTAAAAATGGGCAAATGAGTTTAATAGATATCTTTTTAAAAAAGAGATACAGATGGCCAACAGGTATATGAAAAAATGTTCAACATCAGTAAGCATGAGGGATACAAATCAAAACCAAAATGAGATAACATCTCATCTCAGGATGGCTACTATGAAAAGACAAAAAGTAACAAATGCAGGTAAGGATGCAGAGAAAGAGGAATGCATACATTTTTGGTGGGAATGTAAATTAGTACAGCCATTATGGAAAACAATATGGAATGATTGTACAAAACTAAAAACAGAAGTAACATATGACCCATCAATTCCACTACTGGATATATATTCAGAGGAAAGGAAATCTGTATGTGAAGAAATATCTCTAATGCACATTTATTGCAGTACTATTCAAAACAGCCAAGATATGGGCTGGGCGTGGTGGCTCATGCCTGTAATCCCAGCACTTTGAGAGGTCAAGGTGGGTGGATCACTTGAGGTCAGGAGTTTGAGACCAGCCTGGCCAACATGGAGAAACACAATCTGTACTAAAAATACAAAAATTAGCTGGGAGTGATGGCACACACCTGTAATCCCAGCTACTCGGGAGGCTGAGGCACAAGAATCGCTTGAACCTGGGAGGCAGAGGTTGCAGTGAGCCAAGATCACACCACTGCACTCCAGCCTGAGCAACAGAGTGAGACTGTCTCAAAGAAAACAAAAACAAAAACAAAATAGCCAAGATACGGAATTGACCTAAGTGTCCATCAATAGATAATGGATAAAGAAAATGTATTATATATAACCAATAGAATACTCTTTAGCCATAAAAACCTGGAATTTTGTCATCAAAGCATCATGAGCTTGGAGGACATTATTTAGCTGAAATAAACCAGGCACAGAAAGATAAATACTTCATCTTGTCACTCATATGTGGAAGCTAAAATGGTTGTTCTCCTAGACGTAGAAAGTATTAGGTTGGGGCAAAAGTAATTGCGGTTTTTGCCATTGAAAGCAATGGCAAAAACTGCAATTACTTTTATACCAACCTAATAGAATAGTGATTGCTAGAGGCATGGACAGCTATGGGGTATAGGGGGAGTAACCAAAAATTAATTAATGGACACAAAATTATAGCTAGATCAGAGGAAACATTTCTAGGGCTCTATAGCACTATAAGGTGATTATAGTCAACAATATTTTATTTTCAAATAGAAAAGCAGATTTGGAGTATTGTGAACACAAAGGAATGATAAATGTTTTAGGTGATGAATAAGCTAATTACTCTGATTTGATCATTATACATTGAACACATGTACTGAAATATACTGTACTTTATAGATATTTGCAATTCTTATGTGTCAATTAAAAATAATAATGAAAGCAAAAAAACAGAAAAAGATATAAAGACAATTCACCAAAGAAGATATGTATGTGGCCAATAAGCACATGAAAAAGATGCTCAGAATCACTAATTACTAGGGAAATGTAAATTAAAGCTAAATTGAGATATCACTCTACAACCACTAGAATAACTAAAGTTAAAAAGACTGACATTTCTAATTGGTGGTGATGATATGGAGGAGCTCAAATTCTCATTCAGTGCTGTTGGGCATGCAAAATGGTATAGCTACTTTGTAAAACAGTATGGCAGTATCTTACAAAGTTAAGCATACATGCTATGGTTTGAAAGTGTGTCCCTTCCAAAATTCATGTTTAAACTATAATCTCCATTGTGGTTGTACAAAGAGGTGGGGTCTTTTGAGAAGAGATTAAGTCATAAGGGATCTACCCTCATGAATGAATTAGTGCCTTATAAAGGGGCTGGAGGAGACTAGCTTAGGCCCTTTTTTGTCCTTCTGTTTCTTCCACCATATGAGCACACAGCATTTGGCCTCTTCAGAGGATGCGGCAAGAAGGCACAATCTTGGAAGGAGAGACTGGGTTTCTCGCCGGATATCAAACTTGCTGATACATTGATCTTGAACTTCCTAGCCTCCAGAACTATGAGAAATAAATTTCTGTTCCTTATGTTTTTAAAAATCAATGAAACCAAAACTTGTTCATTTGAAAAGATCAACAAAAGTAACACACCTTTAGCTAGGATAACAAAAAAAGGGAGAAGAATAAATTATAAAATCAAAAATAAAATCAGGGATATTACTAACAATCTTCCAGAAATAAAAGGGATAAGTGAATATTATACTATGAACAATTATATGCCAGCAAATTAGATACACTCAATGAAATGAGCAAATTTCCACAAACTATCAAAAGAAATAGGAAATCTGAATAAACTGTAACAAGTGAAAAATATTGAATTAGTAATAAACAAGCTTCTCACAAAGAAAACCCCAGGTCCATCTGACTTTATTGGCATACCTCCAGTCTTGGATGATTTTGTGCCTTAGCAGGTTACATTTCTACCTCTGCCTACCTTAAATGCTACCCTACCATCTAAGCTCTTCATGCCCATTTGCATTGCCAGTGCCTACAAGCCAGCATTCCCCAACCCTGAGAGGGCCTCCAACCACTCTGAACTGCCTTTCTGGGCTGTCAAAATTGTCTGTTAAGGTACCAATTACTGTTTCTCTTAGTGTTATGATACATAATTCTGTAATACATAGGTTTTTGCTGTCCTATCTCTATTTTTCCAACAAACGTTATGATTTTCAGTGTGCAATTCTGCAAAGCATGAGTTTTTTTTCAGAACACATATTGTATTATAGCAACATACCTCTATCTATTTCTTAGGGGTTTTGTGAAGGTTAAGTTACTGAATGTACAGCGCCAGAAACATCTCTAGTACATAATAAGTAATCATTTAAACAATTGGTGTTATTAAGGATAATTTTTTCTAATGTGTTTTTTTGGCTTTGTGTTTTCTGCAATTAAATATGTTACTCCAAAATTATAGACACATATAATTTAGTAGCATTTGCTTTTGTGAAATCAATGAATGTCCAAAATTTGATTTAAGGTAAGTTTATTACAAATAAGACACAAGTGGAAGCCTAGACAGATTTGTGATTAACTGAGAGACTTGTGTGAAAAAGATAGGATGCAAAGTCAGAAGTGATAATTATCCCAAAATGAACTCTGACATCTAGGCCTGAAATTGGCAAGTTGAAGACAGCATAAATTTTAGACACCATCATAAAGAGAAAATGTTTTCCTTGTAGAAGAGGAGACACAGTTTTAAAAATATAAAAATCATAGGAACAATTAGTGTCCCATTAACAAACATACCAAGAGTTTCATGATAAGCTATGGTGGTTATACAGAAACTTTCTGCAGCTTTTGGAAAACTTAATAACATTTTCAGGAGTAGAGAGAATGTACTCTATAGACATCTGCATATTTGGCATTAGATGAGATGAAGAGGTATCAAAAGACTTCACATCTGCCATACTGGAGAACAATGCTTGGTCCTACTGACTGATGTTCAAATGTGTTGGTCTCAAAGGAGAAATGATAAACTCAGAAGTACTCTGTGATCATCACAAACCCTCCAGGCATAAAAGATTTGTAAAAAAGATCAGGCCCACAGCAATACACAAAACGTACAATCAAAGGTATAGATAATTCTACCACTATGCAGATTCAAGTCAGGGCAGAAATAGAACAGAAAGATGCCTAAGATCAGGCACCCATCTGCACTCTTACCATCAACCCAAGCAGTGCAAATCCAATGCTGGATTCAGAGTATCTATAGTTATATTATACAACAATGTTGAAAACCATGTGAAAATAGTCTATACAGCCACAGTGAGACAAACATAATTGTTACTAAAGACAGTATGCAAGCTCATACTCATAGAGAACTGCGGTGGGTCCCAGTAGTTCTTTGTCAAGGGCTGAGACCAAGTATTCAGAGACCTTCTTGCTTACACTCCCAAGTGGAAACTGGAGAATTATGGGCCATATTTTGATCGCTTAGTAGCATTATCTGCTCAGTTACACTAGAGTGCCTCATTTTATGCCTCTCTTCTACCATTTTTTCCCGCTCTACACCACCTAATCTTGAGGACGCTGAAGGCAGAGATATTGGTGCTTTTGTTTGGAAAAAAATTCTGAATTCAATTTTGTTTTTTCAATTTACTTACACAAGGGGGTTTTGGTTTTGCCCAGCACTTATTTTTTTTCCTCCACTCTCTGAGAAAGAATCTGAAGGTGCCCAGCTCTCTTTCTGGAATCACGTGCTTTAAAAACAAAACAAAGAGAATAGAGAGGAAGATAGAGCTGGAGAGATAAGAAGAAAAGTAGATGGTCGTTAAGATCAAGAGGCAGGCCAGGACTGGGAAAAGAGAGGTGCAGGAAAAGAATTCAAGGAATTTAGAGAGAGAGATTGGAGTAGTGCAGCAAGGTGTGAGGGAAGGAGCAGGAGATATGTGGGATCTAAATAAACTACTTAAACTCTACATATTGGCCTTCTCTTCACTGTTTTAGAGAAACTTGAGTAAAAACCTTGCATAAAAATAAAAATTAAAGAAATCTTGCTTACTGTTTTGAGTTTTCTTTGATCAAAACGTTGTTTGAGATTGAGCCATATGGATCCTGGTGTTTATAAGCTGGCAGACAGGCATCAGATAGGAGATGTGAATTTTGTTAGTAGTCAGTGAAAGCAATTTAGTCTCATATCCAAATGTCTTTTCAGTAATGGCTCTCCATTTTCATAACCTCTAGGTTTCTTTATGTCCCTATCTTTATTTCAGTTAGATTATTACAAAAATTCTTCCTCTATCTTTTTGTGAAATTCATCTTTGGTCTTTGGAGGTTTTGCAATTTAATGTTCAGATTTTCTTACTAAGCATCTCAGTAGAACTAAAGATAAGATGACAACACTAATTCAGCAGATCCCCTGAGATGCCTTTGTGTCTGCCCTGATAGCTCTCTTGGAAGAAACTTTAGACTGATTTGGCTGAACTTTGAGCAGCAGAGTATTTAGGGCTTTTAACATGGAAGACAGCCTTTTTCCAAGGATGGTCTTTAGGTTGTAGAAAAAAAGTTGGAGTTAAAAAATCCATTCCTATTGAACTATTGCTTTGATAATTTCACTAAGCAGTAAGAAGTTGCTTCTGCCAGAACATACATAGCTAAAAGCTGCAAAGAAATACCCAGAGTATAGGAGTCATCCTATCTAGGTCTTGTCCCTGGTGATGCTTTTTGAGAAATAGTGAAGGCTGTCATTAAAGAAGGAGGTTCTTTCTTTTATCTTTCACTTGACAGAACCTCACATCTCATGGAGCAGAAGCTGAGATGTTAAGCCTGAGAAAATGCTACAGTCTAGGAAGCACAAGTTCAATTCCTCTGCTCAGACAATTTCTCTTTCCTGACTCCTCCTTTGTTTCCATACACAAAAACAGCTTCTTAGCCTCACTTTTCAAGGTTTTAGAGGTAATACAGAGATTTCCAAACTATTAGAAAAAGAGCTTCTTTCTCAAATATTTTATTTGGATTTGATTATAATGGATCACTCTCAATATAAAATAAAAAAGGCAAGAAAATAAAATGAGGAAAAACCCTGAAAGGCTTTGTGTTCATCTATTATTTGTTTTATCACTCAGCAAACATTAACTGAGAGTCTATTAGGTGTTAGGTCATTGAGTGTTTTGCTGGGTACTACAGATACAGCTATGAAAAGGATATAGCCTCTGTTCTCAAGAAGTATATAGCTAGTGAAGATTCAAGTAAATAAGCTATTATAGTGTGTACCACATACTGTAAACCTTAAGAACAAGGTACTGAGGGATCACAATAAGAGACATCTAACTGAGTCAGGATGGGGGAGTGTGACAATATTCGGGAAAATACTAACTTTCAGGAATGAAGTGCAGCTTAGGAATGTATTGGTGCTGGGGATAGTATGATAATCTGAGATGTCTGCTGTGTATATTACTGACTAGTCAGATCTTAGCATAGTTTATCATTGCAGTTAATTTTATATTACATTTCTGGATCTGTCTCTTCACCCCCTCCCATATTTATTTAAATAAAAATTTTTATCCATTCAATATTTATTAAATATCTCTTATGTGCAGGCACTATCCTAGCATATTAGTGGTTTGGCAGTGAAAAGGACAATTGTGATTTTTTTTGGACACACATAGTCTAGAAGGACCTAAAAGGATCATGCAAATAAGTGAAGCCAGCAAAGTGTACTACAATAGGGAATGGTGAAGACTTATTAAACCTGACAATACCTCCTCTCTCTAAAGGTATTAAAGCTCATATTATTAAGCAACACTGTGGGGGCAAAGTAAACATATTTGAAGACCAGGAATAACTCAAAGGATGCCAATTGGAGACTTCTGAAAGATTAAGAGATGATGTTACTTCCCACTTAAAATACAGAAGGAAAGGTTCTGCCACACAGCTTCTAGAGGAAATTTGAGTCACACAGTAGAACACTGGGGTAGACGGGAGATGTGGTTTCTGAGGTCCATAGAGACATAACATAAGCCAGCACTTCTATGCTGGCTGTGGAACTTCATTGTTAAATGTAAAGAAGGTGTCACTGTGTTGCTGCCTCTTTCCACTTTTTCTATCTTTCTTTCTTTCTTTCTTTCTTTCTTTCTTTCTTTCTCTTTCTTTCTTCTTTCTTTCTTTCTTTCTTTCTTTCTTTCTTTCTTTCTTTCTTCTTTCTTTCTTTCTTCTCCTTGCTTCCCTCCCTCCCTCCCTCCCTTCCTTCCTTCCTTCTTTCTCTTTCTTTCTCTTTCTCTTTCTCTCTCTTTCTCTCTTTCTTTCTTTCTTTTGAGATGGAGTCTTGCTCTGTCACCCACACTGGAGTGCAATGGCGTGATCTCGGTTCACTCCAGGGTTCAAGTGATTCTCCTACCTCAGCCCCCTGAGTAGCTGGGACTGCAGGCATCCGCCACCACTCCTGGCTAATTTTTGTAATTTTAGTAGAGATGAGGAGTCACCATGTTGGCCAGACTGGTCTTGAACTCCTGACCTCAGATGATCCACCCGCCTCAGCCTTCCAAAGTGCTGCGATTACAGGTGAGAGCCACTGTGCCCAGCCCTATTTCTCACCTCTTTCCAGTTATCTGGTAATATTATATCCCTGGGTGGCTGAATCAACTTCAATTTTTCATTCCCCTAATTTAGGTTTCTAATGAAAGAAATGAATTTAAAAGACATGAAAAACAATTATGATTATGATGTTGATGAGCTGCATAAAGTAATAAAAAATAATCTCTAGATAGAAGCATGAGGAGAACCAGCCATTTCAAAATTTTAGGTCAATTCTGAAGAAGAGTTATTCTTAGCTCCCTTCTATAGAGAGGAGGCACAACCCCTAAAATGTGAGGGGAGGAATGATGGATGAATCTCTGAGGGGTCCAAATTCACCCCAGAGCAATGCCAAGAAGAAGCAGCCCTTTGATGAGGCAGCCTCAGGGCAAAGTCCAAGTCCTAGCCAAGATCAGTGACCCAGACGGTGAGACAAGAACAAGCTGACCATAACTCATGGAAGATAGTCTCACATTCATGTGGCCATGTGTTAGCAGTGTAGCCTATAGAGATGAGGGAGCCACAGGGAGTGGCAGGGTCCTGTTTTAGGGACTCAGAATGGGTCTCTCTGTATTGCCCATCTTGGCCACTGTGAGAGGCAGAAACAGCACTGATAGAGAGGAAAGAAGCCACAAGGCTAGAAGCAAAGGTGGGGACCTTTCCTAAATTATGGTTTTGGCAAAAGAGGTTAGCAGGGTCAACAGCAAGATGGGGTACCATTGTGAGCCACCATGTGTGAGTCACTCTACAAGTGAGGGAGGGATGACATGACACTGATTTATGCCATTGATGTGGCATTACTGCCATCCCTTGCTTAGGGATGGCAATCTGGGAAACATTGGTTACATATTCTGCTCTCTATAAAATTCATATCAAAAAGAAAAACGCAGTAATAATTGGAGAGTGAGCACTGTCCTCCACTTTTAGAGAGTCTTCTGGCAACTCTTCTACCCTTGATGTCAGAGAAGCATTACCCAGCCTGGGCATGTATTCCCCATTCCATCTGGTAGTGATAGACTCCAAATGCCTCCCACTTGTGAAGAGGAAAGAGCCAATAAAAGTTTTAATGAGTAATTGATTTAATAGAGCATCTTGAAAAGTAGCCACATGTTCTATTAGAAAAATTATTATGATACATTTGCACAAAAGTAACATTTTGGGTGAATATATAAAGCTTAAAATCAACTAAACAATCATCCCATACAGTACTACCAAAGAATAAAGTTTCTTTAAAAATACCTAGACATAAGGTCAAATTTTATATAATAATGCTTTTGGGAGATAGAGTTATTGGTGTATGTTCATGTTTAGGTTTTTAAAACCAAACTTTTGGGCAGCTTATAGTCAGAATGCAGACTTTCAAGGAAGGAACATTCCTTATGCCAGTTACAATATCAGCATTTTGTTAAATAAAAGTGATATTAAATAAACACACATTTACTTTCCCTGTCCTAACAAAAGCACCAATGGTTATTCAACATTTGCTTCCATATCTTGTTCATTCTGCTCAGAATGCACTCCGGTGAATTTTTCTGTTTCTTTGCAAAACTGATCACAATGTATGGAATATTTGAAGACTAGCATCAAAATTTATAAGGAAGACTTGTCAGAACAAGTGATAACATCATCTAGCCTTCAGGTCCTGTTGAAAATTCTTAAGTGTTGACTAAAACAAAGTGTATCTATGATTTCTTCTATGATTGAACAAGGATAACTATAAACTGCCTTGAGAACATCTTTTTTCATATATTTGAATAGTCTCTATTATTGCATACTAACTTAACTCTGACTTGCTGTGCTTCTTCTCTTAGCAGATCCCTCAGATTTGACACTTACAAGTTGAGTAATTACCCAGTACGTGTATTGACAGATCAACAGTCTCAAACAAGCAATGAACAAACTTGCTACATATGTTCATCTCATCACAGATGCTTTCCCTCTCCTTCTGGTTTTTAAGTGCACCAAATATTAATAAATGCACTTGTGAAGGTTCTTAGATATGTCTCTAAGATAATCTGACCTTTTACAAAAATTTATCTTTACTAGGTTTACAGAATCTTTACATAGGCAAATCTTTTGTAATCAAGAATTCCTGAGGGTGGCATAGAACTAGAAACACAGATTGCTAAAGGTGGCAAAGCAAAATGATTGATTGGCATGGTTTAGATTCAACCAATTATACTGAAAGGCATATAGCTAAATAATGGCTATTTAGGAAATTTATAATCCAGGCCAAGACTGCAGTTCTGTGGAATGCTGACTAAGATAATGCCGGGCCTGCATATCTGGCAAATTATCAGCCAAATCCATTGTGATCAAGAGTAAGGCCAATTTTATTATAGTCCATTTAGACCTGCTAAAAACTGATGGGTAACATAAAAACCGAAAGCTTTTCCTTCATTTGAAATAGGGAAATGATTTTCAACCAATAATCTTCCAGATAGATGCTGACTTCCTCTGAGAAACTTAATGAACTCATTTCACTGAACAGTATCAAACCACTATATGCAGAACATTGTGGATGCAATAAATGTAACATCCGTCTTGAGGAAAATGATTTATGGTGAGAAATGACAATAGTTGTTGGTTGTAAAAGTTCTAAGCTTTGAAGCTGGAGATCTAAGTTTGGAGACTTCAACTAGAGACCCTAGGTCAAGTCTCATATTTATCAGTTCAGTGATGTGGGCAAACATTTAACTTCCCTGAACTTATGTTGGGGGCTATTGTTACCAGCCCTGTCTGATGAACAAGTTTTCGTGACAGTCAGACAGAAAATCACATTATTGGAGATGTTAGTTTGTCTTCCCATGTGGTTGATTGAATGATGAATTGGCAGCATTGCCCTAGAATCACTTAACTAGACCATGCTGGTTCTTGTCCAGTGGTGCTTTTACTTACTGGCTTAAGGTTTCCTCGGTGATGCTTGACTTATTTTCTCTTCTGTTCTTTCCTTATGTAGTTCAAGATTATATGTAATGGAGGCAGTACAGTATGAGGAGGTATGAGGAAAGCCCTGGGGTTTAGAGTCAGAGGGTCTAGCTTTAACTAAGTGACGAAGATAATGAGAATGAGGATGATGAAGAATAAACTAACCTTTCTGAAGTGCTTACACACATTCAGGACTATCTAAGTCTCATACATCTTGTTAATTCTTCACATCAAAATAGTAACAACCCCATTTTATGAATGAGAAAACTGAAATTTAAAATATTTACATGACTTACCAAATTAACTAGAATTATAAATAGTTAGTAATTTGAAGCTGTATCATCTTATTCTAGAATCTTTGCTATTAACTGTTGCCTTCCAGCAAAATGAGGAGAATAATCAACTTGGAGTGGCTGTGAATGTGAAAATGTGCAGTGTTACTGTCAAACACATCTAATGGTTAATTTCAGACTCACTGAGCCTCCAAAAACAAACCTAACTTAGCCTCCACAAACAACATTTTAGGGTAATAAAAGTTGTGAAAATCTTCTCCCTACTTCTCTTTGGAATCCCTACTAAATTTGAATTTGAAGAAAAGATAGCTCATGATAACCTAAGAAGAACTTCCAAGTATATTACACACTAGGATAGAGGCGAAGCTGTGCTCTCTCTCTACCAATACTAGAACAACCATAAAGAAGAGTTTTAGAAGACAAGGGTTGTCACACTCCTGATCAGTGACCATGTTTTTTCTTAAAACAAAAACAAAAACAGGGATAATGGCATACCATGGAAGCTCCCGGTCATGAAATCTTTTCTGCAAATCCTCATACAAAAGAATGGCTACACATCTGTCAGAGTTTAGCTTTGGCTTAAGCCTATAAAGTTAAAAGTTTAAGATGACTTTTCAAAGTCCCTTCTTTTTTTTTTTTTTTTTTTTGAGGCAGAATCTCACTCTGTGACCCAGGCTGGAATGCAGTCATGCAGTCTTGGCTAACTGCAACCTCCACCTCCCGGATTCAAGTGATCCTCCCCACCTCAGCCTCTCAAGTGTCAGGGATTATAGGCATGGGCCATGATGCCCAGCTAATTTTTGTATTTTTAGTAGGGATAGGGTTTCACCATGTTGGCCAGGTTGGTTTGGAACTCCTGACCTCAAGTGATTTGCCCGCCTTGGCCTCCCAAAGTGTTGGGATTACAGGCGTGAGCCACCATGCCTGGCCTCAAAGTCCCTTCTAAATCCTGATTACACTGTGATAGTATACATTTTTAATAATAATTTTTCTTTAACAAACTACTTGATGCTAACCCTCGAAAACAAGACCTTTCATTGTTAAACTTGCTAGGACTGCCATAAAAGTTTCGGAGACTAATGAAGTTTTTCCTGAAATTTCTTGTGAGCAATCAGAAAATGTGCATATATGTTTACATATATATGAACTACTTTAACTTCAATTAAATTGGGTGAAAACATTCAAAATTTAGCAAATTGTTATTTGGAAACAGATGTTGTTATGACAGTTTTAAAAAGTTGATTACATTTCAATGTGAGCCTGGGATGCAGCTTCAGCTGCAGTGCCTGAGATCTTCTATAATGAAAGTTGACATTCAGGGCTGGTTGTTACAATGTCTTCATTATATTGATGCTATCACTATTGTTTTTGTGGATAATTACTTTTTGAGTATTGCTTTTGAATGTTTTATGACATTTTGTTCTCAATAGGATGTTTAAGCTATATGAAAACTAAACTTTGGGATAAAAGCTCTTCATTAACCAGGCAGAGAACAGAGCTGGTCATACATATATAATCTATTAAGTAGATAAAATTATGTATTTAATTCTAACTAGGCAAGGTAAACAGGGCTGATCACTCATACATAAAATAAAAATAAAGATAGTAATCAATTCTACTTTGGGCAAGTCACCTACACACAGGTCAGCTTTTCCAGCTTCACAGAGGTGGTTATGGTTTCACAGCTGGCTTTGCATGTCAGTGGAGAAATATGGCGATTTGCTTAACATGATGTAAAAGATTCAATATCTACTTCATTGGTTTAGGACATTGACAGCCTTCGCTAAAATGTGAATGTTATTTGGTGTGTTGATATGTTAATTACAATGTTGGTTTAGTAAAATAGTTACCTTTTAAAAGGATGTTAAACATGGGCTGTATGTTCTTGGTTTGGATGTGTGTGGGATAAAGAAAGGTCTGGAGCATGAGATAGTGCCTGGTGTTGAAGGACTTGGGTTGAACACCATGGTAGAAAGATGATGGTTGAGATGAGGATACCCATTCACATTCTTGCACATGGGGTAGATGTTAGCAGAGATACAATACAGAGTTGAAATGTCTTGAGACTACACTTTATCTCCTTTGCCTGGAATAAGTCAGTGCCTTTAAGTATAAACACATTGTATGAACACTTTCTCCACTCAGGGTGCTGCTTCCATGTTATTTATAGTCAGTCCTCATAATGAATCAACATCATTCTCTCTAAATCTTGGACTATCAATTCTAACTTTACCCTTTCAGGCCACACAAAATTTGGTTTGGGGTTGAACACACCTAGCATTTCTTTTCTTTTACAGAGTACGGGGTAGCTGAGATCATATATGTGCAGGATATACTATGCAAAGGGCCTTGGGACAAACAAGAATCCTTAAATGTATCCATCCTACAACTCATAAATAGTAACTATCTTAATTGTATCCACCATTGTGTAGGTCAGTATGTCCTTGAATACATGGGGGAAATGGTGTTTCTGTAAAAAGTTGGTAAACTGCTGATAGATTTTTCTATTTCTTCCCAAGTTACAGAAAATAGCAGGGAGGGATAGTTATTTATGAAAATCAGGCTGGAATAGATGGGCCAGAGTGGCCCTGCCCAGAAGAGAATGGGAAATATCACTGGATTTATGGCAATCTGAGTGGATTTTTGTAGAGACATATCAAAAGACCTGTCTTTCATTCTGTTCTATTCAATAGTATAAATAAGTGGGCTTAGAAAAATATGTCAAAGACATGTCAGTCAAGTTCAGAGATTAAAAATTAAGGAACAATAATTAATATTACGGATAAAGAAACAGAAATTGAGAATGACAGTAAAGAGCATTCGATGCTGGGATAACTGTTACATAAAGACTTTTAAGAGATCTAAATGTAAAGTTATATGTTCTGGTTCAGAAGTTAAATTGTACAATTCCAGGGTACAGAATATTTGGCTTAGCTGATTGTGAGTTCAATGAATAAAAAGCAGATGTGTCTGCCAAGAAAGCTCCTGTGGTTTAGCCTGGGTTTATAGAAAGTGTCTAAGTGGTCTTGCTGGATTTTGTGTTGATTAGACATTACCAGGAAGCATCTGTTCAATGATAGTTGAGATTCCTAAAGGATGTCCAGAGGGAGATGTTTGGAATAGCTAGCTGTCTAGAAACCATATCACATGGTTGGAGAAATGGGATGTTTAACTTATAGAATGTAGATCTGAAGGGGGGTACACGATGGGTGGTCTTTTAGTATGTGGGTTTTACACAGAAGATGGATTCAATTTCTTCTGTGTGACTTAGGAAAGCAAAGCTAGAACCAATGGGTCCAACGTTAAGGAGGAAGATATCGGCTTATTCTGAGGAATGATTGCAGATAATGTGGGGGCAGCATCCTGGTCAGGGCAACAGTTCCTTGTGGTTGTATTTAAAGGCAGTGAGTTATTACAGGAAAGCCAGACATCCAAGGCAAAAGGCAGTCTGGAAATAGTGTTTTCCATTGCTAGAGGTGCTGAGGAATTGGCTGGAAGATCAGTTTTCAGGAGTGTGGTTATATCTAGGAGTTGTTTAAGCCCTCCCACCCTGAATTTCTGTGAAGTTCATCAAGGGGAAAGTCTGAAAAACAGGTAATTGCTAGATTCTTTTTAAATGGAAAGAATAAATATTCCTTTCATGTAATGTGTTCGTATGATCATTCTTCTCCCAATTTTGATCTACTTAGTAACAATAATCCCTTGTGTAAACATGATTTTCTTTGATGTTTGCAATGCACAATTATACTTCTCTAAATATAAAGAGCCATTTTAGCATTTGGAAAAACTCCTGCAGTTTTCTGTACCAGAGTATTGGGCTCTTCCCATACCATCTAAAAGTTATTTGACTCTTTGTAGCTATCCTCAACCTGGAACAAAGTTTTGAAAGGTGCATCATAAGAATAAAGTTACTTTACAAATGAGAAAAAGAATCTGCATAGTATACATTTTGTGACAATGGCTTAATTTCTATGAACAGAATTTCATTAGAGGTTGAAAGGCCTCACCATCTGGCATGATGAAACAATTTTAGAACTCTCTATCCTTGGAGAAAACAAGGAAAAAAACTGTGGGAGTGATATTTCTTTCTGACAAGGGAATAAGAACCAAAAGATGAAGACAAAAAATGCTTCTTGGAAATTAAGAGAACCGAATAAGTGAGAAACACTCAGTGAGACACAAAGTGAAATAAGAGGAAATAATTCCAGAGCCTGAAAAACACTTAAGCCAGGAGGTAGTACTTTCTCATCGTAGTTTTCAACACTCTCTTCCAGAGGGATATATTTTGAGTCCAAAGATTGTCTGGTTCTTATGAAATATGATTGCTTAGTTGAGCAAAGTGATCATAAGATCTCTATGTAAAGTGGAAGAAAAGCTTTGGTTTTAGGAGTCTTATCTGAAATGTACTAAATGTCACTCTAACTTAAAGGCTATTAGTAATCAATTCCTCTAAGAAGTCATATTTCACAATGTTCTTCTGTCAAATATCCTGGTTTCCTGGTTGCTAACAGCTTCCTCTTCATAATTGTCAGTATAACTTTCTCAAGAGGCTAAAGAGAGTGCAAAGAAAAATACTGTATATGGGAACTCTAGATTCTCTTTTATAAATGGTTTCTAGTGGCTATTAATATAGTCACATCCTTCCAATCACACAGCACCTAGTTCAGTTCTCAGCATACATGGACACTCTCAACATGTCTTTGGTGACCAACTCTTAGGAAGATAAAAGCCAGGACAACTTGTTCACATTCAGTTTTGCCTCAAAATAAAGTCTTTGATTGAGTTCATTGGGAAAAATGTGTTTAGTAGGCAGTGCAGCTAAAGATAAAAGTAACTTATTACCTGGGAAGATTGAACATGGGTGTTTTGTTTTGTTTTGTTTTGTTTTTTTCACTGCTTTAACATGAATCACTGTGCTCGACTTTGAACTGGTAAGTCCCTTGAGACTAGTGGCTTTCTTAGAACGATCACTTAGGTATCAAAGGTCTTCCTTTGTTAACTCGGGTAGGTGACTATATCTCCTCGGAGACACTAAAGCTCAATGATGAAGAGAATGCATCTTCTGGGCTTTAGGGGTTTGACATCTGCTGTGCCAGCAGGAGCGGGTGGGTGGCAGCCACCTAAAAGCTCCCTGGGCTCTTTACCCTCTTAGGCGATGTGATGATTAATATCAGGTGTCAACTTGACTGAATTGAGGGATGCCTAGACGGTTGGTGAAGTACTGTTTCTGGGTGTGTCTGTGAGGGTGTTGCCAGGGGAGACTGACATTTGAGTCAGCAGACTGGGAGAGGAAGATTCACCCTCAGTGTGGGTGGGTGCCATCCGATAGCTGCCAGGGCCACTAGAACAGAGCAGGCAAAAGAAGAGAGGATAAGCAACTTGCTGAGACTTCTTGCTCTGTTTCCCTCTTTATGAGCGGGACTCTTGCTTCCTCTCTTCCTGCCCTTGGACATCAGACTCCAGGTTCTTTGGTCTTTGGACTCTGGGACTTCACCAGAGGCCTCCTGTAGGCTCTCGGGCCTTGGTCTCAGACTGAGGGCTGCACTGTCAGCTTTCCTAGTTTTGAGGCTTTTGGACTTGGACTGACCTGCGCTATAGGCTTCTCTCTTTCCCAGCTTGCAGATGGTCTATTGTGGGACTTTGCCACGTGACTGTGTAAACCAGTTCTCCCCAGTAAACTCTCATATACCTATACATATACATATACATATACATATATTTTATTGGTTCTGTCCCTCTGGAGAACCCAAATGCAGGTGAGAATTAGAAATGGTCATTGGACAGATTTCTTTTTGTGTCTGCATAAGATCTTAGATTTTGGGACATTTCAGGGAGTAGAGGCCATTAGCTTAGATTGGAAAGATACTGGGCTTCCTGCCGAATTCAGTAAGGAGGCAATTGAGTTGGTGTACATTTGCTTTGGAGCTATCAAAGAGGTGTGAAGATACTGGCTTCTTAATACTGCATACATTTCTTGTGCGAGAAGAAGGAGGATCGATTTAAAAATGCTAACTGATGACAACGGCCCTCTTTACTCTCCTCCACCAGATGGGATATGGAGAGAAGGAATAACTATTTTTTTTTTAAAGGCCCGAAGTTTATTAATTCTTCTCCCACCCCTCCCCATGCCCTTGCTGGGATGCTGGCAGGAGTCACTAGGCCTCTGAGCATCTCAGAAGCTGCCCTCGTGCTCCAGAAGGTCCTCATCTTCTTGCTCATGGAAAAGATACAGCAGTCATGGCTGGCGTCAATTACCTTCTAGTGTGTGCAGCCTCCCCTGGCAGTGCTGGCATCAGGCCCAGAAGTGTGAGAAACACTCCTTCTGGGCATTCAGGTGGGACACCTGCCTCTGATACAGTTTCAACTTCTGGGGCAAGCAGAACATGCACCCGGCTCTCTGGTGGCTGATCACTGCAGCCCTTGCCTCATTTGTGCTGGTTGGTGACGCTAGAGCTGGAGGTCGCCACCTTGCTTGTCAGAACCAAATTGTAGCATTTGCATTCCCTACGCAGCAGCATGGCCTCAGGACAGCCCTCCCTCACCCAGGATGGGCTTCCAGATGTGCAGGACTGGCTTGGCAGCTATGGTCCCAAGAAGCACTTAAGTGCAGATCCTCATACTTCTGGCAGGCAGCCAGGCTTTTGGCAGAAATGGTGGTGATCACCTAGGGGACTTGGTGGCTCAGGGTGAGTGCACCCCCACGACACTGTTTTCTCATCTTCTCAGTCAGTTCCACTTGGGCCTGTTAGCTGTTGGTAGTAATGTTTGTTTTTTTTTTTTAATTCATTATGAGATGTATTTATATTTCACCCGTCAAAAGCCAAAATATAACAAATTTCACTTTCCAGAAAGTTGTCTTGTACATGAAGTGCATTCAATACAAGAAAATAAATCAAGTTTCTCTGACCACCGGTGAGATGGATAAGCTTTAATCAGTACCCTCAAATCAAAATTTTCTCAGATTTCTTCCCAAACATCCACAGAAATAGTCTCAACCCAGGAAGGTTTGAGATAACTTTTTCCAGAAACTACAATGAAAAAGACAACCTTAACGTCTGGGTTAGAAAAAGGTAATGTCCCAAACAGGCCCAGTCTTCTGTAGGGAGAGGACAACATCAGCAGTGTGCAGACTGCAGGCCCAAATCACTTTTGCCATTTGCAACCTCAGCTACTGACTGGAAGAATGTTCATATTCAGATTAAAGATGTTTCTAATTAAAAATGGAGCCTAATTCCATATTTTTTTTTGATGCATATTCCTTTTGGTGAGTTGTAGATGGTGTTCTGTCTCAGTTCTTCCAGGTTCCAGGCTCTCTTTTTATCTGTATTTTATGCCCAAATATCCTTGGGAATAGATTATAGAGAGAATCTATTATGATCTGAAATAGATTATAGAAAGAATGTTTTATAACTTATAATAGATTATAGAGAGAATAGAGAATGTTCCTGATGACTTAATTCTGGCCCCAACACCATTGTCTGTATTATTGTGCAATAATAACCTGTCTTCAGGAGCCCCTGGATGACTAAATGCACCCCTTACCTCTGTTGCTGTTACCTCCACTGATAAAGACAGGTGATTCTGGGTTGAGTTTTATGGGTGGTCTAAAGGCATGCGTCTTCACAAGCACTGGGGTGAGTAGTGGTTTTATATTCAGAAACACTGACAAATTCCAGAGAAAGCCAAAAATCCAAAACCTAAGTAGTGAAATCATGGGTAACTTGAGGATGTCAGGAAGGGGAATCAGAGAATGGGAATCATATCTGCGGGGCAGTGTTAGCTGAGTTACTCTCCAACAGTTTGGACATATATCTATATACGTGTGTTTGTGTGTGTGTGTTCACATGTGTGTGTGTTTATCAACTGAAGAAGTGTCTGGTGATACTGAGATGTTTGATTGTATATAAGAGAGCTAATTACAAGGTTTTTGTTTAAGGATGGGATCATAGACCAGTAAACATTATAATGGGGATTCTGAAATGTTTGGATTTGTTGGTCTTTTCTCTAGGGTAGTTTAGCTTCTCCTGAGGATTGCTCTCTCTCCTGACTGAGGGATATAATATTGGCACACATCCTCTGGGGATCTGAGAAGCACGCAGGGGAAGGGGACTGGGCATGACATTTCATTTAACGAACTTGAGCATCCTCAGATTTTGGTATCTATGGGCGTCCTGAACTGAATCCCCAACAGATACTGACGGATGGTTCTACTTATCTTGCCAATTATAAGATCATATTGTTGGATACTTTTAATTTATTTTATTGTCCTCTAAAATATAATGTTATTTTAAAATAAGCAAATTAATTTTAAATAGCCAAGTATTTTTAAGAAATTTAAAATTCATAATTTGGCAGTCATATCCCTTTACAATTACCTTAATCTGATTATCATTTTTAAATGACTGATATTTAAGCATGATAGTTACTTGCCTGGACCCTCCTTTTCTGTGGACCTTGTAATGGAAAACAACCCAAAATGAATAGGAAGCCCGGCAAGCAATGGCAGTACAAATTCTCAGGCGCGTTGCTGTGCTTGATATTTCTTGATCAAATTCTTTATTGTGGATAAATTAAACTAAACTAAAATATATAACATATACAACACTTCCATCAAAATAAATCTGTTTAATCTGATAGCACACATTAGGTTTTTGTCGTAATTTAATTTTTGAAGTACAATTAAGGATGTTTTCTGCCTGGTGCCATGGCTCACGCCTGTATCTCAAGACTTTGGGAGGCTGAGGCGGGTGGATCACTTGAGATCAGGAGTTCGAGACCAGCCTGACCAACATGGTAAAACCCCCATCTTTAATAAAAATACAAAAAAATTAGCCTGGCCTGGTGGCGCACGTCTGTAATCCCAGCTACTGAGGAGGCTGAGACATAAGAATCGCTTGAACCCAGGAGGCAGAGGTTGCAGTTAGCCGAGATCGCGCCACTGCACTCCAGCCTGGGTAACAGAGCAAGACTCAGTCTCAAAAAAAAAAAAATTTTTTTATAGTGACTCCCATGTGCTACTTTGCTCTTGGATTGGTAAGGCAAATTTACTTCTCGAGAATTCTGCATACAGTTTTTGTTGTTGTTCACCTTTGAAATATAGAGAGATGTTGGATTCACCAGCAAGTCAGCAAAAGAGTTCTAGGATAATGACAGCATGAGTGTTGGTGCTGAGAAATCCCTTCTTTGAGTTATCATGAAAAGAAATAAATAGTGAAAAATATGTTTCTGGTAGAAACTAAAGATACAAATCAATTATATTCTCAAATCTATCAGTACCTTCTTTCTCCATGCATTGGGAGCATTATGATGCAATAATGTAAAGCAATTGCCAGGGTGGATATCACAGTTATCCCCAACAATTCCTTTATTTATCTCAGGATGGAAAATGGAACCCTGAAATCCAGGTAATGGACCAATCACAGTTATTCACATGGATTTATTTCCCTTTCATCTGAGCTTAACTACATTTTAATGCAAAATATCATTAGATATAAAAAAGAACAAGTACTGATTCATGCATCCTGCAATATGAAATAAAATTTCCTCCCCAGTGACTGATAGAACCTGAAGAAATAGTATATACTGGACTGGAATGGTAGTAGCTGACCCAGAGATAAATTTTTTGTATACAAGCAGTTGTTTGCTAAATGGACTGGCATGAAACATTCTACTCAAATGGGGTCAAATGAGACCAATTTTATTATCTTTCTTGGGAACCTAAAATGGGTAAGTAAAACATATGTCAAAAATTATTTTTTCCTGTTTCTTTTTACTTTTTAAATGGATTACTAGAAAATTCACAATGATACGTATCAACCCCCAAATGAAATCCTATTATATGTTAGTAGATAGTATTTATTATTTACTTATTATTTCAGTAGAGAAAAGAAAGCTCATTCAATGATTGATTATTAAATAGTTTAATAATTATTTAGTAATTACTCTCTAATAGATTTTTCAGTAAATAAGGCCAGTGTAGTCCCACTCTCACTATCTTGAACGTAAAATAATTAAATGTTTATATGAACAGCTATTTCAAGGGAGGATGTTCAATGGAACACAGAGAAAGATTTATGGCATCACAAAAATGGAGGTACCTGGTTGAACCTCAAGCTGGTGCTAACAGTCCTCCAAAATGTTATAGCATCCTGGAGCAGCAACTGCAAGAAGAAAAACAGGGAAGCCACACCAAAAGAATCCAGGCAGATTAGAAGCAGAAAAGCAGAAGGCAGATTGTCAAGGTAGTCATAATTGCTGTATAAAGTAGTCAATCCTTTGCATAGAGCCAAATGCACATGCAGAGATTAAAACTGTAATGTGCACCTAGAAATGAACAGCCTACCACACACAAAATAGAGAATATAGTCAGGACAAGCAAAGAGATTATCCGCTTAGCCACACTAAGTGTCATCACTAGTTTCTCAGTGAGGAAGATTTAGAGACAGATAGCTCAAACCAATATATATTCAAAAAAAGATTATTACATGTACATATATAGAACACATTGCATATAGTAATCCTTACAGTAGAGAGTTCAAATAGTCTGAAGGCATTAATTGGCTTCATGTATTTTTGAGTTAAACAGTACTTCTGGGTATATTGCATGGAGCTACCTGAAATGGTACATCTTTTCTCATTATTGTAGTCAAGATCCTAGTACACCGAATGGAGACAACCGGTAATCATCTTCCTCTTAGGGAATTCTGTCTTATGGAGGCTTATTTCATAGGGCAGTGTTACATTTTCACTGGAACAAATGATCAGCTTTTTGAGACAGGTCTCATTTATGAGAAAATCTAAAGAATATAAAATCCCTAAAATCAAATTTAATGAAAATACGTGGAACATGTATTACAAAAAGTATAATGATTTACTAAAAAATATAAAAGAAAACTTGAATCAATGGAGTGGCATAACCAATTCTGAGGGGAGATTAGAATATCTTTAAAGTGAAAAATTACAGAATTAATTTAAATTTTAAAAACATTTATATTCAAATTTCAATCAGCTGTGTTTTCAACTCTGAAAAACAATTTTAATGTTCTCTGGAAAAATTAATACATGTTTTAAAATTCTAACTTATAATAATGATATAGTTGTTACAATTATCATTCCTTTTTCAAAGATGAAAAAATTGAGATCCAAATAAGTTAAGTAATTTGTTAAGGTCACACAGCTAGTAAGTAATAGATATCTCAGAAAACCTATCTCAGAGCCCATGCTCTCTTTTAGGGGAATGGTCACTTAATGACTATTTTATGATCCAGAGCCTTCTCAGGGCATTATAAACATCTCTAACAATTCTTTCTGCCATGTGTTCAATTAAGGCACTTTTGTAGGAGAACTTTTTAATAGTCTGAGTATTCAAAGCTGTTAAGAAATTACCTTCATCAAAATTTAAAACTTTTTCTCTTGAGGCTCTATTAAGAGAATGAAAATCAAGCCACAGACTAAAAGAAAATATTTGCAAACCATATACCTGACAAAAGACTTGTGTCCAGAAAATACAAAGGACCGTCTGAACTCAACAGTAAAAGAAAAAGAAAACAACTAAATAAACTGATTAGAAAATCAGGGTGGATGGAATGGCTCATGCTTGTAATCCCATCACTTTGGGAGGCCGAGGTAGGAAGATCACCTGAGGCTATGAGTTCAAGATCAGCCTGCACAATATTGCAATACCCTGTGTACAAAAAATAAAAAAATTAGCCAGGCATGGTGGCATGTGCCTCTAGTCCCAGTTACTTGGGAGGATGAGGGGAGAGAATTGCTTGAGCCGAGGAGTTCAAAGCTGCAGTCAGCTATGATCACGCTACTGCACTCCAGCCTGTATGACAGAACGAGATCCTAACTCAAAAAAAAAAAAAAAAAAAAAAAAAGGGAAAACTGGCAAACAACCTGATGAAGTGTTTCACCAAAGAGGATATACAGATGGCAAATAAGTACATAAAAAGATGTGTTACATCACTAGCAATTAGGAAAATGCAATTTAAAACCATAACAAGAGAAATTCACTCTATCCTGGGAATTAGATGGAGTAGATGCACTTCTCTCTATTGCCTCTGCTAAGGAAACTTAATACCTCAGACATCATATATTGAACAAACATTGGAAGAATTTGAAAAGTGGAGGAAAGAAGGCAAACTAGTAGGCACCTTGGGACCTGAAGAATGACACGGTGGTGACTTCCCTGGATTTTCTTTTTGCTTCATATCCCTTAATGTGTGGTAGAGAATCAGGAACCTGGAAACTCCAATGGGTCTGGACCAAATAAATAAGTAAAAAGCCCTAAGAAAGGCCTTATATCTCAAGTCAAATAACAAGAAAAGGGTCAGCTTAGTAAGAGAAAAAAATATTTTAGACAATAACATTTCTCCCTATACTAGCAAAACACTGGACAAAATTGTGACTGTCTCCACACTCCTAATAGCAAAGAAAGACTGGGGAGACAAAACTTCCATGCCTGTGAAGCTGCAACATATTGCCCCCTTCATCACTGTGGTTGAATCTATGAAAATGGAGTGGGACGTGAGAACTTTTATTCCCTCCCTAAGACCCAACCTCATCCTGACAGTGTCAGTGGAGGTTATGTCCAAAGCAAAATTGAGACATTATCCCCACTCCAAGTCAGAATGGTGTCAGTAGAGGAAGAGAGTGGAGCCCGAACTCCCACATTCGCTTAGGAAAAGATCCTCTCCTGGGGCATCAACTGCAGCTAAGTGCACAACCTGTACTTTCACTGCCACATGGCAGTAATAAGGTAGTGTCCTCTTTTCCTACTGGCGCAATGTCAGAGGAGGCCTGCTAAGGCAAATGATTTAAATAAGATCCAGAGTCTCATAACATAATAGCCAAAATGTCCAGATATAATATTAAATTACTTATCATACAAAGACAGAAAAATTTTGCGTTGAATGAGAAAAGACAATCACAGATAATAATGCCAAAATTAAATAGATGTGGGAATTACATGACAAAGATTTTAAAGCAGCCATTATAAAAATGTTTCAATAAGTTTGAAGCATTTGAAGAAAATGGAAAGTACCAGCAAATCAATAGAAAGACTCTGCAAAAAGAAAGAATTAATGAAAAGAAAAAAATATATATAAAGGAATGAACTAGAAATTTTAGACCTGAAAAATATAAGAACTGAAATTTAGAAAGTCAATGGATAGGCTTATCAGTATAAAGAAGATGACAGAGGAAAGAACTTGAACTTAAACATAGGACAATGGTAATAAAACAATGGAGATTACTCAACTTGAAAAACAGAGAAAATAGACTGAAAACAATAAACAAAGTCTTAGTGATCTGTGGAAACTCTAATTCAAGATTTATGCTAACAGAGTCCCAGAAGGAGAGAAGAAAGAGAGGTGTGGTTGAAAAAGTATTCAAATAATGGGTAAAATTTCCCCAAATTTGGCAAAGGACATAAACCTATAGGCTTGAGAAGCTGAGAAAATATCAAACAGGAAAAAATCAAAGGACTGTATGGCAAGACACATCATAATGATACTTCTAGAAACTAAAGACAAAGAGAAAAATCTTAGAAAACACCAGGAGAAAGAAAAAAATCTTATCAACAAGGGGAAAACAATTGAGATGACAGTGAAATTCTCATCAGAAACCACGAGGCTGGAAAAAAGTGGAACAATATTTTTCCATTGCCAAAAGAAAAAATTATTAGCCCAGATTTCTATAGTCAGTGAAAAAAACCTTTGAGAGTGAAGGAGGAATCAGGATATTTTATGATAAAAAAAACTAAGAGAATTTATTGCCAGCAGACCTAATTTTAAAGGATGATTTAATGATTTATTTTCCTAAACAGGAAGATAAATTATTTATTTTCCTAAACAGGAAGAGATGATTGAAAAAAAAAGGTTTTAGAGCAAAGAAAAATAGAAAGTGCAAAATCAAATGTACTTTCCTTTCCCTCTTAATTTTTGGAAATTGTATTTGATGGTTGAAGAAAAACTATAATGTTGTACGTTTATAAAGTACATAGAGAAAATATTTAAGACAAATATATTATAAATGGAGTACAATAAAGGAAGATGAAGTTTCTGTTCTTTACTTGAACTGGTAAAATGATAATACCAATAGAGTGACACATTATATACGCATAATCTACTACCTACAAGAACCACTAAAAAAACTATACAAATAAATACACTAAAAAAAACTCAACCTCAAGATAAATCAAAATGGAATTCTAAAAAATATTCAAAGTAACCCTCAAGAAGTCAAGAAAAAAGAGAAACAGAAAAATAACAACAAGAACACAAAAACCAAAATGTCAGGCTGAAGCACTGAAAATTTAATCATCACATTAAATGTAAATGATATAAGTAGAGCAATTAAAAGATGGAGATTGGCAGAATGGATTAAAAACCATAACTATGTGTTGTCTACAAGAAAATAACTTCAAATATAACAATATAGATAAACTGAAAGTAAAAGGACAGAAAAATATATCATGCAAACATCAATTAAAATAAAGCAGAAATGGCTATATTAAAATCATATAAAGTATACTTCATAACAAAATGTTTACCAGGGACAGAGACAATCATTAGTGATAAAGGAATCAGTCTACCAAAAAGATATAGCAATTTTAAATATGGATGCACCATAAAACAGAGCTGTAAAATATGTGAAGCAAAAAATGATAGAACTGAAAGGAAAAATAGGCAAATTCACAATTATGATTAGAGACTTCAGCCCTTTTTTCAACAGTTGATAGACCAAATACAGAGAAAATTAGTAATCATATAAAGTCAACACCACCACCAAACAACAGAATATAATTGGCATTTATAGGACGCTCCTTTCAACAACAGCAGAGTTCACATCCCTTCCAGAATTCATAGAACATTCATCACAAAACATCATGTATCTGGCATCTGTAAAACAAATTTTGCCTAATTTAAAAGAATTGAAATCATACAGAATGTGTTCTCTGGTCATAATAGCATCAAAACAGCAATGCATAACATAAATATAACAGAAAAAATTCTAGACTCTTGGAAACTAAGCAATGCATTTCTAAATAATTAGTGGGTCAAAAAGGAAGTCTCGGCCGGGTGAGGTGGCTCATGCCTGTTATCCATCACTTTGGGATGCCGAGGTAGGTGGATCACCTGAGGTCAGGAGTTCGAGACCAGCCTGGCCAACATGGCAAAACCCTGTCTCTACTAAAAATGCAAAAATTAGCCGGGTTAGTTGGCGTGCACCTGTAATCCCAGCTACTAAGGAGGCTGGGGCAGGAGAGTCCCTTGAACCCGGGAGGTGGAGGTTGCAGTGAGCCAAGATGGGGCCACTGCACTCCAGCCTGGGTGACAAAGTGAAACTCCATCTCAAAAAAATGGAAGTCCCAAAGAAAACAAAATACATTAAATTGAATGAAAATGAAAAAACAATATATCAAAATTTGTGGGATGTAACTAAAGCAACACTGAGAAGAAAATTTCTACTACTAAATGCTTATATTAGAAAAAAAGAAAAGTCTCAAATCAATCATCTCATATTTAGAAACTAGAAAAAGGACAAAATAAACTAAGAGCAAGCATAAGGAGGAAATAATAAAACTAGAGCAAAATTCCAAGAAATTAAAAGCAGAAAACAATTGAATAAATCAACAAAACAGAAAGTCAATTCTTTGAAAAGAATAATACAATTAACAAGCCTCTAGCGACACAGACAAATAAAAATAGAATCAAGACACAAGTTACCAATATCATGAGTAAAACAGGGAATATCACTTCAGACCCTGAAGACACTGAAGTGTACAAAACCACAATGAGATCTCACTGCACACCTATCAGAAAGACTAAAATGAAATATAGAGATAATACCAAATCTTGCCAAGGATGCAGAGAAACTGATTGCTCGTATATCGCTGGTAGGAAAGGAAAATGGCACAGCTACTTTGGAAAATAGTTTGGCAGTTCCTTACAAAACTAAACAGGCATATGTGTTATAATGTAATCATTGCACTCTTGAACATTTATATCAGAGAAACAAAAAGTATGGCCAGGCGTGGTGGCTCACGCCTGTAATCTCAGCACTTTGGGAGGCCGAGGCGTGTGTATCATGAGGTCAGGAGATAGAGACCATCTTGGCTAACACGGTGAAACTCCTTCTCTACTAAAAATACAAGAAAATTAGCCGGGCGTGGTGGCGGGCGCCTGTAGTCCCAGCTACTCTGGAGGCTGAGGCAGGAGAATGGAGTGAACCTGGGAGGCGGAGCTTTCAGTGGGCCGAGATCACGCCACTGCACTCCAGCCTGGGCGACAGAGCAAGACTCCGTCTCAACAACAACAATAACAAAATTATGTTGACACAAAACCTGTAAACTAATGTTCATAGCAGTTTCATTTGTTTGTAATAGCTGAAAACTTGAAACAACTCAACTGTCTTAACAAATGGTTAAAATAGTGGTGTCACCTTCCTGTTACAAACGCATGTGTTGTTATACACAAGTTGGATATATCTCAAGGGAATAGTGCTGTGTATAAAAACCCAATCTGACTGATTTTCTTTCTTTCTTTTCTTTTTTCTTTTTGTTTTTTTTGTTTGTTTGTTTGTTTTTTGTTTGTTTGTTGAGACGGCGTCTTGCTCTGTCGCCAGGCTGGAGGGCAGTGGCGCAATCTCAGCTCAGTGCAACTTCCGCCTCCCGGGTTCGAGCAATTCTCCTGCCTCAGCCTCCTGAGTAGCTGGGACTACAGGCGCGTGCCACCACGCCCAGCCAGTTTTTCTATTTTTAGTGGAGACGGGGTTTCACCGTGTTAGCCAGGATGATCTCCATCTCCTGATCTCGTAATCCGCCCACCTCGGCCTCCCAAAGTGCTGGGATTACAGGCATGAGCCACCGCGCCAGGCCTGAGTGATTTTATTTATGTAACATCATTGAATAGAGATGGAGTATAAATTCATGCTTGTGTGTGTTGAGGGGGTAGTCACGGAGGGGTGAAGAAGGTGGATATGGCTAGAGAGAGGCCGCATGAGGGAGCTTCGTAGTGGAACAGTCTGTGTCTTGATTGTCATGATGATTACACAAATCTACACATGTGATAAAATTCTATAGAACTATACACACATGCACATACACATACACACAGGCATGCAAACCTGGCAAAAACTAAATATACTTTATAGATTGCACCAATGTCAGTTTTCTAGATTTGATATTACACTAGAGTTTTGCAAGATGTAACCACTGGGGCAATTTGCATGAAGAGTACACAGGATAAACCTACATAATTTTTTGTGACATCCTGTGTATCCATTATTTGAAAATAATTTTATAAAAAAGACTTTGGTAGATAGAATGTGGAAGCTCTGCTTGCTAGACATCATCTGTTTGGGGGATATATAATATCAATAGCAAACAGTTATCAAGCACTAACTATAAGTCAGGCACTGTGTTATGAGACATACATGTAGTTTCTTACATAATACCAACATTTTCAAGGTAGATAGGATTTTAATACATTCTCAGATGATAAAATAGAAGCCCAAAAGAGGTTAAATTAGCTTCCTATATTTTCACAAGTAATACCGTGCTGTATTTTACAGGGTAAGATGGAAATTGAAGTGCTTTCTGGGATAGTGGGAACGCCTGCCTGCTTCTATAAATATATCTTTCTCTTATCATTGATGCTGATGTTTCCTATATCAGAAGTAAGATCTTTCAATTTCTTATTAGAAATGCATCTGATTCCATGAAGGAAGGAAAAGGGACACCCTACAGAAGGAAAATGGAGAAGATAAGGGTATAAGGCTATCTAGGACATATTAGATCCACTTTGTGACCTAGACAATAAATGTTCTAGTCTCACCTGAAGGGTAGGACTTTTCTGAAGACAAATCTTGCATACTTAAAATTTCTCTCAACATTGGTCTTAATCTTGATATGTAAAATTATAGTGTAGGAAATTTGATCAAAATCAGTCCAGACATTCGAAAGTTAGCAGGAAACAAACACATGTAAAGCACTAAAAGTTCCAATCGATTTCACCATGTTCAATCAATGTTTTTTAATGCCCAATTCAGCGGGCAGCCTTCTTTTAAACATCCATATAAACCAAGAATGACTAAAAAAGCATTTGATTTTACCACATACTGTTAGCTGAAAATTAACCACAGAGAGGCAGAAGACAGAATATTCAATAGCAAATTATTTCTCTTTTCCATATAAAATAGGTATCTTCATATGGATCACGTAAAAAAAGAAAGCTCTCTGTAATTTAGATATTAAGAGCTTAAGCACATTTTTTGTTTGATTTATAATGAGTCCAATTTTCCAACTAATGATTCCTTTCTTGGATTAGAGTGATTTTGTGATTGAGCTTCAAAAGCAATTATATAGCTGGAATCATTAATTTAATATACTTCACTGACTTAAATACTAACAATTTCATTTCTGATCTTAAAATACTAATTTTTAAATCTTATAATAATGAAGCCTTTATTTTTTTATTCCAAAATTGGGTGGATAAATCTCAAACCCAGGTGTCAAGAGTAATTCCTCTCCTGATCCTGCCTTCTTTGGTAAATTCTATTTGTTCTTTCAACAACACGTTATCCAACATTTATTAAGTGCCAGGTATTATGTTAAGTGTTGGAACACATCAAGTTGTATTACATGAAATTGTTATTATATGATCTGACCATTTCTAAGCCTAAAAAGAATAATGTTATACTATTCAATCTGACAGAAATAAAAATGTAGGTTGTTCCATGAAAACTTCACAATCTGATAGAAGAAACTTACAAATAAACAAAATGATAACTTGGAGAGATTCTGAAAGATGTCCTGAGGAAGTGCTCATGCTGATTCTGGAGAGATGTAAGAGGAACCAAGTGGAGAAGGCATATAGGAAAGAAGATCTTTTCTATTAGAAGCAAAGTGTTCACAGAGAAATTCAGACTCTAGATGACAAAAATTATGAGTCTTGACTGAAGAGAAGGATCAAACCACAAAGCCTTTTATGTGATGAGTTTTTTTTATGGCAATTGAGAAACATTAGGGAATATTTGCATTTTAAGGTCACTCTAGCAGCCTTATGTGTGTTGGGGTGTTGGGGGAGGTATACAGGAGTTAGGACTGGAGCCAGGGGAGTACAGAATAACTTCTGCACTCAGAAGTTAGTGCATCACTGTAGGCAAGAGTACAGAAAAGCAATAGCATTAGAAATGGTTAGAAGCAGCCAATGCAAGGGAAATAAGGGTGACATTATTATACTGGCCTCATGTAGAATGAATCAGTGGGAGAAATTCAGATAGAGAGTTTTTGTTTGAGTAATGGTATAAAAAACTGAGACAGAAAATATAGAAGAGTCAGGTCAGGGTGGAGGCAAGGAGGAATGTAATAAATCCAGTTTCACACAATCAAGTGAACATATATGGTTGGGATTTGACATTGGGCTTTGAGACCACACATCTGAACCGGAAGTACAGATGACAGAGTCAACATAATACACATGGTAGTTCAGCTCATAGGAATGCATGGGGTTACTCAGGAGAAGAGTGGAGTGAATAGCCAAAGGCCAAGGGAAGAGTGCTGGCAATACCAACAACTGAAAGGTGGGACAAAGGAGGGAATCCCAGAAAAGAGGAGGGACACAGAGTGATGGGAAGGAAGCTAGAGTGTTTGCTGTGAAGGAAGCCAAAAGAAGAGAGAATTTAAGAAGAGGAGAATAATTAAGAAGATCAAATAGCATGGGAAGGTTGAATAATAAAGACAGAAGGATATCCAATGGCTTTTGCTACTAGGAAACCATTTGTGACCTCAGTGGAGAGTAATTTTTATGAAGACTTGGGGATAGAAATAGATTGCAGAGGGTTTAGGAGTAAATTTTAAAAAGTGAGCAAGTGGAGTCAGCATGTGCAGGCTACTTAAAAGCAAACCGAAACACCATCACCAGATGTGTCTTTGTATCTTTATCATAAAAATAATATACGGTCATGGGGAGGGGGAATTCAGGTGTTAAAAAAGCACTTGTAATTCCAGAGAAAAAATATGAATAATATTAAGTTGTAGTATACACTCCTCTAGAATTTTTCTATGCATTAAAAGATATATATATAGAGAGAGATATATAGTATACATGCACACACAGACATACACACACACTCAGTATACTTACTGGCAAATTATTATCTTGTAAACTGCTTTTATTACTTAAGATATTATGGACGTGTCAACAAATAGTCTTGTAAGCCATTTTTCAGGCTCTGTGGATGGGCCTTGATTTATTTAACCATTACATATGATTGGACATATTAATTACCTCATACAGAACTACATGCTCATCCTTTGTCCTTCTGCTCTTATCTGCCTTGTTCTTCTTAAAACCTGAGGCACAGCTGCTATCTGGAGATTTTCCTTCACCTACCAGTTTGGGAAGATTGTTTTCCTGATTCTTTATTTGTCTGATTTTCTTTTAATCCTATTGACTCATCTGGTAGAACTTTTGCATACAGAGCTGTAAGCCAAAAATAATGCTCTCTCACAACTCCTATGACATTCATTATCTTCCAGTATCCACTGTTGCAGATAAAACAAACAAACAAACAAATAGGAGAAGCTCATGCCTAGAATTCTCTCTTTTGTACATATCATGACTTTTACTTTTCAAAAGATTTAAAACCCTTATCTATGTATTTGTGCTCCAAAATTTCAGAATTGAGGAATCCAGATGTGACCTATTTTAATTAATTGTTCTTGATATTCAGTAGCCTCTTTCAATTTAAAGAGTCAAATCTTTTAACCCTGGAGATTTACCTTCAATTAGTTATTTGATAATTTCTCTCATCTATTTTTACATACTTGATCTTTAGAAATTCTATTCTGTTAGTTAGACATTTGAACCTCTTGAATTGTTTCTCTATTCTTCTAATATTTTCTATTACATCTTCAGATCCTTTGTGGGTTTCTTTTTCTGTATTTTTTGGTAGCGATACATTTCATGTGCAAGAGCTCCTTTGAATTCTCTGGTTTTTCCTTTGGTAGCTTCCTATTTTTGTTTTGTGGATACATTTTCTTCATGGGTCTCTGAAGATGACAGTTAGATATTTTGTTGTTTTCTTTTTTTGAGATAGAGTCTCCCTCTCTCGCCTAGGCTAGAGTGCAGTGGCATGATCTCGGCTCACGGCAACCTCCTCCTCCCAGGTCCAAGCAATTCTCATGCCTCAGCTTCCTGAGTAGCTGGGATTACAGGCATGCACCACCACACCCAGCGATTTTTTTTTTTTTTTTGTATTTTTAGTAGAGACTGGGTTTCACCTTGTTGGCCAGGCTGGTCTTGAACTCCTGACCTCAAATGATACACTCGCCTGGGCCTCCCAAAGTGCTGGGATTACAGGCATGAGCCACCACACCCAGCCATTTTCTTTTTTTTTTTTTTTAAATAGTTTTTATGTTAGTTTACTTTGATCACTTTGTTATATTGAAGGATTTCTGAAGGTTTTTAGTACATCTTGATTATTTTTTTACAAAAAAAGTTGGCAAAAAAAATGTTGGTATTTCTAAATATGTAGACTGTGCTAATTGATAGGCAAGCGTTTCTTTAGATTAATGAGTGGGAAGAGACCAAGGGAACTCTACATTCAAGTTTCTCTTAAACTTCTTTAGAAAAGTCCCTTCTTGGTGGACAGAAGCCTGATTTCCAGTGTGCTTTTCTTGGAGGTTGGAAAGATCTATGTCTCGGGGGTAGTGAACTGTTCCAAATACAGACATTCTATTATCCCTCCTGTTTTTATTCCCATGTCTAACTTTGCCCTCAATTGAATCTAGCATATTTCAATCTCAAGTATTGCCTACAGTTGTCATTACAGGTGAATTTAAACTATAAGCCTTTCTATACACTAGGCTGGAGGTTTCCTCTGACCTTATTCACAATTTATCACTTTCAACCTCTTTTATATGTTTCATAAATTTGCTAAAATCTCTAATCTGTTGATGACCCATCTCCTTTTATTTTTCTAAACAGTGGGTTTGGCTCTATGTCCCTATCCAAGTGTAATCTCGAATTGTAATCCCCATAATCCCCATGTATTAAGGGCAGGACCTGGTGGAGGGTGATAGGATCATGGGGGCAGTTTCCTCCATGCTGTTCTCATGATAGTGAGTGAGTTCTCACAAGATCTGATGGTTTTATAAGCATCTGGCATTTTCCCAGCTTGCACTTCTCTCTCCTGCCACCATGTGAAGAAGGATGTGTTTGCTTCCCCTTCACCTTCTGCCATGATTGTAAGTTTCCTGAGGCTTCCCCAACAATGTGGAACTTTGAGTCAACAAACCTCTTTCTGGCTGGGCACGGTGGCTCACACCTGTAATCCCAGCACTTTGGGAGGCTGAGGCAGGCAGATCATCTGAGGCCAGGAGTTCAAGACCAGCCTGGAAATATGATGAAACCCTGTCTCTACTAAAAATACCAAAAGAAAAAAAATTATCTGGATATGGGGGCATACACCTGTAGTCCCAGCTACTCAGGAGGCTGAAGCAGGAGAATTGCTTAAACCCAGGAGGCGGAGGTTGCAGTGAGCCGAGATTGTCCCACTGTACTACAGCCTGGGTGACAGAGCGAGATGCCATCTGTAAATAAATACGTTAACCTCTTTCCTTTATAAATTACCTAGTCTCAGGTATTTCTTTATAGCAGTGTGAGAATGGACTAATAGAGTTGGGTTCATAAAATGTTAATGGGGATCTTTGATTGACGATGTAGTATAATGTATTTTTAATCAAATGTTTCCTTAAGTGCAGGTTAACTCTGTGCCTCTAGTTTATGAACTCCATAAGGGTAGGGATGTGAATGTTTTCACTGCTGTATCCCTAATGCCTATTGTAATGTCTAGTAAAGTCTAGCAGTGTGGTTGCTGAAAGAGCAATTAGGACTTGTGAGAACATCACAGGGGAATAAAACAAAAACAAAAATAAAGCCTTTAAATTTTAATCTAGCTGGATTAAATTTTAAAATATTAAGAAGAGATACAATCTTACATAAAATTAACATAATTTATTTTTGTTTATTGATAATCTACCTTAGCTACCTGTTTTTGAACAATGAAAACAGTGATACTGGAGCAAGAAAGGGTAAATAATATGGCTTGTTCTATGATGGTCTGCCCTTTAAAATGTATATTTACTGTGTGTATGTGGGTGCACACACACATATACACATGCATGCATGCATGATATCACTTTTATTAATTTTTTCTGAGTCTCCTGTATTCATTAGTCTTTGGACTTGTTAATTACAATTTTTGCCAACTGAAGTGCTTAAGTAAGGCAATGCTTATGGTTGATGAGGAGTAACTGTATATCACACAGATATCACAGTTACCATCTGCCTGGATCCCAAGTGTTTACACAAGGTAAGATAGATTAGCAGTTCAGTTAATTAAATCACGGCTTCTGGAGTGTTGGATAGCTAGTTCCTACTGCTCATTCTCATTAGTTCACTCATCCATTCATCAAATAACTATGAAATGCCTACCATTTAAAAACCAAATGAGGTAGGATTTGAGTGTATTCAACCAGGTAAACAGCTATATAAAAACAGTGAAGGCAAAGCAACACATAATTTTGTAACAAAGAATGCAACCTCCTCAGGCACCTAGCAGCTGGTATAACAGCAATGGGCATGAGGAAAGAGAAATTGAGAAGTATTGTGGTTTGGGCTACATGCTAACTGAGGCATCAGTCCTGGGGAACAGAGGTTCAGAAGCAGGGTAGACATATAGACTACCAGAAAATGTGGCTCAGCATGTCTGGACAAGAGCAAGTTAATTGCATGGACCAACATAGGGTTGCCACAAGGATCCAAATAACACTTCTTAACTAAGCCAGAATTTATTTTAAACTTGTCTTTCCTGGAGGTGATGGTATTGGTGGACCAAGCTGCAAGGAACTGGAGAAGGCAGAGCAAAGAAAATAATACAATGGCTAGCATAGAGGGTTGCAAATTGTGTTGAATAACAGAAATGGCATCTTTGGACTATGTTCTTAATTTAAAAGGGGGTTTCACCTATTTCTTATTATTTCTGATGCCTGGAACTTTTCTTAGTAATTTTGATCTTGGATAGCTAGAGAAAAGAAGTGAGGATAAATTCAAGCTTGGCTCAAAGATTGCTAGAAATATTAACTACAGATTTTCACTAGCAATGAGAAAGGTGGTAATATGATAGCTCAAGCTAAGGTTGAAGGAATAAACTCTGACAAGGACAGCTTCTACAAGTTAAACATTCCTCCACATTATGGGATATGGGCTAGCATGAGAACAGCGAGAAGCATTTAGTACAGAATTTAAGGTGGCACTCACTCTCAGAGTCTGCAAATGCCATCCTACTCTCTTGCAAGACCCTGAGAGTGAGTGACTCCTTAAATTTTCTGTATTTGGCCTCTCACTAGCCTTAACCTAGCTCTGGCCCTACCACATTAAAATCTTTTTTAGACAATCTACCCATTTCAAGCCTCATTCCCTCACCACCTCAACCCATCCCTCAAAATAAGTAGTAAAAGAGTTACCAAGAGAAATGAGGGACACCTGCCTGAACATGAGACCTTCACTCTCAATCTAAAAAGATTTGTCCTTAGATATCTAGTTTGGTGATTTTATCTTCTTTTAAGCTCTTGGAATCCTGTAATGAAACTGCACATGCCTATTAGCCATTTTTGGTGGCTTATGCGAGGATAGAGAACATACTTAAGCAAGTTGCATTTGACATGAAGTTGGCAGGGATAGCGAATAGATTTCATGCCAGAATCAAGATTTTAAAAGATCTCGACAGGCTGCAATGATGGGCCAAATATAGTAAGATGAAACTTAACAGGGATAAATGTCTGTACTTTGGTCAAAGTTCCAACTAAATAAACACAGAATGAGAGAGATGCAGTTGAAAGGTAACTCTTGTGAAAGACTTGAAGGTTTCAGCTTGAACTGTTTCAATAAGTCAATCATGCAGTGTGTTTAACCTAAAACTAAATGTAATTTTAGGCATTATTGACGGAAGTCACTCATCTAAAATGAGGAAGATGATAACTCTGCTCTATTCAAATAGAGTTACCCCTCTATCAAGGGGAGTGAATATTTCTTTTGTTTAGAAAAATGTATTAGTGGTTTCCTTGCAAATGAGATATGTGGACTTATTTAGGAGGGAGAATGTTATGCAAGGGAAATTTCAGAATGAGAAAAAGTAGGAATTTTCTGGAAGAAATATCTCTGTAGGTGGAGGTAGGGGTCTAGCACCACAGTGGTAGGTTTGAGAGTAACGAGAGGAAAGGCTATGAGATTCCCCTTTCTTGCTGGGGAAAGTTTGTGAGTTTTCAGAACTGCTATTTAATAGTAGATTGTTTTCTGTTCTGAAATATAATTTCCCTCAAGTCTCTAAATTTTCATTGTAAGTCAGTTGCATACAACAGGTTTGTGTTTGGTAGAATAGCCACAGTAAGTAAGGCTACATAGAGATATCAAAAATGGAGCATGAGTCGGGGATTTGGAGCAAGAATAAAAAGCAAGCAGAAGAACGTGAAAAGACTGGACTGGCTTAGCCTCCCAGCCTACATCTTTCTCTCATGCTGGATGCTTCCTGCCCTCGAACATTGGACTCCAGTTTCTTCAACTTAGGGACTTGGATTGGCTTCCTTGCTCCTCAGCTTGCAGAGAGTCTATTGTGGGATGTTGTGATTGTGTGAGTTAACACTCCTTAATAAACTCCCATAGATATGTATTTCTATCCTATTAGTTCTGTCCCTCTAGAGAACCCTGACTAATACAATCATCATGAAGAAAAATTGAAGAGGAGCAAAACTTCTGTCCAGGGCCCCACCTATGAGGCTATAATTCAGGGAAGAAATAACTGTGGTCTGAACTGTGGTCCCACTAAGGCAGTGGGAAAGGGAGAGAAATATATATTTATATTTAATATATATATGGATTTGATAAATAATAAGGAAGTTTAAAAAGATCTTGTTTGCTGCTTTGCCTCTAGATTGATGGTGATGCACTTCACTGAGGGAGGAATAAGCGAGAGCACCAAGCCTGGTGGAAGGAACTTGAGAGAAGATGGGATTTGGTGATGAGTTTGGTTTTGTACTTGCTCATTTTGATATACCCAAGGGATACAAGTATTTATGTGTTTTTTAGGCAGTGGGCCATTCAGGTCTGTGCTTGGGAGTGATATCTGGATCCAACAGAGATTTGAGACCATCAGGACATGGGTGATGATCAAGACTTTGAAAAGGTGATTCAGGAAGATTGTGTAATGGAGGATGAGATGGGACATGAGAGCAGAACCCAGAGGAACATCAATATTTTAGGGACGATCAGAGGGAAAAGCATTTATGAATACTACTAAGAAGCGATTCCTAAAGAGGTAAAAGGAAGATAACAAAAACTTGTCACAGAGTCAAGTGAAATAAGAGTTTCCAGGAGACAAAGGCTAAGAATATCTAAGGAAACAGCAAGAAAGAACTAATAAGTGTCCTCACAGTGAAATACCAAAAAAAGAGATGAGTGATAGTAATGGTTAAAGCAGTTTTATCTAAGTGTAAGGGAGTGTTTATCATATAGGGAAAGTTTCTGAAAAGAGAGTTATCCAAGAAGGAAATACAGGAATGTTCTCCCTATGACTAGGTATATTCAAGTACTGCTACTTGATAAGGTTTTTACATAATAAAAATTCAAACCTGAGATTTTTTTCTTAATTAAAAAATATAATAGAAATTTATAATATGAAGTTTATAATTATTACTGTGACTTCACCCTAAAGTAAACAGACATAAAAGTTAAGGAAATATTGTGAAAGAGCTGTATTCTAAATGAAACAGGGATATTCCTGATTGCTAATGTAATAAAATATTTATATAAATACATTTATGAAACAATTTAAAGTGTGGAGAAAAGTTGCAAAAAGGGAATGAAGAACTTTTTCCTCTGAGTTTGAGTAAGAGGATTATGTGATGCTGCATCAACCCAGAATACTTTAATGAGTATTCTTTTCTTTTCTTTCTTTCTTTTTTTTTTTTTTCTTTTGTTTTTTTTTTTGAGATGGAGTCTTACTCTGTCGCCCAGGCTGGAGTGCAGCAGCACACACTATCTTGGCTCACTGCACCCTCTGCCTCCTGGGTTCAAGCGGTTCTCATGTCTCAGGCCTCCGGATTAATTGAGACTACAGGCATGCAGCATGCCTGGCTAATTTGTATGTTTAGTTGAGATAGGGTTTCACCATGTTAGCCAGGCTGGTCTCAAATTCCTGACCTCAAGTGATCTGCCGCCCTCAACCTCCCAAAGTGCTGGGATTACAGGCGTGAGCCACCACGCCTGGCCTAATGAGTATTTCTTATAACTGAAGACTTTATCTTACATTACTGTAAACCATCAATATCAGTAAATTCATATAAATATATGACTGTCATGTAACTTCAGACTCCATTTACATTTGATCAATTATTCAAATAACATTCTTTATAGCAAAAGGATCCAGTTCAGAATCAAATGTTGCATTTAGTTGTCATGTCTCTTTATTCTCCTTCAATTTGGAACAGATCCTAAATCTTTCCTTGACTTCATGATCTCGACACTTTTGAAGATAAAAAGGTCAGCTATTTTGTAGAATGTCCCTCAATTTTAGTTTTTTTGTGGGTTTCCTCATAATTAAATTCCATATATGCATTTTATTTCTTACAGGAGTACCGTAAAAGTTATATTGCATTTTCCTCATTGCATTTATCACCCAGTACCTGATTTGAATTGTCCTATTACTGGTAATATTAATGTTGATTACTTGTTTAAAGTAGTGCCTGCCAGGATTCTCCACTGGAAAGCTACTACTTTTCCCTTTGGAATGAAAGAATAATGGGGATGTATTCTGAGATTATGTAAATGTCTCATCTCTCATCGAACTTTCAATTAATTAGCTTATATTAACATATAATATACTAACTTATATTAATTAGCAGCTAACATATTAACTTATAATTAATTAACATATTAATTAACAAACTTATACTTAGCCCATGAGTATGGGCTGATGGATTCTTATTTTATTTGATGTTGTAATTTATTGATGTTGTTGTTATAATTTATTTTGATGTTCAAGTTGTCTTGGATTTGGCCAGTGGGAGCTTCTTTAAGCTGCTTCCTATGCTGTTAGACACGTCCTCATTATTCTTTCAGCACTCTTTATGGCATAACAAAATGTTCCAGACTCATCTTGTACTTCCCCTGCCCAGCCTTGGTTTCAGCTATTTCAACAAGAAGCCCTAATTTTTTTCAAGAGAGAATAGCATTTAGTAACCAAGATCTGGGTGCTAGGTATTTTAAACATAGACACACAAGCACACACTGTGATAGTTCGTTTTTGGTGTCAACTTGACTAGGACAGGAGGTACCCAGATATTTGGTCAGACATTATTCTGGGCATGTCCATGAGGCTGTTTCTGGATGACAGTAACATTTGTATCTACAGACTGAGTAACGCAGATTGTCCCCTGCCCCCACTGTGAGTGGGCCTCATCTAATCAGTTGAAGGCCTGAATAGAATCAAAAGGCTGACCCTCCCACAAGTAAAGGGAACATTTTCCTGCCTGATGGCTAAAAAGCTGGGGTTTTTTCCTGCCTTCAATCTCTAAGTGAAACATCAACTCTTCTTGGATTTCAAGCCCGCTGGCCTTTGGACTGGGGTGGCACCATTGGTTTTCCTGAATCTCTGTCTTTCTGATTGCAGATCGTGGGACTTGTTATCCTCCATAATCACATGAACGGATTCTTACTGATAAATCTTATTGCTTATGTTTCTCTGGAGAACCCTGACTACTATACACACACACATATTATACTCTAGAGTTATTTCTATATCTATCTAAATATGTTGAAAAACATTAGTTCACACTTACATTTCCAATTTCAATGCAGTACCACAGATTCATCCTAGTTTTTTTTTCTATTCCCTGTTTGTACTTCCCTTCTCTGACCATGAAAAACCTGACTCCTATTTTCTTTCTTTCTTTCTTTCTTTCTTTCTTTCTTTCTTTCTTTCTTTCTTTCTTTCTTTCTTTCTTTCTTTCTTTCTCTTTCTTTCTTTCTTTCTTTCTTCCTTTCTTTCTTTCTTTTAGACAGAGTCTCGCTCTGTCGCTTAGACTGGATTGCAGTGATGCAATCTCGGCTCACAGCAAACTTCGCCTCCCAGGTTCAAGCAATTCTCCAGCCTCAGCCTCCTGTGCAGCTGAGAATACAGGCACCTGCCACCACACCCAGCTAATTTTTGTATTTTTTAGTAGAGACGGGGTTTCACCATGTTGGCCAGGCTGGTCTCGAACTCCTGACGTCAGGATTACAGGCATGAGACACTGCGCCCCTCCCCTATTTTCTTGTTATCTATTTTCTTACTTGATCAGACCCCCTGTATGTAATTGAGCATTGATCTCTGCTGCCACCCTTTGTCTCACTGCACTGACATCCTTCTTGCTCCGCTGGGGTCTGACGCCACTTGCCAGGCCATCATCACCACTGTCCCCTGAGCAGTCCCCTATGTCCCCCACTGTAGCTACCACCTTCTGCATCACCCTTACTTTAGGCACCAACATCCTGCACTGGACAGCTGCCACTGCAATTCTCCATAGACCTCGCAGCCCTGACCGTGTGGACACTGCTTACCTGGCTTGTTCTCCCCATTCTGTGCGGGGCTGTCCTTCTATGCAAAACCTCCTCATCTCTTTGTTTGTTTGTTTGTTTTTTACTCCATCAAACAGTATGGAAAATTTACAGCAAATACTTTGGACGTTTCCTTGTCTAAACAATTCTCTAATTCATCAAATACATTTAGAAAAGTACCTATATAAATAAGTATATTTGACAGCCTCCCTCTTCTATGTACTATTCCCAAGCTTTCAGTTTTAGTGTCACCACTAAATGTAGGAAGGAAACTCATGGCCTTGAAACACGTCAAGAGGACCCCATATTCTACTTGAGAAATGGCATTCTATGTCCCACTTATACAAGTTGTGTATTCAAATTTAGGATTCATGACAGCTGTGCTACTATACTTAGAAGGAGGGCAGGGATAGAAATTTAATTTTGACAAATTTCTCATCACAGCTTAAGTCTTGTTTTGAAAAATGAATTATTTAAAAACAAAACACTTATTTATATAAGTGTGCTTTTCACAATCTCAATTTAAAGTATTCACAACTTTAGTTGTGAAGGCATATATCATGATAAATATCCTTATTTTTGGTATAGTTCCTGTAACCAATTTTTTTGAGATAAATGTTTTTATAGCAAAACACTGGCAAAATCTTTTTATCTTTCTGAATTTTTTGCTCTTTCATTTAGAGAAACAATGAAGAGTTTCTTCGTTATTGGGCACTGAAATGCTGACATATGACATGTAATATTTGTTACTTTCCATGAGGCAACATAAAAGTTGGCAGATATGTGTTCCTTGAAATTAAGGAAGAATCATGGCAAGTTTCCTTGCCAAACACCATGGTTATAGGAGAATTATGTGTGATTTATTCAGTGATAGAGTTGTCCAGAAATAGAAAAAAAAGAAATAATATTCTGGCATGATTCTTTGTATATGTATTGAATTTATTCCTATCACTAGCTTTATTTCCAAAAAAAATCCTGTAATCATATTTTATGCTATTTTATTTAAAAAGAAATAAAGAAACACACCGAATAGAAATAGGTCGCTATTGGAGAGTTTTAACTCTTTTACAATAGGAAATATGGATTCAATGTCTAGACTCGACGTAAAAGACTGCAAATGGGAATTGGTCAATTCAGCGATTGCAAATCTTGCTTCAGAGTCATTCAGCCTGCTTCCAGTGATTTCAATGTGTGTGAAATATGTCAAAAATTGTCACAAGAAATTTATTATTATTAAGAAAATAACGGTGGAGTTAGCAGTGATAATACCATATTTAGGAAATTGATGAGTTTTGAGTAGCTCTAAAAATTAGCAAAATTGCTTATTTAATTTTCACATACAGGCTTAATTATTTACAGAAATTGTGTGAATGAAAAACAAATATGGTAGAGATACTAAAGCAGTATTTCCCAAAATGAGCCATAAAATATTTTTTGTGGTTTCAACCAACATCTAAAAAATAAAATAGTTGTAGAAAAATATCAGAAGGCATCATATGCAGGAAGGGTGAGGATTGTTTTTTGTAAAATCTTTATGTATTTCCATTATTATACATGATTGGATGTTGGAGAATTATGACACAAAATGTATTTTTACTATTTTGGTTGTGTAAAAAAATACTTGAAAATTATTCTGTTTGAGGAGTCCTATAAAGAGTTTTTTTTTCACTGACCTATTAATATTCTAAACTCAAGCTTTAATTTGGTCTTCTTAGTGTGTGAATGTGTATGTGGTTGCGTATTTCTCCTACACTTGATAAAACAGCACATACTAAATATTAATCATTTTTAAGTATCATAATTATGTTTGTGGAATACTTATTATATATCATGTTCTGTGTTAGATTCCAGGGATAAAAAGATAATCTGTGCTCCAGAAAGTTTACTTGAGTGGGATAATGAGAAATTAACAAGTGATTGCAGGAAGATGATCTGAGTGTCCCTAGGCATAGATCAACAAAGAGTAATGGCAGGAGTACACGTGGGCTTGATGCTTAAAATCCTATGCAGAGAAATAACATTAGAGCTGAATCTTGAAGGAGGAGAGTCACAGTAGAGGGAGGCAGAAAGAAGAGCAAATGCATAGGAGTGAACACTTTATGTAACTGCAGACAAGAGGTGACTGGCAACTGGAGTCGGAGGATGGAGGGTTGGGGGTGGTATGGTATAGCTGAATGGTTAAAAAGTATTCCTACGAGTCCTGTTTGCTATACTGCTGTGCTATGCTTTTATCCTGAAAGCAATGAGGAATCATCCTCCTTGAGATTTTCAGGTACAGCAGCATCATGATTTGATCAGTCTTCCTAATAAGATGGCTTGGATTGGAAGGATGGATTGGCAAGTGGCTCCCAATTAGAGGAAGGAAAACCCAGTGTGAACTTAGAGATAACAAGGGTGTGAATTAAAACCCTAACAGTGAAGATGAGGGAAAAAAAAAACCCTAAAAGTGGAGGCAGAAGAAGGATAAATTTGCAAGAGTCATAAAAGGAAGAAGAGTAGGATTTGTGATGGGGTTGTAAGGGCAGGAAGACATCAATGTAGGCATAGAGTAAAACAATGAATTGTTCAGCTAAATAAGTACATTTTCAAGGTTAACCTTGACCAAAATAGTGAATAGAAGTAAGAAATAGATTTGGGAAAGTCAGATTGCTAACTTATTTTCAGATATGTAGATTTGTGTCATTGGAGGACCCTCCATGGAGGTATTTCACAGGGGCTCAGATAGAATTAGACTGTCAAAAATATTTGTTAATGAATATACGAACAGTTGGATGGGACTGTCAAAGGCTCAGAAGTGGCATCAGTGATTTGGGCTTCACTGATTTGGAATAAGAGAAAATCACCTACAATGGGAGTAGGGAACACCAGTACTGAAGGAAGTAGGGAATAAAAGTAGAGGCAGAAATAAAAATTTTCAAAGCACGTAATCAGTCCAACATTATTTTAGTCTACATTTAAATTTTTAATTCAGGACATAGCATTTTCTTAAGAAAAAATATCCACATATCATGTTATGTCAGATCAGCTAACTTTACTGACTTGTAAACTACTCCAAATCATGTCAATGTGAGGATTTTGTAAGTGGATATCTGTAAACTATGATATGATTCAGAAAAATTCCAAACACAGAGGGACCCTAAATTGTTGCATCTTTTTACATTTTGAAAGTATCTATGAGTTCAGTCAAGAACAAAGAGACTTGAATTTACAGGACTGAAAATTTAGGTTAACAGCCAAAAGACATTTCCAATAACCAGAAAGCTATAGGGTATGAGCACTATTGTTCCTTAGGTATTTATTTATCATTATAAATAAAGGAATGTGGTTGTCAAAGAATGGCGATATTTATTGAGTCTCATTAGGAAGACTGAAGCAGATTATGGGACCTCTCAGAAAGTACACTGGAAAAAGAACCAACTTGCTGGCATTTATGACTCTCAAAACTTGGTGAGAACTAATGTCCTTTAAATTTTTATCTGTCCAATCTGTTAAATATTTCCTCTCCGATAGTGCCACTCTAGAGCAAGCCATCATCATATCATCCTCTCTCACCTCGACCAACTATTAGCTTCCTAACTGTTCACTTCATTTTTACACTAGATCTCCACTAGATTGGCCAGAGTGATTTTTTAAAATGCAAACCTGATTATGTCACCTTTTGCTAAAGGATATTTTAATTTAGATTTTAAGATAGACTTTAGGATGAAGACTGAAATTCCTACAGTCTACAAGCCTGCATGACCTGGCCCCCTCATAATTACCTCATTTTGCTCTCTGTTCCATGGTTCCATGTGGGAGACTATCAAAGCCTTCAGTGTATGGGTGTAGCCCAGACTTTCATCCTTCTGTTATTCTCAGCTCAAAGGCAGTTTCCCTAAGCCTCCAGTTGAGCCAGACAGGCTCTGAGACAATGGAACAGGGACACTGAAAGCTTCCTTTATAAAACAAAGAGTATTTGGTACTGATGAATGTATTTGTGTAACAACATGATTAATGTATGTTGGCTTCACTGGACTGGAAAAAGCATGTGGTCATCCCTGTATCCCAACAGCTAGCACAATGCTAGGAATAAGCGGGTGAGTGGTCAATGACACTTGGAATGAATGAAGGGCTTGTGAAGGAATCAGTGAAGTTGAGATGCAGCTGTGTCTGCTTGAAAAAGCAGAGAATTCTTTACAGAATGAGGCCTAAATTAATCTATTTCACAGAGATACAGTAATGTGAATATGTCTTTCTGGCTGTCCTGTTTTATGGAGGAAATGGTGATGAACAGCATACCAAGAAAATATCTTTATTAGACAGTTTTAGGATTATATAATCTCTATAGTCCTTTTCAGCCATAAAATTAGTACTTAATATAATATTAAATATGAACGTATTGTTATACACTACTTGAAGTGTTTCTATCTAGTAATATGCTTTCCCCCCTGTATCCTCTATTCTTTGTAGGGCATTTTTTTTCAACTTTTATTTTAGATACAGGAGATACATATGCAGGTTTGTTACATGGGTATGATGCTGAGGTTTTTGGGTATGGATCCTATCACCCAAGTATTGAGCATAGTACTCAACATGTAATTTTTCAATCCATTTCCCTCTTTCTCCTTCCCCCCTTCTAGTAGTCCCAAATCTCTATTATTTCCATGTATACGTCCATGTGTGCTCAGGGTTTAGCTTCCACTTATAATTCAGAACATATGGTATTTGGTTTTCTATTCCTGTGTTAATTCACTTAGGATTATGGCGTCAAGCTGCAACCATGTTGCTGCAAATAACATAATTTTATTTCTTCTTGATGGCTGTATATTATTGCATGGTGTATACGTATCACATTTTCTATATCCAGTCCACCATGATGGGCATCTGGGTTGATTCCATGTCTTTGCTATTGTGAATAGAGTGATAATGAACATACAAATGCATATGTCTTTTTGGTATAATGATTTATTTTCCTTTGGGTATATACCTAGTAGTAGGATTGCTGGGTTGAATGGTAGCTCTGTTTTATGTTCTTTGAGAAATCTCCAAACTGCTTTCCACAGTGGCTGAACTACTTTACATTCCAACCAAAAGTGTATAAGAGTTCCCTTTTCTCCACACCTTATATGACTTCTTTTGGGAAGTGTCTGTTCATGTCCTTTGCCCATTTTTTAATGGGGCTATTTTTTTATGTTATAAATAATAGGTTTAATCATATAGAAAACATATATAATTTAAAAATAGGATAATTTAGCACAGTGCCTTGTTATAGAAGCAATTTATAATAGTTAATTTCTTTTTATTGTTATTATTATACTTTAAGTTTTAGGGTACATGTGCACAATGTGCAGGTTTGCTACGTATGTATACATGTGCCATGTTGGTGTGCTGCACCCATTAACTCGTCATTTAGCATTAGGTATATCTCCTAATGCTATCCTTCCCCCCTCCCCCAACCCCACAACAGTCCCCGGTGTGTGATGTTCCCCTTCCTGTGTCCATGTGTTCTCATTGTTCAATTCCCACCTATGAGTGAGAACATGCAGTGTTTGGTTTTTTGTCCTTGCAATAGTTTGCTGAGAATGATGGTTTCCAGTTTCATCCATGTCCCTACAAAGGACATGAACTCATCATTTTTTATGGCTGCATAGTATTCCATGGTGTATATGTGCCACATTTTCTTAATCCAGTCTATCATTGTTGGACATTTGGGTTGGTTCCAAGTCTTTGCTATTGTGAATAGTGCTGCAATAAACATACGTGTTCATGCGTCTTTATAGCAGCATGATTTATAATCCTTTGGGTATATACCCAGTAATGGAATGGCTGGGTCAAATGGTATTTCTAGTTCTAGATCCCTGAGGAATTGCCACACTGACTTCCACAATGGTTGAACTAGATTACAGTCCCACCAACGGTGTAAAAGTGTTCCTGTTTCTCCACATCCTCTCCAGCACCTGTTGTTTCCTGACTTTTTAACGATTGCCATCCTAACTGGTGTGAGATGGTATCTCATTGTGGTTTTGATTTGCATTTCTCTGATGGCCAGTGATGATGAGCATGTTTTCATGTGTCTTTTGGCTGCATAAATATCTTCTTTTGAGAAGTGTCTGTTCATATCCTTTGCCCACTTTTTGATGGTGTTGTTTGCTTTTTCTTGTAAATTTGTTGGAATTCATTGTAGATTCTGGATATTAGCCCTTTGTCGGATGAGTAGGTTGAAAAAATTTTCTCCCATTCTGTAGGTTGCCTGTTCACTCTGATGGTAGTTTCTTTTGCTGTGCAGAAGCTCTTTAGTTTAATTAGATCCCATTTGTCAATTCTGGCTTTTGTTGCCTTTGCTTTTGGTGTTTTAGACATGAAGCCCTCACCCATGCCTATGTCCTGAATGGTATTGCCTAGGTTTTCTTCTAGGGTTTTTATGGTTTTAGGTCTAACATTTAAGTCTTTAATCCATCTTGAATTAATTTTTGTATGAGATGTAAGGAAGGGATCCAGTTTCAGCTTTCTACATATGGCTAGCCAGTTTTCCCAGCACCATTTATTAAATAGGGAATCTTTTCCCCATTGCTTGTTTTTCTCAGTTGTGTCAAAGATCAGATGGTTGTAGATGTGTGGTATTATTTCTGAGGGCTCTGTTCTGTTCCATTGTTCTATATCTCTGTTTTGGTACCAGTACCATGCTGTTTTGGTTACTGTAACCTTGTAGTATAGTTTGAAATCAGGTAGCGTAATGCCTCCAGCTTTTTTCTTTTGGCTTAGGATTGACTTGGCAATGCAGGCTCTTTTTTGGTTCCATATGAACTTCACTGATCCCACAGAAATACAAACTACCATCAGAGAATACTATAAACACCTCTACGCAAATAAACTAGAAAATCTAGAAGAAATGGATAAATTCCTCAACACATACAACCTCCCAAGACTAAACAAGGAAGAAGTTGAATCTCTGAATAGACCAATAACAGGCTCTGAAATTGAGGTAATAATTAGTAGCTTACCAACCAAAAAACGTCCAGGACCAGATGGATTCACAGCCAAATTCTACCAGAGGTACAAGGAGGAGCTGGTACCATTCCTTCTGAAACTATTACAATCAATAGGAAAAGAGGGAATCCTCCCTAACTCATTTTATGAGGCCAGCATCATCCTGATACTAAAGCCTGGCAGAGACACAACAAAAAAAAAGAATTTTAGACCAATATCCCTGATGAACATTGATGCAAAAATCCTCAATAAAATACTGGCAAACTGAATCCAGCAGCACATCAAAAAGCTTATCCACCATGATCAAGTGGGCTTCATCCCTGGGATGCAAAGCTGGTTCAACATACGCAAATCAATAAACGTAATCCAGCACATAAACAGAACCAAAGACAAAAACCACATGATTATCTCAATAGATGCAGAAAAGGCCTTTGACAAAATTCAACAACCTTCATGCTGAAAACTCTCAATAAATTAGGTATTGATGGGACGTATCTCAAAGTAATAAGAGCTATCTATGACAAACCCACAGCCAATATCATACTGAATGGGCAAAAACTGGAAGAATTCCCTTTGAAAACTGGCACAAGACAGGGATGCCCTCTCTCACCACTGCTATTCAACATAGTGTTGGAAGTTCTGGCCAGGGCAATCAGGCAGGAGAAGGAAATAAAGGGTATTCAATTAGGAAAAGAGGAAGTCAAATTGTCTCTGTTTGCAGATGACATGATTGTATATCTAGAAAAACCCATCATCTCAGCCCCAAATCTCCTTAAGCTAATAGGCAACTTCAGCAATGTCTCAGGATACAAAATCAATGTGCAAAAATCACAAGCATTCTTATACACCAATAACAGACAAACAGAGAGCCAAATCATGAGTGAACTCCCATTCACAATTGCTTCAAAGAGAATAAAATACCTAGGAATTCAACTTACAAGGGACGTGAAGGACCTCTTCAAGGAGAACTACAAACCACTGCTCAATGAAATAAAAGAGGATACAAACAAATGGAAGAACATTCCATGCTCATGGGTAGGAAGAATCAATATCGTGAAAATGGCCATACTGCCCAAGGTAATTTATAGATTCAATGCCATCCCCAACAAGCTACCAATGACTTCCTTCACAGAACTGGAAAAAAACTATGTTTTTGTGTATTTAATAGAAGAAATTAAATGCAGTACCATATAATGCCTTCATGGTAGGGAGGAAAGAGTTTAATGACTTTGCTTGCATAAATGCACTTATAAATTATACTAATATTTTTGACTCAAGCTGAATAAAATAAATTTTGAATCCTGAATTAAATTTGCAAATGATTGTGCATTGCAATATGAAGAACCCACTTAAGGAGTGGTTAATGCTGAATTCAATACAGTCAATCATTTTATTAATAATTTATTATATTAGTATTGCTTATTAGATCTATGAAGGTGTACCTATAGCTATAACTTTTTTAACATCTTTGACATGTAAAGCATAATACTGCATGAAGATGTGTCTGATGAGTTGGTTGTAATGGGTTCCAGGAGGGTAAAGTAGTGAACGTTGTGGTTTCTGTCCTCAAAAATTGGCCAAAGGGTTCAGTTTTAGTTTATGGTTCCATTCTTCCCCATTCTTTTTCCCTTTAGTCTGGGTGGGCCTGCATCCCAAGCATTAAGGGTGAAATACGCAACTAAGGTCCAAGTCTAAGAGTGCATTGTAGTCTTGTAGTCACCTGGCCACAGTAATTGATTGAGGGCTGACAATGACACAATCAGAGCCAATCAGACATAATGAAAGTTTCAGATGGCAACATTGAGGCAGAGGTAGGACCTCTTTGTATTAGACTTGAGATTGGAGGGATATGAGGCTGCAGGTGCTACAGACATATTGCTTCCTGAAAGAAAACTCACATAAGGCACCAACTCAGAGGAAAAATCTTAACAATGTCTACTGCCCTCTGCACCAATCCACATCTGTAGTTATATCCACACCCTCAACTTTCTCAGTCATATGAACCATATTTCTTTTAATTATTTTGTTTTTTGAGTTATTCTATTTGAATTGATTCTTGATTACATACAATTCACAGTGCTAATGTAGGTGCATTTGAGAGTTTCTAGATGGAACTAAATTTATACCATGCAGACATGAAAATATTCATCAATTCAGTAGACCTTTAATATTTGTAAGGTTCTCCTTACACCTTCTTCATTCTCAGTTTGGAAGATTAATTTTAAGAATGACTTCTTTGGAAATCATTTTCCCAAGAAACAATGGGTTTTTTTTCACCTCACTAGAGTTATAGGTGTGTACAATATGAGTCAATTTTACTTAGAGAATTGTCCACTTCAATGCATTCAACTGGACCAAATAATTTATTCTCACATATTATTAGCCTTGAAGAATCCACAGTTCATTATTGTATTTAAACAAATTATGAATTACTGTGAATCTACATGGTTGCTTTAAGGCATCAGAACTGCAACCTAAATACCTCAAATACCAAGGAGAATTAGAAATAGTTTGATGTATGCTTGTTTATGCACGTTCAGAATATAGACGTAAAGCATTGCCAGTCTTGGTATACATTATGCCTAATCAAATTTACAGTGAGTAAGTTGAAGATATATTTTTAAAATATAAGCAAAATTTAAACATGTAAGAAGATACACCCCCTTGCTTTGGGTGGGGGAAAATGAATTTAATCTAGAAGATGAAAGAGTACAATTCGATTTAATCTAACTAGATATCTGGAGCTAAGGGGATCTGGTTGCAATGTGGAAGCAATGTGGAAGTGTTAGGAGGGAAAGATGGATTTCAATTGCCTTTTTAAAATGAGAAATGATTACTAACTGGGAACTGTCTGCTCTGAAGGAAATTATCTTCCTGAACAGATGAACTCCTCTAGGGTAATTACTACTAAGATTAAGGTCCAGCTTTCTACAAGGAGTCTGACCTGGTAAACGTTCCCTGTTTATTAGTAGATAGGGTTTGCAGGGACTTAAAACCCTTCCATTGAGGACACCTTCATTCTCCAAACAGCAAGAGGCAAATACTAACTCTCATTAGCCTATCTTGCATTGCAGCATTTAATTTCCATAAGGGAAGAGAAAAGTTTCCATTCAAGGGCAAAAACAGGAAGGTTGTGTTACAAGAGTAACAAAGGTAAATGTTCTCAAACAGTTGCTCATCTGTCTGTATACTACAGAACTTGTATTTTCACACCAATAAACAGATACAAAGGATAAACTGTCCTGCAGAGAATTTCTTGAGCATCAACTCACACCAAAGAACTGTTCAGTTCAGTGAAGCAGCCAGGACGTATTCCGGGAGTTATTTCTAATCTTACCTTTTCCTGGTGCCAAGACACTACTGACACAAAACAGGGGTGGAGGGGGCAAGTAGGGAAATCACGGATCACGTAATTAAGAAATTTTATTAAATATATTATTCTCCTTGGTGTATTTACTTCATTTTTTCCCCTAATTTAACTTTGTCCCTTAAGCATCACTAGGGGAGGAGATGAAACCCTACATAGAACATTAGGTGTTAGTTGTTTCGTAACTAAAGAAATAGATTTCAGTGATTAGCATGTTTTATTTTTTGTCCCCTACTTTAAAAAATTCACTCAAGCTCTCATTTCATGTTTTTCCAGAGCATAAATATTTAGACACCGATATTTTCATTAGTAACAATAATGAAAACACTGTCATTTATATTTTGTTTTATATATGACAACTTTGTCAGAAGCCAGTTATTTTCCATAACAGTTATTTGAGGTGGGTTAGCAAAAGAAATTCTTACACTGAGTTTTAGCCATATGAGGAATCATTCTGGTTATTTTTATTTTCATTTGAAGTATTTAATTATAAAATTGAATTGTGAAGAAGGTGTCATCTTGATGCTATTTATAAAAGATCAGTCTCTTCCACTCAAGGAAATTTTACTCAAGTGAAGAGAAAATAAATGCACTCACATGTATATTCAGGGCTGCTAATAATTACTTTCTAGTCTGGAAGAAATTGTGTGTATGAATAACAAAACTAAATTGGAAAGTTTTTTAAATGTAATTTTTCAAAACCTGGATGATAAATAAGAAGAGATACTTGTTAGTATTAAATTTTTGCTTTATTTTATTTTCTGATTCATATATACTCAACTAAGCTTTCTGATCTTCTCCCTATTAAGAATTTAGTGATTTACAATGTTTACAAAGATGTAACTGAAAGGGACGCTATGTTCTTTTTGTAATCTGAGAAATCCTGTGGAATAATGGTGTGTTCTAATTTATTTGTTTACAAATAAGATGTTCAAGTACAAATGTTAAGTATTCTGTTTAATAATTTAAAATGCTCTTTCAGATATAGCTGGAAGGTGCATCTCTGCAGAAAATTATTTTTCCTAATGCTTCACATCCTTCTGGTGGTATGGATATTTCTAAAGTGTGTGTGTGTGTGTGTGTGTGTGTGTGTGTGTGTATACACACATGCATATACACATATCTACATATAAATATATATCTATACATATATAACATTTTATATATATATATAGTTTGAGGTACAGATGTATGTTATTCAGTAGTTGCTTCCAAACTTTTAAGTTCCAACCCTGTTAATATAAATATTTCCTCTCCCCTACCTCCTTGATAGCTGAAATCTATATATTCATAAAGAAGTGAGAAAAGCCACATAGTATTGACCTGTGTGTCAAATACCTTTATCCTTTACTTTTCACAACATAATCTAAATACATATAAATAGCTATTGTCTGTTAGGTGTGTGAAATGCACTGTGCCATTTACTTAGCTCACTGAAAATGTTATTTGTACACATGGAGTCACTGTCTAATTGAGATAGTTGTCAATGCCCACTGAGGTCCATGGCCTACAGTTTGGAAACCACTATTGAGCAGGGATAGTCAAGCAATTTTTTTGAGGGCCATTTGTAATGACTCCCAAGAGATTTTATAACATAAAAAAGTATAAATTCTTAAAACAAATGAGAACTCTGTATTGTCTTTTATATTTCTAAGAATATATTCCTCAGAATGTCAATTACTGTAAAAAATTGAGATGTTTTTCCTTCTGCACCGTGACTCCCATGCCATTTCATCAAAAGCATGAGTAGGGAGTTATTCTTGGAGTTCATAATGGCTGAATTGGAACAGATAGAAATGCTGGGGTGAAATGGGGAGAAGTAAGATTGAGGCATGGGGAGAAGGATAGGTGAGGCAAAGTCAATACAGATTCTTTGGTGTTCCTGATTTGTAAGCTTGTATTCATTGATACAGAGTTCACAGGGTGCTGGTCATCTTCTAGGGGCTGAAATAACATAAATATCTAGTTATTAACAGAAAAAATAAGAACTTCTCATCTAATTATTTTTCTAGGAACAGAGTGACCTCCTGTTTCTACCTTCTGCTTTCTTTATGTATCCATCCCTATGCTGATTTTCCTATAGTTCTTATGAACTAACCATTTATCCTTAATTCAGTCGTACAACACAGCCTAATGCTCTGTTCTTCCAGTGGGCTTTACTGATATCTTGATACCAAGTCATTTGGTACAAAGTGAGCACAGCATTCTTTATTATGCTTAATTTATAGTCAGGAATCCAGGTTTCACAATGCAATAGGATTATGCCTTCTTTCATGCTCTATTTTTAATAGATAAGTTACAATTTTGAAAATCTATTGATAAACCAATCTGGCTTACTAGAATTGACAAGTGCCTATGTGAACTAAGATCCAGCAATCCCTCTCCTACGTATAAATGCTAGAGAAATTATTGCATGTATGTAACCACGAAGAGGCAAATGAAAGTTCATAATTTGTAACACACACACACACAAAAACCCAGAAATAATCTGCAAGTGCATTAACATTAGAATGGATAAATAAATTATGGTATATTGATACCATGGCATACTATTCATCAGTGACACAATACAAACAGTTACACACTCTACATGGATAAATCTTAAAGGAATAGCAGAGAATAAAAACAGGAAATCTGGCTCACGCCTGTAATCCCAGCACTTTGGGAGGCCTAGGCGGGTGGATCACGAGGTCAGGAGTTCGAGACCATCCTGGCTAATACGGTGAAACCCCATCTCTACTAAAAATACAAAAAATTAGCCAGGCGTGATGGCGGGCACCTGTAGTCCCGGCTACTCAGGAGGCTGAGGCAGGAGAATGGCGTGAACCCGAGAGTCGGAGCTTGCAGTGAGTGAGCCGAGATCGCAACCCTGCACTTCAGCCTGGGTGACACAGCAAGACGCCGTCTAAAAAAAACAAAACAAAACAAAACAAAACAAAACAAAACAAAAAACCAGGAAATCATAGAAGAATTCATATAGTATGATTATTCCATTTATATACAGCTTGAAGACAGGCAAAACTAAACACTACATTGTTGGTATATATATGAATGGCAAAACTATACAGAAAAGTGACAGAATAATTAATACAAAAGTCATATTAGAGGTCAACCCAGGAGGATGGTAGGGGGATGTGATCTGAGAAAGGCACACCAGGGAATTCAAAGATGCTGCTAATATTCTACACCTTAAGATGAATGATGTGTACACATTGTTCATATACGTACAATATTCCTGTGCATATAATTCATAATTTTCAAAAAGAAATTGTAAGAGGCCACACAATAGTACAGTTTGTGATACCTCCACCAACCAATAACTTTGAAAATAGATAGGGACTCTTCTACTTCCTATCCAAATTTTTATATATGGGGAAGGATTTTGTGGGTTTAACATAGGTTCTGCTGTTTTGAGTTTGCTTTTTAGACATTTTAAAAGTTCCCTTTCCCAGAAACCATTATACTGTCTCATACTAATTCCTAAATGTGCACAGGGGGTCAACTTGTACGGAGTGAGGCTGGAACCCATCAACCTTTATCTCACAAGCTGTGTGAAACCAATGATACTTCCCAAATCAAAACTCAACATGAGGCTCAAGTTCAGAGATTTCTAGCCATGTCTTTCTTTTTTTAATGAAAAATAAAGTCAGGGTGGAAGAAGTCTGAGAGTTTGATTCTTGCACGTTTGAGAATTACCTCAGGCCATGAAAACTCATAGTACATTTTAAAAAGAAAGAAATTTGTAAAGTGCTCTAGTTCCACCTCCTAATTTTACAGAAGAGAAAATTGAGGCTAAGAGAAATTAAATCAGCTATAAAAGTAACTTCAGCGAGTAGTGGAAGTCCAGCATCAAACTCAGCTCTCCTTTTAATCTAGTGCCTGGCATTGTAGTGGAGTGGTTAAGCTTGAGTGGTTAAGCTTGAGTGGTTGAGTCAGAGAGACCTGAGTTCAGATTCTAGCTTTTCTGCTTACTAATTATGCACCTTGGGCAAATTAAGTTACTTAACCTCCAAGTCTTAAAATGAAGATAATAATAATTCTTATTACATAAGGATTATATAAGAATTCAATTAGATCATATATAATATGATAATTTATACAATGCTTGGCTCTCAGTAAGTACTGGATAAATGGTATCTGCTATTACTATGAGCAAAAAAATTATGAAAACAAAAATCAATTTGTAATCAATTCTGAAACTGGTATTTGTTCTTAAATGTTCTGTAAAGTGTGTAAAAAAAACTGTTCACCTTTCCTAATTATAAGGAAATAAACTTTTAACGTTTCCTTCTAGAATGTTATTTTATGTTACCTGCAGTTAAATCAGACAAACCTGGAGTTCTTATCTTGCTCTACATTTATTAGCCTGTTAACTTTCCTGAGCTTCGGTATAGAGGAATTGCGTGAAAATTAAATAAATGATTGATAAGAGAATGCTTGAGACTTTACACATGCACAAGTATTTTCTTATTTTTATATCTATCTTTATAAATCACTCTTCAGTTACAATCAAAAGAAGGGGAAAATTGTCCTGGTTCCAGAAATGAGAAAAATTCTCAGGGCACAATTGTCCTATTAGTGGAGACAGGAACTTGAAATCTACAGAGCACAATAAAAATATTAATATTATGATTTCTAGTCTCATGTGTGCCTGTATCATTTTAACCCCTTATTTGCAAGAAAAAAGTTCTTGTCAATTTATTGAGTGATATTTTCCTCTGAGGAAAAAGGAGATTTCTAGTCAACATTCATTTACTACAATGTACAAAATAAATACCCTTAGCCATTTGAGCAATGTTTTAAATTCAATCACAAAAATGAAAGGTAGATCACAACGTAAGTGTTTGACCTACACATAGATACACATATTTATATCAGTAAATGTATTTTAGTTAAGATATACTAACTGTAATCCTCCTTTAGAGGTTTATGTTAACAGAGCATGTACTAAATATTTTAAAATTAAACATCAATATTGAGTCATATTTGAAACTATAAGGAATACTGTGGTCCTATAATTGTCATACAATGAAATTCAATTTGATGAAACACCTTCGATTGCAAAGACCCACAAAATCATAACATGCCAGAGATGGAAGAAATCTTAGAAATCATCTGACCAAAACCTTAATTTTTCAAGTGAGTAAGCTGAAAACTCCCAAAAGCAAAATGAACTATGCAAGTTACACAGTAAGTTGGTAGAAGAGTCAGGATTATACTTGGGACCTAATATTCTGTCTATATGGCTTCCAACAGCATCCAAGGCCCATGGTGGGAATTATGCCATGGAAAGTCTTTCCAAAGATTGCTCTTTATATCTGAACATTTCTTTTCAAGTTGGGGATTGTGCAAGGAATGGATAAAAAAGAAGAATAAGAATTGATATCAGACATGAGATAGGTTGCAACTATTAAAGTGGCTCTGGTCACATAATTTTCCCCTACTTTTATCCCTATAAAATTTTTATAATAGTGAACTTATTAGGAGAACCACCATCTTTAGTTACACTTTCAGGGGTGACTCCAAATACTTGTGGTTTGGGGATATGAAGAAAATGAATGAAATGGATCAATTGTTGGGTGCTGGAGGTTTGAGACTGGAAAGACATATGTAACTACAAAGTAGAAGATATAAGATTAACAACAACTGCTGTATTAACATACACCTATTGAACCTATTAACCACCCTAACATTCTCCCCAATCCCCTCTACCCTTCCCAGCAGGTGATAACCATCCTTTATTCTCTATCTCCATTTGTTCAATCGTTTTGATTTTTAGATCCCACAAATAAGTGAGAACATGCGATGTTTGTCTTTCTGTGCCTGGCTAATTTCACTTCACATAATGACCTCCAGTTTCATCCATGTTGTTGCAAATGAGAGGATCTCAATCTTTTGTGGCTGAATAGCACTCCACTGTGTATAAATACCACATTTTCTTTACCCATTCATATGTTGACGTACCCACAAAAATTAAAATTAAAGTAATTACAGCTATTATTTTACCCATACACCTATTGAGTATCTGTTATGTGTAAGCCAGGCATTATAAGTACTTGTAATGGAAAGATGAATAAGAAAATAGAGTATTTAACTAGCATGGTAGTGCATTCAACTCAAGGAACTTAAAGGCTCCTATGATGTAAAAAAAGAGGGGCAGCTGGCTTTAGACATTTCTCTCTCTGGGACTCATGTAATACTTTCAGAATTCTTTCTTTTTTCTCTCCGTCTATAATTTTAGCTTCTCTTTGCAACCTTGCCTCATTATCTCAGACTTTTCTGTAAACAGAGACCATTAAGTCACATCCTTATAATATCTGACCTAAAAGTTAAGAAATAAATTCTTTTTTTTTTTTTTTACCAGAATCATATATAAAAGTCCCAGCAATTTGTTATGATTGGCTCTGATTGGATCACATGGCCAAAGTTTAAACAAATAAGAGAAGTCAGGAGAGTAGGATATTAATAGCAGAAGTCAGAATAATAGGATATTATGATTTTTGCATCTCTAACATGAGTGAGCAGAAAATACCTAGATGACCAGGTCTGTGAGAGGCAAATAATTTGAGTGGTAGAGACAGTTTTCCGAAGGAGTTGAAAGATCACATTCTTAAATGTGGGAGTGGATACTGAGAATATAAAAACACAAAATTTAACAAATTATCCCCACATTTTAAATCTGTATCAAAGAACTCACCATTGAATACAGGCCAACAGATGGTGACAACATAATGTTACAGATGTCACAGGGGATATGCCTAAAATGTGTCAGGCATGCAAGGATAGAGCAGCCACTAATTTTTCCCAGGAGAGGGAAAATATTGATACAATCTGATATGAATCTTTAAGGATAAGTATGATTTTGTCCCAAAGAGAAGGTACAAGAGAAGAGGTAACATATTCCAGGTGAAGGCAGGAGACAATGATAAATTTATATTGCCTTAGGGATGACTATTTAATGGGCAATCCTTAGAGACAGAAAGTGGACTTAGTGGTTGCCAGGGCCTTGGAGTGAAGGGGGAATAGGGAGTGACTGCTAATGGATAAATGGTTTATTTTTATTTATTTAATAAATTATTTATATGGTAGTGATGGTTGCATAATTTTGTGATTATACTACAAGCACAGTTAATACTTTATTGTTCACTACTTTTGTTTTTTTTAGTTTTTATGAATACAAAATAGTTATATATATTTATGTGGTGCATGTGATATTTTGATCCAATAGCACAACGTGTAATGATGAAATTTTGATAATTGGTATATCCATCACCTTAAACATTGATCCTTTCTTTATGTTGAGAACACTTTCAAACATCTTCTAGATATTTTAAAGTGTAAAATAAATTATTGTTGACTCTAGTTGCCCTATAGTGCTATCAAACACTAGAAATTATTTCTTCTATCTAACTATATTTTTGTAGCCAGTAACCAGTTTCTCTTCATACCTCCCTCCCAACTACTCTCCCCAGCCTCTGGTAACTAGCCATCAATCTACTCGCTATCTCCCTGAAATCAACATTTTTAGCTCCCACATGAGAGTAAGAACATGTAATATTTATCTTTCTGTGCCTGATTTATTTCACTTAACAAATGTCTCCCAGTTTAATTACTGTTGCTGCAAATAACAGGATTTTATTCTTTTTGATGGCTGAATAATATTCTATTTGGTATATATACTGCATTTTCTTTACCCATTCATCCATTGATGGACACTTAGGTTGATTTCATATCTTGGCTATTGTGAATAGTACTGCAATAAAGATGAGAGTGCAGACATTCCTTCTATATAAGGATTTAATTTCTTTTGAATATATAGCTAGCAATGGGATTGCTGGATTATGTGGTAGTTCCATTTTCACTTTTTAAAGAAATCTCCATACTGTTCTCCATAGTGGTTGTACTAATTTGCATTCCCACCAACAGTGTACAAGCATTCTCTTTTCTCACATCCCTGCATCTCTGCCAGTTTGTCTTTTTTAAAATAACTATTTTAGCTAGGGTAACATAATATCTCACTGTGGTTTTTATTTTCATTTCCCTGATTATTAGTGATATGCATTTTTTAATATACTTGTTGGCCATTTGTATGTCTTCTTTTGAGGTATGTCCCTTTAAATATTTTGCTCATTTTAAAAATTGAATTATTTGGTTTTTTTTGCTAGTGAGTTTTTTGAGTTCCTTAGGTATTCTGGTTATTAATTCCTTTTTGGATAAATACTTTGCAAATATTTTCTCCCATTGTGCAGGTTGTCTCTTGACTTTGTTGATTGTTTCCTTTGCTGTGCACAAACTTTTTAGCTTGATGTAATCCCATTTCAATTTTTGTTAGTGTTGCCTATGCTTTGAGGTCTTCTTCAATAAATCTTTGCCCAGACCATTGTCGTGAAGCGTTTCCCACGTTTTCTTCTAGTAGTTTATAGTTTTGGGTATTCACTCAAGTCTTTAGTCTATTTTTAGTCAATTTTTTTTCTTTTTCTTTTTCTTTTTTACTTTAGACAGAGTCTCACTCTGTCACCCAGGCTGGAGTGCAGTGGCATGATCTCGGCCTCCTCCCAGTTTCAAGTGATTCTCGTGCTTCGGCCTGCAAAGGAGCTAGGATTATAGGCGTGTGCCACCATGCCCAGCTAATTTTTATATTTTTAAGTAGAGATGAGGGTTTGCCATGTTGGCGTGGCTGATCTTGAACTCCTGACCTCAAGTGATCTGTCTGCCTCAGCCTCCCAAAGTGCTGGCCTTACAGGTGCGAGCCACCCCACCCAGCCTATTTTTAGTTGATTTTTGTATATGGTGGAAGGTAGGGGTCTAGTTTTATTCTTCTGCATATCTAATTTTCCCAGCTGTTTATTGAAGAGACTGTCCCTTCTCCAATTTTATTCTTAGCACCTTAGGAGAAAATGAGTTTGCTGTAAATGCACGGATTTATTTCTGGGTTCTCTATTCTGTACAACTGGTCTGTGTATCTGTTTTTATGCTTGTATATGCTTTTTTGGTTGCTACAACGTTGTAGTGTGTGTATGTATACACACACGCACACATATATATGTTTGTGTGTGTATATATATATTTTTTAAGAGACTAAGAGATTTTTTAATGTATGTATTTAAGAAGAGATTTAATATATATATTTAAGAGACTGAGAGTTTAAATATATATTTTTAAGAAGAGAATATATATACACACATATACATATATATTTTATATATTTTTTATATGTATATAGTTATATGTATATGTTTATATGTATATATTTTATACGTATATATGTGTATATATATTTATATACATATATATATATTTTAAGAGACTGAGTCTCACTCAGTTGCCCAAGTTGGAGTGCAGTGGAGCCATCACAGTTCACTGTAACCTCAAACTCCTGGACTCAAGGCAATATATAATATCAACATAGACATCTGTCCAACACAGTTATAAAATATAATTTTTATTTTTTTAAGTGGGAAAAAAGGGCACACAAAGGCAAAAGAAGCTAAGGTCTATGAATGTTATCGTAGGCCTTGCTTACTGAAATGGTGGCTTGACAATAGTTGTGGCAATATTTAGCCTTCACAGAACTGTGCCTGAGAAATTTCCCTGTAGTTTATCTTCGTGAGAATAAAAGCATTTTCCCATTCACAAATTTAGTATTTTTTCCATACATCTCACTGTGTCTCTTTGAAGACTGACAATTTATTATTCTTCATAAAAATTGAGGGTTCTAATCTCAAGCACAACATGCTTCTGCTTCATTCTGGTACAAAATCAGCACATGCGAGCAAAGCAAGGCCTGGAGCTGTGGCCTCAGCCCTGCTTCCGCGCCTCAGCCCTGCTTCCGCGCCTCAGCCCTGCTTCCGCGCCTCAGCCCTGCTTCCGCGCCTCATTCCTGCTTCCGCGCCTCATTCCTGCTTCCGTGCCTCATTCCTGCTTTCGCGCTTCATTCCTGCTTCTGCACCACAGCAGGAGGGAAATCTTACTACTAGTTTGTTTGAGGCACTATATCCCTCCGCTGTCATTGATCAACATGTCTCTTTCCCCGAGAAAATGATAAAATTAAGTCTGCTAAGCATCAAGTGAAGCACTTTATTCTAAATCAGGTACCAAATACAAAAGGGAAGAGATAAATTTCTAAAAGGACAATGCTTTCCTCTTAATAAGCAAGCATCATTAACACCTTTCAGCTCAAGGGCCGCGGTTTAAATTTCATATTTAATTCCCTTCTCTTAAAGCAGTTGTTTTCTGTCATATCTGTAAAATCAGATTTTTCTTTCTTCTTCCCTCTCCAAGCCCTTATGTATCTTACCTTGTTTATTTGTGCTATTATCTGAACTCTCACAGAATATAAGAAATGTCACTAAAGAAGCCAAGAGAATGAGTCCTAGGCCTAGCCTGGGGTTGTGGGAAAGCCCAGTCTAGGGATTACAAGTGACATTCAAGCCAGTTTTTGAAGAATGAATGGAAGATACTCTAGGACTTAGGCCTTCATCTACAACCCAGTGGGTAAAGAAGCTGTGCATGTTTAACAAATAGAAGCTGAGTGTTCTGTAGACAGAGTAGTGATAACAATATCTAACTTTTAAGGGTCGTCATAAAGATTAGAGAAAATGTACTACAAGCCCTTAGCAGAGGGTCTGGAATATAGCAGGTGCTCAAGAAAAAAGAACTATCACTAACATCAGTAGCATTGGCATCAGGCACAAAGAGCCTGTCTAGCCAAAATCACTTGCATGTGTAATTTGTAAGATTTCATAAGTTGCTTCCCAATTTACAAACTGATCGCATGTAGGTATCTTACATATAATTATCTCATTTCCTTAAACTCTGTGGGGACCAGTATTTCAATCCCTGCTTTTAAAACTAAGAAAACCAAGATTTGAAGCATTTAAGTAACTTGTCCAAAACCGCATGGGCCCCTTTATTCCAAATCCTGTGTGATGTTGCTTCCAAGTTAGCTGATAGTTTTTAAATACCTGCTTAGCATGCATTATACATTGCATAACAGTTGTCAAAACAGTTACCCATTTGCACCATCTGCTACTTTTCAATTGATTAGTTGAAGAGATTTTGTTATGACTCTCTTTCAATATTTTTATATCCTGTTTCCAGAGAGATACTTTAATTCTTGGCCGTCAACACAGTATTGAACATTTTGCTAACATGGTAGATTCTAGCTAAGTTGTATTTAGAGTTTATAATGCAATGGAATGAGGGTTAACTTTTAAAAATCTCTACTTTAAGTTTCTAAAATTAAATTGATATACCTTCTAATACTCTGTACTCTTACATTTCTTATAATGCTCCCATTAGGTACAGAATCTTCTTCACTAGTCACTGAACTTACTGTTAATACTTTACTTTTGTGTTAGACACAAATGATGAGCTCAGTACTTTTCATCGATTGCCAACTTCTAGCACTTACTTCATCTCCTATTATTGCTTTCTTTCTCATCTTCATTACATTTTAGGTGGTGATTGTCAATTTTCTAACATTGCTAAAACGGTTAGTCGTTCACACAATGAAGCAACAGCTTTAAGTGAAAGATCTAACTGAGCATGTGAGTGGAAAATTAAGACGTTGAGGTGTTACACTTGAAGAAAAGTTAACCAACAACTAAAAGTGAATTACTAAATTATAGTATGTTGGTTGTTCAATTACTGGAAGCTACTGTGAAAACTAGAGTAAGCCCTCACAATAATGTTAGAATCAACACTGGGGAAGTGTAAATGTGAAAATCATGTTGATCAGATTAAACCTATCCAGTTCATTAAAAACAATATACTTGTTTTATCAAAAGGAAAATACCTTTTTTTCAATACTCAGGAAATAAGCTGTATGCAAAGATGCAAGATAGCTAGAAAAGTCTGAGTGAGTCTTGGTGCAGCTGCTCCAATTCAATGAACTGAAGGAATAAATTAAGCGATCAAATCAAAACTGATAGAGCCACAAGGCTGAGGTAGTGAAACAGCCAAGGGCTATGCCAAGGAAGCCAAGCAATAATATGACGCTGGCCCCAAAGTCACAGTTGTCCCTGAAAGCTGTGTGTTCTGATTCTGTAATGCCAGCTGTATTGCACAGAGACATTTTACAGACATCTGGGGGGCTGAGTCCTGATGTAAAGAACCAGTCCTTTGACTTAAAAGGGAAAATATGAATCCTAGTGATGTATATTAAAATATACTCAAATTGGTAGGTCTGCCGGGCTCTGGGAGCCGAAGTGAGGCTCTGTGACATGTCGGAGGACTGCAGATGACTCTGTCGGAGGACAGCAGATGACTCCCTCAGAGCTCTCCGTCTCCTTCCACAGCAGTGGCAGTTTTATTTGCTCATTTGATTTGTACTGTGATGCCAGTAAATATCTCAAGCTGCCATGGAAGCCTAAAACCATTTAGATTGGTTCTGTTTTCTTGGTCTGTAGGGAATTGCAAATAAAATCAGATACTTCTTCCTCCTCTTCTGTTTATTACCACGGGGGGCTGTATATTGAGCTATGATTGTTAGTTAGTTGCTGTCTGAATGGAAATATCATGGATTTGTCAGAGGAATGCCTTGAAAGGGGCACTGGAAACACTAGTCATGTGTGTTGGAATGGATGTGAGGTACCAGATTGGAGGACTAACACAGTAAACATACTGTGGCTGTGACCCTTATTCTCTGGGAGGGACATTAAGGTCATCAGTCATGGTTAAAGCAAGGCATTTTCAGGTTGAGGTATTAGCCATACTCTCCCATGTTTCAAATATGCATTGTATTCTTTTTCTCTGAAATTTTTCCTATTCTGGTTCATTTAAGGTAGCCTTTTCTCTGCCCCTTTCTCCTGCAAAGAACAGTTCCCATTATTTTCTAAGGTAGTTCTTTAGCTAACATGCATTTATCCATTGCCTGAATCACTATAAATAGTTCGGTTTTACAAGCCTGCCAGAATGAAACGCAAACAGGCACACATTCTGTAACTCAGTATATTTTCTCAAGCCTTGCAGGGATTTCAGACCCACACTGTGTTCTTTCATGTATTATTTCACTTACTCACCCATATTTTTCTGCATAATTCAAAATCACATACTTTCAGGTATCCGTGTGAGAATTCTGGCATTACTGTCACAAACCAAAACCTTCTTAATGGAAACTTTTGCTCTCTGTTAGATAAATATAATTTTAAAAAACTGTTTGGCTTTTAAAAAGTGACTCTTGATTTCATGTTCCAGGAATGCTGTAAATCAGGGTTCACCAAACTTTTTCTGTAAAGGGCCAGATAGTGAATATTTTCACCTTTGTGGATCATATGGTCTCTGTTCCAGTTACTCAACTCTGGTGTTGTACTCAAAGGCAGCTACATAAATGAATGAGCATGACTATGTTCCAATAATACTTTAGTTATGGAAACTGAAATTTGAATTTCATATTGTTTTCACTTATGACAACATATTATTATTCTTTTGCTATTTTCCCAACCATTTAAAGATGTAAAAATTATTCATAGCTAGTAGGCCTCACACAAATAGGCAACAGAACAAATTTGGTCCATGGGCTATCGTTGTTGACCCTTGTTATACATTTAAGTTTTTTTTTTTTTATTATACTTTAAGTTTTAGGGTACATGTGCACAATGTGCAGGTTAGTTACATATGTATACATGTGCCATGCTGGTGTGCTGCACCCATTAACTCGTCATTTAGCATTAGGTATATCTCCTAATGCTATCCCTCCCCCCTCCCCCCACCCCACAACAGTCCCCAGAATGTGATGTTCCCCTTCCTGTGTCCATGTGTTCTCACTGTTCAATTCCCATCTATGAGAGAGAACATGCAGTGTTTGGTTTTTTGTCCTTGCGATAGTTTACTGAGAATGATGATTTCCAATTTCATCCATGTCCCTACAAAGGACATGAACTCATCACTTTTTATGGCTGCATAGTATTCCATGGTGTATATGTGCCACATTTTCTTAATCCAGTCTATCATTGTTGGGCATTTGGGTTGGTTCCAAGTCTTTGCTATTGTGAATAGTGCCGCAATAAACATACGTGTTCATGTGTCTTTATAGCAGCATGATTTATAGTCCTTTGGGTATATACCCAGTAATGGGATGGCTGGGTCAAATGGTATTTCTAGTTCTAGATCCCTGAGGAATCGCCACACTGACTTCCACAATGGTTGAACTAGTTTACAGTCCCACCAACAGTGTAAAAGTGTTCCTATTTCTCCACATCCTCTCCAGCACCTGTTGTTTCCTAACTTTTTAATGATTGCCATTCTAAATGGTGTGAGATGGTATCTCATTGTGGTTTTGATTTGCATTTCTCTGATGACCAGTGATGATGAGCATTTTTTCACGTGTCTTTTGGCTGCATAAATATCTTCTTTTGAGAAGTGTCTGTTCATATGCTTCGCCCACTTTTTGATGGTGTTGTTTGTTTTTTCTTGTAAATTTGTTGGAGTTCATTGTAGATTCTGGATATTAGCCCTTTGTCAGATGAGTAGGTTGCGAAAATTTTCTCCCATTTTGTAGGTTGCCTGTTCACTCTGTTGGTAGTTTCTTTTGCTGTGCAGAAGCTCTTTAGTTTAATTAGATCCCATTTGTCAATTTTGGCTTTTGTTGCCATTGCTTTTAGTGTTTTAGACATGAAGTCCTTGCCCATGCTTATGTCCTGAATGGTATTGCCTAGGTTTTCTTCTAGGGTTTTTATGGTTTTAGGTCTAACATTTAAGTCTTTAATCCATCTTGAATTAATTTTTGTATGAGGTGTAAGGAAGGGATCCAGTTTCAGCTTTCTACATATGGCTAGCCAGTTTTCCCAGCACCATTTATTAAATAGGGAATCTTTTCCCCATTGCTTGTTTTTCTCAGGTGTGTCAAAGATCAGATGGTTGTAGATGTGTGATATTATTTCTGAGGCCTCTGTTCTGTTCCATTGTTCTATATCTCTGTTTTGGTACCAGTACCATGCTGTTTTGGTTACTGTAGCCTTGTAGTATAGTTTGAAGTCAGGTAGTGTGATGCCTCCAGCTTTGTTCTTTTGGCTTAGGATTGACTTGGCGATGTGGGCTCTTTTTTGGTTCCATATGAACTTTAAAGTAGTTTTTTCCAATTCTGTGAAGAAAGTCATTGGTAGCTTGATGGGGATGGCATTGAATCTATAAATTACCTTGGGCAGTATGGCCATTTTCACGATATTGATTCTTCCTACCCATGAGCATGGAATGTTCTTCCATTTGTTTGTATCCTCTTTTATTTCATTGAGCAGTGGTTTGTAGTTCTCCTTGAAGAGGTCCTTCACGTCCCTTGTAAGTTGGATTCCTAAGAATTTTATTCTCTTTGAAGCAATTGTGAATGGGAGTTCACTCATGATTTGGCTCTCTGTTTGTCTGTTATTGGTGTATAAGAATGCTTGTGATTTTTGTACATTGATTTTGTATCCTGAGACTTTGCTGAAGTTGCTTATCAGCTTAAGGAGATTTTGGGCTGAGACAATGGGGTTTTCTAGATGTACAATCATGTCATCTGCAAACAGGGACAATTTGACTTCCTCTTTTCCTAATTGAATACCCTTTATTTCCTTCTCCTGCCTAATTGCCTTGGCCAGGACTTCCAACACTATGTTGAATAGGAGTGGTGAGAGAGGGCATCCCTGTCTTGTGCCAGTTTTCAAAGGGAATGCTTCCAGTTTTTGCCCATTCAGTATGATATTGGCTGTGGGTTTGTCATAGATAGCTCTTATTACTTTGAGATACGTCCCATCAATACCTAATTTATTGAGAGTTTTTAGCATGAAGGTTGTTGAATTTTGTCGAAGGCCTTTTCTGCATCTATTGAGATAATCATGTGGTTTTTGTCTTTGGTTCTGTTTATATGCTGGATTACATTTATTGATTTGCGTATATTGAACCAGCCTTGCATCCCAGGGATGAAGCCCACTTGATCATTGTGGATAAGCTTTTTGATGTGCTGCTGGATTCAGTTTGCCAGTATTTTATTGAGGATTTTTGCATCAATGTTCATCAAGGATATTGGTCTAAAATTCTCTTTTTTGGTTGTGTCTCTGCCAGGCTTTGGTATCAGGATGATGCTGGCCTCATAAAATGAGTTAGGGAGGATTCCCTCTTTTTCTATTGTTTGGAATAGTTTCAGAAGGAATGGTACCAGTTCCTCCTTGTACCTCTGGTAGAATTCGGCTGTGAATCCATCTGGTCCTGGACTCTTTTTGGTTGGTAAGCTATTGATTATTGCCACAATTTCAGATCCTGTTATTGGGTCTATTCAGAGATTCAACTTCTTCCTGGTTTAGTCTTGGGAGAGTGTATGTGTCGAGGAATTTATCCATTTCTTCTAGATTTTCTAGTTTATTTGCATAGAGGTGTTTGTAGTAGTCTCTGATGGTACTTTGTATTTCTGTGGGATTGGTGGTGATATCCCCTTTATCATTTTTTATTGCGTCTATTTGATTCTTCTCTCTTTTTTTCTTTACTAGTCTTGCTAGCGGTCTATCAATTTTGTTGATCCTTTCAGAAAACCAGCTCCTGGATTCATTAATTTTTTGAAGGGTTTTTTTGGTCTCTATTTCCTTCAGTTCTGCTCTGATTTTAGTTATTTCTTGCCTTCTGCTAGCTTTTGAATGTGTTTGCTCTTGCTTTTCTATTTCTTTTAATTGTGATGTTAGGGTGTCACTTTTGGATCTTTCCTGCTTTCTCTTGTGGACATTTAGTGCTATAAATTTCCCTCTAAACACTGCTTTGAATGTGTCCCAGAGATTCTGGTATGCTGTGTCTTTGTTCTCGTTGGTTTCAAAGAACATCTTTATTTCTGCCTTCCTTTCGTTATGTACCCAGTAGTCATTCAGGAGCAGGTTGTTCAGTTTCCATGTAGTTGAGCGGTTTTGAGTGAGTTTCTTAAGCCTGAGTTCTAGTTTGATTGCACTGTGGTCTGAGAGACAGTTTGTTATAATTTCTGTTCTTTTACATTTGCTGAGGAGAGCTTTACTTCCAACTGTGTGGTCAATTTTGGAATAGGTTTGGTGTTGTGCTGAAAAAAATGTATATTCTGTTGATTTGGGGTGGAGAGTTCTGTAGATGTCTATTAGGTCTGCTTGGTGCAGAGCTGAGTTCAATTCCTGGGTATCCTTGTCAACTTTCTGTCTCATTGATCTGTCTAATGTTGACAGTGGGGTGTTAAAGCCTCCCATTATTATTGTGTGGGAGTCTAAGTCTCTTTGTAGGTCACTCAGGACTTGCTTTATGAATCTGGGTGCTCCTGTATTGGGTGCATATATATTTAGGATAGTTAGCTCTTCTTGTTGAATTGATCCCTTTACCATTATGTAATGGACTTCTTTGTCTCTTTTGATCTTTGTTGGTTTAAAGTCTGTTTTATCAGAGACTAGGATTGCAACCCCTGCCTTTTTGTGTTTTCCATTTGCTTGGTAGATCTTCCTCCATCCTTTTATTTTGAGCCTATGTGTGTCTCTGCACATGAGATGGGTTTCCTGAATACAGCACACTGATGGGTCTTGACTCTTTATCCAATTTGCCAGTCTGTGTTTTAATTGGAGCATTTAGTCCATTTACATTTAAAGTTAGTATTGTTATGTGTGAATTTGATCCTGTCATTATGATGTTAGCTGGTTATTTTCTCATTAGTTGATGCAGTTTCCTCCTAATCTCAATGATCTTTACATTTTGGCATGATTTTGCAGTGGCTAGTACTGGTTGATCCTTTCCATGTTTAGTGCTTCCTTCAGGGGCTCTTTTAGGGCAGGCCTGGTGATGACAAAATCTCTCAGCATTTGCTTGTCTGTAAAGTATTTTATTTCTCCTTCACTTATGAAGCTTAGTTTGGCTGGATATGAAATTCTGGGTTGAAAATTCTTTTCTTTAAGAATGTTGAATATTGGCCCCCAGTCTCTTCTGCTTGTTGAGTTTCTGCCGAGAGATCTGCTGCTAGTCTGATGGGCTTCCCTTTGTGGGTAACCCGACCTTTCTGTCTGGCTGCCCTTAACATTTTTTCCTTCATTTCAACTTTGGTGAATCTGACAATTATGTGTCTTGGAGTTGCTCTTCTCAAGGAGTATCTTTGTGATGTTCTCTGTATTTCCTGAATCTGAATGTTGGCCTGTCTTGCTAGATTGGTGAAGTTCTCCTGGATAATATCCTACAGAGTGTTTTCCAACTTGGTTCCATTCTCCCCGTCACTTTCAGGTACACCAATCAGACGCAGATTTGGTCTTTTCACATAGTCCCATATTTCTTGGAGGCTTTGTTCATTTCTTTTTATTCTTTTTTCTCTAAACTTCCCTTCTCACTTCATTTCATTCATTTCATCTTCCATCACTGATACCCTTTCTTCCAGTTGATCGCATTGGCTCCTGAGGCTTCTGCATTCTTCACATAGTTCTTGAGCCTTGGCTTTCAGCTCCATCAGCTCCTTTAAGCACTTCTCTGTATTGGTTATTCTAGTTATACATTCGTCTAAATTTTTTTCAAAGTTTTCAACTTCTTTGCCTTTGGTTTGAATTTCCTCCTGTAGCTCGGAGTAGTTTGATCATCTGAAGCCTTCTTCTCTCAACTCGTCAAAGTCATTCTCCGTCCAGCTTTGTTCCATTGCTGGTGAGGAACTGCGTTCCTTTGGAGGAGGAGAGGCACTCTGCTTTTTAGAGTTTCCAGTTTTTCTGCTCTGTTTTTTCCCCATCTTTGTGGTTTTATCTACTTTTGGTCTTTGATGATGGTGATGTACAGATGGGTTTTTGGTGTGGATGTCCTTTCTGTTTGTTAGTTTTCCTTCTAACAGATAGGACCCTCAGCTGCAGGTCTGTTGGAGTTTGCTAGAGGTCCATTCCAGACCCTGTTTGCCTGGGTATCAGCAGCGGTGTCTGCAGAACCGTGGATTTTCATGATCCGCAAATGCTGCTGTCTGATCATTCCTCTGGAAGTTTTGTCTCAGAGGAGTACCCGGCCGTGTGAGGTGTCAGTCTGCCCCTACTGGGGGTTGCCTCCCAGTTAGGCTGCTCGGGGGTCGGGGGTCAGGGACCCACTTGAGGAGGCAGTCTGCCCGTTCTCAGACCTCCAGCTGCATGCTGGGAGAACCACTGCTCCCCTCAAAGCTGTCAGACAGGGACATTTAAGTCTGCAGAGGTTACTGCTGTCTTTTTGTTTGTCTGTGCCCTGCCCCCAGAGGTGGAGCCTACAGAGGCAGGCAGGCCTCCTTGAGCTGTGGTGGGCTCCACCCAGTTGGAGCTTCCCAGCTGCTTTGTTTACCTAAGCAAGCCTACGCAATGGTGGTCGCCCCTCTCCCAGCTTCGCTGCCGCCTTGCAGTTTGATCTCAGACTGCTGTGCTAGCAATCAGCGAGACTCCGTGGGCGTCGGACCCTCCGAGTCAGGTGCGGGATATAATCTCCTGGTGTGCCATTTCCTAAGCCCGTCTGAAAAGTGCAGTATTTGGGTGGGAGTGGCCCGATTTTCCAGGTGCCGTCTGTCACCCCTTTCCTTGACCAGGAAAGGGAACTCCCTGACCCCTTGCGCTTCCCGAGTGAGGCAATGCCTCGCCCTGCTTCGGCTGGCTCATGGTGCGCTGCACCCACTGTCCTGCACCCACTGTCTGGCACTCCCTAGTGAGATGAACCCAGTACCTCAGATGGAAATGCAGAAATCACCCGTCTTCTGGGTCGCTCATGCTGGGAGCTGTAGACCGGAGCTGTTCCTATTCGGCCATCTTGGCTCCTCCCTTTAAGTTTTTTTAACTAGACAAAAGCTATGATACACAATGACACTAGTGGTGCAACACTGTAGCTACATGGAAAAAATATTCATTTGCTATGAAAAAGCTGGAAGATCACCAATAAATATCTGAGGATTAACAGCAGAATATCAAGAAACTACTTTTAATACTTTCAACCTCTTGCACTATACAAATGTTCTATGCAATTGCTTGAATTAGTAATCAGTGAACTTTTATGGATTATAACCAGTAACTTTATTGTGGTGCAGAGGTTTTGGAATTAAACTTCTGAATATATGTAAAACCCTGATAATTCATTAAGAAGGGAAAACTTTGTCAATAAATCAACTACTTCTACCTTCCTGCATCCCCAATTCCAAAACTTTGTCAATAAATCAACTACTTCTACCTTCCTGCATCCCCACTTCCAAAACTTTGGTTTTAAGGGAAGAGATTCTTTATTTTAATGATGGCATCTCTCCTCTGACTTAGCTATATCATGAATCCATAAGGGAGACACAGCAGCTCAATATAAGATTGATAGCTTGATTACAGCATGATTAGCCTAATTGTTCCTGTGACTAATAGTATGCATTTGATTTGCAATTTTTCAGCTGGGATCACAGTTCATGGCCAACAGGCATATTTCTAGATTACAAGGGATAACAATTTTGAAAACTGCCACAATATAGTTCAAGATAATAATACCTAAAAAATAAGGCCATACTGAATCAAAGAAGAACAATTCATGATGGTTATATAAACAATAAAACCATCTGGAGAAAACAGACTCCTTAAACCAAGACAGTTTGTTTCTAGACAGGGTTTATTTAACCTTATGTAATTTATACAACACAATATTCATCTTTGCTCTATTCCCAATAAGCAAAGAAATTGGAGCTAAGCGGGCATATACATTTCCTGAATATTCATGGCCCATTAGTGGTCATTATCATTGGGTGTCATGAGGCAATTGCAGACAATCTGTGTGTCTATCTGCACTTGCTTTCAACATTGGAATAAATGATTATCAATTTCTTCACTCTCGTTTCTCTACTTTAAGGCTATTAATTATTTCTTAAGCTCATAGCTTTTATATTTTCCTTAAAACTCAAGTCTGATCATATTATTCATTTGCTCAAAAAATTCAACAACCAATCACTTAAATAAAGTTCAAACATCTTAGCCACTTGTTCAAATGTCTCAATAATTTGACTTTTCCAATTAACCACCTTTAATTTTTGCAGTAGTTTTTACTTACCATTCTTTCACAATTATTAAGTCACTCTTCCACAAAATAACCCTCCATCCCATTGCCTCCATGTCTTTGATCCACTTGGTTACATTAGGGCTACTTGCAATACCCTTGCCTTTCATAGCTGTCTGTCCACATGCTATTCATCTTTCAAGACCCAAGTCAAAGCTCAACTCTTCCAATAATTCTTCCTAAAAACTCAAAGTTTTCTTTATGCTTTTCTTCCCTCAGATAACCATGGTTATTTACAGATTGCCTTGGAATTGAAGGCATCATTTATATATGTCTCCATTTTATTCTAGGCTCTAAGACAATGGAAAATTGTATGAGAACAAGGGGTCATGATTTCTAGAGTGTGGAAGGAACCATCATTTCAGAATCCACTGTCATCCTTGAAGAAGTCAGGCCCTCATTCAAGATCATTTGTTATCAGAGACTGCTGAAGAGAAGTACATGGTACCTTGAAATGGTTTTAATTAAATCAAGAAACTTTATGAGGCAGTGGGGTAGAAACTTGGCAGAAAACTCCTGTAATTATAAAACTTCCAGCTATTTTCTATGTACAAGAGCTAAAGACTGAACATCTCTTTGCTTCAGATTTTTTTTATTTTTGGTAAAATATTGCAATCCTTTATGCGTGCAGGGGGTTGGGGAGGTTGAGTCACTTTATTTTGGTTAGGCATAGGTGAGGGCAAGCCCTCTGCTGAAATGGAGATTGCAGTGACTTTCTGGCTCTGAGGAGAAAAACATTTTCATCGGAGAAAAGTGAATCACATTAGGGAGAAACTATTTTCAAGGGAGTTAAATCTGAGCTGATGGGAAAGATAAACAGTGTGGGAGAGCACACCATTCTTCACACCTCTTCAGATAACCCAGATTACTCTGACAATACAAAGACTGGCAGCTTTGGAAACCCCAAGACACACTATTTTGGTGTTTACAGTGGTGTTCTCACAATGGTCAATCAACAATGTCTGTGGATCTGCAAGCAGATTTATAGCCAAAGAGAATGGACAAAGGAGCTGGAGCTGAAAAGCAAGATGGAAGGCACTGAATATGGATGGCAAGCTGCCAGACTAGTTTTGGTTTTATGCCCAGCTTCCTTTTGGAGGCTCTAACCCTTAGCTATTAGATGCTCTGAAGAGGCTGACATTGTGCCATCAGGAAAAATGACATTTGGGTCTTAAGAACTGATGTGAAATTATTTTGTAGATGTATGCCACAATATACAGTTATTTAATAAGTTTTAGTTAATAAAATTTTGCCAAATCTAATTTGAATTTTGAAGGACCAGAATTCTTATTTCAGTGTAATTGCCTTATATAAGAAACTTTCCATCTACCACAGTCAAACAGACTATTGACCCATATATTAGTTTTAAGCTTAAAAACAAATACACCAACCATCCAAGAATACAAACTTTGGCAATTTTGACATTTAGGAAGTAAACATTACACTCTACTTAATCTTAAAGTTTGCACAAAGTGTTCTTAGTACTAGGAAGGGAAGTGTCATAATGACTACTTGTGATATGTGTATTTATTGATATGTGTATTTGTACTCTACCTTCATACCACCTGCAAACATAAAGATTTGTAAGTGAGTCTGTGAGTGAGCTAGTGTGTGTTTGGTCATCAGTACAGCCAGCCCTCATCTTCTACCTCAAGTTTAGACCTGTACTTTTGAGGAACAAGCATCTGTTTAATTCCCAACATAGGTGAGATAGTGTGGGCTGCACAGTATATCCTTCCACCACAGAAGCTGCCAAGGAGATGACGCCACGAGCCTAGTTCCCCATCTGCAACACCATATTTGTTTTTTGAAATTTTGGTCCCACCAGATGCATTCGAATTTCAATTCAATTTTAATTATTTAAAAATTCTAACCCTCTACTCACTCTCCCTACACGTATACACACATGCACACAAACCAAGACAAACTTACTGGTCATGCAGTGTTTTGTTTTAGAAGAGACAATTACCTAAAATATCACTAATTTTCAAGGCTCCTAGATGCATTTTTATTTCCATTTTTTTCTGCCTCTAGGCACCTAATAATAAGATAAAGAAATATGTCAGCCAGACCTATTCATCTATCCCACTATGCCTTTAATTTTAATTTTAATTAGAATCAGTTTAGGCTGTGTGTGTGTCTTCCCTCTAATCTTCTTTCCTTGTTTTTATTTCAACCATTCATCTTAGGGAAACCATATATGTTTCTTTTTGACAGGATATTTACACTATGAATATTCTCTTCACATTTTTTTTTTTTAAATAGACAGTCTCTTGCTCTGTTACCTAGGCTGGAGTGCAGGGGCAGGATCATTTTGAGAACAAATTTTTTATCCAGTTACCTCTGTTGTAGTCTCATTGGTTATTTTTTAAAAGGGTGGTTCTGGGGGATGGGAGAAGAGAAGCATAAGAACAATGCTGATTTTTATGATTTTTTGATCTCTTGTTTTCTGTTTGTTGAAAATACCAGTTTTGCTTTAAGGGATAGGTAAGAAGAGAAGAAAGTCTGTGTTTTCCCAGATGGGTTGGTTAATAAGAATTTTGTTTTCTAGCAAAGGAAAAAGCAGCTTTAGGGCTTTACTGGTGTGTAAGCATGTCTAAATTGCCTTCAGCAGCAAGGAGGCTGTGCAGCGTTTAGCTGCTCTGGTGGGTGGCCTTCGTCTATAGTAGGTGGCTTATTGCTGGAGTTAGAGCAGCCACATTCCTTCTCCTCCTCTCCTTGGCCAGATATTTCTTGATGAGGTCATTAAGTAAGCAGATTCACTGATAGAGTTTTAGGTCCAACCACTTTCCAAATGCTAATTTGGATGACAAGTTTTGACGAACACAGTGGCATTTTCAGTGTGGGTCACTTTTGTCCCCTAGGACTCAAGCTGCCGTTAGAAATGTTGCGCTTATGAGGAGTGCTGACACATGGGTGATGGAGAAATATGCCAGCAAATCCTTTGGCTTGCTCCCTCAGGTGCATGGGTCATGGTGGTTCAAGGGAGGAGAGCCTGCATTCTCGTGGTGCTCCTGTAGCACTCCAGCAGTGCCCTTGGCCTTGACCAGCAGCTTCTGGAGACCTGGGGCTAAATAACATCTCAGTGCTTCCTAGCTTGGCTCCCATAAGTCAGTTTGAAGGCATAGTGAAGACTAATGCTAGTGCTACTATAAGAGAATGAATTAAGATGGAGAAAATAAGCAGTTTTCCCTCAATGTCTAGTATGTGTCAGTACCATGTACTTTTAAGTAGAGCCATTCCTATAAAGCAGAGGCATTCCCAGAGGATTTGACCTAAGATTGTAATTTGGATTTAGAAATAGGAGTAAGACCAAACTTGTTAGAGAGGCTTGTTTATTGTAGCAAAGATCGGGGAAAGACATACTGATTTCAAAGTCATAAATGAGAGACAGAAAATTGTGGAAGTGGAGAAAAATCATCTTGTTGATTACAGCAAGATAGGAGAGATCACTTGATTGGGACGATAGAGAAAAGCTCTTAGGAGATGCTGGAAAGTATGAATTAAACTCTCAAAATAAAAATTGATAGAGAAAGAGGAGATTTTATTTATAATTAACAAACTATTTTATTCAGAGTGACTGAAACAAATAATTAAATATTACTAATGAATGACATTAGGGACGTATGTTAACCGCTGCTTTGCCACCTCTGCCCAGGCAGAGGTGGTTTGGTTTAGAGGCCTTAGTGGTTGTTTTGGACATTTGAGTTTCATGTTTATTTATAAAACCACAGAGGTAGTGCTGTGCTGTGAATGTCCAATACACTAGCAGCCAGTTTCCCAAGTGAGTTCCATGTTTCTAACAGAATCCAGATGTTTTCCATTCTTCATGTTACCAGAGATTCAGGTTTGATCAATAAAGAAGTTACCAATAAGCCTATTGAGAACACATTGTCTGAACAGTATTATTGTTTTCATGGTAAAACTTCTGAGGCTTGATGGACTATTCTAGGATAAAAGGGAGAGGAAAAATAATAAGTGTAATTTGGATACACTTAACTCCAAGCAGAAGCATAATTATTTTATCTTATTTGTGATGAGGAGCATGTGATGGGAATTGATTTCATGGTTTTCCATGGGGTTCAAAATAGAAAAATAAACATATGCACATTCATTAGAATAATTATCTGGTGGTACTGTTAATGATCTTTATTTAGCAGATGGAAATAGAATTTTAGACCTGCAAATATAAGTCAGAATTCTAGAACATAAGAGCTTAAAGAGAACTTTGGGATAATTTAACCACACTGAAGTCCAGGGAAGTCAACTGACACTTAGGTTCACATAGCTAGCAGAGAAACAGCCCAGACTTGTTGAAGGATGTGTTTAGAGCCCATTGTACACAGATTATGAATTAGCAAGTCTTTTTCTCCTCTTCATTTTCATTAATTGTATCTGACGTAAAGGGAATGATCAGGAAGCATTAAGACAAAATGAGTAAAGTGAAAAGCTGTGCATGTTGCTTAGTCTATTTGTGGCACTTACGTACGGTTTGGTGTGAAAAGAGGTTGAAACTGGTATCTAAATTGAAATCTTTCTCTATCCATTGCAAATAATAAGTAGTTGATTATGTAACCACTGTGGAAGATTGTATTTTCCAAAGTTGGGAGTAGAAATATCTCTCATCCCATGGTTTACAATGTGACCTTACCACTCCCCTCATCCAGTGGTAGAGTCTATTTTCCTACCTCCTCTACTCCTCACCCTCGACCGCTGTCCCTGCCCTGCCTACACTTGGGTGGTCCTTTGTGACTCCTGGGTAAAAATGATGTATAACTTTGGAGGCTAGGGTCACACAGGGCGATACTGATTTCACCTCTATTTTGGGATGCTTGCCTTTGGGATCCAGTCACTATGCTGCAAGGGAAGCCCAGGACACCTAGAGATGCCACTGGCAGGAGTTCTAGCTGGAAACTCCAGCTGAGGTGCCATCAAACAGCTGTGTGTGTGAAAAACCATGTAAAATAACTCTAGCAGCCACTATCATCAGAGTGCAGCTGCTCCTGTGACCCTGGACAAGAATTGCCTAGACAAGCCCCATTTCCCTGCCAAACAATGAGAAATAATAACACATGACTGAGGTTATTTTAATTATTAAGGTTTTGAGTTGGTTTGTTAGAAAGCAATAGATAAGGAGAATACTACTCCTATAAACAGGAAAGAAGAAAGGTAGGTAAAAGCAAGTTATTATTATTCTTTAAAAGACAAAAATTAATTTGGAATCAATCAGACTCACATTCTACAGTACAAAGCAAATTGATTTCAAAGAAAATGTGAACTATTGTCAAAGCTCATAAGGCTCTAGCAAAACCCATAGATAAGAGAACATATAATGGAGTGGGGGCGGGGGGTCAACAAGATTTTCTAAGCTTGAAATGGGAAATTATGTAAACTCAACATTATTGTACATACATATTTCTATTTGCTTAAAAAAATAGGCAAGATGACCTTACGCATCTTTTCCACCTCTAACTTCCACCATTCTATCTTCATCGCGTGGGTGTTCAGTTTGCTGAAAAAGCCAGATTTCAGAACAGCTTTCTTTCAGAAATGATGTTTTTAAAGTTAAGGAAAAAAAGCTTGCCACACTGTAGAAGTGGCAGCTATAAAAATAGACATAAAAATAAATTGAAAATTCATAACAATTGTGCTGAAAAAGACGCACTGGGAATTGAATTACAAAGTAAAATGAATAAAGTGGGCTTTTGATTAAATGAGTGCACCAAAGTATTTACAGTATGATAATATGTTGGAAACAGCTAGAGATATTGCAGAATAAATGAAGAAAACACTATGAGTATAGTGCTAGGAAAGCACCATCTCAAAGCATAAGGCAAGGGTCAGAGAGCTGGGTTAATTCTACGCTTTAACAGAAAGAACACTCAAAATTATGCCTAGAAAATGCAGAAAAAATGGGAACACAATATGTCAAAAAAGTTTTGTACTAATAGGAGGATACTAAGGTAGAAAACCAAGGGATTTGGACCAGGTTGTGTAAGATAAAAGTACATTCCTTTCCTCTGCATGCATCCCACCCCCGCTGTCCTCAGACACATATCAACACCATACGTTTTTAAAGAGCAAAAGTGACTCCATGTTCCTCACTTACATCTGCACAGATGGCAACAATTATTCATCGGTTTCCTAACAATTTCTCCTCACTTTCTAAGTAAAGGTTGGAGACCTTAGTTGGACTGCAGTTCTAATAAGATTTAGGATTTCATTGATGTTCCTCTACTAGTAACTATTTTTGGCTAGCTTAGCATCTATTCAGTGCGGCAAAGTATACAGAGGTCTAAAGCCTATAAGCAACTTCTACCTCATTAAGGAGACAGAATTAAGTTAATAAAGAATAATGAGTGCTGGAAAAGTCTACACCATGTTAATGGACAGAATGCACTGGATAGGAAATTTGAAATTTGGGTGAGAAATGACAGACTGAGAGAGGAAGTCATTCTTGACAAGTGCCATGCTTTATACCTGGTACGTAGTAGGTGCTTTAGAAATATTTATTGAAAAATTAAGCAAGTAAGGCAAAACATCCGAAAAGGGGACTTAAAACTGTGTTAGGGAGTAGTCCAGCCTGGCTAGAGAAGTGAAGGCAAGGTTTAATGTCAAGGAAAAACCAGATAAGGGAGGCCTGGAAGGAAGGTGATGCGTTCATTTTCTATGGTAGAAAAATGGAAATCAATAAAACTGCCTGATACTCAAGAGAGATTACTCTGACAGCAGAATGTGATATGGATCAGAAAAGAAACTAAGTGAGGTAGCATCAATTTCAGTTCTTTCCTGCCTTGGCAGGCTTGTTGCAAATGTTTGCACTTTGTGCTTAGCTGAGGAAAATAACCTCAAAGCAAGATGTGTGTTGTGGAGGGGAGAGTGAGACTGCTGCAAGAATGTTAGGATGCACAGCTGGAACTGGCTTTGTGGTTACTCAATGTGGCTGGGGAATGCTGACGTGTAGGCAATTCATTTTGAACCAAGACTTCTAGAAAAATCTCATGATAAGGCATATGAAATATAGCCTTAGAACTCAAAGGATGAACTACACTGGAGCTACTGCAGCACAATTATAAGGAGTATACCCTCTTTACATCATGATGAGTACCAAGAACCAGGCTTTCTTGTCAGAAGAGAAAGGCAACCATATACCTATATTTACCTTAGACATGAGGAACACACCTTACTTAAAAAAATAAACAAGAAAAACCTTTGGTAGGATAATTCCTACATTAAATTTTTGGCATCTTGGTTGATTCATTAAATGTCTATTATGGGGGATAAGAATCTATATATGTCATTTCACTGGAAATGCAGCAATGTATATTTGTAAGGATTTGAGATAGACTGCTTGGGTTTGAATCTACCACTTACTAGTCCCATGACTTTAGGCAAGCTATTTAACCTGTCTGTTTCTCCATTTCCTTATCTGAAAATGAGATAATTCTAGAAGCTTCCATATAGGGTTATTAGGAGGATTAAACGTTATTAATTACATATGAAGTGCCTAGATTAGCATATAACTTCTAGGTGGTGATAAATAAATATCGGCTATTATTATTATATTAACTTTGTATTTTCTATGTCTTTTTGCCTAAGGAAGAAACTATTACTGTCAATTTTCTATGGTAGAAAACATAAATGGCTGATACTAAGTAACACAGTGAATTATTTGATGGCATTCAGAAAGTTCTCCCTTCTCAAACTCTTCTGGTAAAGACAGCCATATTTTTACTTTTCTGGAACAATGCTTAACAAATACACTTACTGAGTTGAACAAAACAGAATCATAAATATATTAGTTACATTTTGCTTTTCCTGTCTGAGAAAGCCTGAAAAATACATTTTGCTTTCCATCTGAAAGGACATCTAAAAGGAACCAGACCATACAATGACACCGAGATATTTGTACCTGAAGTAAAATGAATCATAGCAGAAAAGGATAATGTCTGACAGGAGGCTTTAGATATTGTTTTGATTATCCAGTTATTTTCCATGTAAACGCCACTTGTGTCTTGGAGTGGACCCTGTCATCTGAAAAGCACTTCATCTTGTTGTATTTTCAAAGATTTAAATGGAAGTTGTTGCTTTTGGGAAGCAGCCATAAGGAGAGACTTGGCTATGTTTAAAAGCCTCAATCCATTTGTCTCCTATTATCAGTGGGTCCCTCCCTTGTGTTACAGGTTTGGCTTCCTCCAGAAGCTAATACTAATCTGATAATCATGGAACTATAAAGTCTTCAAGCATTGTATGCACACAATGTGCCAAGCATATTGTACCGTCACATACAAGAATACTGACATGTAACTCTCAACAGCAACCTTGAAATGTTGGTATGATTTTTCCAACCTCACAGAAGAAGAAACAGAGCTACAGGGGTTAAGTCCCTCATTCAAAGTCACACAGCTGTAAAGGGAAGGAATAAGAATATTATTATCTCAATTATTATCACCAGCTTCACTGGATATTGTTCAAGCCCTTTCATTTAAACTAATACAAAATTTAATAAAAAACCGAACCACAGATTTCAGGGAGTCCAACCTAAACTTGGGCAACATAAAACGAGATTCAAAAGACTTGTTATATCACTACCTTTTGTGCTGCCTGGGTATCGATGAGTGTTGTGTGAATTGGTCTTATGCATTTTTAGTTATATAGTAAATTCACTGAAAATTCAGTCTTGAGAGCAGAAGTCCCATTTTCTTTTCGTTAACGCAGCACTCCCATTGTTTTGACGCCACTGTATAATAGGTATGTTATTAATACAAAATGAATTAATCTTTCCTGTGAAAGATTCTTAGGCTGTAAGGTGAAAAGTGAAACTGGCTCTATTTGCAATAGTGTTAAACTATAAATGAATTCCAAAGTTAAAAAAAAGGTGATCTTATATATTACCCTTTGATGCTTTTTATTTATTGACATTTGAAATTCTAAAAATATGCTGTCTTTTGGTTCATGGGGGAAAAAAAATGGACATAACCATATAGCTGTGACCCTCTCAAGTGAGAGGCTCAGTTGACCAACTTGAAAAAATTATGTGCAGACACAATTGACTCCTTCTTTTCCACATCGCCAACAACTGCTTTAAAGACTCTAGAAGTACATATAGCATAGGAAGAATGAGGGAGAGTTCCAATTATTTAGGTAACTCAGTTTTTTTGCTTTGATAGTATTATATGGCATCAGGATATATTTGTTATTTAAGTCTTTTTTACTTATATAACTAACTGCAGAATTCAGTCTTTTCATGTACACACTGATACTCATAAAAATTGCCCATACATTGGCCATAAAGCATGGCTTAATATATTTAAAGAATTAAAGTATTACAAGCTCTGTTTTCTGACCACAAAGCAATTATATTAGGAATGAAAAACAACCAAAAAACCAGGAAATAGCAATATATTTGAAAATTAAGAAATAATCATCTATTATAGCATATGGCTCAAAGAGAAAATCATAATGGATTACACAATATTTCAAATTGAATGATAATGAAAATAATACATTTCATAACTTATGCTGCTAAATCATCTAGAGGGTATTAAAACATTTTGTTGTTATATATTCTTATCATGTATAACATGATGTTTTGAAATATGTAAATGTTATGGAATGACCAAATCAAGCTAATTAAAATATGCATTATCTCACACATTTAGCATATTTTGTGGTAAAAACATTGGACTTACTATGTTGTATCATTCCTAAAAATAAATTGTAAATATGTCATAAATCTATGTGTAAAAATTGAAACTATAAAGACTTTACAAAATAATATAGGATGAGATCTTCATGACCTAAGAGTAGGGAATAATTTTTTAAATAGGACACAAACCCCACTAACCTTAAATAAAAGATTAATAAATTTAACATCATTAAATTTAAGAATATCTGATCATCAAGACACAATTGAAAGGCAACCTAGAGAGATAAAATATATATACAACACATATAATCGACTATCAGTATACCTAGAATACATTGACTCAAAATCAATTAAAAACAAAGAAAAAAACTGGACAGAAGTCACAAAAGAGGAAATTCAGATGACCAATAAATGTCCCAATCTTATTAGCCATCAGATAAGTGTAAAAAAATTCCATAATGAGGTACCACTATGCACCTAGTATATTGGCAAACTTTAAGAAGTCTCATAATCCTAGGGGTTGGTGCAATGTAATGGGAGTATATGTCCATTGTTGGTGGAAGTGTGAATTGGTAAAACAATTTTGAACAAATGTTTAAGAGCTAATTATATTGCTAGAAATTCATGATCAGCAATTTTAGTCTCAGACATAAATTCTAGAGAAATGCATGCTTATGTGTGACATACCTATTCAAGAATATTCATAGCAGCACTCTTGGTAATAAACCAACCCTGGAAATAATCTCAATAACCATCAACAGTAGAACAGTAGAAAAACAGCATATTTTTCATTGTATAAATAACAGAATGAATTGCATATTCACACAACAGCATTAATGAATTTTAGTGGTATAATATTGAGGAAAGGAGATAACAGAATGCATGATTCCATTTACAAAAATTTAAAAATAGACAACATCAAACAACATTGGTTAGGATTATAATGTGATAGTAATACTTCAGAGAAAAATCAATAAAGTGATTATAATAAAATTCAGAATGGTGGATCCCACTGAGGGTGGGAAGGACAGGGAAGAAACAGGAATTTCTGAGATACTGGTGATATATTTTTTGATCTGAGAGGAGTTTACAGAGTTTTTTTTTTTTTGGCTTTGTCATTAAATAAGCTGATAATTTATTTGTGTTTTAGATATTATTTAGGCATATTTATTCATTACACTATAAAATTGTTTTATTCATGATGAATGAAATGGAATAAAATTAAACTTTATCTCAAATTAATATAAATTAAGGAAAGAATGTTCGTTATACCTGTTAAAATGAGAATCACAAACTAAAAACTTTTGCACAGCAAAGGAAATGATTAACAGAATGAAGAAACAATATATAGCATGGGAGAAAATATTTGCAAACTATGCATCTAACAAATGGTTAACATCCAGAATGTAAAAGGAACGCAACTTACTAGCAAAAAAACAAATAAGCCCATTGAGAATGGGCAAAATACTTAAATATAGAATAGATATATGAAAAAATGTTCAACATCACTAATCAGGGAAATGCAATTTAAAACCACATTGAGCTATCATCTCACACCTAACAGAATGGCTATTATTACAAAAACAAAATTAAATGCTGGCATTGATGTGGAAAACTGGGAACACATACATTGTTGGGAATGTAAATTAGTACAGCCATTATTAAAAACACTATGGGGGTTCCTCAAAATATTAAAAATAGAATTACTGTATGATCCAGCAATCCTACCACTGAGCATATATCCAAAGGAAATGAAATCAGTATGTCAAAGAGATAATTTGACTCCCATGTTTATTGCAGCACTCTTCATTAATAGCCAAGATATGGAATCAACCTAAGTGTCAATCAACAGATGAATAGATAACATAATAATTAGCCATAAAAAAAGAATTAAATCTTGTCATTTGTGGCAGCATGAATGAACCCAGAGGATATTATGTTAAGTGAAATAAGCCAGGCACAGGAAGACAAACACAGCATGATCTCACTCATTTGCAAAATTTAGAAAAGCTGATCTTATAGAAGCATGGACTAGAATATTGTTTACCAAAGGCTGGGGAGAAAAATGGCCAACAGAGACAAAATTACAGATAGAAGGAATAAGTTCTGGTTTTCAATTGCACAGTAAGGTGATTATAGTCAACAATATTGTATTGCATATTTCAAAATAACTAGAAGAGAGAATTTTCATTGTTCCCAAAACAAAGAAATGATAAATGCTTGAAGTGATGGACAAGTAAATTATCCTGATCTGGTTATTTACTATGTATACATGTATTGAAACATCATACTGTACTCTGTACGTACAATTATTAGGTGTAAATTAAAAATAAACTTTAAAAGTTTGAAGCTAAAATAAGAACCAGTGATTCTATTTTTTTTTTTTTTGAGATGGAATCTCGCTCTGTCTCCCAGCCTGGAGTGCAATGGCGTGATCTTGGCTCACTGAAAACTCCGCATCCTGGGTTAAAGTGATTCTCCTGCCTCAGCCTCCCAAGTAGCCAGGCTTACAGGTGCCTGCCATCACGCCCAGCTAATTTTTGTATTTTTAGTAGAGATGGAGCTTCCCCACGTTGGCTGGGCTGGTCTCGAACTCCTGACCTTGTGATCTGCCCGCCTCGGCCTTCCAAAGTGCTGGGATTACAGGGGTGAGCCACCACACCTGGCCTTACTTTGCCAATTTTTAATAGAACTTTGCAATTTATAAAAATCCTATTTAGTGTCCTATGGGGGAAAAAAATTCATTTAGCACTCACAGTATAGCTTTGCTGAATGTCTGTGGTTTGGTCAGATAAGTGAAATAAAATATTTTATTCAGATGAACTTAAATTTTGATGTTAAGAACTTAGATTTTTCAGTCAGTGCCTAGACAAATGATTAGGAAAAACAACAACAACAAAAAGAGATGCACTATCAAATACTAAAGAAAACAGGTTCATTGGCATTCACTTAATAACTCATAGTGCCATAAAAAGTGAATCACTTCAGCTAGCATTCTTTTTTTTTTTTTTTTTTTTTTTTTTGAGATGGAGTCTCACTCTGTCCTCAGGCTGGAGTGCAGTGGCGCAATCTTGGCTCACTGCATCCTCCACCTCCCAGGTTCAAGCAATTCTCTGCCTCAGCCTCCCGAGTAGCTGGGATTACAGGCACCCACCATCACGCCCGGCTAATTTTTGTATTTTTCGTAGAGACAGGGTTTCACCGTCTTGGCCAGGCTGGCCTTGAACTCCTGACCTCGTGATCCACCAGCTTCTGCCTCCCAAAGAGCTGGGACCACAGGCGTGAGTGAGCCACCATGCTTCTAGCTATTCTATCACTCAGCTAGCATTCTTATTCTTCCTAGATATGTAATAAAGCAGAATGAAGAACAACTCACTAGTGGAATTTGTCAATGTTTATTTGTTTATCAATTTATATATTCGAAAATTATTTATTGAGTGAATTCTATGTATTCTGTACTGTTCTAAGTGCTGCGGTTAGAGCTATGGATAAAACAGTCAAAAACCCAGTCACTCCTGGAGTTTGCATTCTTGTTTGGAAAATAGGTAATCAACAAATAACTAAAATCATGTCAGGCAATGATAAGTACTATGAGGACAAAGCAGTATGGAGGGGCAAACTCAGAGTGAGGATGCAAATTCAGGTAAGTTGGACTGCTGAATGCTGGTCTTCGTGCAGTCAGTTTGTTGGTTTGCTGGGTGGGTGGAGGAAATTCCTGAGAAAGCAAATGAATTTCCCAATGCTGAGGAAGTCCTTTGGAGTATGGAAGATTGGGCGCTATTCAGGTTTGGGGCAGTACAAAATCTGCTTATGCGGAACATTTCTATTAGAGTCTCAAATAAACCTGAAGATATAATGAAGTAATTCACGTTCCCATTTTCAATGTAGACTTTCCATAAACTAATTTCAAATCAGAGGTTGTGGGTCTCATTTATATATTCACATAAAGTCATGAGCTTTTTATTTGCTAAGGAAAGTAGCTTAGAAGTAGTATATAACTCAGAAGTGAACTAAAAACTGTTTTGTCCTAACTCTTACTGTTGAGATTATTTCCAAATAATGTATTTTTCTTATTCCTGACTGAAAAAGAACAATAAACTGAGATAATTAAATGTTTTGTAGGGGTTTGAGATCCTCATATGATGTAACATGATTTTTCATTTTATTTTTTTAATTTTAGAATTTGGGAATACATGTGCTTGTTTGTTACATGGATATTACATGTGAAAGAGAGGGGGTTGGGGTTCTAGAGTACCCATCACCTGAATATTGAACATTGTACCCGATAGATAATTTTTCAACTCTCATCCTTATCTCAGCAGAGCTCCTCCCTTTTGGAGCCCCCATAGTCTACTATCTCCATTTTCCCCCTAATCCTCATGTTGATCAAATATTCTCTCCATTTTTATGTCCAAGTGTACATGTTGTTTAGCTCCCACTTGTAAGTAAGAACATATAATATTAGATTTTCTGCTTCTGAGTTAGCTCACCTAGGCTAATGTCTTCCAGCTCCTCCCATGTTGCTGCAAAGAACATAATCTCATTCTTTTTTATGGTTGCATAATATTCCGTAGCGCGCGCGTGCGCGTGTGTGTGTGTGTGTGTGTGTGTATCACATTTTCTTTATTCAGTCAACTGCTGGTGGACACTTAGGTTGGTTCCATGACTTCGCTATTGTGAATAGTGCTCCAATAAGCATGTGAGTTCCTGTGTCTTTTTGATAAAACTATTTATTTTCCTTTGGGGAGATATCCAGTAATGCAATTGCTGGGTCAAATGGTAGCTGTGTTTTAAGTTGTTTGAGAAATTTCCAAACTGCTTTCTACAATTGCTGAAATAGTTTACATCCCCACCAACAGTGTATAGTTCTCCTTGTAGAGATCTTTCTCCTCCTTGGTTAAATGTATCCCTAGGTATCTTACTGTAGCTATTGTAAATGTTATTGAGTTATTAACTTTGTTCTCAGCTTGAACATTATTCACGTATAGAAATGCTACTGATTTTTGTACATTGTTTTTGTATCCTGAGACTTTACTAAAGTTGCTTATCAATTCTGGGAGTCTTCTAGAAGAGTCTTTAGGATTTTCTAGGTATATGGTCATGTTGTCAGTGAACAGAGATAGTTTGACTTCTTCTTTTGCAATTTTGATGCTTTTTATTTCTTTCTCTTGTGTGGCTGCTCTGGATAGGACTTCCAGTACTATGCTGAATTGGAACGGTGAGAGCGGACATCCCTTTCTTGTTCCAGTTCTTAGCAGAAATGCTTTCAACTTTTTCCCATTCAGTATAATGTTGGATGTGTGTTTGTCATAGATGACTTTTCTAATTTTCAGGTATGTTCCTTTGATACCTAGATTGTTGAGGATTTTTTAATAAAGGGATGTTGAATTTCATACAGTCATTTTTCTACATCAATTGAGATGATCATATAGTTTTTGTTCTTAATTCTGTTTATGTGGTGAATCAGATTTACTGATTTGCGTATGTTGAACAATCCTTGCATCCCTGGAATAAAGCCCACTTGCTTATGGCTTATGGTGAATTACCTTTTTGATGCACTATTGGAGTCAGTTTGCTAGTATTTTTTTTTTGAGAATTTTTTCATCTATATTAACCAGGGATATTGTCCTGTAGTTTTCTTTTTTTGTTGTGTTCTTGCCTGATTTTGGTATGAAGGTGATACTAGATCCATAGAATGAAAGTAGAATTGACCTAGTTCCTTAGTTGCCTCTCAAAAATTGCCATCACATTTTGTTTTGTCCTACTGAGTTCATCTGGATACAGGAGAGTGATAATGCAAAAGAAAGTAGTTATAATTCGTAGTGAATATTATCTGTTGTGTGACTTTGAAAGACATCAGGAGTTTCTTCAGTTAAACAAAATTTTCTAAACATTTGAGACTGAGTGGGACTGGGACTGATCAAAGCTACAAATGGAAACCAAAAAGGCTCTTCTGAACTAGATTATGGGAAGCATTCTATTGGGAAGCTGAGAGTTGTACAGATTGTGCACTGTACATCAATGACTCAAGAAGGTACCCAGTTTCTCTCCTTTCTGCTCTCCATGGGTCCCATTGCTTCCCTGATGAATCCCAGTATGATCTCTTAAACAATCCAATTAATGTTAGGGCTTACTTGCTACTTTATTTCCTCCACGTGAGAGAAGCGCATACTGTCTGCTTCTAGTCAGCCATCTTGAGCTGGAACCACACCATTGTTTTAAATAGCATTCAATAATCTTTATCTTTTGATGTGATAGTGCAGTAAGCTGAATATGTACCAGGTTCAGAATTTCCTCTGAAATGTGTCAAGATGATCTTTTTTAAATGTGCCTCTTTCTCCTAAAACTGGAATACAGCAAATAAAACTAGACAAGAAAATGAATATAAGTATTTTCAAAATCTGATTGAGTAAAGATTATTTGTAGTTCCAAAGTTGAGGCTAACGTGTGGGGCCTAGAGGTAATGCACATACATGTTTAAAAATTTTTTAGATTTCATTTCCTTTTTAAGAAATATTCAGATTAATATCTTGATATCTTTGTTGGATACTTCTATAGCTTAACTGGAAGTCTAAGCTAAACTAAATTCCTTTAGATGAAATTAAATCACATTTCTACTTCTTTAGTACTTAATGAAGACTTATCTTATACAACCACAAAGAAATAATTTCAGTAATTGAATACATTCTTGAATTTATTAAACTGACTAATCTCTATTTTTTAAGTTGCCTCTCAAAAATTGCCATCACGTTTTGTTTTGTCCTCCTTAGCTGCTGAATTCATACTGGATATAGGAGAGCGATAGTGCAAAAGAGAAATGGTTACTATTCTTAGTGAATATTATGTGTTGTGTGATTTTGAAAGACATCGGGAGTTTCTTTAGTTAAATTAAATTTCCTAAACATTCGAGACTGAGTAGTGCTGGAACTGATCAAAGCTACAAATGGAAACCAAAAAGGCTCTTCTGAACTAGATTATGGGAAGCGTTCTATTGGGAAGCTGAGAGTTGTCAGACTGTACACTGTACATCTGTTGGGCACTATTAACCTTGTACATAGCTGCTTTGACTTGATGAGAAAATACTATAATCATTGGGCCAAGAAAGAAAAAAAGAAGGACATTGAGAAAGAAAGGAACCAAATAACTACAGCTCTCAGTATAAGAACATATTTCTCAGCATTGAGGATGTTCTCTGGGATATAAGAATAATGGAGACTATGCAGGCCTGGGGAACTGAAAAGATCTGCTTATGCAAAGCAGTTCCATTTGAGCACACATGAGCAGATGGTTTTTGCATAAACTGCTACAGTCTCTGGATGGCTTTTCCACTTTGGCTCCCTATGGATGGGTTCTATGGGACCATCTTCTCATACTCCAATACCTCAGAACAGCTCCTTAGTCTTTGGAAAGAGATGTCTATGGAGAGAATAAATCTTTACTCATGGCTTCTGTCAACATACTGGGAGATGAACAATTGCAAGTTCTTCAATTAATATGTAACCAAGAACCTGGAAATGTATCAGCATGGAATTCAAGATTGTACTGTTAATTGAAGTCTTGCATTTTGCTCATACCTACAAATTAAAACTCTTCAATTAAGGCATTTGAGGATAATAGAGAACAAAATCCAACTGAAAGGAAAGAGATGTTTTCCTCAGCCATAGCATTAGACATATTACAATATTTGGACAACGGATTTGGCTCTTAAGATTTTTGTTGTTGTTGTTTTTGTTTTTTTGTTGTTTTGCTTTTTGTTTGTTTGTTTGAGACGGAGTCTCACTCTCTCGCCAGGCTGGAGTGCAGTGGCGCAATCTCGGCTCACTGCAACCTCCACTTCCCGGGTTCATGCCTCAGCCTCCCAAGTGGCTGGGACTACATGCGCCCGCCACCACGCCTGGCTAATTTTTTGTATTTTTAGTAGAGACCGGGTTTCACCATGTTGGCCAGGATGGTCTTGACCCCTTTACTTCGTGATCCATCCGCCTCGGCCTCCCAAAGTGCTGGAGTTACAGGCATGAGCTACTGCGCCCGGCCGGCTCTAAGCTTTCTTATAGCTGGGAGTGACAGTGGGGTTCTGGAGTTTTTGGTTCCTGACAACAGAAAACATACAAATTTATTTGTAGCAAAAAATAATTCCTAAATTGAAATGGTAGCAAGAATCTATCATGTATAGTGGCATCATAGATCCTAACTGGGTCTAAAAAAATCTCATTCTATCCATGTGAAAACTGGTGCTTAGATAAATTAATTAATAATGAATCAAAATATTTGCACCTATTCTTGGTTACTTCTCTGTGGGGGATTTCTAAAGATGTTTGTAACAAGGAGAAAACACCGATTTGCTAATAAGGTAACAAGAATTTTGGAGTGACTTTATGGACTAGATAGTCAAATATCCTTGATTCCCCAGATGAAGAAACTGAGACCCATAGAAGTTGAAACAAGAAAAGACCAGAAGTTAATAGAAGAGGTAAGAAGAGTAATAGAATTGTGAAAAGGGCTTTTCCATTTAGCACAATTCTGGGAGACTGAACTCCAAACACAAATCTCTCTTGACATACCCCTAAAATCCTCTAAATGTACCCAATCAAAATGGTTAGTGCTGGGCATGTTGGCTCATGCCTGTAATCCCAGCACTTTGGGAGGCTGAGGTGGGAGGATTGCTTGAAGCCAGGAGTTTTATACCAGCCTGGGCAACAAAATGAGACACAATCTCTACAAAAAAAAAAAAAAAAAAAATTTACTCAGGCATGGTTGCAAAGCACCTGTAGTCCCTGCTTCTTGGGAGGCTGAGGCAAGAAGATTGCTTGAGTCCAGATGTTAGAGGCTGCAGTAAGCTATGATCATGCCACTGTACTTTATCTTGGGTGACAGAGTGAGAATATATCTGAAAAAAATAGTATGTTTTTTTTTAAATATATGTATATAAAATAGAAAGCAATTAATTATTAAGCACATTACCACCACATTTAAGTGGTCAATAAGATATTTGCTATCAAAATGTGAAATTCTTAAAACAGGCCATTACACAGAGCAATAACATATAAGGACTAGAGATCTGAGGAGACCACCTTTGTGGGAGGAGAAAGCTACAAATAGAGAATAAGTATCACTTAGAATGAGATTGAGAGCAAATGACAGTCTCCAATTAAAGCCTTCATTAGAATAATCGAATTTGATATTCACGTAACTATCACCACGTGGCTGCAAATCTGCAGGTATAAGAGAGAGGGAGTGTCAGAAGGGACTGAATAAGGATAATTGCACTAATTGTTTTCAAGTAATGCAAGCAAGGGATAGTCAAGAGCCAGAATTAGAGGGAAAACAAGAGATGGGAGCAAGATGGAGACTACAGAAATGGGTTAGATTTTATTGATTTAAATAAAGGTCCATTGAGAAAATAAGGATGCTATCCTCTTTGGCTGGTGAGTATTTCATGCAATTAAAAAACAAAACAAAACCAAAAAAAAAAAAGTCACCTAAATAAGAACACTGAGCAACCAAGACCTTACTGCCTCATGAAAATGAGAGAGCTATTGGCTGAAATAAGATTGATTTCTCCTGGATCTTGTCTTACCCAGAAGCCTTTGATTTTCTTCAGTTTTTAACAAACACTCTAATTCTCCTTGAAAAAACATTTAAACACCATAATTTTTATGAATGGGGAGAAATGGAAGAATCTCAGATTAATACAAGCTGAGTAAATCTTTTTACAGTGCTGATTTAAAACTCCTTTTCTGATGAGTCTCATTCCCAAACTCACACATTAATGCCTTAATCTCAGGGTGGCAACAAGCAGAAAGGTTGACCAAATGTCCTGATGTTGCCCTTTCCTCAGACTTACCTGAGAAAATGTACCTAAGGAATGGTACCTTACCTGAGAATCTGAGCTCGGCCTGGCCCCACAGCTCACAATTCCCTTCTTATGGTCCCTCATACCAGAAGGAGGGGTCACTGGAAATTCAGAGTATGAAAGGAGCAAAGAGCTTTGCTGAGTGAAATCAGGGGAAAATGTTGTTTACAGAGGGTGTGTATTAGTCTGTTCTTGTGCTGCTAATAAAGACATACCTGAGACTGGGTAATTTATAAAGGAAAGAAATTTAATGAACTCACAGTTCCACATGGTTGGGGAGGCTACACAATCATGGCAGAAGGCGAAGGAAGAGCAAAGGCACATCTTATGTGGTGGCAGACAAGAAAGCATGTGCAGAGGAACTCCCATTTATCAAACCATCAGATCTCATGAGACTTATTCACTATCACGAGAACAGCATGGGAAAGACCCACGCACACGATTCAATTACCTCCCACTGGGTCCCTCCCATGACTCGTGGGGATTACTACAATTCAAGATGAGATTTGGGTGGGGACACAGAGTCAGACCATATCAGGGAGTTTGTGTATATTATAAAGTCATGAGACCGACATTCTTTATGATCACTTGATACATCTTTGGAATGAGTATATATGTATTCTGATAAGTACACTTAGAAGAAAAATATTCATCTGGTGAGGCAAGTAGGTTAAAGAAAAATATTCTCAGCACTTTAGTATAAAACAATTGATCATTGACAATGACTAGTTGAAGTTATTGCTCTTCAAACAATTTTATTTCCTTATAAATGTGGGCCTAAGAAAGAAACATGTTTAGTGTTACAACTGCAGGGTCAAAATCAGCAATTTGAGTTTGGTTGTCATTCAAACAAAAACTTGGAGGACTTTTTATTGTGAATCTACAATCAGGGAATAACCAGAGGATGAAAAATTTAGTGCAGGTTAGGTAAGTTCACACATTTTAGAGTCCAGTTTGTCTTGTACAAAGTTGGGGTGCAAGTGCAAACTGAGACTATGAGTGCTATGTGAGGTGAAAACATAAGAAAGCAGAAAATATATTTTTAAAAGCAAAATTGCCGACTATTCTATGCCTCTTACCTATTCTTGCAAGAGATAAATCTGCATGAGCAAAAGATGGGAGCAGACTCTGTCTGCATTAATTGCTCAAAAAATAGATTTAGAGGCCCTAATTTAAAGAAATTTTAGACATCTGAATTCTATGGGCCTAATGAAGATTTTCCTTCACCACCTGATTTGTATGAGCAAGAAATTTGGAAGGAATGAATGATAAACAGTTGTCCTATGGCTATTTGCGAATAACAGAAACATACTCATATGAAGTTATTAAACAAAAACTGAAGAGGTAATTAGTCATCAGGATATAAGGAACACCAGGAGACCTTGGCGAACTGGAACCAAGAACAGAAAAGCCTTCAGGAGGCAGATCCCTTTATCAGTAAATCTTGCTTCTGGGCCACGTGGTTACTCATTTCCACTTCTCTTTGTGGGTCACCTTTATTATCTTGTCTTTACTGATTGACCTTTATTCTCCACGTGCACCCTTGCCACCCCTAACTGGTTTTTGCCTCCCTAATTGGCCCATATATTTAGGGGGCAATGGGCAAAAGTTCGGGTTATGGAATTTAAACAAAATTTTCAGGGTTGTTTGGCTAGGGTGGGTGAGCTATTCGCAGTAGGCTGGGGAGGCCATCAAAATATGTGGACCCCAGAGTAGACTAGGTTACTGCATCACATTGTCATCAGCTAGCTACCATGATGCCTTGTTTTTTCAAGTTAACTATACTTTAGAAAATGTTATATTGATTGTCATTCATAGTTTGTTAAGGAAAGTATTTCACCCATGTATATAAAAAAGGTATATTTAAAGTTAATGCTCAGAATTATAACACCTATTATATATAAATGCTTATCTGGGAATAGTGCATCTGATTTCTATGGTTTTGCATTTCAGTACTGGAACAGATAATCGACTGCTGTGACAGAGCTAGCCAAAGGATGATTTCCCTTCCACAATGTGAAATTGTTTCTAGGAAGGAGCTGTCCAGCAAGGGACTGACTATCCCAGGAGCCTTGCATCTAGGTGAGACTGTATCCTAGTTCTTGCCACTGCTGAAACACAGTGCTACTCTTAAAGCCACTTGTTAAAGATGACAGAGCCACTGTCAGCCTGGTCCTCTGAGTGCCTACATGGACCAGGGGCATTAAGAAAAGAATTTTCCTCAAGAAAATAACTTTACCATATTTTCAAAATTTATTATCTTCTAAAGCTAAGAATAAGTCTTAACATACAAGTAAACTTGGGAAAGTGGGAATTTGTTCTAAAATTGTATTAAAGTATAAAATCACTGTTATTTAAAGTTTGGTCTGAAAATCACATGAGGACTGTTTGATGCTGGCCAGTGAGGGATAAGGAGGTTGCCCTGGAATGTAAATCAACTATATCACTAAGCACACTGTTTAGTTCAGCTGTCATTTTTTTTTTTTAATAGGGAGACTATTTACTGAAGGAAACAGAGTGTTGATTTACATTCTGACATACACACCTGAGTCTGTCATGGACTAGTACTTTGAGTAGCCTTGCTATAAATGACCCATATTAGAACTGCTATTGAAAGCAAGTTTATTTTATTCTTTAAACCAACATAACATATGGACATACCAAAAAAATGAATAGCATATAAAGAACGCATAGACTGAAAAGAAAAAAGTTTCTTTTCTCAGAACACTCATACACTGTTGGTGGGAATGTAAATTAGTTCTGCCACTGTGGAAAGTAGTTTGGAGATTTCTCAAAGAACTAAGAATAGAACTACCATTTGACCCAGCAATTTCATTACTGGGTATATATCCAAGGAAAATAAATCATTCTACTAAAAAGACACATGCACCTGTATGTTCACTGTAGCACTATTCACAATAGCAAACACATGGAATCAACCTAGGTGCCCATTGATGGTGGACTAGAAAAAGAAAATGTGGTACATATATATATCATGGAATGCTACATAGCCATAAAAAGAATGAAATTATGTCATTTGCAGCGACATGAATGCAGCTGGAGGACATTATCCTAAGTGAACTTAGGAACAGAACACCAAATACTGCATGTTCTCACTTATAAGGGGGAATTAAACACTGGGTACACACAGACGTAAAGATGGGAACAATAGACACTGGGGGCCATAAGAGAGTGGTGAGAGGAACGGGAAGGCAAGCTT